>NC_040076.1:58725930-59350930 GCF_003369695.1 Bos indicus x Bos taurus | reverse complement strand
ATTATACAGAGTGAAGTAAGCCAGAAAGAAAAACACCAATACAGTATACTAACGCATATATATGGAATTTAGAAAGATGGTAACGATAACCCTGTATGAGAAACAGCAAAAGAAATGCATTAATTTTAAAAGTCCTTTTAAATTGTTAGCTCTATGAGGTGTTTTCTAATTTATCTTTTAAAATATAATGAACAGTACTTCGCATGCAATAGATGCTCACTAAATATTGTTGACTTATTAAATAAATTAGTTTGTAATAGGTTGAACAGATTTGCAGTCCTAAATTGTTCTTGCCATCATTTCACTCTGCATAATTAAGAAAGTTTTACTAAGATGATTAAAAAATGTGTTATCAAATTACTGGTTTATATTCTAAAGCAATGGGATAAAAGAGACCCCGGCTGTACCCCTATGAGGAACCAGGGAGGATGTGTTTTTCACTGTAGGTATTCTTAGTGGATTTCATGTGCGACTGAGTTAATTTATTTCACATATGAAGGTTAGATTTATCATTTCCATATGGCACTCTAAAACTTTTTCCCTTTACCCTTCTCTGACAACTAGTGTTTTTCTTATTATAAAAGTCATGTCTATTGTAGTGGTTAACTATGTGTGAAAGTAAAAAGAAAAATTAACATCATGCGTAATCTTATTATCCAAATGTAATCATTTAATTTTTCGTGTTCTTATTTTTTCTCTCAGCCACACAAATTCTATTATGTCCATACAATTGGTACTCTGTGTGTTTATAACATACTTTAGAACCACAAACTACCCTGCAGATAGTTTCAAAATATTTCTTTATATGGATGTGCTATACTTTATTTTTCTACTGTGGAAAATTTAGCTTAGCTAGGTTAGTTTTATTTTTTTGCTAACATAAATCTCTGTTGATGTTCAGTTATGTAAGGTAGAATTTTAGAATTAAAATTACTGTAGAATGAGAGATTCTGAATTTTAAATTCTTAATCATATTACTCAATAGTTTAACAGAAAAATGTTAGCAATTCATACTCCCCTCAGAAGTGTATGAAGAGGTGTTTCACTGTCATAATACAAATTGATTATTTTTTTCACACTTTTAAGCAAGTTTTATCAACTAAACTTAATGACTTTAATATGTTCCTATCATCAACTATGTTCAGAGGTATAGAGATTAAATATTTTAGTTTGCTTTCAGAGAGATTATGAATATGTTTAAGGTCACAGTAGTTCAGAGGCTGCATTTTGCAATACAGTTTCCACCTTCATGCAGATATTTTTTGGGTCTAATTGTAAACTCTGCATACTTTGTTTAAGCTGGACTTCTTTCCAATACCTACTTCGATGGCAGTTTTCTTACTGTGTTGCACTGAGGCATCATATCTAATGTGGCTTTAGCATTTCCTCTTATAGAAATCTCATTTCTATTTGCTGTTGTAACTTGAAGTTAATGAGCATAGAGCTTATTTTTATTTATTTATGCATTTCTGTGGACTGCTCTACAAAAGCACCTTTCTTCCTCACCAGTCCAAACTGAGCGTTGATGAATCTGAGTAGCAGTCGTATTTGTATTAGGAAGGCCATAGTCATGGAACAACACCAAAGAAAAAAATCAATTTTAAGTGTTTGTTTCATCCTCTGGTAAACATATTTTCATTTCAGAGACCGTGGTGAGTCTTAGTCCCTTGCTGGTACTTGTTTTTGATCACACTGTTCCGGAAGCTGTGTGTGCATATACTCACACGTATGAATTTAAGGTGAACTGAAATATCCTATGGAGAAAATTCAGATATAAAATAGCCCACTTGTTTAAGGACTACAATCTTTTCTACTTCTCTGCAGAAATTGTCTCAGCATAAATACTGGCTCCACTTCAAAAATTATTTTTACTTACAAAATATATTTGTTTTACATTTCAGAGTACCTGATAAACTGCAAGTCTGTCTGTGCCCCATAGCTGCACAGGTATGTATGTGAATTACCTATAGTTATGTTAATCGACATATTAGCTGGTAAGTGATTACATTTGGGGGCATTAAAATTGCTTACAGATTTCATAATGTGAAAATGTTAATTTTTGAGTACCTTCAAATATTGGCAAGCATCAAAGGATATTACATTTTATACATACCTTGCATTTCACTCTATTGTAAGAATCAAATAAACATTTCTAAGATTTGATGAAGCAGAATAATTTCAGTTACAAAGCATTCATCTAATGGAAAGATTAGAAACTGTTTTATGGAACTGTTCTATTAAAGCGGCTCCTGATGTGGGATCAGAGACTTGCAAAACTACTGTTTTTGACACTATTGTTTTATGTTAAAACTTTTTTGTGTCACTTTTGAGTTTATTTTCTGTGCTGGCTGCTTTAGGTAAGGAGTAGTTGCAGATGTACTTCCTGTCTGCTGCACTGTCTCAAGTACTAGAGTAATGGGAAAAAAAAATGTTTGCACCTGTTTGAAAACCTCAACTGTGTGGTGGTGTGGTTTCTGGGCAACAGGCAGGAATTCTCAAAAGCTTGGTTGCACCTGCTCAATTGTTGTTTGCAGCTGTGTCATATGATTGAGTGCACAGAGAAGCTTGTTAGCAGTTTGCTTGTGCTGTTACATATTTTGTGTCCTCCAAGTTTGAAAGATTCTTGCTTGATGTAGTCCTTGAGCTATTACACTGGTTTATTATAAAACTCATTGATTCTAGTTCCCAAATATTTTATCCAAATTCTTTGTTCTCAGTCTCAAATATTTTCTTAGCAACTGTTGACTGCCCTAGATAATGTGTATGCTAAGTTCTCCAAAGAATACCTGGGGAGAGTGGATCTCTCAAGATAACTGGGTTGATAATAATTTTTGTCCTCATAGAGACATTTTCTGTTTGGCTCAGTTTCACTATGTTGGCAACCCCACTATGTGAGGCTGGATGTAGTTATTGATCCATTTAGCTGAACAGATTTGAAAGCATTTGGCTATTAGTGGACACATGGGGCATATTCAGAAAATTTAAGTGATATTAAGAAAATTCAAGATGATTTCTTGATTTGTGCATGTGTCTCCATTGCAGCTGAGTGGAAGTGAGAGAGAAAATAAGGAAAAATTAGATAATTATCTTTGAAGAGGAACTAAAATCCAGATGTAAAATTTAAGACTGGAATATCATCCTTTAGTTTTATCAAATCCTGAAATTGAAAGTGAAAGTCGCTCAGTTGTGTCCGACTCTTTGCGTGTCGGACCGCATGGACTATACAGTCCATGGAATTCTCCAGGCCAGAATACTGGAGTGGGTAGCCTTTCTCTTCTCCAGGGATCTTCCCAACCCAGGGATCAAAGCCAGGTCTCTCGCATTGCAGGCAGATTCTTTACCAGCTGAGCCACAAAAGAAATCCTTTATCAAATCCTAGTCACTTGATGTTTTTTCCTAAGCATTTCTGTTAGTGATGTTTCTTTTAGATAACAGCTCTACAAGGTTTCTGACAAGTATCTATATTTTTAACATAGACAAGCTAATATGAACTATATCCTGTACTAGTTAGCTAAAGTTCTATAAATATAATATAAAAAGCGGCAACTCAATATACAAAGCATTTAATTAATTTATTTGGTAGTACCAAATTCCTGATATTGAAAACTTATTCAAATAACTTGCATTAGTCTTTTTAAAAATGCTTACGAGTTTCTATTGGTATTTCATAACATAAAATCTTAGAGCTTGTGTATCTTCTTTTATTGACCTGTTTAAATCTGGTTTTTTTTTTTTTTTTAACTACCATAATATGAATTTAATTGACCTCTTTGGGAGTAAGACACATAGGTACTGAGCTAAGTGTATGGTTTTCCACAGTCTCTTAATACAATGCCTTGTACATACTAGGTGGTAAGTAAATGTTGAATGAATGCATGTATAAATAAAACATTTCTGAAAGAATAGAGGCCTAGAAACTTGTTATTTGCTTCATATTTTGGATGGTCTTCATGTACTTCCTTTAGCTCTCACACTGTGAATGAGATGGAGATGAGACTACTGATAAATTCTTTCCTTAAAATGAGAAATGAATATATAAGAATTGATACTCAACACAATCAAGAATTGCCATAACACTATTTGCAATATACTTTGCATTCATTGTGCTGACTATGAGAAGTCTTTACATTATCCCTCTTTTACACAGAATGCTGAGGTATTCGATGACTAAGTCACTAATCACCTAGAAAATGTTTTCAGCATAGATGTAAATAAAATTCTGTGTTGTGTGAGCAATGCTATGGCTTTCCTAAGCAATCATTTTCTCCCCCAAACTCTCCTACCCCGACCCTATCACTATCTCACTGAAAACACAAACTATGCAGGCTTTCTTAGGATCGGGTAGATCAGATCACATTTAAAAATTTGTGTTTTCCTAAACATAAGTAGTGGGCCCTGTATTTACTGTACACATGTTTATAATTATGGTTTCTGTTATTCACTGAATTCTAATTGTAAATAAATGAAGAAAAAGCCAAGTAGAAGTAGAGTCAAAGTAGTGTTTGTCATGACCTGCTTTAGTTAACGCCCCTCTAAAGTTCCATTCTGTATGGCACGAGGCGGTCCTATAACAATGGCAGAAGTAGCAAAGTGATCCCTTTATCTGCATCAAAACATCTTTCTTAGGCATCTCAAATTCTGGTTGATGATATTCATGTGTACTATTAGGTTTGGAAGTACACAAGCTGTTTCCTCTGGGAATAGCTTTTCTTTCATTTTAGTTTACACCAGTGGGTGAGAGACCAATATCAGGGACATTCTTTTTTTCCAGAAACTTAGTGTGGTAGAATCAACTATATTCTTTTGTTAGACTAATGTTAGAATTGAGAGAGAACCAAAACTATCTATTAGCTAGAATACTAAACCAGATGATAGCAGATGCTTCAGTGACCTGTACTAGGAATTACAGTTTGGAATACTCAGGAGGGAAAGATCACTAAACCCTAGGATTCCTGAACATTACTGCAGATTTCCCTGTGATTTCAGGGTTAAAGAAAGAAAGGGTTAAAGGAAGAAATATTTATTGAGGACATAGCATGTCTAGATATAATTTCTTTCTCTCTCCCCTTCCTTTTCTCCCTCCCTCCCTCATTTCCTTCCTTTCTTTTATTCCACACAATAATTGAATACGTACCATTTGTTAGACACTGAGTTAGGCTAAATAGATAAAACAGTGTCCGTGCTCTCAAAGAGCATACAGAGATATGTCAACAGAGCTCCTTTTGTCTTCAACACTTATTAGTATAGACCCAGTCAACTTAACCTAATTTTTTGTTTGTTTGTTTGCTTTGTTAGTCCTTTGGAAAATTGGAAAAATAGTAGTATCTACATTATATATTTCTGTGTTGAGTTAGATATAACAACACATGTAAAATTCTTAGTTCAGTGGTTGATATATAGCAAATGCTGAATAAATCTTAGCCCAACTACTATTATTTCCAACACTATCCCCACCACTACTACAACTTAGATGCTGAAGGAAGATCACCTACTTGCCTGAGAGCAAGTATCTTGGTCTGGACATTGTCACATTGATTGTTCTAAAAGTTCTATCTAATTACCTCTAATTTCTTTTAGAAGAAATTCTAAAAATCACATAGGGTTAGAACTTGAAGGGATCTTAATAGTTATCTATTTAATATCTTTGTTTTATCCATGATGAGAAAATAAGCTCAGAAAAGTTCATGTACTTGTCAGGGTTACACAGTATAATGGGTAGTTCAGTTCAGTTGCTCAGTCATGTCCGACTCTTTGCGACCCCATGGACTGCAGCACACCAGGCTTCCCTATCCATCACCAACCCCTAGAGCTTGCTCAAACTCATGTCCATTGAATCCATGATGCCATCCAACCATCTCATCCTCTGTCGACTCCTTCTCCTCCTGCCTTCAATCTTTTCCAACATCAGGGTCTTTTCCAGTGAGTCAGCTCTTCTCATCAGGTGGCCAAAGTATTGGAGTTTCAGCTTCAGCATCAGTCCTTCCAATGAATTTTCAGGGTTGATTTACTTTAGGATTGACTGGTTTGATCTCCTTGCAGTGCAAGAGACTCTAAAGAGTCTTCTCTAACACCACAGTTCAAAAGCATCAGATCTTTGGCGCTCAGCTTTCTTTATGGTTCAACTCTCACATTAGAACATGACTACTGGAAAAACCATAGCTGTGACTAGATGGAACTTTGTTGGCAAAGTAATGCCTCTGATTTTAATGTGCTGTCTAGGTTGGTCATAGCTTTTCATCCAAGGAGTGAAACTCAACTCAAGGAGTGTATACCAATACAGAGTGACATTTATATTCCAGGGAAATGTTTATATATAGATATGTTGTGTTAGTTGCTCAGGAGCATCCGACTCTTTGTGACCCATTAGATTGTAGCTCGCCAGACTCCTTTGTCCATGGAATTCTCCAGGCAAGAATAATACTGGAGTGGGTAGCCATTCCTTTCTCTAGGGAAATCTTCCCAACCCAGGGATATATATATACATATATATATGTATATATGTATTTATATATATTATTATGTATATTATATATATATTTGATAATTCTTTCAACAATCTGTTAGGTAGATGCTGTTTTGCCCATTTTACAGGTGGGGAAAAAAAAAAAAAAAACCTTACACACAGAAAGAAGAAGCAATTTGTCCAAGATCATACTGACAGTAAATGTGAAATGGTAGTACTTGAACCCAAAATTCAGTCCTGCCTTTTAAATGTATCAGTTTCCTAACAACTCAGTCAAAAGCCCCCAAAATACTCTGAGCATTTAAGGGATTTTTTTTTCTGTCATTAAGGTTTGTGCCAAAGGACATTTTATCCATCAAAAATGGTGCATTATGCTATTGTATAAATGTCCAGCATTGACTGCCTACATCTTCACTCCTGAATTTTTTGCTGACAGTTGTCTTTGAAGGCTGTGTTTTAGCTCTTCTGCATCTGATGAAGCTTTTGGATAGGACGGATTCTGAACATAGACTGCATGGGTTGATTCTGGCCCCAGTTTGTGTGGGTGGCATCGAGAGCCAAGTCATGCTCAGAGTCGGCTTCTCAACACATGTGCACTCTGCTTTCCTTGTCTCTCTCTCTCTCCTCTCCTTCATCTTTGTTTTCACTCTTAACAGGTAGTTTATGATTTTTCCCCATTTTTTACAATATCTACCATGAGTTATTCCTTGAAAAGAAATAAGTGTAAAGAATAACAAAATAAGGAATATCTCTGCTTATGTGAAAGCCAATGTTGCCGTAGGTATTTACGATAAACTGGTCACAGCCTTGTTGTTACTCATTTACATGGAGGAGCAAGGGGCATTGTGCACCTCATTTTAAGTTTTCTATCTTACCATTGTAACAGTTTGTCCTCACTTTGAAGTCTTAAAGCAGACTTGCTCATGACCCGATTTCACTAATAATTCTCTTAAGTAACCCTTGTACTCATTTATAAGATTTTTTTTTCCACCCACTGTTGTCTAGCCTGGTTTAAAATTTTTATATATGTACTTTTAAAAAATTGATTAGCTGGAGAGCTGCCCATTCCTCTGTGCTGTATAATAAGGATTTAAAAACTGCACACAGAATTCTGTATAGTGTAATTAAAACTGACCCACATTTGGACCTGAGTACACCAGGACTTAGCCAAACTTGCCATGAGCTGAGTTCTGGTGGCAGATGGGAACTAATGAGGACACACTCCACTCCAGAATTTCCCAGCTGCTTGGCCCCTTTTTGTACAAACAAGGTTTGGAGCGAAGTCCAGATCCCAAGAGCATGTTCTGTAAATGCACTGAACCCAATGATTTGGGAAATGTTATCACAGAATCAGACTGTTTCAAAGTCTCCGTAAGACCTCAGCTACTCTCAGATTTTAAAGATGAAAATTCAAAGGGACCTTTTGTGTTCTCTCTCCAACCAATTTTTAATTTTAAAGTGAATTAAAATCACATTCCCCTTCCCCCCCACCCCCAACTCCAGTCTGTTTTCCTGTGCCTAGGGACAGAATGATCACGTTTATCCAAACGTGGAGATTTGCAGGTGGTTGTCTTAGGATAGACAAGGTCTCCTTGCAACCTATAGATCTCTTCAACTGGTTTGATGTCCTGGGACTATTCAGGCAGATGTAATTGAATCAGTTTGAAGCAGCTGTAGCTGGCATGTGGTCTCTCAGATTGCTAGCACCTGCTTGTTTTTTTGCAACTCACTAGAGTGAAAGAAGTGCCAAAACCAGCATTGGTCTTGGAGCAGATAAAGCACTTCAAATCCTATATTCCATTCTCCTTCCAATCTAGCCACATCACCATTGGTGCCTGAATTAATAAAGCCCCTTTTCATGATTATGTCTGAGGTAAACTTTTCCTTCTCATTCTTCTCTGTGTTGAGATCCTGACAGTATTGATCATGCTAGTCCAAAAAAATAAGGGAGTATAATGGTGATCAGGTGGCTTTGAGACTCTCTTATCATTAGACAACTGAGTAGCCTGTGGTTTGCAGAATCATTTAAATGAACGTACCAAATTCATTTGCTGTTCCAACACAGTCTTATTGGCACAGAGAATGAGCAGTTAATGTATAACAAACTGTGAGCTGTTATGGAATATGATAAATACATTTGCTAAGCAGGAGGGAATATAAAATGGAACTATTTCTTTAATGTAACTAAACTAATCGACATGGATTTCTTCAGCACTTACTAGGTATAAGAAGATGCAGTCTACTGAAAAAGGGATAGAAATTGTAGGGCATACTAAATATATATAATATATTTTTAAAAGATGTATATTTAGAATTTTAAAAAGCTTAAATCTATTTTTGAATGCTTGTTTTCTTTATCTTCTGTTTGTTCCATTATTGTAACAGATAATATTATACAAATAATATTATTTGGCAGGCATATATTTAATTTTGAAATATTATCGATTTACTGATGTTTAATTTGAACCTGGAATTGATGAAGTCAACACATTTACCTGAAATTGAGAGCTTATGTAGTAACGTTTCTTTCAGTTCAGTTAAGTCACACAGTTCTGTCCGACTCTTTGCGACCCCATGGTCTGCAGCATGCCAGGATTCCCTGTCCATCATCAACTCCCGGAGCTTACTCAAATTTTTGTCCATCGAGTTGGTAATGCCATCCAATCATCTTATCCTCTGTTGTCCCCTTCTCTTCCCTCCTTCAATCTTTCCCAACATCAGGATCTTTTCAAATGAGTCAGTTCTTTGCATCAGGTAGCCAAAGTATTGGAGTTCCAGATTCAGCATCATCAGTCCCTCCAATGAATATTCAGGACTGATTTCCTTTAGGATGGACTGGTTGGATCTCCTTGCAGTTCAAGGGACTCTCAAGAGTCTTCTCTACCACCACAGTTCAAAAGCATCATTCTTCAGTGCTCAGCTTTCTTTATAGTCCAACTCTCACATCTACACATGACTATTGGAAAAACCATAGCTTTGACTAGATGGACTTCTTAATATGCTCTCTAGGTTGGTCATAGCTTTTCATCCAAGGAGCAAGAGTCTTTTAATTTCATGGCTGCAGTCACCATCTGCAGTGATTTTGGAGTCCAAAAAAATAAAGGCAGCCACTGTTTTCATTGTTTCCCCATCTATTTGACATGAAGGCATGGGACCGGATACCACGATCTTAGTTTTCTGAATGTTGAGTTTTAAGCCAACTTTTTCACTCTCCTCATTCACTTTCATCAAGAGGCTCTTTAGTTCTTCTTTGCTTTCTGCCGTGAGTTGTGGTATTATCTGCATACCTAGATTATTGATATTTCTCCCAGCAATCTTGATTCCAGCTTGTGCTTCATCCAGCTGGGCATTTCTCGTGATGTACTCTGCATATACGTTAAGTAAGCATTCTAAAGTTACTTTAGAATGGTTTAATATTAATAATCTTCTGAGATATTGTTTATGCAACCCACTCCAGTGTTCTTGCCTGGAGAATCCCCGGGACGGGGGACCCTGGTGGGCTGCAGTCCCTGGGGCCGCTGAGGGTTGGACGCAACTGAGCGACTTCACTTTCACTTTTATGAATAATAGTAATATGAGTAAAATCTAAAAAAGTCATTTTGTTATCAGCAAATGCCTATTTTGCAAGGTATGACTGAACCTATGCTATAGACGTAAAGTATATATGATTTTTGACTATAAGAATATTACAGTATACTTGAAGATATAGGATATAAATTAAAGTAAGATACTCAATATTAAATGTATACTCTAGATCTGGATTTGGTGAAAAATAATTGCTATAAAAGTAAAAATACTAGCACTCTTGTTGTCAAATATGACTCTGGACCCAATGTCCCCCTACTCCCCTTCCTTGCCCATGAAGGACAATGAATCTATCAATGATCTATCATGGTTCTCTCTTCCACTAGACCAGAACTTGCTCTAAGAATTCTCCTGAGGACAACACTTCAGCTAACTTACCAGTTGATGGCAGTTGATTTAAGATGAAACCCGTTTGTCATCGCTGAACAAGTCATTAATTACAAAAGATTTCAGTGGAAATAAGAGCTCAGTGAGCTGCAAGTAAAACACAGGATTTGAGCTAGGCCTTGAAATAACATGAAACGTAGGATTTATTTGATTAGAACATTATACTTATCTAAAAAGAAACAAGAATTTAAGAAACACTCTATAACCTAGTCATTACTAATACTGTTAAATCATTTGCTTCTTAGTAACAATGTTCTTTCCTCTGTGACAAAGATTTAATATTAATTTATAAAATAATTGTTTCATGCTGATCCATGTTCAAAATCACCTTTTTGTTTTATTTATTTATTCATTCATTCATTCAATGCAAATAGTTCTATCTATTGACATAACTGAATTCGTTTTCCGCCTGATTGTATGAATACCATAATCATCTACGTCTGGCAGCATAACTTCAAACTCTGTTTCCACCTTTATGTGGCCTCCCTCTCTGTGTGTATCTCTCTATTCTCTCCTCTTCTTATAAGAACACCAGTCATTGGATTAAATGACTTGAACCTTAAATCCAAGATGATTTCATCACAAGATCTTTAACTAGTTATATCTACAAATGCCCTGATTTCCATAAATGTCAGGTTCTGAGTTTCTAGATAGACATGAACATTTGGAGGATATATTCAACATACTATAGAGTGTAACTTAAATTTTCTGTAGTAAATAACTACAGAAGGCTTATTTGTATACTTACACATTAATTCTTTTTCTCCTCTGTAGTTGACAAAATATATCTGTTCAGCATTTGTAGAATACTTGCTGCATTCAAACTTTGGTATTTTTATGGATGTAGTTGAATCGTGAGTACATTCTCTTTCATACTCTTAAACTACTGAAATTTCCACTTTATTATAGATGCTGAACTTAAGGCATAGAAGAAATAATCAACAGAGTTATAGTTCCTTCACAGATGCAGTACAAAATTAAAAACTGACTTTGGTATGTCCAACTCTTCTGTGAATCTTTGTGTGTTGAGATACTAAATATACTTTAAGGTCCATAATATTTTCAAGTAACTTTCAGTTCAGTTCAGTTCAGGTGCTCAGTCATGTCTGACTCTTTGAGACTCCATGAACTGCAGCATACCAGACCTCCCTGTCCATTATCAACTCCTGGAGTTTACCCAAATTCAAGTCCATCCAGCCATCTCATCCTCTGTCATCCCCTTCTGATATCTGATATCTGATATCAAGATATTACATCTGATATCTGATATCAAGATATTACACCCTCTGTCATCCCCTTCTCCTCCCACCTTCAATCTTTCCCAGAATAAGTCAGTTCTTCTCATCAGGTGGCCAAAGTATTGGAGTTTCAGCTTCAACATCAGTCCTTCCAATGAACACCCTGGACTGGTCTGCTTTAGGATGGACTAATTGGATGTGCTTGCAGTCCAAGGGACGCTGAAGAGTCTTCTCCAACACCACTGTTCAAAAGCATCATTTCTTTTGCGTTCAGCTTTCTTTATAATCCTACTCCCACATCCATTCATGACTACTGAAGAAACCATAGCCTTGACTAGAAGGACCTTTGTTGGTAAAGTAATGTCTCTGCTTTTTAATATGCTGTCTAGGTTGATCATAACTTTCCTTCCAATCACCAAGTATCTTTTAATTTCATGGCTACAGTCAACATCTGCAGTGATTTTGGAGCCCAAAAGAATAAAGTCAGCCACTGTTTCCACTGTTTCCCCATCTATTTGCCATGAAGTGATGGGACCAGATGCCATGATCTTAGTTTTCTGAATGTTGAGCTTTAAGCCAGATTTTTCACTCTCTTCTTTCACTTTCATCAAGAGGCTCTTTAGTTCTTCTTCACTTTATGTCCTAAGGGTGGTGTCATCTGCATATCTGAGGTTATTGATATTTCTCCTGGCAATCTTGATTCCAGCATGTGCTTCTTCCAGTCCAGCATTTCTCACGATGTACTCTGCATACAAGTTAAATAAGCAGGGTGACAATATACAACCTTGACGTACTCCTTTTTCTATTTGGAACCAGTCTGTTGTTCCATGTCCAGTTCTAACTGTTGCTTCCTGACCTGCATACAGATTTCTCAAGTGGCAGGTCAGGTGGTCTGGTATTCCCATCTCTTTCAGAATTTTCCACAGTTTATTGTGATCCACATACTCAAAGGCTTTGGCATAGTCAATAAAGCAGAAGTAGATGTTTTTCTGGAACTTTTTTGTCTTTTTGATGATCCAGCAGATGTTGGCAATTTGATCTCTGGTTCCTCTGCCTTTTCTAAATCCAGCTTGAATATTTGGAAGTCCATGGTTCACATATTGTTGAAGCCTGGCTTGGAGAATTTTGAGCATTACTTTACTAGTGTGAGAGATGAGTGCAATTGTGTGGTAGTTTGAGCATTCTTTGGCATTCCCTTTCTTTGGGATTGGAATGAAAACTGACCTTTTCCAGTCCTGTGGCCACTGCTGAGGTTTCCAAATTTGCTGGTATATTGAGTGCAACACTTTGTCACAGCATCATCTTTCAGGATTTGGAATAGCTCAATTGGAATTCCATCACCTCCACTAGCTTTGTTCATAGTGATGCTTCCTAAGGCCCACTTGACTTCACATTCCAGGATGTCTGGTTCTTAGGTGAGTGATCACACCATCGTAATTAACTGGGTCATGAAGATCTTCTTTGTACAGTTCTTCTGTGTATTCTTGCCACCTCTTTTTAATCTCTTCTGCTTCTGTTAGGTCCATACCATTTCTGTCCTTTATTGAGCCCATCTTTGCATGAAATGTTCCCTTTGTATCTCTAATTTTCTTGAAGAGATCTCTAGTCTTTCCCATTCTGTTGTTTTCCTCTATTTCTTTGCACTGATCACTGAGGAAGGCTATCTTATCTCTCCTTGCTATTCTTTGGAACTCTGCATTCAGATGCTTATATTTTTCCTTTTCTCCTTTGATTTTTGCTTCTCTTCTCTTCACAGCTATTTGTAAAGCCTCTTTACTCATGACATAAATTATTAGTTACAAAATTTTTTCGTAGTGATATCAAGATATTATAGGCCAAGTATGCACCTAAAATTTAGTGTCATAGAGTGACAAAGAACATTGCACTAAATAACAGCTTACTGTAGCAATGAGATAAGACAAGATCTTTATTAGAGTGTTATGAATCTGGCTGTATAAAAATACACCTTCATTAAGTGATAACTGGAAGTTATGAGCATCCAGGACTTAATTGAGAAAGCAAGACTCAGCTCAGAGAGGTTAATATCTAACCTGATAGAGCCAGTAAGTGACTGAGACAGAATTTAAACTAAACTCTATTCAAGTGCAAAACCTGCATTCTTTATACTTCTCCCAAGTTAGTTTCCAAAGGGTTGAAATATTTTTACGCTGAAAATGTAAGTGAGAAGTATTATTAGATAAGACTAAATAGAGGGAGCAGAAAGTAAAGCCAGTCCTGAGAGAATTGCAATAGAATTGGAAGCATTTGTTGGTCCTTTCCAACTCATGATTTTGTGATATTACAGGTGTGTTTTCTTTACAAATACTCAATAGGCCAACAATTTGAATTTTAAAAAATATATAATTACGTCTTATCTACTGGACAGATTCTTACAAGTTGGAGCTCCTCTGCTGTACTTCTGTTCTGGATAATATAATTGTATGCTCAAAGGACAGACAGAATTAAAAGTAGGTACTAGATATCCCTGCCAGAAAAAAATAAAGATTAAATAGAAATGAAAAGTAATCTCTGAAATAGTAACATAGTTAAATATCAAAGTGATTTTGATATACAAAATTATGATTTGCTTCCAAAATATATTAATTGAATGAACTCTCCTAATATGTCTTGTTCCTATTGCTATAAGGACCAAAGAGAAAAAAAGTATCTTTCTGCTAAATTGCAGATTACTTTTTGGTATGGATCAAGCTTCTATGGTGGTGAACATCAGACCCAGTTTCAGGCAGTGGAAATACTGCTCTGAGCAAGAAGATCAAGATGCTGTAACTCATGAGTTAAGATGGCAGGAGGATGGCAGTACGTGTGTATCAGTCAGTCAGTGCAGTTGCTCTTTGTGTCCAACTCTTTGTGATCCCATGAAGTACAGCACGCCAGGATTCCCTGTCCATCACCAACTCCTGGAGCTTGCTCAAACTCAAGTTAGTGACGCCATCCAACCAGCTCATCCTCTGTCGTCCCCTTCTCCTCCTGCCTTCAAATCTTTCCCAGCATCAGGGTCTTTACCAATGAATCAGTACTTCACATCAGGTGGCCAAAGTATTGAAGTTTCAGCTTCAGCATCAGTTCTTCCAATGAATATTCAGGACTGATTTCCTTTGTGGATTGACTGATTTGGTCTCCTTAAAGTCTAAGGGACTCTCAAGAGTCTTCTACAATACCACAGGTCAAAAGCATCAGTTTTTCAGTGCTCAGGTTTCTTTATGGTCCAACTCTCATATACATGCATTTCTACTGGAAAAACCATAGCTTTGATTAGAAGAACCTTTGTTGGCAAAGTAAGTTTATCATAGCTTTTCTTGCAAGAAGCAAGCATCTTTTAATTTTAAGTCTACAGCAACATCTGCATTGCTTTTGGAGCCCAAGAAAATAAAATTTGTCACTGTTTTCACTATTTCCCCATCTGTTTGCTATGAAGTGATGGGACCAGATGCCATGATCTTAGTTTTCTTAATGTTGAGCTTTAAGCCAACTTTTTCACTCTCCTGTTTCATCTCCATCAAGAGGCTCTTTAGTCCCTCTTCACTTTCTGTCCTAAGGATGGTATCATCTGCATATTTGAGATTATTGACATTTCTCCCGGCAATCTTCATTCCAGCTTTTGCTTCATCCAGTCTGGGATTTTGAATGGTTTAAAGTTAAATAAATTAAATTAAATAAGCAGGGTGACAATATACAGCCTTGATATACTCCTTTCTCAATTTGGAACCGGTCTATTGTTCCATGTCCAGTTCTAACTGTTGCTTCTTGACCTGCATACAGATTTCTCAGGATGCAGGTCAAGTGGTCTGGTATTCCCATCTCTTTCAGAATTTTCCAGTTTGTTGTGATCAGAGTCAAAGGCTTTGGCATAGTCAATGAAGCAGAAGTAGATGTTTTTCTGGATTTCTCTTGCTTTTTCAATGATCCAGCTGATGTTGGCAATTTGATCTCTGGTTCCTTTGCGTTCTCTTGGCAAAACTGTTAGCCTTTGCCCTGTTTCATTTTGTACTCCAAAGCTAAACTTGACTGTTACTCCAGGTATCTCTTGACTTCCTAATTTACATTCCAGTTCCCTATGATGAAAAGGACATGTTTTTTTGCTGTTAATTCTAGAAGGTCTTGTAGGTCTTCATAGAACCATTCAATTTCAGTTTCTTCAGCATTAATGATTGGATACTGTGATAGTGAATGTTTTGCCTTGGAAATGAACAGAGATCATTCTGTTGTTTTTGAGATTGCACCCAACTACTTCATTTCAGACTCTTTTGTTGACAGTGAGGGCTACTCAATTTCTTCTAAGGGATTCTTGCCCACAGTAGTAGATATAATGGTCATCTGAATTAAATTCACTCATTCCAGTCCATTTTATTTCACTGATTCCTAAACTGTCAATGTTCACTCTTGCCTGACTATTATGTGTGTATGGGAGGAAACAAAAAGAGAAATTAATAAGATATGTCTAGAAAGCAGCTGTTCCATCCAGGGTGGAATTACTAGATGTCCCTCTTGTAAATGAAATTCTGCCTCTTCGAGAATGCAATATGAATTTCCCAGGATCTACTGGTAATACAAGGATTTCATGGTTTTTAGTAATACAATGGGCATATAGTAAGTTTTTAGAATTGGTACTAGAAGTTGAGGGGCTTCCCAGGTGGAGCAGAGATAAACCATCTGCCTGCCAATTCAGGAGATGCAAGAGATGCAGTTTCGATCCCTGGGTTTGAAAGATCTCCTGGAGGGCACGGTAACCCATTTCAGTATTCTTGTCATGGACAGAGGAGCCTGCTGGGCTACAATCCATAGCGTCACAAAGAGTTGGGCATCACTGAATGACTGAGCAGAAAACACTATAGGCGATTTAGGGAGTACAATAGGAAAAAAACAAAACAAAAACAAAAACAAGAATGGCTGGGGAAGGGGAGAGGGTCATTGATGGACTTCCTGTGGAAATAACGCTTGAACTAGGAGCAGGAAAATATAAAGAAGCCAGTCAGGGAAAAATCTGGAGCACAAGAAATTTGATCTCTAAATTCTTATAGGTTTCTAAGTGTTGTGCGCACAAGGTGTGTGTGTGTTAGAGTAGTCAGGTAAGGGGATATGTGTCCTGTCTGTCCACTATTAAAAATGTAAAATTAAAATGTCTGCTTCAAGGGCATCCAGTTGACCCTCCTCTTCATCCTGATAGTGAACACAGAAAAAATAAGCATTCAGGAATGGATTAAAGAAGCTTAACTATTTCTTCCTAAAATCTTAGAAACTTCTTGTTTGTGAAAGCCAAAGTTAGTTAAGCTACAAGGAGATGGACTAGATTTATCGTTATTCTTAGCTGCCTTTATTAATTCCATCACCTGCTTTTATCTCAAGGGTTAGTAGAGGAGCCACACAAATTCTTGATCATTTCTCCCTTTGCCAAATTATCTTTTCTAGGAGTAATATCATACCCTTTCCTCTTTTTCTGTACATGAAGGCCATAAATGAAAATGGAAAATCAAATGGAAATTCCTTAGATTTTATTTTTTTGAACTATTAGACTTATAATTGTGTGCTTAGTGCTTAGTCACTCAGTCGTGTCCAACTCTTTGTGACCCCATGAACTGTAGCCCACCAGGCTTCTCTATCCATGGGGATTCTTAAGGCAAGCATACTGGAGTGGGTTGCCCTGTCCTTCTCCAGGGAATCTTCCCAACCCAGGGATCAGACCCAGATCTCCTACATTGCAGGCAGATTACTTTACCAGGGAAGTCTTATAATTAGGCTGCTGCTGCTGCTAAGTCGCTACAGTCGTGTCTCACTCTGTGCAACCCCACAGACAGCAGCCCACCAGGCTCCTCCATCTCTAGGATTCTCCAGGCAAGAATACTGGAGTGGGTTGCCATTTCCTTCCCCAATGCATGCATGCATGCTAAGTCGCTTCAGTGGTGTCTGACTCTGTGTGACCCCATGAACAGCAGTCCAGCAGGCTTCTCTGTCCATGGGATTCTCTAGGCAAGAATACTGGAGTGGGTTGCTACGTCCTTCTCTGTATAATTAGGTTAAGCTATAACTTTTTAGGAATATGTAGTTATCTTTCCCTGGTATCTCAGCTGGTAAAGAATCTGCCTGGAATGCAAGATCCAAGTTCAATTCCTGGGTCAGAAGGATATCCTGGAGAAGGGATGAGCTACCCACTCCAGTATTCTTGGACTTCCCTCGTGGCTCAGATGGTAAAGAATCCACCTGCAATGCAGGAGACCTGGGTTCGACCCCTGGGTTGGGAAGATCCCCTGGAGGAGGGCATGGCAACCCACTCCAGTTTTTTTGCCTAGAGAATCCCCATGGACAGAGGAGCCTGGTGGCAACAGTCCATGGGGTCCCAAAGAGTTGGACAGGATTGAGCAACTAAGCACACAACACAGTTATCTTTCCATTTGAACTGCACACAAGAAATCTGTTCTTCTCATCTTTACCTTCATTCTCAAGCAGGAATTGCTCCACATACTTCATTCAAAATTAAATTGTTTATCCAAAACTAGATAAGAATATGTGGTAGTAAATTACTGAAATTGATGAAATTTGAATTTTTCTGAGTTTAATGTGTCTAATCAACATTACACTCAGGGCATTATTATTGCCCATTGCTTGCTGCTATAACAGATGACAGTATTACCAGGACCCAGGATGATACTGTATGAAAAACTGCACAATGAAATACACACTCTATTGTGAGTATTTGAAAAATAGAGCAGAATAACACTTCCAGAAATGTGGTTTTTGATGAGCAGATTTACATTTTTTTAACTAGAGAAACTAAGAACCTCTCAGTATAAATTTTGATAGGCTTTGCATTCATGCATGCTCAGTCGTGTCCGACTCTTTGCAACTCCATGAACTGTAGCCTGCCAGGTTCCTCTGCCCATGGAATTCTTCAGGCGGGAATACTGAGTGTATTTCCTTCTTAAGAGGATCTTCCAGACCCAGGGAGCGAACTGGTATTTTCTACATCTCTTACACTGGCACACGGATTCTTTACCACTGTGTTGATAGACTTTATGTACATTCTAATTTATAAACCAAATTGTGGTGTGATTGATAATACATATTGTTAGCAGTTATACCGTTGAATATTATCACACAAATTCCCATAGGTTTGTTTTTATCATGATAACAGAAACCAAAAATAAAGGCAAGAGCTACTTCCTTTACAGAAATACTACAGTGCACAATTTTTACTATGTAACTGAATTAACCATTCAATTTGTCATCCAACCATGACTGAGATTTTGCTTTTACAAACAGCTATCCAAGTGTCAAGAATATTAAGTTGTAATGGAAGAAGGCCATTATCATACTGAAGCTTCAAATACCATAAATAAAAAAATACCAATTACGTTTTTTATAACTCGTAAGCATGCACTATAATGTCATAGAAAATCACAAACCTGTTAAAGAGCATTTGTGATAATATATACCTGAATTGTAAACCAATTTTGAAATTTTGTTCTACTCAAGTTGTGTATCTGAAAGTATATATCAAGAATAGATTCAAGAAAACTCCAGGGCCAATGGGGATTCCCAGGTGGCACAGTGGTAAAGAACCCACCTGCCAATACAAGAGACACAAGAGATGCAGATTCAATCCCTGGGTCGGGAAGATTCCCGGAAGTAGGAAATGGCAAGCCACTCTAGTTCTTAACTGGAAAATTCCATAGACAGAGGAGCCTGGTGGGCTGCAGTCCATGGGGTTGCAAAGAGTCAGACATAACTGAGCAACTTATCAGGCACACACACACCAGGGCCAATATTAAAAGTTGACAATGAATTATATAAAAAATACATTCCTCATTAGTCTCATTTGGTGTGTTTCAATACCTTTGCAGAACTAAACTGTGGAGACCTAGAAGCACAACTTGCCCAGTGAGTATAGTATTTAAGATATTATTTAGTTTTTCCAGCTTATGAAGATTTTCATCACACACATTGTTTCCTTTTGTCATGAAGACATGATTACAGTCCATCAACAAAGTACCAAATAGATATTTATTCATTGTAGTAGCTACAGATGCTCAAAATAGATATTTAAATCTCAAACATATCTCCCACTGTTCTATATTAGATTGTTGTTGTTCAGTCACTAAGCCATCTCTGACTCTTTGCATCTGCATAGACTGAAGCATACCAGGCTCACCTGTCTCTCTGAGTTTGCTCAAATTCATGTCCCTTGAGTCAGTGTTGCTGTCTAACCATCTCATTCTCTGCTGTCCTCTTCTGTGTTATATCATTAAGACTTAGAAGTATAAACTGTTAGATCTGTAAGAAAATTTGCATTATCTTTTTAGTATAATCTAGTGATTTACAGATGAGGAAATGGAAACACAGTGAAATTGAATAGGACTAGACAAGTGCAGAATGAAGAACTGAGTAAAGCAGTACTCTTTACTTCCATCTTCACCAATTTTGCTTCACTTTTCACCATCTACAACAATTTTTCTGCTATCTTTATTTTTAAAATGCATGCACATGGTGAAAATTTTTAAAAATAAAATGGCACACAAAGATGTAAAATGAGAAATATGTTTTTACCGACTTAAAGTGCTATTACTAGAAATAGACAGATTCAAGGGTATGTGTACGAAAATGTACCTATATACCTGCATTTTAAAAATGAACAAGAGTCACATCATTTTGGTTTTGTTTGTATTTTGCTTTCTTTTTAGTACTATATCTTAGAGATTTTATAGAATTTATATTATAGTATATTATGCTATGTCATCTTTTTTATAGCTTCATAATATTGCCATTTTATGAGTGTAACAAAATGTATTTAACCATGGTCTAATTTGTGGATACTTGGTTATTTTCAATTTTTTCCCTCTTCAAAAAACATTACAAAAAACAGCCTTCTAAATACATCTTTTAATTATTCTAATGTATGTGCACAGTGTCTCAGTCGTGTCTGACTCTGTGGACTGTAGCATGCCAGCCTCCTCTGTCCATGGAATTTTACAGGCAAGAACACTGGAGTGGGCTGCCAGGGGATATCCCTGACCCAGGGATTGAACATGTGTCTCTTGTGTCTCCTTCATTGGCAGACAGATTCTTTACCACTAGCACTGCCTGGGAAACCCATTCTAAAGTATTCATAAAATAATTTCCTAGGTATACTTTTGTAATTAACATTTTGATAGCTTTTACAAATTTTCTTTTAAAAACATAGTTCTAATATATACTTCTAACAACAGTGTAGGAGAATACCTACTTTCTTTCACCTTATCAATACTTGGCTTTAACAAATGTTTGTTCTAATTTGAAAAGAGAAAATGATATTTAATCACTGTGTTGATTTGTATTTATTTATTTATTAGTAGAGCTAAACACCATTTAAAAATTTTGCTGTCAAAATTGTGAGTGGCTGTTAAATGCTTCCTATTTTTCTATTGTTTTATTTTTTCTATTGATTTGTATAACCTCCCCATATATGGAAAATAACCATATTAGGTTTTAAATTATGTCTCAGCTTTTAATTTACTTTTTGACTTTTGTTATGGTCTTCTTACATACCAGCATTATCAATCATTTCCTTTATGATGTAGGAAAATTCGCAGAAAAATTACCCATATTTTCTTCTAGGACGTTTGTAATTTGGTCTCTTTTAAACTTTATATCCTTAATTCAACAAAATTTTATTTTTGTATACTACATTTAAAAAAATATTAATATATTTGGGGGAATTAAATGTTTTTTTATTGTATCACTTGAAAAAACAGACTGAGTTTTTTCTTTCTTTTTTTTTTTTTTTTTTGGCCCCTGAGTACCTCAGAAAGGCAGAGTTCAGCACTTCGATTAAAAAAAAAAAAAAAAATTGGCAGAGTGAGAACTGAAATGTCAAAATTGACCTATTTTTCTTTATCAATCACTAATGTCTATTGTTTATGACATACAAAAATCCCAATAAACTTTTTTACTTATGAGAATAAATTATTATATTTAGATAATCTAAGGAATGGTTGAATCAGTGAGAGTATCATAGAATAAATCAAACCCCTAGCAAGACACTTTTAACAGCAATTTCAATTCATATGGTAATGTTAATTTTACTTAGGAAAAGCACTTACTTCTCGGTAAGAATCTATAGCTGTACAAGTAAAATAAAAATGTAAATGTTCTAATTTAAGCAGGACGTAGTAGCCTGGTGATGAATAAATGTATCTGTTTCTTGAAAAGTTCACTTCAAATCATCGTCATCCTTAAAAGGCGATTACTTTGAATGGTTTTTGTAAGCTTGCAAAGCAGCTTGGACTCTTAAGAGTTCTGATAGCTGACGTCTTTGTATGGTTTGTAAATAAGTAAAGGAGCCATTCAGTTATAAAATTGAATATTTGTCAATAAAAGAACAATACTCAGTTTCCATGTGCGTGCGCTAATTCACTTCAGCCATGTCTGACTCCTTGCAACCTTGTGAACTGTAGAACACCAGGCTACTCTGTCCAAGGGATTTTCCGGGCAAGAATACTGGACTGGGTAGACATGCCCCCCCGACCCCCCACCCTCCAGGAGCTCTTCCCCACCCAGGGATAGAACCTGTGTCTCTTATCTCTCCTGCATAGGCAGGTAGCTTTTTTACCACTAGTGCCACCTGGGAAGCCCATATTCAGTTTAACGTCTATTATATTTATGACTAAAATTGATTAGGAAAGAAGTATGTGTGCATGCTCATTTACTTAGTCATGTCTGACTCTTTGCGACTCCATGGACTGTAGCCTGCCAGGCTCCTCTTTCTGTGGAGTTTTCCAGACAAGAATACTGGAGTGAGTTGCCATTTCCTTCTCCAGGGTATATTCTGGACCTATGGATTGAACCCAAGTCTCTTTCCTCTCCTGCATTGGCTGGTGGATTTTCACCACTGTGCCACCTGGGAGAGAAGTAAGGACAGATGAAATGTGAATCTGTGAGGGAGAGGAGTCAAGAAATGCAACTTAATTTTTTCCTACGCTTCACTTTATTTTTAATAGACTATTCTCTTTTTTTATTATAAAAGTAACAGAGCATCATAGTAAAACTATTTGGAAAACATGAAAATGCAGAAAGAAGACAATAAAATCACTCTTTGTGTTTATGAACATTTGTTTCTGTTAATAAATGATTTTTCTCTGGCATGATTTTCATTTTGGTTATATAATATTCCATACAGTGGATGTGTTAAATTAATTTAGTCCATTTCTTATTCCTGGACTTAATGTTGCTTCTAGTTTTTCTCTATTACAAATAACCTATTTATTAATATCATTGTGTACACATTCTTATGAACATCCTTGATTATGTCCTTAGCACAAGTTACTATATGTAGAATACTTGAGTTAAAGATACACATTTTTCAAGTTTTTAATGCATTCAGTTATACCACTTACTTCCCTGACTTCCCTGGTGGCTCAGACGGTAAAGCGTCTGTCTACAATGCGGGAGACCCAGGTTCGAGCCCTGGATTGGGAAGATCCCCTGGAGAAGGAAATGGCAATCCACTCCAGTACTCTTGCCTGGAAAATCCCGTGGACAGAGGAGCCTGGTAGGCTGCAGTCTATGGGGTCGCAAAGAGTTGGACACAACTGAGCACCTTCACTTCACTTCACTTCATACCACTTACACATTGCTGTGGCCTCAGAAGCAGTCTCATAGTGTCTGTTTTTGCTCATATTCTATCAGTTCTTGGTATAACTCTGTGTGGTTCACAGAAAAGCTCTCAGTGGTCTGGGAAGGGTGAGTACAAAGAGGTGGGAAGAGGTGAAGCAGAGGTGAGAGCCATTTTTGTTGAAGAAATGTGGGAGGCTATTGCAGGCTTTGGAGAGCAGCTTTCTCCAAAGCAAACTTGCACTTTTGGAGACAGCTCAGACTCTGCATGTTAACTTGCCATAGTTCCCCCGTTCCTATTTGCTTTGACTCAGTGACCCGACCCTTCAGGCATACCTCATGTATTCAGTGATTGAGACCACTTACTCATACTAATCATTGCACACAGAAAATACATTAAAAAATTTGTATTCATTACTCAATATATTTTGCTCCTCAAGTGTCATGAAACATTCAGGGTATATTAACGGGCAAATCCACACCTGGAGTATATTACTGAGCTTTAGAAACTGTTAATTTAAAAAATCAAATATTTAATTTTGAGGAAAAAATCAGTTTTGGATTTTAAGCATATATATCATCTTTCATTTTGGCCCAATTAACCCAGCAGGTGTGTGCAAATTAGGTCACTACTTTGTCACCGTGGTAACATGCTTTGGGGAGGTGGATCTTAACTACCTCCAGCACAGGGGATGTTGGCTGAGTAAGTATTAAGAGATGCTTTACAAATAAACAAGGCACAATTTAATGCATTAGAGTATAGAAAATAGGTCTGGTGCTAGGTACCAACAGATAATATTCCGTGACATGAAAACAAGTACTACCTCAAATTTATATTAACTAAAGAGATCTAATGAGCTGCAAAAATAGAACTTGCAAGACTTATAATCTCTGAAAGGACAGTAAAACTTACTGACGATCACTCGTAAGGTGATTGTTCCATTTTTCCATTTGAGTAAAGAGTTTAGAAGACAGAGCAGGTTCCCTATAGTTTAAGGACATTTTTTAGAAATAAGCTGTGGTTTTTCAGGGTGTCAGCACCTTCCGGCTTACTCATTCTAGTGACTAAAATCTAGTCAGGGTTTTTAAAAGGACAGTGTCTAAACGTTTCTTTTAAGTGCTACTTTTTTTTATCATTATTCATAACTGCTTATGGGTTAAGAAGTTGGCAGACTTGGTCTATGCCAGCACTCCAGCATTAATACAAGTCTCTAACTCAGGCTTCTTCTCACCAGGTGGAAAAAGCAGACATGCTTCAAGATTGCTGGTAGAGATTGTGCAATCTGTTGGGTTGCTGAAGGTTCCAAATCATGTGGGCATTCTGCAGCCCCACAGAGTGGTAGAATTTCTTCACTTATCCCTGACAAGTTCACACCTCTTTTGGTCATTAAAATTGTAAATCTACATTATCAGATGCAGAAAACAGGCCAAATTAGCGATATTAAATGTATTTCCAAAGAAGTACATCTCCTCAGACCACTTTCAGCACTCAGTCACAAATGATATTTCCATTAAGCCTATGTCACTGGTTCATATGCAGCTTTATGTTTTTCAATTTGTCCTAAATGCTGCCTTATATTTGCTTCACTTGTTATCATTTTGAAGTATTTTTGTATATTGTATTTTTTGTGATATTTTACATATGGGGTTTCAAAAACTTGAATCCCTCTCATGTTTGTTTTCCGTTGGTTGTAACTTCAGTTTATTTCTTATTTCTCGTGTTTTCAGTAGTTAATATTTACAAAATACCTGACTAGACTCTTCAAGATTCCTCCCCCCAGTCTTCCTCGCTATGCGTCAAGGATGAGAGGCACATAGAAGAGGCAAGGTGACTTGTGACTTAGCCTGTGTCACAGAGTATGTGAATTCACTTTCAAATGAGAAGTTTGGAGACTCACAAAGGGATCCTTGCTAAGTGGAAAAACAGTTGACTCAAGCACTCTCTTACCTCTAACTTCTTTTTCACCAGCACAAACTCCCTCCCTGTATTCAAGACTTCTTTTCTCATCTACTCCTCAGTGGACACCGAAAAAAAATTCTTTTAAAGAACTGGTTCATAACATAAAAGCCTGAAGTCTCAGTTAAACCTGTTAACTTGCCAAGGGTAAGGGTATGTATTGTTCACTGGAGAACAGAATGCCGTATTCTCCCAGATCTGCTGGGGAACAGGGAGGGTGGCAGTACAAATTAGCATCAGAACAAAGCTTTATCACAGTGGGATCCCAGGTTGTTTTAGGTATAAGATTCGAAACAAAAATATGGGAAGGGATGGAATCCATCAAATCTAATAAAGGAAATTGTAGTAGATTCAGGGAACTTGGACCCCTGAATTGCAGTGGCCAGGTTGGGGAGGAAATGGGCAGTTAAACAAAGTAGTGCTGTATCTTTCTTTCATTGTTTGACGAAATAATTTTTACCCCTTTTAACTGGAATGTTTTTTGAAAAAAAGAAATGAGCCTGGTATATCTGAAACAAAGAGCTTACACAGTCACCGAGCTGGTTGGTTTTTATACCTTCCTTTACTGAGTATTGTCCTTCAGTACAATACAGAGCCATTTCTTTGTTCTCACAAGCTAGCAGTTAAATTGTATGTAAATGTATGCAAATTAGATGCTGTCTAATAAAGAGAGTCATTAGATGGAAGAAATATTTAGTTTAGAAAAAAAAGCAGGTGTATTGTGTAAAAGAAAATGTAAGGCTACAAAAAAGCCCAAACTTTTGTGGACAGTTTTAGAAAAAAATTATTAAAATAGATTTTAAAAGACTTACGTCTTCCTGACCTTTCTTTTGTGCTTATATATATGTGTGTGTTTTTAAAATATTTACATATAAAACTAGAGGATTGGCTTCTTTCCCAGAATTACTGGAAGCACCTTCACCAGGAACATTTGGACTTGAATAATCTCCACAGCAGCATTTTCTTTCTTGAATTAAATGAATTGTAAAATGGGTGATTGGCCCAGAAACACTGACTGTTTATTTGGGTTCCTTTCCTTTAGGTGGATAGAGGCTTAGTGGCTCCATGGTGGGTACCTTGCAACTGATCACCTTGACTGCTTTAAGGTTCCCCTTTCACACTTTTCCACCCCAGCCTCTTAAAGGCTACCATAGGCTTCTTATATATGTTCCTTGAGAGGAACCCACAGTTCCTTTTGAACTTCATTCAGTGCTGTATTAAATGTTTAGCATAATGCTTAGCACTTAGTAAGCACTCTTATTTATTTTTGAATGGTTAAGAGAATGAATGAGTTGATAAATAAATGAAATGTAATATCACATACATTAAATATTTTAATAGTCACTAAAGTGGTTATAGGTATGTCAATATCCTTATAGTCCTCAGAAGACAGTCACTGAAGCAATTCCTCAGGTTTGCATATATAGCAGTTGTATGATAAGTGTGTAGCGAAAAAAATAAAATGCTTTGCTGTCCTGTTTTCTCAAGTAACAAAGATGTTGAGTGCTAAACAACTGCGTCACTTCTTGTGGCAGTTATTGTGGAGGCAAAAATAAGTAAGCAATGGCACTCCACTCCAGCACTCTTGCCTGAAAAATCCCATGGACGGAGGAGCCTGGTGGGCTGCAGTCCATGGGGTCGAAAAAAGTCAGACATAACTGAGCGACTTCCCTTTCACTTTTCACTTTCCTGCATTGGAGAAGGAAATGGCAACCCACTCCAGTGTTCTTGCCTGGAGAATCCCAGGGATGGGGGAGCCTGGTGGGCTGCCGTCTATGGGGTCGCACAGAGTCGGACACGACTGAAGCGACTTAGCAGCAGTAGCAGCAGCAGTAGTCTCTCTAGGAGCTCCTAGTTTCTAGAGGAATCAGCCATACCCATACTTAATGCACAGCAAATTGTACAATGTGGAGTTACAGATAAAATATTATGAGGGAATGAAAGAGAAAGAGAAGAATTCTGATTAAAAAGTGTCTGAGATAGTTTCTTAGAAGAAAGTGGAACTGAAGTAATAAGTCTTGAAAGTCATGAGGAGCAGATGGTTGTCTTTGGTGGAGTGGAAAAGAGCAAAGTTGTATAGTGCTCTACGTTGCAATCCCAAGTTAATGGAAATATACTGGATTTTCTTCTATTCTTTCATGAATTTACAGCAACAGCTTGATTTTTAACCTCTGTGGAAACACAAATGAGGGCTGTGATGGATACAATAATGACTAAAGTGAAATTGTAACTCCAAGTTAAAATTTTAATCACAGCTACTGAATAGGAAATAAGGTAAATATGCAAAAAAAAAAAGACTTTATAACTTTTAAATTCTAAGGTACTAGAAATATAAAATTTTGTTATTATTATTAATAATGTGTAAGGTTTCCATGGTATGAAATAAAATTTAGGGGATAAGAGATTTGGAGACAGAATCAGTACCTCATCAATATTTTGTACCTTATATTTTAGTTTACAAAGTATCTTCCTGAATTAGTCTTATTTTATTTTCACAACAACCCTTAAGGTTGTAGAACTTATTATTTCTATTTTACAAGTGAAGAAACTGAGGTTTGGAGATCTTCAGTGACTTAACCAAGGTGACACAGTAAGTGTCAGAGTCAGATTTTCCTGACAGATTGTCTAGTTCTTTTCAAATACTTCGTTATTACCTAGAAACAGTGTGTGGGAGAATTGTATAGCTAGAGAATCGGCATTCATCTTGGTTCTAACTTTATTCCAAATATTTTTCATCAGTTGGGTTTTATATGCATATTTTTTCCATTTTGGCAAGGGTAAAATATGCAAGACTAAAAGTGAGGCAGGTATACATGGACAGGAACAGATGATCTGGGTAACTGATAGGGATAGGAAGAATCGTAATGGGTCTATGGACTGAAAGCATTTTAATTAGTTTCTTGACTTTTGAGTTAAAAGATTTCAGTGGGAAGGTGCAAAATATGCTGTATTGAACTCATCTTGGAGGTAACCAAAGGTCTGTGGGACTAACAGCTTTTGATATTACTTAGTGCTTATTATTGTTATTATTATTATTTCTTTTTAATTATGCAAAGTGCTAATCAGTTTGATTATGCACAGTGCTAATCAGGTTAATTATGCAAAGTGCTAATCAGCTCTTCTTGAAGCACATGAGGAGAGCAGAGGTGCTGGCGCTGAATGGCGCAAGCTAGATGGGGTAGTCACGGCAGTCATTCCTTATTAAGATAGGGGTAGACAAGATAGCAAGGGGAATTTATCCACAAAAGTATAGAGAAAAGGAAAGATAACTTTGGGCACAGGAAAGATTGTGGTTTTGGCAGATTGGTGCTTACACATAGAAAGCTGATTTCCTCCCCCGTTGCATAGTTTGGTTAGATAGTCTGCTATATTTTGAAGGCACTCATTTGAAGCCAAAAAGACTGCAGAGGGAAAGAAACAGAGTATTGTATAGCTAGACAAGTTGTCAAAACAACTTATTGTAGTTGGCAAGCACCAATTCCTGGGAGGACAGTAGAGGAAGTAGAATCTAATAGACCTATACATGAAAGAGGACATCAATAAAGAGAATTGAAAAATTAAGGGAGTGCCATTCTGATAAAATAAACAGGGCCATCTCACCACTGTATTGTTATTGGGATGGCTGTCTGAGCAGCATATTTCCTGAGGTGAACTGAGGGTTTCTTGGTGCTTGCAGTGGTCTCTATTGAGAGTGGTGATGACGAATATGACAATAAGGGTTTTATGTAATAGCTCCTAGTTGGATCAGCTTTGTTGCTGCTGAAATCAAAGTGAATTTTAATATTAACTTGCAGGTCTGTGCTTATTAAGCTGGGTGACTTCCTGTGAAGATGAGTTTATAGCAATATGTTCATATGTTTTTGTAGAACAATGACCGTGGAGCTCCCTTAGGAAAGCCCTTTTTATTTAGTTCTCCTGTTCTGTTCTGTGGTTTGATAAGCTATCAGTGAAATACTGTGATACCTACTTGTTTGAATGTATTCAAAGAGCAGAAAGCATTTCAGAATTACTAAGTGAATAGTAATTTTTAAAAACTGGTTTTAGTCCATGTAACTTTTCATTTAGTCTGGAATTTGAGCAGGACCTTTTTAAGTCACTAATATAAGGAGAATCTGCTTCCCTTTATAAGCTGACAAACCGAGTATTTATTTACCTTCCTTTTTTAGGCCTCTGTCTCAGCACAACTCATCTTCACAAATGCCAATGTTGAGCTTGATTTCTAGAAATGTGCAAATCATGGTAAGGATGCTGCAAAGTTGTTGGGGCATATTAATGAGGTGTTTGTCCAGGAAGCATTGGTACTTGGAATAAAGACAAGCTTTCAGTTTTTATTTTTTCTGTAAGACCAATTTCATTTTAAAATATGAAGAGAATGACATAAATCTTTGGTTTCCAAGGAGAGTCTGAAAAGGAATAGATTGTTAGAGGACAGCGCCCACAAATTGAGAAAGCCTGTTGGGGGCCCTTCGAGAATTTGGCTAGAAAATTCTGTTATAAGCCATCCTTCTGCTCAGCTTCATGGGAACAGGGTTTTATAAATGAAACATCACTTCTGTATTTCCCAACCCCCTGAGTCTAAGATAAGGATGAAATGTTCATATTACCACTTTATCAAAATCTATTGAGTTATTTCTTGACAAATTTAAAAAGATTTCTTAATGGTTCTATACAAGGACACCTTGTAAATTCCATGTATTGGTGGTATACTAAACTCTTGATTCCTGATAAAGGTATTTGAACCCAAAAACGTTGCTATGTAAGGCATTTAAAATGTCACTGTGTCAAGGAGAAAATGATGTGATCCAAATGGCACTTAAAATTAATTTAGTACCATCTAATATGGACAATCTCTTGATTAATTGTACACTTGCACCTTCATCATATACACTCTAATCCACAGACCCATTCCTCACTTCATTAATCAAATATTATTTGGGCACTTCCTCTTATAAAGTGTGTACTAGTAACTGTGTGTTAATAACAGTACCATTTATGTCCCAGATAATGGAAATACAATTAGCCAAAAAGTGACAAGATAGCTGACATGATAGAATTCACTTACACAAGATGAGATGGTATTTTTCTCACAGTCTTCAGCCTTAGGAGCAAAGAGTTTGCTCTTCATTTCTTCTCAGAACTTCTCTCCTTAGTAATCTATGTAATTCAACTAGTTTGTCTTAGTATCTTCAATATTTACAAAATAAGATGTTGGGCTACAAGATTTTCAAGGTATTTCCATCTCAATGTGCTATATGAAAGTGTATTAGCTGAGTATACTATAAATGTATTAGCTATTTAAATATATAAGTGTACATTATCATCATATTAAGAGCCTTACAATAATAGAAATTTTTGTTAGGCTTTGGTCTTTGAGGAAATGAAGTAATTTTTGGCTGATTCTGTGGACACAGTCTCCTTGGATGTAAACTAATATTGAATATATAAAGGGTGGACTTTGGAATCAGTTCTGAGTTTGAATCCTGGCTCTTCCAGTTATTAGCTGAGAAGTCGTAACTGCTTTGAGCCTCTGTTCCTTCACAGATCCCACCTCACAGGGTGACTGTATTAGTTCAAGTAAACAATATAAATCACTGAACTCAATGCCCAGGGGTACACTGGAGGATAGCTTTGCTCCATAGTCAGTCCCTTTCTCATTTATGGCCACTGTAGTCTTTCTGGCTCTTGCTACCAAGAATATCCCGAACTAATTCAACTTCCTTTCCCCAAGCTGCTTTTTCCTGCATTAAGCCCGTACTTCAATTAGCTCAATATTTTTCCCTCATTACATTTTTATAGTTGATTTCTCTTTGTTCTCCTTTTTATGTACTTTGACCACTTCCCTGCTTATACCATGTCAATTTGGGGGTAGTTATGTTCGCTGTATGTAACATAGCCTTGACTATGACAAAAATGTATACAATTATCTTGTTGCTTTGTTGTTAGTTGCTAAGCTGTGTTCTTTTCTAACCCCAGGGACTGTAGCCTGCCAGGCTCCTCTGTCCATGGGATTTCCCAGGCAAGAATACTGAGTGGGTTGTCATTTCCTTCTCCAGGGAATCTTCCTGACCTAGGGATCGAACTCATGCCTCCTGCATTGGCAGGCAAGATTCTTTACCACTGAGTCACTAGGGAATAATTCAAACCAATTATGTAGAAATATTTTGTCTGTGTCAGAATTTGACTGGAGTTGTTTACACTTTTGACCCCCTAACTATACTGGAAATTTCTTGAAGCCAAAAGCAAGTATATTCCCTGTGTTTAGAATGTGCTCTGCCAATAAGAATTCTACAACTTAGCAAGGGACAACAGTTCTAAAACAGTAGCATATATGATCTACTGGGGATCATATATATGATGAAAATGTTGTGGAAGTGGAGATGTTGAAAGCTTCATGGAACAAATATTGGAAAGGCTTCCTGGAACAAATGATGTTTGAATTTGACCTTTAAAAAAAGTACTTATTTCTTTCTTTGTGGAAAAAGAGAAGATAAAATGAATTCTAGGCAGAGATAAAATCTCATGGGTACAAAAAGTTGATTGGCACCTAGAATGCAGGGGATCAGGTGACACAAGGGAAGACTAGAAAGGTAGATTAGAAGCATATCATGAAGGATCTGTGAGTTGATTAGAGTCTTGTATGAATAATCCTAGCTTTCAAAAATAAATGAATATTGGTGGTAAAGAGAACATTTCTTCACAAGAATATAGACATTAAATGTTTGTGTGAAAAAAGAAATGATAACGTTTAGCAACCAATATATACAGGAAAAAGGATAATCTCAAAAAGAAGGTCCAGATCTGAGTGGAAGCCCTACTCCACCCTTGCTATATTATGACCTTAAACAATGTACTTCATCTTTTCCTTACCATATATTCATCAATATCACTTGGTAGCTCAGATGGTAAAGAATCTGCCTGCAATGTGGGAGACCTAGGTTCGATCCCTGGTTTGGGAAGATCCCCTGGAGAAAGGAATAACTACCCATTCCAGTATTCTTGCCTGGAGAATCCCTTGCACTAACACTTTCACTACTGGAAAAGTGACTATGGGTGGGGGAAGGGTGGAGAGTTCTTTATTAAAGTGCCAGAATTTCACTAAAGTAAGAGGGAAAAGTATAGATGGAAAGGAAAATAAACAGGGTGGGGGGTGGGAAATGCTTGTGGGGGATAGATGAGTTGGAGAGAGATCTGAGCTGGGAGGGAGAGGAAGAATAGAGATTCTGAACCCAGGTGCGATCCATTTCCAATGTAGTCAAGACAGAAAAGGGATTCTTTTCTTTCTCTTTTTGGTGTTTTTCTTGAGAAACAGAACAAAAGTTGAAATCATTGTTAGTATGCTTTTTATGTGTGGCTACTATTTCTTTGAGTCTAATCTAAGTATAACCTGGATCACAGCTTTGTTTCCACATTGCCACTTCCATTACAAACACAACACAGTGAGGAAGTAAGGCTCAGAATTGTGCCAGTGTTTCACAAATAGACTTCTTTGGTGATTTAAGCTCTCTTCATCAGTTGTTCTTGATGTTGAGTTTAAGCCCATTAAAGTATAGAAGTGAAGGGATGATGGCCAACCAGTACATGAGTCATACTAGATAGCAGTCCCTTGATATGACCTAATTTCTAGTACCTGCCACCTGCATGCTGAACTTAATTCATGTGTTTATACTTGTTAGGGGTCAGATTTGCAAAGCAATTTTATATTAGTCAAAACAAATTTGTGTTTAGTTTCAAAGGATGGAACTCTGCATTTTAGGCATTTTTGGAATAAATTTTGGAAGATTAGATAGACAATTTTTCAAAATGCCTATAAGAAATGTGTTAGCAATTAACCATTATCCAATAAAACACTATTAGTCATTATTATTTAGGAATTAAATGCTGTTCAACCAGGGTAATTGTTGAGTCACAACATTGTTCTCTGTAAGATTAACCACTGACATATGTGGATGTGCTTCGGTTAGTGTATCTAGGAACTTGGTGCCTCCCAGGGCTGGGATTTCAAGGGATAAATGAAGACTTCCTGATGTAAATAACACACTTTTTGTAAGGTAGATTTTATACATTATCCAATGTTTATTTTATAACCATTCTTTTGTTTTTACTTTTCACATTAAAAAAGAATACAGTTTCATAAATTTCCATTTGATTTTTGTGTTTTTAGAAAAGGAAGTCCCACTGGACTATGCAACATTAAGCATATGGCTACACAAAGATGAAAAAAACTGTGGCCATCAGAAGTAAATATTGGTAATAACACTCATGAAATTTCACACATGTAGATCATTGTGAGATAAGTAGAAATACTTACATAGAGCTTAGATAGAGAAGTAAACTTTTTAATACAAATATAAATGGAGGCATTTGTTATGAAAATGGTGGCCCTTGAAGTTGGCTTCCTGCTTTCACTTAAGAAGAACACCTTCAATCAGATGATTTTTTCCTCTGATAAGAATGAAAAATAATCAATCTAAACACATTTTATTATGAAAGATACTTGGAAGAATTCTATTGATATAAGCTAATGCAAGATGGGAATTTGCTTATTACAGTGTTTTGAATGTCCTCTTCCATTGGTCATGTGCAATTGGTATAAACAAAGATCCTGTGTATGGTAGAGGGCCTATATTTGCATCCTTTTGCATACTTAGACATTCTTTAGCAGGGCTTATTTCTGTTTACTGACAGTATTTCTCAGTCCTTTGTACAATTACAATATGTATAGCAGCAGCAGCATTTGAGTGTGCAATAAAGGTAGGTTTTTCTATCAATGCAGCCTGAAGAACATAAAGAATTCATTATACTGATTTTGATTCTGTGGGTGAAATAGGTTTGCTCCATGAACTTTCATTGCACAGGACAAAATGCTATGCTCATGAGACATGCAAGCAGCTGAAGAGTCAAGAAAAGCTGTGTTGGTTTTATTTAGGAAGTGCCTGGCTTCTCATCTGCTTGGGAAAGGAGCAGGCCATATCACCAGTTGCCAAGTGCTCTAATGCTGAGAAGAGTGTCAGCTGTGGTTACCCTGGGGATTTTTGGCAGCAATAAGCACTTTTCCTTGAGAAAAATCAGCATAGATGCCACACATTGGAATTGGAAGAATTGCTTTTATTTTCTATTTTCTTTAAAAATCAAATTTGCTTTTCCTTCCTTCCCAGCTGTTGCAGCTTCCTTGATTTTTAGCTCAGATGATGGGAGTAACACATGTTCACTGAAACCCAGAGGAAAGCTCCGTTCTTTTCTTCTGATATGAACTCATTGAAGTCAAGATACTGGCTAACCCGAACTAAATAATATATTCAGAAAGAGATTTGTCCGGGAGGGGTGTTCATGGGTGAAGACCACAGTGGTGGCGGTAATCGAAGCAGTTTTTCAAGGGTATCAGTGTCAATCACATGTATTAGGAAACTTGAATATGCCATCTCCAGGATGTTTTTAGCTGAAAAATCTTGGAGACCTAACCTGTTCCATGGAGAAGTCTTTTTTTATTTTCTATATTCATCATAGTTTATAGCTGGGAACAAAATGCATATATAGAAATTGAATTGGCTGAATTAGTATGCAGTAAGTCGGGCATTAAATATACCTGACTTTTTCTGTTAATTCTCTCCCTTCCCTATTATCTCTTACCTCTCAAATGGGAAGGTCACATCTGTTTTCTCACCAAGTTTTACCTTCATGTTAAAGAACCAAAGTTCCTTTAAGGTCAATATAGGGGAGGATTAGAGTAGCTTTTATTCTTGATGTTCAGTTTTTCTACCATCTTTTATTTTACATAAAGAAACTAATCATCTGACTTAGCCGGAGATTTTTTTTTTTAATTTCCCCCTCCTTTCTTAAGAACCTATTGCCTACAAATTACTTATTCTCCTCCTCTAGATTTATCTACTTTCATTATTGAAGGAGACTTTGCCATCCTGTAATTTCTTTTCTGTTGGCTTTTCTTAGGATAGCAATTTAAAAAGCAATTATTGACCATTTCTTTATGACTATTTCAGGTACTTTACAGGTATTCGTTAGAGTTCTCCAGAAGAAAAAACCCAACAGGATGTATAGATAGACAGATAGATCTCTGCTGCTACTGCTGCTAAGTTGCTTCAGTCGTGTCTGACTCTGTGCGACCCCATAGATAGCAGCCCACCAGGCTCCCCTGTCCCTAGGATTTTCCAGGCAAGAACACTGGAGTGGGTTGCCATTTCCTTCTCCAATGCATGGAAGTGAAGAGTGAAAGTGAAGTCGCTCAGTCGTGTCCAACTTGTAGTGACCCCTTGGACTGCAGCTTACCAGGCTCCTCCATCCATGGGATTTTCCAGGCAAGAGTACTGGAGTAGGGTGCCATTGCCTTCTCCAAGATAGATCTCTATATGCATCCAACTAACTGTATCTTTACACACACACACACATTTATTACAGGGATTAGTTCATACAGTTATTACAGCTGACAAGTCCCAAGATCTGAAATTGTCAAGCTGGAGACCTAAGAGAACTGATGATGTGGTTGGAGTATAGTTTCAAGGTTGAGAACTAGGAGAGCTGATGGTATAGTTCTAATCAAAAGACTGGTAGGTTGAGCTCAGGAAGAGCCAATGTCTCAGTTCAAGTCCAAAGGCAGGAAGAAAACTAATATGCAAGCTCAAATATAGGCAGGCAGGAGGAATTCCCTGTTACTATAGGCTTTCAGCTGATTGGATGGGGCCACTCCTAATAGGGAGATTAATCTGTTTTTACAGGAAGATTAATTTGTTTTACTCAGTCTATAGATTCTAATGTTAATATCATCAAAAAATACCCTCACAGATATACCTAGCATGTCAGTATTCTTGCCTTGAAAACCCCATGAACAGTATGAAAAGAAAAAAAAATATGACACTGAAAGATGAACTTGCCAGGCCGGTAGGTGCCCAATATGCTATTGGAGAAGAGTGGAGAAATAACTCCAGAAAGAATGAGGAGACAGAACCAAAGCAAAAACAACATCCAGTTGTGGATATGACTGCTGATGGAAGTAAGTCCAATGTTGTTAAGAACAATAGTGCATAGGAACCTGGAATGTTAGGTTCATGAATCAAAGTAAATTAGAAGTGGTCAGACAGGAGATGGCAAGAGTGAACATCGACATTTTAGGAATCAGTGAACTAAAATGGACAGGAATGGGTGAATTTAACTCACATGACCATTATATCTACTACTGTGGGCAAGAATACCTTAGAAGAAATTGAGTAGCCCTCATAGTCAACAAAAGAGTCTGTAATGCAGTATTTGGGTATAATCTCAAAAATGACAGAATGATCTGTTTGTTTCCAAGGCAAAATATTCAGTATCACAATAATCTAAGTCTATGCCCCAACCAGTAATGCTAAAGAAGCTGAGGTTGAATGGCTCTATGAAGACCTACAAGACCTTCTAGAACTAACACACCCCAAGGATGTGCTTTTCATTATTGGGGATTGAAATGCAAAAGTAGAAAGTCAGGAGATATCTGGAGTAACAGGCAAAATTGGCGTTGGAGTACAAAATGAAGCAGGACAAAGACTAACAGAGTTTTGCCAAGAGAACGCACTGATCATAGCAAACACCCTCTTCCAACAACACAAGAGAAGACTCTACACATGGACATCACCACATGGTCAATACGGTGATTATATTCTTTGCAGCCAAAGATGGAGAAGCTCTATACAGACAGCAAAAACAAGACCAGGAGGTGACTGTGGCTCAGATCATGAACTCCTTATTGCCAAATTCAGATTGAAATTGAAGAAAGTAGGGAAAACCACTAGATCATTCAGGTATGACCTAAATCAAAGCCCTTATGATTATATAGTGGAAGTGACAAATAGATTCAAGGGATTAGATCCAGTAGAGTACCTGAAGAACTATGGACGGAGGTTCGTGACATCATCCAGGAGGCAATAATCAAGACCATCCCCAAGAAAAAGAAATGTAAAAGGCAAAATGGTTGTCTGAGGTGGCCTTACAAATAGCTGAGAAAAGAAGAGAAGCTAAAGGCAGAAGAGAAAAGGAACAAGATACCCATTTGACTCAGAGTTCCAAAGAATAGCAGGGAGAGATAAGAAAGCCTTCCTCAGTGATCAATGCAAAGAAATAGAGGAAAACAATAGAATGGGAAAGACTAGAGATCTCTTCAAGAAAATTAGAGATACAAAGGGAACATTTCATGCAAATATGGGCACAATAAAGGACAGAAATGGTGTGGACCTAACAAAAGCAGAAGATATTAAGAAGAGGTAGCAAGAATACATAGAAGAACTATAAAAAAAAATCCTCATGACTGAGATAACCACGATGATATGACCACTCACCTAAAGTCATACATCCTAGAATGTGAAGTCAAGTGGGCCTTAGAAAGCATCACTATGAACAAAGCTAGTGGAGGTGATGGAATTCCAGTTGAGCTATTTCAAATCCTAAAAGATTACTCTGTAAAATATGCAGTCAATATGCCAGCTAATTTGGAAAACTCAGCAGTGGCCACAGGACTGGAAAAGGTCAGTTTTCATTCCAATCACAAAGAAGGGCAGTGCCAAAGAATGTTCAAACTACTGCACAATTGTGCTCATCTCACACGCTTGCAAAGTAATTCTCAAAATTCTTCAAGTGAGGTTTCAACAGTACCTGAACCGTGAACTTCCAGATGTTCAAGCTGGAAGGCTGAGGAACCAGAAATCAAATTGCCAACATCCATTGGATCATAGAAAAAGCAAGAGAGTGTCAGAAAAACATCTACTTCTGCTTCATTGACTATGCCAAAGCCTTTGACTGTGTGGATCACAACAAACTGTGGAAAATTCTTACTTAAAGAGATACCAGACCACCTTGCCACCTTCTTGAGAAATCTGTATGCAGGTCAAGAAGCAACAGTTAGAACTGGGCATGGAACAACAGATGTCTTCCAGATTGAGAAAGGAGTATGTCAAGGATGTATATTGTTACTCTGCTTATTTAACTTGTATGCAGAGTTCAGTTCAGTTCAGTTGCTCAGTCGTGTCCGACTCTTTGCGACCCCATGAATTGCAGCACACCAGGCCTCCCTGTCCATCACTAACTCCCAGAGTTCACTCAAACTCACATCCATTGAGTCGGTGATGCCATCCAGCCATTTCATCCTCTGTCGTCCCCTTCTCCTCCTGCCCCCAGTCCCTCCCAGTATCACAGTCTTTTCCAATGAGTCAACTCTTCGCATGAGGTGGCCAAAGTACTGGAGTTTCAGCTTTAGCATCATTCCTTCCAAAGAACACCCAGGACTGATCTCCTTTAGAATAGACTGGTTGGATCTCCTTGCTCTAAGGGACTCTCAAGAGTCTTCTCCAACACCACAGTTCAAAAGCATCAATTCTTTGGCAGAGTACATCATGTGAAATGCCAGGCTGGGTGAAGCACAAGCTGGAATCAAGATTGCGGGAGAAATATCAATAACCTCAGATATGCAGATAATACCACCCTTATGGCAGAACATGAAGAGAAATTAAAGAGCCTCTTGATGAAAGTGAAAGAGGAGAGTGAAAAAGCTGTCTTAAAACTCAACATTCAAAAAACTAATATCGTGGCATTCAGTCCCATGACTTCATGGCAAATAGATGGGGAAACAATGAAAACAGTGACAGAGTTTATTTTCTTGGGCTCCAAAATCACTGCAGTTGGTGACTGCAGCCATGAAATTAAAAAACGCTTGCTTCTTGAAAGAAAAGTTATGACCAACCTAGACGGCATATTAAAAAGCAGAGACATTACTTTGCCAACAAAGTCTGTATTTTCAAACCTATGGTTTTTCCAGTACTCATGTATGGATGTGAGAGTTGGACTATAAAGAAAGCTGATGGCAGGAGAATTGATGCTTTTTAACTGTGGTGTTGGAAAAGACTCTTTAGAGTCCCTTGGACTGCAAGAAGATTAAACCAGTCAGTGCTCAAGGAAATCAGTCCTGAATATTCATTGGAAAGGCTCATGCTGAAGCTGAAACTCCAATACTTTGGCCACCTGATGGGAAGGACTGACTCATTGGAAAAGAACTTGACGCTGGGAAAGATTGAAGGCAGGAGGAGAAGGGGATTACAGAGAATGAGATGGTTGGATGGCATCACCGGCTAGATGGACATGAGTTTGAGCGACTTCCGGGAGTTGGTGATGGACTTATAAGGCTGGCGTGCTGCATTCCACGGGGTTACAAATAGTTGGACGTGACTGAATGACTGAACTGAACTGACATACCTAGAAAATATTTGACAAATATCTGCACTGGTGTCCCAGTAAAGCTGACATAGTAACCATCACACGTTCTTTACTTCATTTGTGTGTGTGGTGTGTATGTGTGTGTGTGTGTATGTGTTAGTTGCTCATTTGTGTCTGCTTCTTTGCAACCACATGGACTGTAGTCCCTCAGGCTCCTCTGTCCATGGAACTCTCCAGGCAATAATACTGGAGTGGGTATCCATTCCCTTCTTAAGGGGATCTTCTCAACTCTGGGATCAATCTCTGGCCTTCCACAATGCAGGCAAATTCTTTGCTATCTGATCCACCAGGAAGCCCCATTTAGTCCTGACCAAAATACAGTCCAAAGCTTGATGAGGTAAACGCTGTTTATTATTTTCATCAGATTTAATGGTTAAACATCTTGGTTTCTGGAATGAGGTTAAAGTGGAAGTGAAAGGGAAGTCGCTCAGTCGTATCCGACTCTTTGCGACCTCATGGACTGCAGCCTACCAGGCTCCTCAGTCCATGGAATTTTCCAGGCAAGAGTACTGGAGTGGGTTGCCATTTCCTTCTCCACGGAATCTTCCCGACCCAGGGATCGAACCGGGTCAGCTGCATTTCGGGCAGACGCTTAACCATCTGAGCCACCAGGTAAGCTTGAGTGAGGTTATCCTTGTCAAATTCTGATTCCACCACTTACAGTAGAACAGTAGGCAAGTTACTTAACCTCAATTTCCTCATCTCTAGTTTGGGGATGATAATACTTCATACCTTGTTGAGATATTGTGAGGATTAAATGAGATAATAGATGTAAAACACTTTGCTTTGATGACTAGGACATAGCTTTACTACTTAGTGAAAGCTAGCTACATTTGATACACACAAAGAAATAAAGGCTTGTAGAGGTTAAGATCCATGACCAAGCTCAAACAGCCAGTAAGTGGTTAAATTAGGATTTGAGCTTATACTGTCTGACTCCAAAATCATGCATTTAACCATTCCTCTCTACTAATCTCTACTTCACAGAGAATTGGTATAATATAATGGCTAAGGCCATGGTATCAGACACCAATGGATTCAAATCCTGGCCCTTTGAGTTACCAAAAAACTTTAGGCAAGTTACTTAACTTCTCTGTACCTTGGTTTCTTCATCTCTAAAATAAAAATAAAATGGTACCCTTCTCAGAGTAACATAGAATCAAATGATTTCTGCCTTTCTCTATGAATTTCACGTGATAGAATTTCAGGCACAGGAAGATGGTGGAGAGATTTCTTCAGTTGCCCTCAAATTTTATCAGTTGATCCCTGAATAGGTAAGATTTATAAACTCTAAAGAAGTATTGAAAGATACTGGTGTATTCTTAGTGTTACAGATTACCTTGTTTTGAAGCAAATTTCTTAGGAAACTCTTTTGAGAGAGTGAAAATGATGATTTCTTTCAGAATAATTTTATGTATCCTCAAAATGAAGTTGAAACCAGTGGGTGTGAGTCAGAGGGAAATCAAGGAGGAGACCATTACAGGATGAAAACCCAAGGGCCTCTTTTTGTGACTCTTTCGTCCATTTAATAGAAGCTATGAACGTCTCACTATTTGGGACAAATATTTCTGTTTCAAGACAAGAAGACTTAGAATTTCAAGATGTTGTATCTGACTTTTCATCTGTCAACCAAGAGCAGCTGAAAAGGCGAGAGCCCTGGAGAACTGTTTTCCTACATATGTATTTGTTTTTAGACAAATGTGTTTGTTTGAATGTCTGAACACCATGGAAATGCGCACCATGGAAATGCCCATAGTTGAGGGGTGTAGAAGCCCTAGAAGTGTTGACTCACTCCTTGATCATTCTGTGTGATGGATTACATGCCACATACTTCAATTTGCTGTGTGTGAGGTCTTTCAGCATGATTTGTAATAAACACCAATCCTAAATGAAGGATACAAGAAACTAACTGATTTTTTTCCCAGGAGATTAATGAGTATTTGACTGTCATCTTACTGTTGCTTACAGAAAGAGAATTCCAGAGAAAAATCATACTGTGTGTCTTGTGCTCAGTCGCTCCAGTTGTTTCCGACTCTGTGCAGCACTGTAACCCACCAGGCTCTTCTCTCCATGGGATTTTCCAGGGCAAGAATACTGGAGTGGGTATCCTTTCCTTTCTCCAGGGGATCTTCCTGACCCAGGGATCAAACCCACAGCATCTCCTGCATCTTTTGCATCACAGGCAGATTCTTTAATACTGAGCCACCCGGTAAGACCAATTGTGTCTTCAGTTCAGTTCAGTTCAGTCGCTCAGTCGTGTCCGACTCTTTGCGACCCCATGAATTGCAGCACGCCAGGCCTCCCTGTCCATCACCATCTCCCGGAGTTCACTCAAATTCACATCCATCGAGTCGGTGGTTCCATCCAACCATTTCGTCCTCTGTCGTCCCCTTCTCCTCCTGGCCCCAATCCCTCCCAGCAGCAGAGTCTTTTCCAATGAGTCAATTCTTCGCATGAGGTGGCCAAAGTTTTGGAGCTTCTTAATCCCCCTCAAAATGTTTATAAACACATGAAATCAGCTTAAAATTAACATTAAGAGCAGGTTTGAGGGGGAAGCATAGAATCCATGTGCAGGCTGAAGGGAGTGTGGAAATGAAGGGAGGAAATTTACGGTTACCCTCATGTCTAAAAGTGATGGGAAAATTGTAAGCCAATCGCATATCATCTTCAACACTTACTACTTAATTCCTTTTAAAATTTAACTCTTGAAGCCAAAGCTAGAAATCTGTCTTCCTTACCCAGTTTCTCCCTGTTACCTACCACCCATACACCATCTGCAATTTAGAATCTTCTCAAAGTAGGCCATACTTGTGTTTGTTATTATGTGAAAAGTATTAGAATCAGATGAAAATTTTATGAAACATCAGATGGAAATGTTGTCTCTGATATACAATAGCAGTTACTTTATTATTATATTCATTTTATTTTCATACAGTTATTTAAGGATTCTCTCTTTCTTTCTGTTTTTCCTTTTGGCAATTGACATGAATAACCTTTCTCAGAGAAAAAATACTTAAGAAATAGAAAACCAGGAGGAAAAGTATAATTGAGTCTGGAAACCTTTTTGCCTCAGCTAAATAAATAAGAAATGATAAGAAATACAATATAATAAGAGATGAGAAATACTGAGGTTCAAAAAGACCATTTTATTTAATTCCATTTAATTTTATTGAATCAAATTTGATAGAGACAATGTCAATGGACATGTACAAGGAGATTGGTAGAATGCCTGGGGCTGTCATGTCACTGAATGAGGTGTATAAACAGAAAAGGAATGTTGAGTAATTCTCAATATAAGGGTGATTGTTAGATATCAAATTTCAGTTTTTCAAATGCACAGAGCCAGAAGGTTAAAGCGTATCTGTCACTTGAATCTAGTTCTTGAATTCAATACACTAAAAATCAGATACCTCAATACCATATTTTTTATTTTCTTCCTTTGCCAACAGATTTTTAGAGTGTTTCCCTGGCATTGCTGAACTCCCAGCCAAAATATGTATTTCAGTTTAATTTTTGGAGGAGAAATAACCTTAAGTGGGCTGCTAGCACTTATTATTTGCTCAGTCATGTCCAACTCTTTGCAACCCCATGGCCTATAGCCACCCAGGCTCCTCTGTCCATGAACTGTGGCCCACCAGGCTCCTCTATCCGTGAAATTCTCTAGGCAAGGATACTGGAGTGGGTTGCCATTCCCTTCTCCAGGGGATCTTCTCGACCCAGGAATTGAACCTGGGTCTCCCACATTGCAGGCAGATTCTTTACCATCTGAGCACCAGTAAACATCAAACTTAGATTTCCTTGTATCTCGTTGGTTTACTTACAGAGTGAAGCTTCCGTAGCAAACTTGAAGAATTTCAGTTTATAAGCAGAAATATTTGCAAAGGCTTGATATTTTGTCCTAAAAATGAAGGCAAAAGAAATGAGATTGTTTTTTAAAATTGAACAACTCTAATGGATTATCAGAGTGAAATGAATGCAGCTATGCTTACTTATCAATAAGCCATACTTGGGTCAGTCATGTTCTGAGAGAGTCTGTGTACACAGTGAAAAAAGAGATGGCACCCAAAGGTGACCGTAGAGAAGATTGCCAGCCTTTACAGGGAGTTTGTGAGGCCTTTTTATCTTTTAATATTTTGTGCACTTCTAAATTTCTTTTGACTGAAATGCAATTTTATGCAGTCCAAATGGAAGCTCTAGAGTGTATTTGTATAGGTGGAATTGAGAGAATTGACAGTATGAGTAACTAAAATAGATAACTCAGACCTTTCAGAACTCACTCTGATGCCTAAATTAAACTTTAGACATTGATCACATTGTCTAAGTAATTGTCAATTAACCATCAAATTTATGGATATATAATTTAAATAATCAGTACACGTACATTTCTTTATAGTTTCCTCATAGATGCCCAGGAAGAGACTCAACTGTCAAAGCAGTGGCAAATTAGGATGATAAAATGGTAAATCTAAACAAACAGAATTACTTGTTTATTAAACTTCTTGCCTCATAATTGCATAAATACAAAGATACCCTCCTCTCAGATACATAAACAATAATTTAAGCTCCATAACAAAAAGACATTGTATTTATTCCTAGAACCCCTTATAATACCTGAAATATAGTGTGTGTTCAATAAATATTTGTTAAATCAATGGATTCTATTGTAAAGAGGCTCGCTGCTATCCTAGATTTAGTTACACATCAGATCATATCAAATGTCTTCCTTTCTCCTCCACTTTTAAGAGCAAACATTTATATAGGCTGCTTCTAACTTACAAACAGGTTGTGTTTAAAAATTCACACAGTTTAGTCATTTGGAACCAAGAATGCTTCTCTCATTTATACATGTATAGCAACGAGTACTGATTCAGCATTCACGCTGGCCCAGTCACAGTTCTAGACTTGGGGCATACCATGGGGAAAAGGCACATTTCCCTGTTTCCACTAGTTCTTCGGACAGTGCCAGGCACATAGTAATAGCTAACTACTATTCTTAAAGATTCACCCTACTAGTTTCAGGGATGTTTATCCAGAGTCCTTGCCTCTGAACTGAACTATTAGTTTATTTTCCTTCCCCAAACAAATTTGAATGAGAGTACTGGATAAGAAAAACCAGGTGCTATTTTAGGTGTTTGTTTGTTTGTTTGTTTGTTTGTTTTTATCGTATCTCTTTACTCTTCCCTGAGCACCCACTTTCAAAACAGAAAGATCCTGCTCTTTTTTTCTTTAATGTCCTTGCTATATGATCTTGGCAAGTCATGGACCTGTCTGTGTGATTCTCATCTGAAAATAATAAAGAAATTATAAAATTCTAATTCACATGGAGAATACAGCAGAACTTAGTAAATTAATGTTTGCATAGTGCTTAGAAATCTGAGGTTAAAACTGCTAAGAGAAATGTACAGAACTATTATTGCCACTAAAATTATGATAGACATTTTTTCTCTAATTAAAAAATACCTCATTTAATTGGTGTTTGTATTTTAAAAGTTGTATGCCATCTTAAAGCAAATGTTTGATGTTTATCTGAAGGAAAAACAAAGATCATGTCATTTCATTATTATGTGATATAAAATATTTTCAAGGAATCCCTGCTGCTGCTGCTGGTGCTGCTAAGTCGCTTCAGTCGTGTCTGACTCTGTGCAACCCCATAGATGGCAGTCCACCAGGCTCCCCTGTCCCTGGGATTCACCAGGCAAGAACACTGGAGTGGGGTGCCATTGCCTTCTCCTAAGGAATCCCTAGTTTCAGATAAATAAATGACACTTAGAACGTCATGACCCACCAGTCTGGATAGATGAATTATTTCCTTTTCTTACATGAGTGATAGGTGGCAGGTTCAGTGAAATAGCTTTCAACATTCTCCTGATTTATGCCTCTCCTCTTTAGCTGTTGTTGGCATGGAGTAAAGTAGCAAGTACTCCAATTCCAAGAGTAAGGAGGATTTGAGGAGGTTCTGTTTGCTTTTTTTTTGGTGGTGGTGGGGGTGTTTGTGTGCTTGTGACCTGCCAGGTCCTTGGTTAATTCCATCAGTTCAGTGGTCTAGCTAAAATGGCAGACAATAAATAAACGCTCCACATCAAGAGGCTGTGATTTCAAGCCATGTCTGAACACACTCTTCCTAGAGTAGGATTCTTCCACGTTGACTTCCTCCTTGTCTAAAGTGTGAAAGGCCACTGTATGATACCTTCTCTTCTCAGCAGAAGATGGAAACTAAATTGTGAAATTTAAGAGACAGTATCTTAGCCATAAGTTTTCTTTTTTGAGAAATATATAGTGAACAGCTACCATGTGTTAGACACAGTTCCAGTCGCTAGTGATGCTAAGTGATGGGGAGTAAGATGAAAGTCTTTGAGTCACAAAGCTCATATTTTATTGAGGAAGACAGATAATAAGCAAGTAATTATATAATTTAAGGAAGAAATTTCTTGTTGTTCAGTTGTGTCCGATTCTTTGTGACCCCATGGACTGCAGCCCTCCAGGCTTCTCTGTCCTTCACCATCTCCCGGAACTTGCTCAAATTCATGTCAGTTGAGTTGGTGATGCCATCCAACCATCTCATCCTCTGTTGTCCCCTTCTTTTCCTGCCTTTAATCTTTCCTAGCATCAGGGTCTTTTCTAATGATTTAGTTCTTCACATCAGGTGGCCAAAGTATTGGAGCTTCAGCTTCAGCATCAGTCCTTCCAATGAATATTCAGGACTGATTTCCTTTACAATTGACTGGTTTGATGTCCTTGCAGTCCAAGGGACTCTCAAGAGTCTTCTCCAACACTAGAGTTCAAAAGCATCAATTCTTTGGTACTCAGCTTTCTTAATGATCCAACTCTCACATCTATACATGACCACTGGAAAGATCATAGCTTTGATAATACGGACCTTTGTTGGCAAAGTAATGTCTCTGCTTTTTAATATGCTGCCTAGGTTTGTCATAACTTTTATTCCAAGGAGCAAGCATCTTTTATGAAAAAAGCAAATCAAGCTAAGGTAGGATGAAAGTGAGAAGCTGTTTTAATATGATTGTTGGTGTAGGTCTCCTGAAATGATGGTATTTGAGTAGAGAAAAGAATAAAGGAGGAGAGCGAACAAGCCAAACTCTAGAGGAAGAACACTCCAGGCATAGTTAAAAAAATGTCCTCAGGCTCTGAGGTAAGACTTAGTCCAGTGGATGCCAAGGAAAAGAAAAGAATGCTTTATGAACTTTGACAGTCTTCAAAATCTTGGAGAGCCAGGTAGAGACTGGCCCATATGATGTATACATGTTTGCCCTATACAACCTGTAGGTCTAAAAGACTTTAAGGCATCCTTAAAATATGATTCCCAGACTTAAATTTTAAGGTGTATTCATGATACTTTTGATTTCAGTAAAACCATTAAAGGACCAAATGCCTGCAGTCGGTGATACAGGACTGAATCGACTTTCATAAGACTGTAAGTTTTCTCGAGTGCTTGAAGAGGAATGCCACAAGACAGTTAAAGCACATCAGCGAGAGATGCAGGGTGACTGGGAGGGCAAGAGAAAGATGAAAGCACAGCACTGTAGGTGTGACTTTATTTTCAGCCTCCTCCACTTGGAAAGTACCTGCCCTCACAATCACCTGTAGGCACCTCCTATCCACTGGTTTAACTGATCTTATTAGATGCATGAGTATGAGGAGTGTCTGTTGTAATGTTGTAATCTGTTCTTCTGGAAATCTCTGATCTGAAAATACTGACATTTCTTATATGATAGCAATCTTTCTTTAAAAGGTATATGAATATAAAAAAGTTAAACCACAATTTTTGATGCACGTAGAATTGCTATCTCATCAATAGAGGCCTGTGAAAAACCATTTTGTAAAACATATGAATTTGTCATAACTTCAGAATTTTGTGTGTTGAGTGTTTATTGTGACAGATACATGTAGAAGGAGATCATTCTCCCATATTGTCTTTGGTATTGGAACATGAAAGACGTATTTGTCCATCTCCCTACTTTGTCTGTAAGAGAGTTTAAAGCCTCAGACTTGAATCTAGATATGTAGAACATCAGGGGAGATGATGCCTATTAGTGACACTGTCGTTGTTAAGTATAGTCTGAACCTTCACTTTATTTATGCACACACTCCACTGTCATTTACTTTGTGCCTTTACAAAAGTAATTGAAAAAAAATAGTTCTTCACCAGCTATTGTAGCCTTTTGTAAAAGTACCTTTGTTAGGATATGTCACAAACCACAGTGTGTAGTACTGGAGGCCATGATAGGAATGTGTGGAAATAGCTTGATCCCCAAAGGCTATCTATAGACTCTAAGGGAAAAAGAGAGAATGTTGTAAGAAGTCACCACAAACCTTCCTTTAAATCAGCGTTTGGGGTAGTGAAAGCACATGAATTTTGAAACAAAAATGTTATTTCCTTACTCAAAGTTTGCCATCACCTCCTCCATATTAGAGAAAAGAAAAGGGAAGGAGAGAGATGGAAGGGAGAGAGGGGGAAAAAGGCAAGAAAAGGAAGGAAAGAAAGTTCAAAGGGAAAAGAGAGAGATTATGCTTCTCCTGGCATGTAAAATACTTCTACTAAAATCTTTAGATGTTTTCTGTTTTTTTAAAAAATGTTGTTTTTTTTCATTATACAATCTTGAAAGTTTAAAATGGACTGATTTACCGTAAGAAGCATTAAGTAAATGCAATTTCTATTTTTAATAAAGATAGCTCAAGTTTCATGTGAGATCACACCAGCCCTCCAATGTAATTAAGTGTATGGCTTTCTAATGCATGTTAAGTACCCACGATGGGTAGTTAATAGAATTTTTTAGGTAAGAGTCAGGACACCACTACAGTGAGACTACAGTGGGATGATGTTGGTCAGTAAAATAGTGGCCACCAAGTAACGGAAATTACAACATATTTTGGTATAATTTGTCTAAAATGGTTCATGACAGAGAAGTCAATTTTAGCTGAATGTCCAAAATGAAAAAGGGCTGGTGTGTTTGAATGAAGAAAAAGGGTGTGAAGGAAAGATTGTACTTTGTAGGCTGTAGAAACTCTCTGCACTGCACAGGTATTCCTAGGGGGCTCAAATGTATCATTACAGGAGGGAGAGTGTGCTTGAGATTAGACTAGGAGTTCCTAGAGCAAATACGATGTCCCATGATTTCTTTTAACATCAGAAAAAAAAAAATAAAAAACCCACAAGTAGAAACTGCAGGTGCTTCCTTTTTATTGCACGATGTAAAGAGAAAATGTAAAACGGACAAGCTTTCGACAATCATGTTCTCTTCATCAAGCTGTTATTGTTATTTTAGTGAGTCCACTAAAAAGAATTATCTAGAGCTTCTTGTTTTTACTTCTTTGTGTACTTGATGAATATGATTACCATTTTTACCTCCTGTATTTAAACCCCTCTGCCATAATCCCATATTCTGCCTAAAAGCCATGTCTGTAGGAGCTGTCTCCCCTTCACTGGAATAGTTTTTAGGGATATGACTGCATTTAAGCAGGTGCAGTAAATGCACTTTTGGTGATTTTTCACTGCCGTGTGTAAGTGCAAAACATCTGACATAATTAAGGTACGATTAATCGAGACTATTAGTAAAATAAGCTTGTTTTATGAATGAAGACCTCACACTCATTCAGCATAGCCTTTCTTTGACAAATGCACTGCATTCACTTATGTAGCACAGCTTTGTATGCCTGGGAAGTGAATAAACATTTGCCAGGCTACCTTCCAGAGTTTTCCATTAACTGTCTTCAAATTCCCTTCTTGTGTTGTGCAGAGGGAACCCGGTTTTATTTTTAAATAGAACAAAGGGACTGGCCCAGAACCACAAGGGCCAGTGATTGTCAGAATCATGAGAAATCTTTAGTTACTTTTGGCCCTGAATTGTTCTTATTCTTGTGTTTTACTCACTTTAGAATTTAAGGCATCCTATTAAAAATGGCCACCATACAAGAGAGGAGGCAGTGAAGGAAAATAATAAAGAACAGTGGCAAGTGAGTTGATGCTGTATAAATAAGCGCATTTGCTGTGTCTCTTTTCTGCAGTTTTTATGTCTCACTGATGAGAGAACTGGTTTGAGATGTAAATTGCTTCCCTTTGATTGAACCAGGGAGGAGATGTCATGTAACTCATCTCATCAGCATAGAGCATTGTGCGCCTTTGGTGAATTATAGGATAACACAGCTAGGAAGAATTCCTTAACCTCTCTCTGCAGCCCTGTTCCAGTCTTTAATAACCACCAAAGGGAAGTACTTCCCTTCTGTTCACCTGACTACCTTCTGTGGTTTGAGCTCGTTTCTTCTGATCCTGTCCTTAAATATTCTGTAAAGGATCACTGGAAAGTGCCACGGTTTTAACTTGCCATGTATATCCTGTAAATTAGAATATAAAGTTCTGGGGAGGTTTTTGCTTTGAAACGTGAGAACAGGGACAAGAAATGAACTGAAGACAGTATTTCCCACAATGTATCTCACTTGTCTAGGTTTAGGGTAAATCCAGAGGGGCAGCTCTACATGAAACCAGCAATGAAGTAGGAGCAGAGGTAGAAGTGGGGGGTAGGAGCTCCCTGTGATCTGCATGAGATTGTATGCTGTATGAGCAAAGAATTAGCAAATGGATTTAAAACAAAAGAATTGAAAATAGGCCTGCAATCCATCTAGCCTGGTATCTCGAAAAGCAGGACTTTTTTTTTTATATAAGAAATTCAGGGCAGATATCACAGCCGTATCATGACAGCACGGCCTTTGCTTCCTCCCCTTCTATTAAATCTACATTTTGAAGGTGGATGGTGCTGACTCATAAATTAAATTGGAGTAATACATACAGTGTATATATATTTCTGTCACTTTGTCTCAAATTAAACACGAACCTTCTTCCCTGACAAGATGATAGAAAAGTTAATTGCTCGCCCTGGCTTTAAATTGGAATTTGAATTTGCAAAATGCTAAAGGTTTATGAGATCTAAATCATGAGGAGCTTAAATTACATTCCTGTGATAAAATATTAATAAATCAATTAAAACATAAGCCGAGTATAATATTACTTTCTTTTTTGTAGGAACCTTGAACACAATAATTCATTAGGGTGTAGTGCAGTAACAATTATTGTATCTTTTTTTAATTTTCTTTTTATTAGTTTTTTTTGATAAATACATCATCAGATAACATTCCACAGGGTAGATTATCATTGCCCCAGTGCAGCATCCAGAAATTCTGTGGCACCCCCTAAACAAGAGCTCACAGCCTAGCTTATCTGCCATTACTTATCCTTGTTAGCATTAGCTAGTTCTTTTACCGAAGGGGTATTTTCTTCTTGGGAATGTCTGTTCAATGCCAACTCTGCCATTTGTGGTTTCTAAATCTCTCCTCTAAAATGGGCATACTCATAATACTGCCTCAGACCTGGCACAAGAATCAAAGTAGATAATGTATGTGAAAACCATTTTGTAGGTGGGAAGGCACTGTAAAATGTTAATTATTGCTATTATAAATTGGGAAATTTCGATCTCTAGAAGGACTCTTAGACATTACTTAGTAACCAACCCCCTCATTTTAAATATGAAGGATCAGAGGCCCAGAGAGTTTAAGCCACTTGTTTGAAGTCACACAGCTAGCTATGTAACTGCTCTAACTAAAACCAGGACTTCTAAATCCCAACTCAGGGTGTTTTCTACTCTCTACCCTAAACCTACAAAAACAATAGATTGTTACATCAAATTTTGTATGTTATTTAATCTCTCTATCTTGTTTTCTCTTTGAAGCTGTTTTTTGTTTGCTTGTTTGTTTTGACTGACTAAACGATAGTGATTTTAGGGAATAATTTTCTAGTACTTAACCCCACATCTGTCAGAAAGGGATCCTTTTGGCTGCAGAGACACTGCCTTGCCCTGCTGCTCCCCAAACGAAGGCACAGCAGTATTTCTTCCTCTCCCACAGGTTCTGGAGGAAACCAATGAGAAAAGACAGTGGCCTGGCTTTTTAACTCCTTCTCCCATGTGATGATAGACTGAGGATTCACCCACCATCAGTTTTTTTTTTTTTTTTTTCCCATCTCTTTTACCTCCTTCCTGCTCACTGGCCCTACATTGCAATTTTCTTGTCTCCCTTCCCACCCCCAAGTCCCAAGAATCACCGGGATTTGCATTTTATTTATTTTGAAAATAAAGAGAACCTCCTCTTTAACACTGAACAGATCGTTTCCAAATTATAATTCTTAGAAATGAATGGATTTATTTCTTCCTCTGATGCTAAGATAACTCTAGCTCAATGGATATCAGCAGATCAGAGAATAAGAGACTGAGTGCTAATCCTGTTTTTCCTGGTAGTAGGAGATGTGATATCTGACAAGTTTTCATCATTTCATCTTTATTTCCTTTTCTCAGCAACAGTAATAACAAGATCAACCTATTCTAGTGTTTTGAGGACTTCCATTAAATGATTATGGGATGTTTGCAAAATGATAAAGGATTATGTAAGTGCCATCTTCTAGGAATGAGTTCAGGCAGAGTGGATAAATTCATGGAATCTGTAATATTCACATGCATAATCACTACTTAATACTGGTACAGTTTTTACATAATATTTAGAGCACTGTGAACAGAGATAATATAGTCTCTGTCCTGAAAGTTTATGATTGGAATATATTATTTTACAAGAGAGAAAAAAGTTAATTAAGACAAAAAGATCTTAATTGAAATAGAGAAACTGTTGGAATTATAAGATTAGTCAAGGATATCAACAAAGAGTAGATCTTATGGAAAAGTAGATTCTATGGTAGCATTTATAAAAAAGTGAAATGTTTCATGCAAAAATAAGCTATTGATCAAAGTATTGTAATATATCCATTGTTGAATGTCTTAAAACCTCTATTAAAGAAACATAGAAATAAGCAAAATATGCTTTTAGGAAGGCAAATGAGATTTCATGAAATCCAAGAACTTTACCCATTAGATAGCTCTTCAGAGTATCTCTGATTTTAAAATCCATACTATGTACCAAGCATTATGTAGATATGATACAATTTGTTTTCTCATAACTCTACTTATAACTCATTTTACGAATGAGGGAATAGATTCGGGGATATTAAATGAAGTGCACAAGGACAGAGAGCCAAGATTCAAACCAGGTCTGTCTGACTTCAGAGTTTCTTTCTCTTTTCATTACTGTATACCATCGTTCACAGCAGATTTGAGGCAATTAAAAAGTACACAATGACTATATAAATGTACTGTGGAAGAGGAAGCAGAGAGAAAGTTTTATTCCCAGAGGCAGAGTCACTGAAAGCAATGAGAAGTGAAACGGCAGTTCAAAGCCTAGCTGAACAATTAGAAAACACACACAAAAAAGTCACAAAAGCATATCATGTTTATAGGATAAACGACCACCTTGTTTTCATATTATCTTTGACATTATCATAATACCTTACTTTTATCTCGATCATCCTTTTTTATTATGAACCTTTTGTTTTTCTGGTTGTTTATTAGTTTACTAAGCATTTTGATCTATGCTATTTATGGTTTAAAAAAAAAAAGAGTATCTCTGTTCCCATTTTATAGATGGGAGAACTGAGGCTTGAATAAGTTAAATAATTAGCCAAAATTTTATTGATAGTACATGGCAGGCAGAGTTTAAGAATTCAGAATTTCTCATGCCAGTGTACTTTTATGATATCATTTCTTTAGAAACTGGAAATAAAGATTTCCACCTTAATGTTTAAAAGAAAATTGTTTAAAGAGTTAACTAGAAAATTTACTTTCTCTTATTATTCTCCTGTTGCAGAGAAAATGAGGCTTTGTAGTAGCAAATTCTAGAGATTAAAGCAAATCAAACATATCTATCAGTCACCCACTTCAGGTAATTTTTCAGATACTAATTGCAGCCCCCTAACTTCTTCAAGCTGGTTTTAGAAAAGGCAGAGGAACCAGAGATCAAATTGACAATATCTGCTGGATCATCGAAAAAGCAAGAGTGTTCTAGAAAAACATTTATTTCTGCTTTATTGACCATGCCAAAGCCTTTGACTGTGTGGATCACAATAAACTTGTGGAAAATTCTGAAAGAGATAGGAATACCAGACCACCTGACCTGCCTCCTGAGAAATCTGTATGCAGGTCAGGAAGCAACAGTTAGAACTGGACATGGAACAACAGACTGGTTCCAAACAGGAAAAGGAGTACGTCAACGCTGTCTATTGTCACCCTGCTTTTTTAACTTACATGCAAAGCACATCATGAGAAATGCTAGGCTACATGAAGCACAAGCTGGAATCAAAATTGCTGGGAAAAATATCGATAACCTCAGATATGCAGATAACACCACCCTTATGGCAGAAAGTGAAGAAGAACTAAAGAGCCTCTTGATGAAAGTGAAAGGAGAGTGAAAAAGTTGGCTTAAAGCTCAACATTCAGAAAACGAAGATCATGGCATCCGGTCCCATCACTTCATGGGAAATAGATGGGGAAACAGTGGAAACAGTGGCTAACTTTATGTTTTGGGGCTCCAAAATCACTGCAGATGGTGATTGCAGCCATGAAATTAAAAGACGCTTACTCCTTTCAAAGAAAGTTATGACCAACTTAGATATCATATTCAAAAGCAGAGACATTACTTTGTCAACAAACATCTGTCTAGTCAAGGCTTTGGTTTTTCCAGTAGTCATGTATGGATGTGAGAGTTGGACTGTGAAGAAGGCTGAGCACTGAAGAATTGATGCTTTTGAACTGTGGTGTTGGAGAAGACTCTTGAGAGTCCCTTGGACTGCAAGGAGATCCAACCAGTCCCTCCTAAAGGAAATCAGTCCTGAATATTCATTGGAAGGACTGATGTTGAAGCTGAAACGCCAAAACTTTGGCCACCCGATGCGAAGAGCTGACTCATTTGAAAAGACCCTGATGCTGGGAAGGATTGAAGGCGGGAGGAGAAGGGGACGACAGAGGATGAGATGGTTGGATGGCATCACCGACTCAATGGACATGAGTTTGAGTAAACTCCGGGAGTTGGTGATGGACAGGAAGGCCTGGCATGCTGCAGTCCATGGGGTCACAAAGAGTTGGACAAGACTGAGCGACTGAACTGAACTGAGCTTCTTTCCCACATCTTCCATGTTATTTGTCATTCTACATCCATAGCTTCATTTCATCAGTTCAGTTCAGTTCAGTCACTCAGTCGTGTCCGACTCTTTGTGACCCATGGACTGCAGCATGCCAGGCCTCCCTGTCCATCACCAAATCCCGCAGTTTACCCAAACTCATGTCCATTGCATCGCTGATGCCATCCAACAATCTCATCCTCTGTCGTCCCCTTCTCCTCCCACCTTCAATCTTTCCCAGCATCAGGGTCTTTTCAAATGAGTCAGCTCTTCACATCGGGTGGCCAAAGTATTGGAGTTTCAGCTTCAACATCAGTCCTTCCAATGAACACCCAGGACTGATCTCCTTTAAGATGGACTGGTTGGATCTGCTTGCAGTCCAAGGGACTCTCAAGAGTCTCCTCCAACACCACAGTTCAAAAGCATCAATTCTTCAGCGCTCAGCTTTCTTTACCGTCCAACTCTCACATCGATACATGACTCCTGGAAAAACCATAGCCTTGACTAGACGGACCTTTGTTGGCAAAGTAATGTCTCTGTGCTTTAATGTGCTGTCTCGCTTCATTTCATGGCTTCCTCTGAAAGTCTCAAGTTTAGGGTTTAAATGCCTCTATTGCAAATATGCTTATAAGGGGATACATACAATGGTCAACTCATATAAATACTTAGTTGGCCCCTTACAATGGATTTGTCCAGTTTTGGGGACTGGAAGGCCAATCAGTTGAGGGAAGAGTTGAAGAAGTGCTAATAAGTGAAGTACTCTGTTTGCCAATTAAGAGAACATAGATGAAAATGTAAATGCAGTTTTACTTCATACCTCCTTATACAAAAACTAATAAGCAATGAAACAAATAAGCAAATAAAAACGAGGCACATAAAACCCGTCTTCTTAGGAGACAGACACAATCCCAAATCACAAAGGAATACTATGAAATTTAGACCAAGTCAAACAGGATATCAAGAGTATGTTAACATATGTGATAGCCAGAACATCCAAAGTATTTGGAATGACTCTGAGGGACTCATGCTATAGTTGCTTACATGAAACAGGAAAATCTAGGCTCTCAGTGGTCTGTGGATGCAGCCTGAGCCCTGTTCTACAACACAGGTCAACAGAGAATTGGCACCAGCCTGCCACATGTACCAAAACAGGATGTAAGGGTGGCATGGTGGAGATAGTAACCCACTTTAGCTTTTGCCCTGTTGATCACATTTAGGAAAAGTAAAACAAACATTAATTATGACCAGCAAGATCTGAGACATACAGGGCTTCTTGCAGGTCCTTGAGGGCTCCCATCAATCCAAGTGGGGAGTTACAGAGCACAGGCATATCCCTTGAACAGTGTGCATAGTAGAACTGAAGAGAAAAGATACAATGTGCAGCAAATATGGCACAAGATGAAACTCTATACTGCCCCATTTCACTCCTCCAGCCTTTCCTGTTCAGCAAACAGCTAATAAAATTGGCTGACTGAAAGATGAGAAATAATCAGAAAGGAACCAGCATGAACCCATTCGTAGCTAGTTTAAATCAAAAGTGACCTAAGGAATAGAAGATCAAGATATATACCAGTAAAAGAGTTATACTTGAAAACAATATCTTTTCCTCATAATAGCAAAGAAATAGAAGAAACCGTAGCTTTATAAAAATATGAGGTCATAGATTAGATATACAGGATTAAAGAGGTAAGACAACAAAGAGATAGAGTAACCTATGAGAGAACAGGGAAGAAATGGAAGACAAAAATAGAGCTATTACAGAACTAAAAGCCATATTAGATATAGAAAGTAGCAGAAGGAAAGAACTTTTAATAATATCACTAGAATTGTGAATGAGGGAAAAAAAAACCCTTAAAAATACTTTTTAAATGATGTGAGAAGGTGATAATTATGATTGGCAACTCATATCTCAAATAAAAATATTATCTCCCTAATAAATCAGAACTCCTGCAAATTGATAAGAAAGAAGACCAACAACTCAATAGGAAAACTGGCACAAAATATTCAAATGGCCCTTAAACATATTAACATATATTCAACTCAAGATAAATAAAGATTAAAATATTCATGATAAGAGAAATGCAAATAAGAAAAACACCAAGATTCATTTTCAACTATCAAAATGCCAAAAATAAACAACCTCAAATGGAGAATAAATTTTATAATATCTACCAAAATAACAAGTACATATGCTCTCTAACCCATCAACTCTGATTTTAAGAACTTATTCCATAAATAAAATAATATATGTTGTTGTTGTTGTTTAGTCTCTAAGTCGAATCCAACTCTGTGTGACCCCATGGACCATAGCTCACCAGGCTCCACTGTCCATGAGATTTCCTAGGCAAGAATACTGGAGGGCGTTGCCATTCTGCCATTTCCTTCTCCAGGGCATCTTCCTAACCCAAAGATTGAACCTGCATCTCCTGAATGAGGTGGGTTCTTTACCACTGAGCTACCAGGGAAACCCAAAATAATATATACACAAGATTATTCACTACAGCATTGTTTGTTGTTGGATATATATAGGAAACAATCTAAATGCTTGTCAGTAGAGGATTCAGTTAATGGACTATTGAATATCCATTCAATATACATATTTTAAGTGAAAAATGCAAGGTGTAGATCAGCATGTATTGTATAAAACTATACATATGAAGAGAAGAATGTGAGTGTTGTTTTTTACTGGCATATCTGTTTTTAAAAAGCAAACAAATTAATAGCAGTAGTTACATGTCATAGGACTGTATAAGAACTGGGTGAATGGAAACAGAATAAAAGGTAGACCTTTTACTGTATCATTTCACACATTTGTATTCTGAAATCATGTAAAGGTATTATCTGTTAAAATTGAATAAATACAATTTAATATTATACCTTTGGAAGGCAAAGGAAATATAGGGACAACTGATATTTGTGAAGGAAAAAAGAACAGAATGAATGGAAAACAATTTCAATGTGTAATAGAATAAAAATTTTCTGGAAAGTGTCCTGAATTTTTATATGGAACAAGGCACACTATATCCTAGGAAATTCATGGTGGTGAGCAGTAAGCACTGATGTCTATCTTGTTGAAATTACTGCACTTTATGGCTGAAGAAAGACACCTGGAAAACATATATTATAAACTATCAAAAGGGGAGAGATTTAATTTGCCTCAAAATATTGAAATGCAAGTATTCATAGTACCATGAACTATTCTGGTAAACAAATAAGACAAAACAAAATGTTTAATGATGAGTTTAGGCTACCAAAATATTAAGAGAAGCCATTATAAAATAAACATTAGTGAATCTCAGATCAACTTAAAAATAGACTTATGACTAAACAAAGCAGTAAGGAAGAGAAGATGTTACATAATAGAATATAAATGGTGTAAACCTTGATGATATAAAAATAATAACATGACAGAACCTGAGAGGTTTGAAAGGTAAAGAGGAAATAACGAGGCAAGTTGGATTAATTCACCTGTGTTTAAAAGCTGGGAATGAGGGATCAATACTGCCCAAATTTGGCAAACTTAGTAAAGAGACATAGATGCATTGTTGTTTAGTCACTAAGTTACGTCCAACTCTTTGCAACCCCATGGACTGTAGCCCACCAGGCTCATCTGTCCATGGGATTTCCCAGGCAAAAATACTGGAACAGGTTGCCATTTCCTTCTCCAGGGGATCTTCCTGACTAGGGGATCGAACTTGACTCTCCTGCATTTGCAGACACGTTCTTTACCACTGAGCTACCTGGGAAGCCCCTGTAGATGAATTATAAAGCTATAAAAATAATAATAATTAAAGGTAACAATTTAAGCAAAGTCCAGCCATAAGAAGAAAGAGAGAGGGAAGGGTAAAAGGAATATAGTGGAGTGTTTTCATGATTTTTAGAATAGTTTTTTAGATAAAGCAAATTTGTATTATAAAGTCATGGAATAAAAAATAAGACTTTATCTCCATTATTAAAATGGATAAAGTTAACCATTAGAACAGTTTGCTCAAGATGTGGTCATCAGAATGTGCATTGTAAAGCCTTTTAAAAAATACCCCCCCCCCAAAAAAAAATACCCAGTATCTCGATCCAGACCTACTGAATTTTTTTGGTGGGGAGGGATGAGACATGGAACCTACATTTAAAATAAAGCCTGTAAGTTTGAGAAACACTTCAATAAGAGAATTAACAAACTGAGATAAAACTTTCAAACTATTAGGAAGAAAACACATTAATGAAGTAAATCAGAGAAAAGAAATGATTTTGAAATAAAATAAAATAAGGTGGAAGAATTAAGATCAAGAATATATTTTATTTTAAAGCAGTAAACATGAGACTAAAAAGTCATCTATTAAAAACATAGTTTATTTTTAGGAAGTCTTCTAATACAGTTAGCCATGTTAAAAGATCAAAGAAGAAAAACTATTATGCCTAAATGACATTTGAGAAAATTCAGGCTATATTCAATCATAAAATAATGATTTAGAGATTAATCTTAAAGAAAAAATTAGAACTATTATCTCTTGGTAAAATTTAAATTTTTAAAATCTATTTTTTTAATTAAAGAAGGATTACAGAATGTACAGAAAATAAGTACATATGGGTAGAGTTAGAGCAGTGTTCAGAGGAAAGTCCATGGCTTTAAATATTAACATTATGAGGAAAAATAATTCTAAACATACTGGCATTCATCTCAGGAAGTTTGTTAAAAGAAAAATAAATATGCAAAGTAAAAGGAAAAAATTGATAAAAAATAAAATCAGAAGTTAATGAATTAGAAAATAAAAAAGAGAGACATGAATTGTATTTTACAAAAAGAATGACAAAACAATAAATAAATCAACATTGCATGCATATGTGCCAAGTCCCTCCAGTCCTTTAATCATGTCCTACTCTTTGCGACTCTATGGAATGTAGCCTGCCAGATTCCTCTGTCCATGGAATTCTCCAGGCAAGAATGCTGGAGTGGTTGCCATGCCCTCCTCCAGGGGATCTTCCCAACCTAAGGATCAAACCTGTGTCTCTTATATCTCCTGCATTGGTAGGTCGTTTACCACAGGCTCCACCTGGAAAGACCAAGTCAACATTACATGATTTAATCACCAAATGAGAAAGCCCACAAATACAGAAAGTTAGAAATACAGGAAGGGAAGTAATCATAGAAACAGAAGAAGTTAAAATAATTACTATGAATACTTTACACATAAATTTGAAAAATTTGGACACAATAGATGATTCCTGTGTAAATATAAATTACCATTATGAGATCCAAGAGAAATAAAAAGAAATTTCAAGAATTTTAAAATTTGTATCTCACCTTTTCCCCATTAGCTCTGACTATCCAAGAGCAGACTCCACGAGAATTTCTGTTCTTGTCTCCTTCCTTTGCTTTAGTGAGAAATAGGGAACTGGCAGAGGTAAAGTCTTGTTTCCTTCACTCAGGTTTCTACTGCCATGGAAGGCCAAGTCAGCTGAGGGAGTTAGGGTTGAGAAGATAATGAAAGGAGCTCTGGTTTCCAGGCTTCATTCTTCTACTTTTTTTCTCATGCAAGTTCCCAACATACAAATGAGTTCTGTTCCGAGAGCACATTCATAAGTCCAATTTGTTCATAAGTCCAACAAACCTAGATATCCAGCTAACACAATTGGTTATACAGTACTGCACTGTAAGAGGTTTATAATACTTTTCACACAAATAATATGTAAAAAACAAACACAAAAAATAAAGAAAACATTTTTAATCTTCCAGTACAGTACCTTGAAAGGTATAGTAGTACAGTACAAGGGCTGGCATCACATGTTCAGGCAAGAAGAGTTAACTGACTGGAGGAGGAAGAGAAGGTGGGACATGGTTGAGCTGGAGGATCCTCAGCAATAGGAGACAGAGGGCAAGCTGCAATTCCACTCACACCTACCTTGATGGAATGCACAATTGCATCTTCGAAAGTTTGCAACCTGAAGGTTCTAATGTGAGGGACTAACTGTAATATGTGACATTTATATGCATAGCTTTATTTCTTTAATCTCTCACTTGAGAAACTTAAGACTAGTTTCATAGTTCATATTCTTTTCTCAGAAAAGTATATCTATTTACAAAGTTTTGAGACTTCACAATCTTCCCAAACCTCCTTTCCAACCTGCAATTCTAGAACCATGTACTGGTGCTGCTGCTGCTGCTAAGTCGCTTCAGTCATGTCCGACTCTGTGCGACCCCAGACGGCAGCCCACCAGGCTCCCCCGTCCCTGGGATTCTCCAGGCAAGAACACTGGAGTGGGTTGCCATTTCCTCCTCCAATGCATGAAAGTGAAGAGTGAAAGTGAAGTCGTTCAGTCGTGTCCGACTCTTCAAGACCCCATGGACTGCAGCCTACCGGGCTCCTCTGTCCATGGGATTTTCCAGGCAAGAGTACCGGAGTGGGGTGCCATTGCCTTTTCCAGAACCATGCACTAGATAATTTTAAATTGCTTTAGCACTAACATTTTACAGGCCTCTGGGACCACATACGGAGAAGGTAATGGCACCCCACTCCAGTACTCTTGCCTGGAAAAATCCCATGGATGGAGGAGCCTGGTAAGCTCCAGTCCATGGGGTCGCTAAGAGTCGGACACGACGGAGCGACTGAAGCAACTTAGCAGCAGCAGCAGCAGGGACCACGTAGCTTTAAATTAAATACAGACCTCAGATGGACTGATCAGTGCTATTAGAGTCTGCCTCAGGCAAGTTACTTAATCTCACTGTGCCTCAATTTCCTTATCTGTAAGATGGTGGAAATAATAGTACGTTTATTCAGTTGTAAGGATTAAATGAGTACATTCATATAAAGGTCTTAAAGGAGTATCTAGCACATAGTCATCTGTCAACCGTCTGAGCTGTTACTAATGTCTCTGACTAGTTGTGAAGTATTTTAGTGCAAAGATAAACACATGTCACTCATCTTTAATCTACTCATTGTGAAAAAATCCTGGTTCATATTTTTGTCATGACTGAAATAGCACTTTTTCTTTTGTGAACCTATAATTGGACCCATTGCTCTGCTGTTAACTAGCATTTATGAGCATTATTATATGCAGGATGCTTTGAGAGAAGCCCCTTGATTTTAGAATTAACTTCCTTAATTTGGGGCTGTTTATGAAGTATCTCTGATCAGTAGAAGAAATGATTAAATTTTAAATTAGGAATTAACTTTAGCCTAAACCAGGAAAAGACTGGGTTTTTTCTCATTGGAAAAGACTCTGATGCTGGGAGGGATTGGGGGCAGGAGGAGAAGGGGACGACAGAGGATGAGATGGCTGGATGGCATCACGGACTTCATGGACCTGAGTCTGAGTGAACTCCGAGAGTTGGTGATGGATAGGGAGGCCTGGCATGCTGCAATTCATGGGGTCGCAAAGAGTCGGACATGACTGAGTGAACTGAACTGACTGAAATCAGGAAATTATTTTTTCATACCTGTTCTGTTGTTGTAGCTTTCTTTACTATTTATGTGTATCTGACCTATGACTTATGGACAAGTACTTTCTTTGAAAACATAATAAAATGAAAAATATAAAATTAACTTTATTCAGCTATACTTAACATATATTATTTTCTTTGAGCAGCATTTAAACTTGAGAGATTATTAAGCAGAGAAGGCAATGGCACCCCACTCCAGTACTCTTGCCTGGAAAATCCCATGGACAGAGGAGCCCGGTAGGCTGCAGTCCATGGGGTCTTGAAGAGTCGGACACGACTGAACGACTTCACTTTCACTCTTCACTTTCATGCATTGGAGGAGGAAATGGCAACCCACTCCAGTGTTCTTGCCTGGAGAATCCCAGGGACGGGGGAGCCTGGTGGGCTGCCATCTATGGGGTTGCACACAGTCGGACACGACTGAAGTGACTTAGCAGCAGCAGCAGATTATTAAGGAAAAACACAGAGATTATTAAGGAAAAATAAACAAAAAACATTTTGATATTTCAGCATGTAAATATCAACTGTCAATTACAAAACAAAACAGAAAAATTAATATACATTGTTTCAGGTAAGACATTATATTTTATTGTGCCTCTCTCTTCACTGGTAGACAGCATTTTGGTTATTTACTCATGATCATAGGGAAAGTATCCAAGGTACAATTAAGTTTCAAAATATTGAATTAGTTTACGTTGAGCCCATTTTATCTCAAATTTATTTAAAAATGTATAGAATGCATGGTATCAAAAGCTTGATATATATTGTGTATATTGAAGATTGGTGTATATTAAAGATAAAAGCCAAGATTCTTAACACTTAAAAGAGTGGTTGATTTATGTTAAATTTCAAAGGAAATGATTAGATGACCTGCGTTGCCTAATTAACACATTGTCTCATGAGCTCTATTGTTGTTGTGACCCCATGGACTGCAGCACGCCAGGCTTCCCTGTTCTTCACTATTTCCCAGAGATTCCTCAAACTCATGTCCATTGAGTCGGTGATGCTGTCCAACCATCTCATCCTCTGTTGCCCCTTCTCCTGCTGCCCTCAATCTTTCCCAGAATCAAAGTCTGACCTTTTTTATTTATTAAAAATAATTAGTGCTTTCCTAAGGAGCCAGAGACTATCTCAGTACTTACCATTTTAATTTTTTATATCATATTTAATATTTTGAAAATCTACGACCCCAACATGACTACTTTCTCTACAGGTTTTATGTTGAGCTGGTGCCATCTGTGGTTGTAAAGCCAAGTGTTCTGGTGGGGCAGAATAATCAAATCAAAGTTAATAGGGTGACCCATCTAAGCAGGGCTCTTTGTTATTAAGGTCCACTCTTGTGATAGTTGTGCATTATCCAGCTGATTGGATTTGTAGGCAGGCATCCACCTGTGGCCCACATTGGCAGAGAAGACTTACTGCAGAGGCAGTCCTGGCGAATCAGGAGGCAGGTGTCATGTGCAGCAAAGTCTTTTGCTGGAAAGCCAAAGCATGCCGGCTAGCCTGAGCACTATTAGTAGATGGGCGATTCACACATTATTTGGTTGATTTAGGTCCCAAAGGAGAGTAAACAAAACCAGAGTCACATGTCACTGAAGAGGAATGACTAGTCTTAAGCAGAGGAAAAGCAAGTACAAGTAGAGACACTGAGCAGATGATCAGACAAGATTTAAGCACACAAAGCCCTTTTCCTCCATCTCAGGAGCTATGTTCTCTGTTTGGATGAGAGCTGTTGTAAGAATTTCCATGTCTGCTGGGGGCACTGAGGTTCTCATGGACTATGGTAAACACGATTTGGCTCACACGCTCTCGTAATCAGGCTGACTTGCACTGAAACAGAGAGTGCTCTATAGTGGTGCCAGGCCTCTAGCAGTACCAACTGTTAAATAATAAACAGGCCCAGTTTGTTGGCAGCCTCTTCCCCTCCCGCCAACATGGAGTGCCCATTCTCTGGGTTTACCTGCCTGCATGTGTTCAGATGCTTAGAACAGTCTGCTTGGTGTGTGAGGTGGTGGTGGCACTGAGGCATCAGTCTACAATCTAATCTGCTTAGTTTATTTTTCTCCCAGGACCTTGGGTGAGCTAGCAAACATGCAGGGCTCTGGCAGCCTGAACAATGGCCATGCTATCATTCTAGATAACGTTACAGGCTTTGCAGACTGCAGTGGCTAATTGTTTTTCTTACATTCACTTTCCCTTTGTATTCTCTTCTTCCTTTGAATTGGTTTGCAGGGAGAGGGGATTAGGAAGGGTGAGAGTGATTCTGCAAGTTCGCTTTTTTACTTCCAGGAAGTTAGAAAGTATTTGTGTTGGTTGTTTTATTTTAATAGCAGCATGTATGTGGTTTATTCACACTGAAAGTGAGTCAGACATAAGTAGCATATTCTTACTGAAGACCCACAGGGTACATAGAACCCTAGACTAGGTGCTCAAATTTAACTCATACTTTATTTACTGTGTTACTCTATGACAACTGACCTGGTAAGGACAAAGTTCTCCCTCAGATTCTAGGCACCATGTACTGGAAAAGCAGGTCAATAAAGAGCCAAGCCAGAAACACGTGCACACAAACTTCAGACGAAAATGATTCCTAAAAGTCCTCTTTGTTGTGGAGAATTTTTATTCTCTGGTCCCGGGTTTAGGGCCTTGGTAATCTCAATTTTGTATTGCTTTATGGCCAAAGGAATTTGGTATGCCACACAGATTCAGTGGTCAAAAATAGACTCTCTTAAATCCCATAAACCCTCTCCAACCCCCAACCCTGAGCAAAGCTCAGGATAAGTAGACCATGATACCAAATCCAGGAGGAGGATTTTTGTTAATCAGTATAAGTGAGGCACATTCATAGTAGGGTAAACAACAGCATGTGGTGGTAGAGAAAGGGTAGCTAGGAAGCAAAAAGGCTGTTTTTGGGGTTGTTTTTTTTCCAGAAACTAATTCTAAAGGCAATGGCCCCAACTTTCAAGTAATGACAGTATCCCTGGAGCAAGTTTCTACCAGGGTGACTGCTATGAAAAATAGCCCTTATTAGAGGTCTATGTTAAAACACATCTTTAAAAAAAAAAAAAATCAGTCACATTCCATTATAATGATGGCTCTTACATGATGAAGCTTTCCCTTGGTTGGAAAACCAAAACCATTTGCTTAACTGAAATGAAATCTCTCCTATCTCAGGTCACTAAATATGCTTTCAGCTGAGGGGTAATCATTCAGTTTCTTGGGCTAGCATATTTTTAGATCAGGAGTACTTATTTGAATTAAGAACTCTGGTGACAGTTCAGGGGGTGTTGCAGAAAGTTAAGATAGTATTCCATATTCAGCCTGTGTGCGTGCTAAGTCGCCTAAGTCATGCCCGACCCTTTTCGATCCTATGGGCCATAGCCCCCCAGGCTCCTCTGTCAATGGCATTCTCCAGGCAAGAACACTGGAATGGGTTGCTGTGCCCTCCTCCACGTGATCTTCCTGGCTCAGGGATCGAACCCCCATCTCTTACATCTCATGCCTTGGCAGGCAAATTCTTTACCACTAGTGCCACCTGTGCTGTGCCTAGTTGCTCAGTCATGTCTGACTCTGACCCCACGGACAGCAGCCCCAGATTCAGCCTGTGTGCTCAGTCGCTTCAGGTTCTTTGTGACCCCATGGAATGTATCCTCTGTCCATAGGATTCTCCAGGCAAGAATAGTGGAGTGGGTTGCCATTTCCTCCTCCAGAGGGTCTTCCCAACCCAGGGATTGAACTCACATCTCCTACACTGAAGGAGGATTCGTTACCCACTGAGCACCAGGGAAGCCCCATATTCAGCCTAATTTTTCCTAAATTCATACCTCAGTGGTTTATAATGGATACACTTGTGATGGTTCTATTTTGCTCTATGAGAAATGCATGATCTCATCTTCTCATTATCTTTTAAGAAAGAGTTAGCTAATTTGTAGTGTCAAAAGTACTTTTTAAAAAACATCAGGCAGTATTAGTTCACTCAGATTGTTTACAAATACATAGTGGTAAAGTTTATAGGGAAACAATAATTTAAAAAGCAACTTGCATTATATAACAAGATAATGAATTTCTATGACTGTCAGTCTCCTATTGGATCCATATCACCTTTCACTGAGTCTCAACAATTTCATCCTTTGAGAATGTTCAAGTGAATCAAACCCTTCCTCCCAGAAATTTTGCCCATTTCCACTAGGCTTCTTCCTAAGCAGCAGGCTCAGTGCCCCATTGCCTAGAGGCTCTATCAGAGCTCCATCAGCTCTCTTTTCTCCCTGTGTCAGGCTGCTGGCAGCTAGCATCAACCACAAACTCCCCTCCACTCTTGCATTATCAATATTTAATCTGTTGAGGATAGGAAAGCAGATCCCAAAGATTTTAGAATTGCGCCTAGTAGAGAATATGTAAGTTCTAAGTGAGGAGGACCTGAGGAGCTCTCTTAGAATTAAGGCTCCTCAGTGTGACAAATTCTGTTGGTTGCTTGACCATTTTATCTCCTGTGTTCCAGGTGAGTTGAGTTTTGATTTCATACACACACACAAAACATGCAGGTATATATGATGCTGCTGCTGCTAAGTCGCTTCAGTCATGTCCAACTCTGTGCAACCCCATAGACGGCAGCCCACCAGGCTCCCCTGTCCCTGGGATTCTCCAGGCAAGAATTCTGGAGTGGGTTGCCATTTCCTCCTCCAATGCATGAAAGTGAAAAGTGAAAGTGAAGTCGCTCAGTCGTGTTTGACTTGTAGCGACCCCATGGATCGCAGCCCACCAGGCTCCTCCATCCATGGGATTTTCCAGGCAAGAGTACTGGAGTGGGGTGCCATTGCCTTCTCCAGCAGGTATATATAGTTATACATATAACATGTAAAATGTATATCTACAATATCATGTGTTTATTTTACTTATATAAATTTCTGGTAATTGTTCCTAGTGATTTGGATGCTAAAATATAATAAACTAAGTTTTTTCTTATGAGATATACCTATTTAAGCACCCATATATCTAGACATCCTTGAGGTGCTTATAAGACTCTATTTGACTGTGTATGGTCAAGATTGAGTACCAATATAGTGCATTATCTTATAAGCAGTCATGTCCCACTCTTTGCAACCCCATGGACTATAGCCCATCAGGTTCCTGTGTCCATGGGATTCTCCAGGCAAAAATACTGTACTGGTAGCGATTTCCTTCTCCACAGTATCTTATTACTTATTAGAAAAAACTTTAATGGTCTAATTAATGTTTTACATAATATAAGAATGTTTTAGTATATTTAATTTAAAAATATATGTATATAGTTATAGTTGATTTTGGTTATTGAGAAAATGGAATTGCTGGAACAGCACTTAAATAAAATGAATAGTACTGACCTACTTAGAAAAATTAATTATGAAAGAAAAAATAATGGATTAGAGTTTCAGATAATGGTTTTGGGGACGCTGCTGGTTGAAATCCATCCCGAGGCTTATTTATAATTGGCACAATTAGAGTTTTCGAGAATTCAGCAGCTCTAATTTATTTACAAAAATTCATATAGGATTTGAGTTACTGGGGGTGTGGGGGATGGAGATGGGTAGGAGACTCACTATTTACATTTAAGTTCTACAGTATCTCAAATTCATATTTTGGGGGAGAATTATCTCCAGGCAAAGGGTACCAATTCTTTAACTGAGAGAATTTATTATATTGGGTACTTATATCAATAAATGTTTGTATTAGATCAGATAGCAAAAATTGAATATGTCCTTGCACTTAAGACTATTTTATTTTCTGTGTTGTCTACAAACTGTCTCCACAATTTGCATTTGACTTCTGGAAATTTTTATTTGTTAACCAAATGTTCATTGAATACCTACTATGTATTAGGTACCATTCTAGACACTTGGGATCCATTAGTGAAAAAGATAGGCAAATTATGAAGTATGTTAGGAGATGATAAATATACAATCCATTTACACATGATCCATAAAAAAATAAATTGGACTTCATCAAAGTTAAAAAATTCTACACTTTGAAAACATTATTAAAATAATTAAAAGATAAATCACAGACTAAGAAAATATTTGTAAAGAATATATCTGATAAAGAACTTATATAGGCAGAAAATATAAAGAAATATCAAAATTCAATAATAATATAACCCAATCTTTTTAAAATGGGCTAAAGAGTTGACCACACTTTCCCAAAAAGATACAGGATTAGTAAATTAGCATATGAAGAGATGTTCACCATCATCATTAGGAAAATGCAAATTAAAACCACAAAGGGAAACTGTTGTTGCCAGTTGCTCAGTGGTGTTGGACTCTTTGCAACACCATAGACTGTGCCTGCCAGGCTCCTCTGTCCATGGGATTCTCCAGGCAAGAACACTGGGGTGAATTGCCATTCCCTTTTCTAGGGGATCTTCCTGACCCAGTGGTAGAACCCGAGTCTCAAGTGTTAACAGACAGATTCTTCACCATTGAGCCACCTGGGAAGTCTCAGTGAGACACTACTCTACACCTGTTAGAATGGCTGAAATTCAAAAGACTGACCATACTAAATATTGGCAAAGATGTGGAGAAATCAGAAACCTCATACATTGCTGGTGGGAAAGTAAATGGTACAGCCACTTTGGAAAACATTCTGACAGTTGTTTTTGAAGTTAAACATATACTCACGTGATCCAGTCATTCTACTCCTATGTATTTGCACAAAAGAAAGGAAAGTATGTCTTTGTAAAACCTTGTACACAGATGTTCCTAGCAGCTTTATTGTATAAGCTAAAAATTATAAACAACTTAAATGTCCATCAAGAGGTGAATGGATACACAAATTGTAACATATCTATACAATAGAGTACCACTTAACAATGAAAAGGAGCAGTTTATTGATACATACTACAGCCATGAAAATAAAACACACTTGCTCCTTGAAAGAATAGTTGTGACCAGCCTAGACAGCATAATAAAAAGCAGAGACATTACTTTGCCAGCAAAGGTCTGTCTAGTCAAGGCTATGGTTTTTCCAGTAGTCATGTATGGATGTGAGAGTTGGACTATAAAGAAGGCTGAGCACCAAAGAATTGATGCTTTTGAACTGTAGTGTTGGAGAAGACTCTTGAGACTCCCTTGGACTGCAAGAAGATCAAACCAGTCCATCCTAAAGGAAATCAGTCCTGAATATTCATTGGAAGGACTAATGCTGAAGTTGAAGCTCCAGTACTTTGGACATTGATGCGAAGAACTGACTCCTGAGAAAAGTCTCTGAAGCTGGGAAAGATTGAAGGCAGGAGGAGAAGGGGATAACAGAGGATGAGATGGTGGGATGGCATCACTGACTTGATGGGCATGAGTTTGAGCAAGCTTCAGGAGTTGGTGATGGCTGGCCCGGCATGCAGTCCATGTGGTCGCAAAGAATTGGACATGACTGAGCAACCAAACTGAACTGAATTGAACAACCTAATGGATCTCAGAATTATTATACTAATCGAAAACAGGCAAAACAAATGCATACTATAAGATTCCATTTATATAAAATTCTGGAAAATATAAGCTAATGTATAGTGACAGAAGGTAGATCAATGCTTGCACAAGGAAAGTTTTGAAGGTGATAAATAATTTTGCTATCTCGATTGTGGTAGTGATTTCATTGGTCAATGTGTCAAAACTTATCGAATTTAAATCTGTGCAATTATTGTCCTACAATTATGCTTCAACAAATTTGTTTTTAAATATAGGGCAAAAGAGATGAAGACTTATATACAGTGAGTAGGTAGGTAGTAAATTTAAATAGGGTATCAAGCTAGTATGTTTAGAAATATTTTTGATCTTTCTCCTAAATATGTATCCTCTCCATACCAAAGCTAACACTGTAGTTTACAGTACCATCTTATCTCACCCAAGCTATTGCAGCATTCTCCTGATGTCCTTAATATTAAATCTTAAAATCTAGCCCCTGTCTCCTCTTCTAGTCTGACTTAAATCACTTTTTCCCTGGCTTCCTATGCTCCAATCATGTGTGTGTGAAAGTTGCTTGGTCATGTCCGGCTCTTTGCTACCCCATGGACTATACAGTCCATGGAATTTCCAGGCCAGAATACTGGAGTGGGTAGCCTTTCCCTTCTCTTGGGGATCTTCCCAACCCAGGGATCGAACCTAGGTCTCCCACATTGCAGGTGAATTCTTTACCAGCTGAGCCACAAGGGAAGCCCATGCTCCAATCATACTGAACTTCTTTTCATACTTTCAGCACACACCTCACTCTCATTTCTGGTCTTTACAGATATCCTCCATATGGATGGAAAACGTCTCCATTTTCCCCTTCTTCCCCTTACAGAAATAACTTAGCAGGTCTCAATTTATGGTGCATTTTCTTTGGATGTCTTCTCTCTTTCCCCAATTAATTGCCTTACATTGTGCTCCTATAATGTAAGCCTTATTTTAATTGATTGTTTTAGTTAAATCTTCTTTAAGATAGGAAATGATATTATATCTCATTCAATGATATTTATCTCTTATACCTAACATAATGCCTGATACTGATGAGACATTTGATAAATAGTTGTTGAGAGAATGAGTGAGTGAAAGAATAAATAAGTGTTTTAATAGCCATACATAGTATTATAGCTAGTGTTATATTTTTCACTTTTATTTTTTACAGTATTTATTCTTATAAATATTTATCAATAGAAAAGCAAAAAACATCAATTCTTAAAAATGTATTTCACTTTTGTTGCATGTGTTTTCAATAGCTTTACTAGAGTCTCAATTTTCTGATATTAAGGAGTTATTCCAGAACATGAAATACTCAAATTGCGTGATTCCTATATTGTCCCTCTAGGAAAATTATTGTTAGAGTTACCTTTATTGTTTTGTCTGCCTTAATGTCAAGAATAACCAAAGGTGTTCACGATTGGTATGAATTTGATAACTTTGTCCTAGAGATTATTATGCTATTGTGAATTTTCTTAGACTAACATTTAGGAGAATTCTATTAACACAGTCTTTGCTTCTGTATCTGGCTGACTTAAGCCCAGGCTAGATGCAAATATTTTCCAATAATACTCTGGCATTACTTTTTATTATTTGTCTATAAGAAACTAGGGAGGATGTTAAATATGAGACAGTAAAGGAACAGGACTGAATATGGTTCCACTGACAACTGAGGAGGTGGCTTAAAATGGCATGAATAGTAAGTTTGAAATAAAAGTTTTTCGAAACATTTGGTATTGCACAACCAGTTTCCACATTAATCAATCCCTTATGCTCTAATTAATACCTTGCTAAAATGTTTATTCTCAAGGAAAACAACAGTTTTTAACTTTTATAGATATTTGGCACATTTTTGAATTATTAATAGGTTAATCGAGTATTGAATATTGATCAGAATAATATTCTGCTGTTGTAATGCTTACAGTAAGTGAGGTGTTTTACATATCTCCATATCCCACAGTGACCCTACATTGAAAACTTACCATCACTTTGCTAATGAGAAGCGTGACGATCAGAGATATTAAGTAACTTCCTTTTTTATATCACACAATTTGTACAGAGAAAATCTAGGTTAAAATCTGAGTCTATCTTGCATAAATGTTGTTTCTAATCCATTCCATTACCTCTTTGTGAAACAATTCTTGTTCTAAGTATATCAGTTTCCTGGGGTTGCCATAACATACTAACTTGATGGCCTCAAACAACAGAGGTAGTCTTTCACAGCTCTGGAGGTCAAAAATCAGAAATCAATGAATCAGAAGGGCCACATTCACTCTGAAGGCTCAAGGGGAGAATTACTTGCTCTTCCATGCATTTCCTGGTTTGCAGCTGTTTATCTACAGTCTGTGCTTCCTTCTTTACATGGCCTTCCCTTTGTGTCTGTGTCTTTTCCTCTGTCTCTTATAGAGGCATGTCATTGTATTTCTCTGGACCAAGAAGATCCCCTGAGGGCATGGCAACCCACTCCAGTATTCTTGCCTGGAAAAGCCCATGGACAGAGGAATCTGGCAGGCTGTGTTCCATAGGGTCACAAAGAATCAAACATGACTGAAGTGACTTAGTGTGCACCCAGGGTTACAAACTTGGATAATCCAGGATGATCCTATTTAGAGATTCTTAAACTAATTAGATATGCAAAAACCCTTCTTCCAAATAAGGCCACGTTCTCAGCTTCTGAGGATTGAGATGTGGGCATATCTTTTAGGGAGCCACCATTCAACCCACAAGACTTGGCATCAGATAAACTATTTTGCTCTCAGAACAGTAGGTATATATCTTTGGAATATGCAGTAGTCAAGGTTCAGAAATCTAAAGTTTACAAATGTATAGAGAAATATTTACAAATGGCTAGGTAATGCTGATTCTCCATGAAGACCAGCCATAAAGCAGTGACTGTTACCCTGTCCCTAACAGGACAAAATGATAACATCTTAAAGGAATGCTGCTCATACTTCTGGAGTAGCTTCATCAAAGCTGTGATCCATCTTGCCTGTTTGGTTGCAAAAGGAAACATTAATCAATAGGTTGAAAGACATTTGATTTTCTTCCATGATGCCAATCTCAAATATAAATACCATTGTAGTCTATTTTGGTATATCCTCCATAAAATTTCTCCAACTGCTTAATGAATCTCTAAGTCTTTGCTACCTTTCATTTCAAGGTAGGTATTCTTTAAAATACTGAAGAGGGTTTCATTCTCTGACTCTATTTGTACTTTTCCAAACTTCAAGTTTTCCCTGTAGTTTGATAATCTAGGGTTTCATGAAAAATTCTGTGATTACCCTCTCCAAAACTATTATAATCCCTTTATGTAATAGGTCAAGCTCAATGCCCTTCCTTTAACTTTTCAGACACTTTAACCCCAAGTCATGCTGTGGATCTTTCTATTCCAAAACTGCACACAGTCAGTTAAATTGCACAGTTGTGTCCTACTCTTTGCAACCCCATGGACTGCAGCGTGTCAGACTTCCATGTCCATCACCAACTCCTGAAGCTTGCTCAAACTCATGTCCATAGAGTTGGTGATGCCATCCAACCATCTCATCCTCTGTCGTCCCCTTCTCCTCCCACCTTCAGTCTTTCCTAGCATCAGGGTCTTTTCAAATGAGTCAGTTCTTTGCATCAGGTGGCCAAAGCTGAAACTCCTGAAACTGCACACATCCTTCTCTATTTAAGCTTTCATGGATTACACAGCTAGAAATGTATCATTACATATATCCAAATGTATCATGCAGCTGCTGCTAAGTCGCTTCAGTCGTGTCCGACTCTGTGCGACCCCATAGACAGCAGCCCACCAGGCTCCCCCATCCCTGGGATTCTCCAGGCAAGAACACTGGAGTGGGTTGCCATTTCCTTCTCCAATGCATGAAACATAAAAATAGTAAACCTTTCTACCTTGCTTTCAGTACAGGTGATGAGTCCCAACATTTTATTAGGCTTTTCGGCTACAGGTTCTTATTAAGCTAATATCATTAGTAAACAGTTCAGAGTAATTTACAGATACTTTTTTTTTTTTTGCTGTGTCTGATATCTCAAATCATCTTAAAAATACAATTTCTGTTATTTCCCCCCCAAATGTTTGCCTTGCTTTTATTCTCACTAAGAATACTAATTGATATTTGTTCAGTGCCTTTGATTTGGAGGCCATGTATGAAATATTCCATATGAGTTACCTCAGTAAATTTCCAACATGTACAGGTATTTTCTATGTTTTACAGATGAAGAAACCGAGACTTTATTGCTACTTTTTGCTTACTCATATAACTTGATTTCCTGACTGATTATCTGTTTGGTTTGAATGGCTCTTTTGTCACTACTTCGGGGAGATTTTATTCACTACTTTTCTTCATCATTGACAAAATATTGACTTAGGACAGTTTCCAGTACTAATCTGGGGAGATTCATTCTATTCATTCACTTATTAAATTCCAGGAATTATTACGCACACTGAGAGTACAGAGGTAGTCAGTTGTTGTAGACAACCCTAAGATGGCTTGCAGACTCTCCATAGCCCATGTCCCGCTCCCTTGTGTATTTCCCTCTCCTTTAGTATTGACTAGACCTAGTGACTCATTTCTAAAAAAGACAAAAATGGTGGGATGTAATATCTCAGATTAAGTTTTAAAAAAGACTGTGGCTTTAATCTTGAATGCCTCTCTCACTGTTTCCCGTGTTACTCTTTCTGGGGAAAGTCAAATGCCATGCCATCACACAGCTCTGTGGAGGCAAAGGGCTGACAAAGGGCTGTCTGACAAAGGGCTCAGGCCTGCCAATAACCAAGTGAGTGAATTTAGAGTATGGCTTTCAGTTCAAACCACAGCTCTGGCTGTCAGATTGATTACAACCTCCTGAGGGACTTTGAACTTTGACCCAGAGGCACCTAGCTACACTGCACACAGATGCCGGGCCCACCGGGAACCATGAGGTAATTCTTTTTTTTTTTAAGCTACTAAGTTTTGGAATAACTTGTCAAGCAGTAATAGGTAACTATTACAGCGGTATGGCTGAGAGTCTCATTCTCATGGAATTTATATTCTGATAGCAATTATATGTCCCTACAACACAAAAAATATATACAAATGAGAAAGAATTCATTCTAAGAGGAAAATAAAACAGAAAAGACTGAATTGGGGATGCTCTGGACACCATGATCAGAGAAAGAAAGATCGCTCTGTAAAGTACTGGTTAGGTCAGGAAGCCATAGTTAGAACTGGACATGGAACAACAGACTGGTTCCAAACAGGAAAAGGAGTACGTCAAGCCTGTATATCGTCACCCTGCTTATTTAACTCATATGCAGAGTACATCATGAGAAACGCTGGGCTGGAAGAAGCACAAGCTGGAATCAAGATTGCCAGGAGAAATATCAATAACCTCAAATATGCAGATGACACCACCCTTATGGCAGAAACTGAAGAAGAACTAAAGAGCCTCTTGATGAAAGTGAAAGAGGAGGGTGAAAAAGTTGGCTTAAAGCTCAACATTCAGAAAACTAAGATTATGGCATCCGGTCCCATCACTTCATGGCAAATAGATGGGGAAACAGTGGCAACGGTGGCTGACTTTATTTTTCTGGGCTCCAAAATCATTGCAGATGGTGACTGAAGCCATGAAATTAAAAGACGCTTATTCCTTGGAAGGAAAGTTATGACCAACCTAGACAGCATATTCAAAAGCAGAGACATTACTTTGCCAACAAAGGTCCGTCTGGTCAAGGCTATGGTTTTTCCAGTCGTCATGTATAGATGTGACAGTTGGACTATAAAGAAAGCTGAGTGCCGAAGAATTGATGCTTTTGAACTGTAATGTTGGAGAAGACTCTTGAGAGTCCCTTGGACTGCAAGGAGATCAACCAGTCCATCCTAAAGGAGATCAGTCCTGGATGTTTATTGCAGGGACTGATGTTGAAGCTGAAACTCCAATACTTTAGCCACCTGATGCGAAGAGCTGACTCATTGGAAAAGATCCTGATGCTGGGAAAGATTGAGGACAGGAGGAGAAGGGGACGACAGAGGATGAGATGGTTGGATGGCATCACTGACTCAATGGACATGGGTTTGGGTGAACTCCGGGAGTTGGTGATGGACAGGGAGGCCTGGCGTGCTGTGATTCATGCGGTCACCGTCGGACACGACTGAGTGACTGAACTGAACTGAATGAGGAGTTAGTTCATCGTGAAACTGTCAGGGCAGGAGAGCTCAGGCAGAGACAGAAGTAGGGGTATTAGGAATAGCGTTGGCTTGTTTGAGGGACATCATGGGTCAGTGAGTGAAGAATTGTAGCAGATGAGATCAAACAGGTGGACGTACTGAATCACTTCAATCATGTCTGACTCTATGTGACCCCATGGACTATAGCTTGCCATCGTCCTCTGTCCATGTGGATTCTCCAGGCAAGGATACTGGAGTGAGTTGCCATGCCCTTCTCCAGGGAACAGGTGGACAGGAACAGAAATGGAGAGATGTAGGTTAGTGTTTTGAATTTGAAATATCATTCTTACAACATTATATATTGTAGATTTTATGCAAGGTCTGCCTTGCATTTCAAGACCACTCTGGCTTCTGTTTAGAAAATGGATTGTAAGAGACAAGAATGGAAACAGAGAAATCAATTAGGGGACCAGTGAAGAGATAATCATGTTTGGGTTGGCAGCAACAGAGATGGTGAGTAATGGTTGAGTTTGGAATGTACTTTTCAGGTTGCGTTAATGGGGATTATTGACGGATTCAGTGTGTTGAGTGAGACAAAAGGAATTCAAAGGCTCCTAATCTTTGGTCTAATCACTCAGGTGGATGATGGCACCTTTCACTGAGATGGAGGAAATGCAGTTTGATTGGCCGAAGGGGTGGCAATATGGGTGTTACAGACTTGGTGTGTTACATTAGTCTAGAGCACGTAGCCCTAGCAAGGGAAGTGCCCACTGATCTCTATTCTGTGCTTTAAGCTAGTTTCTTGCTGTGGAAAACCACCTCTAACATCTCATAATATGTTGAATCCTGGTGAGTTTTATTTTTTAACTTTTGTAGTAGAATCTTGTCAGAGGCTATTTGAATGCTGAAATAACAAAAATTAACTTCATCCTTTCAATACAGTGAGTTAGTTAATCAGATATAATTTCTCTTATGGAGTGCTACAAAATTCACTGAAGAAAAACAATCAGGGTAGTATTTTGGTTATAATTTATTACAACACAGATATTACATACAGGATAAGCTTTGCTCTCTCCTTCATTCAAACTTTGTTATAGCTTGTAATCATGTATTTCTATATTTAGAGTAATTCATTCATGCTACCTCATTCACCTTCAAAGTTAGTAGCAGCTTTACTATAAGTCTAGTAAGTTCAGTGGGGAATTTGAGAAGATCGTTGTTCCCCTTCCTATACAACCTCTGTAGTAAGAATAAGTAGTGAGAATGATTGTGGTTACGTAGACGCATTTGTCCCATGAGAAAAAGTGATCAGAAAAATCCAGAAGAAATGCTGATAAACCAACAGTGTGTTGTAGTGAAAGAGTGAACAATTGCCCAGCGAATTTTTTTTAAAGGTAAATATCACCAAGGTTATTTGAACATTAGTGCCCTGCATGAGTAGTTAGCAAAAATGTACTTAAGTATCCATGTGTTGCCCAATCTAAGGAGATTCTCCAACCCACTGGAAAATTTAGACTTGCCCCTCAGATACTAAAATAATAAACTGAGGGGCGCAGGCATGATTTGTTAATTCTGAGCCAGTGTATTGCAACTGCTATGCATTGTGAGATCCTGGTATGAAGTGGCATAGTATAAAATTAAATTGTATTGTATAGTGCATTGTATTGTTTCATCAGATTTTGATATCCTCACTTTAAATAATTCATGGGAAGAAATGATCACTTCATAATGCCACAAACTCACAGCAGGCAAAACTAATTTTACACAATATGAAAACAGATTTTATTTATTTAAAAGGAATATTAAAAAAAAACACAACAACTTTTTTGACACCAGCTGCTGAGAAATAAATAGAATACTTTATGACAAAAAAATATCTAAATCTATAAAAACTGTTCCTGGGAGACCAAGTTGAGGATTGTAAAGATACATTTAAATGCCTTGGTCAATGCCATAAGCCTTATTTTGAGGGAAAATACCCTTCTATCTTATTTACTCCCTGTGGGGATAAAATGGAACTAAGAGAGAAAATTAGCTTTAGAAAATCCTTCCTAACAGCTACAACATAATACCAAGGAAGTGGCAAACTCAGGTATCATACCACGGACCCCTCACTAGGCCAGATAACCTCTATAGGTAAGTGGTAACTAGTATCCTAAATGCAAAGTATAAATGATTGCTTAGTTTTGCCCAAACCAGACTTTAACTGGCAGTGGAAAAGAATATTTGGAGTGACCACAACAATTTTCCTTTCACTGTGGCTTTAAGAATGGAATGAGGAAGTAAGGTAAAAATATAATGAGACTATTTTCTTTGGGAGAGTTTATTAGTCATTTTTATACAAATATCATATATTTTTATATGAATTGCAAGAAAATACAGGCTCGCTGTTCAATTTGATAATGACTTCATATCTGACTCAATCAGATGCTGGCTTCAGACAAAGAATGGGACCCATGCCATGGGTGGATCTGGGTTTAATCTCAGAATCGTGAGGGTCCAGGCATCCAGGCAGTTTGCAGTCCTCTTCCTTGAAGCTTCAGGGAGAGAACAAGTGTGAAGAGGGGGCATGGCTTTTAGTGAGGTAGCTAAGAGATGGACAAAAGAGAGAAGAGAGCAACGTCTAAAATAATCAGATAGTTTATCACCAAAGCAAGGAAAACACATTCTGTTGGTAATATAAATATTGTTTATTGAATTTTTACTTCTAAAAAATGTTTAACTTAAAAACTGTTGCTGACAGTGGGAATGTAAATATGAGGCTGAGCGACTGACTCACCAGAAGTTTATTATTATCTCTGATAACAGCTGAATTCCAGTCTTCTTTGTGTACTATAAAATGGGGCAGATTTGTATAGCCATGGTGTCATAGGCACAGTTGGAAGAGCTTTATCTGGTTTTGTTATAAATTTCCTTCTTCGGGGTTTATAAGTCAGGAATTAGAAATTCATTTTAGAGTCCTTAGATTTCATAGAGTTACACATTTAGAGGGACTGAAATTTGGTGCTATTCTTTAACTTTCAAGATTTTAAATACTTTCCAATGCAGCTAAGATTTAAAATGTTCAATTGTTTTTACCAAACTCATTGATGGGGTGGTGTTTTTAGCAGGTTTCTGTATTTTCTAGGAGCTGTATGATTATACAGAGATAATGGGTCTCCTTTATCCTCAGGACATCAGTGCAGTCTGATATGGATATTAACAAGGTGCTTTGGGAAAAACGAAGAGCACTGAGATTACAATACAGAATGTCAAAGTTCAAAGCCTGGCTTAATTCCACTTGCTAGTTGTTGACCTTATGCTACTCATTTTAACCTTTCTGTGTCTTACTATTGTTATTAATCTATAAAATGAAGTTAATAAAACTTACTCTAAGATTCTCTTACCAGGTAGTAACAGAAAATTCTCGTGCTGTGCTTAGTTGCTCAGTCATATTCGACTCTTTGTGACCCTATGGACTGCGGCCTGCCAGGCTCCTCTGTCCGTGGAATTCTCCAGGCAAGAATACTGGAGTGGGTAGCCATGCCCTCCTCCAGGGGATCTTCCCAACCCAGGGATTGAACCCAGGTCTCCAGCATTGCAGGCAGATTCTTTTCCGTCTAAGTTACCAGGAAGCTTAAAGTTCTAAGAAATGTTGATTTAATCCTTTTAATGAATATTATATAAGGGCTGTTTCTCAAAGGCAATAGTGTTGCATTTTAAGGGAAAATTTTGTACATATATAATGTAACAAATGTAAAAATGACTGTTTCTGCTGAGTATTCTGCTATAACAACCAGAATTATCTTGCAAACATTAACCAAAACAAAGCTGGTGTAGCAGAGTTAGCATCAATCTGAGTGATATTGTAATGATTTTTCAGTAATCAGTATATATGGGCCAGACTACTTTCTTATGTATATAAAGAAATGTCAGTTTCCAAATTTCTAATTTCATTTCTTTTTCATTCTAATGTTTCTAACCTTTCATAATATAAAGCTCATATCCTTTTTACTGAAATCTTTACTTCAGCATCAAGCTTTTCTTCACAATGCAAGGGCTACAGATAGAATGTGAGTTAAATGTTATTTAAGCAGAATTATTTAAAAGCCATATTAGTGTTATGAAGCTGTAGATATCCTGAAATAAGCTGTCACCTTTCCACTTACTTAGACAGATGCTATATAAATCAGTTATCAAAAATAGAACACTGGCCTAAAAAATATTCATATTTGTTTTTATGTAAGAACGGAAATGGTCACATCTAAGTGGGGGAAGGGAGATTCATTCCACGCACAAATTTAGTATCTAAGATTTGAAACATCAGAACTGTCCATGCAATTAAGACCACTTAATTAAACTTACATGTTGACTTTGAGCAGAGAGATTTTTAGAAATAGAAAAGATAATGTTTCATGGCTTTCAGGAACCCAATGACATCATTTTTATTCATAGAAAAGTGCATTTTTAAAATGCACTCAGTTAAAAATGTCAGAGTCTGTCACTAGTGAATTTGGGGTGCTTGTCCCTTTGCCCCCTTGTGGAATTTACTTTGTTGAAATAGATTGTCACTCTCTTGGAAGACAATTGCTTTGATATTGACAGCAGGCCTTCATGAGATCTAGAAATGAATCATAAGGCACATGAGTAGCACAGCCATATTCAGCCATACAAAAATTAGCTGAGTGTTACACATATCACAGAATATGGTGATTTGGGGTAGGGAAGTAGTCCAACTTAGATTCACTTTTGTGAAAAAGAGCACTTAGTAATTATTGTATCAACTTAGTATTTCATCCAAACCTGGAATTTGTGTTTACCCAAAGGACCGCTCTGAGATTGAGCAAGATGATTGAAAATGATCTGGGCCAGGTAGGCTAGATAGAGAGCGGGATCAGCTGACATGGCAGAATAGGGTTTTGTGTTATCACCTCAAAAGCAACATTAAATTCCTTTCTATGAAATTATAGCATCTTTCATTTTCCAGGAAAATCTAAAAAGTTTATTCTCTGTCATGGAAATAATGCAGTTAAATGGCTTGAAATTTCAACAGATCATTGTAAAAGCTCAGGTAAAAAGTCAGTATTTTAATGATAGCCTTCAAACATAATCAGTAATGAAATTTAAGCAGGACCTAAGGGAATATGACTTAAGAATCTTAGAATCCTTCAATAAAGCTACTTAAGAAATAGAATGTTCCTATTCCTGGGTAATATATGATGTAGGTAAAGTGACTAGTCTAAGATCCCTAAGTTGGGGTATGTGGAAGAACTGGGTCTAGAAGCAGGTGTCTGGTCTCCAGTCAAGTGCTTTTTTTCTTGTAGAGCTTGATTCTTTTGTATCTGCACAACAGAGTCAATCTCATAGAAAGATACAGGTCATACATTTTTCTAGGCAGATAAATGTTCATCCACTCTTACAACATCGATAACAATGGAAAGCATTTATTGCACTTACAACCTGCTAGGCAGGACCCAAATTATTTAACTTACAGTCTGTCTTTTAAATCTTCATAAAATGCCTTACAAAGAATGTACTATTGCTATGTTCATTTCATAGTATGGTAGAGGTACTAAAACATAGGCAGGAGACTAAGTAAATCCACAAGGAAACAGATGTGCTAAGTGATGAAGCTTAGTTGTGAATGAACTCAGGCAGTCTGAATTCCAGAGCTTGTGTCCTTATCTCCTGTGTAGCCTCTCTCAAACATTTGTTAGTTATGTGCTTGCTTAGAAATGTCATCGATGACTTCTAAGGGCTTCAGAAGAACAAGTTTCAAGAAAGAGTAACATATATGTGAATAGTAGACATACCCATTGAATAAAATATAAGGCTGGACGAACTGAAGAATTTCACCTGGAAAAGAAAACAACCATGAGAGAAATATATGACAGTGATGCAGAAATCAGGCTATAACTGTTTTCAGCAACCATGTACAAATCTAGGACCAATAGGTGGGAGTTATAAGAAGATAGGTTCTGGTTTAATATAGCAGTGCAGTCATCAGAATAGGCAGCCTTGTTACTGACACCTCCGTCTCTGGGGATAGAGGCCACATGGCAGGTCTCTATTTCTGTAGACAGAATTGCTGCACTGGCGTAGTACGTTGGAGTACAACTATGCTCAGCTAGGTGACAGGAAAGGGACACCATTAATTTCTTCTGAAGCTGTATTGTAAGGCAAGTAAGAGCAAGAGCTCTGGACAGATCCAACTTTGAATTCTGGCACCATCACTTGTTAGCTGCATGAACTTAGTCAAGTTACTTAACTCTAAAACTTCTCTGAGTCCCAATTTCCCTATCTACAATTGGGATAATTGTATTAAACTTCCAGAATTGTCGTGAAGAGGAATAAATGAGACTATTATGTAAAACGCCTAGCACTGTGCCAGGCACATAGTAAGTGCTCAGAAGATATTAATTTTTTAGGAGTGAAGTATTCATTAATTAAAAATGAACTACAGTGCTAAATACCCTTTCATATGGAAAAAGAATCTTGGCCTAGCAGGTAATAAGTGGTAGGACTTTATGCTTACCAATCTCTCACTGCCTTTGGATAAGGTCACCACAGACTCTGGATTGTGAAAAGTGCTTATAAAGGAAGCTTTGTAAATCAACTTATTTAAAATGCAGTAGAGAAGCTTATGATTTAAAAGCATCCTGTGGTGAATCCTTTTATAGTGAATAATCACCCCCTAATTTATCTGTTTGGTAAGTTTAGAGTTTGGCGCATTGAGTCTTCTTAAAGCAAAGAGTACACCTGCACTCTTATTCCTACAAGGTAGGCAGTATTTTCATGCTGGGCTGACTTTCAGAGACATACAGGGTGCCTCTTAGATTCAGGATGACATAGGCTGGGTAACCACAGGAACATACAAGGTCACTCTAGTTAGTTAGAACATTAATTGTACTTGGTGACACATACATTTCTAATGAGCATGCAAGCTCATATAGGTCAGTTGGCCATTAGACCATTGCACATAAGAATTTTTCCTGAATTAAAGAGTTGGATACTTAAGACATATTTTTCTTTATATCTCTTTTTCTTTCTCTGAAATTTCAATGGAAATCAACATGAAATTATGACATAATACAGATCTTTCAGAAAAAAAGCAAAAAACCAAACAAACAATGGAAAGTTGTGAAATAGAAAGAACACTGAAGTAGGAACCCTGAATAAGACCTGCCATGTACTAACTGCAAGGCAGGGGATAGGAAGCTACTTATTTTTTTCTGTGTCTTAACTGGAACATAACTTCAGACTTAGATCTCCTATAGATCTTCTAGATTAAAAAAAACATATTGCACCTGATTCATAAATGAGGTAAAACTATTTTGTTTCTTTCCAGTAGAAAGAACAGGAAATTAGAGAAGGAACACTTAATAGTTAAGAAGTTTTCTTATTCCCAATAAACAATACTTGTCACTCTGCCTCAGCTTGAACTCTCTTTTGCTGATATGATGATTTAAAAGACATTGTATTTTGCTATGACATAGAAATGAATATGAACATGAGAAAACTTAGACCAAATGGTTGTTCCTCCCATGAGCCAGCAAACACTGACCTGTGTTTGAGAGAAAATGACCTTACCCACAATTAATTACATATAGGGCTAAAATAATTATATCTTTTCATTGATTTTCTTTATTTTCACACTATCCATGGGAATTTTGCCAATTCTTTATAGAGTGCTTTAAGCTTATTTACAACCAGCTTGGATAAAATACACTCTGAATATATGCTAGTGACTCTGCTCTGCAAGCTGAATGGGGGATAACATGCCTCAGAAGTGTATGCTTAAACTCTTTGGTCCTTCTCAAAGAGAGCCCCTCAAGAGCTCAGGTGACCATAAGAGCTCTGAATCCACTTCAAAATTTCTCAACTTTGCATGCTTATTACATTCTATGCAGGGTGACGAAAGGACAGAATTCACAAATGAAACTGGCTTATCTTTTACCAAATGAAAGTTTTAAGACACATTTTTGTACAAATGTATACACTATAAAGGACTACTATTTAGCCCTGAATTTCTTATTTGTCAGAAACTTCAGAGTGATTTTTGAGAGAAACTTCTAAGCTTAATTCAATCATGTAATAATGAAACTTCAATTTAACCAAACTGAAAATGCAGACAAAGCCTTAGTATCCCATAATAATCTTCATAATTATCCTATCAATCCTAAAGATGCTAAAGTCATTAAGATTGCAAAATGTGATGAGAAGGTCAACGTGATAACAGGCATAATGACAGGTGGCCATCAGGGGTTCAGAAGAAATTTTATATTATTAAGGTGAAGAAGAACTTTACTTAGTCTTTTGTTTTTATTCTGAAGAAGAACATTACTATGTGTGGTTATACATCATTGCCAATTTCTTAATGTGTAAGCAAGCAACCTACTCAATCTTTCTAGTAAAAAAAAAAATTAATAGTTAACCACATAACAAAGCAATTTCCCTGTTCCATTTTCTCTTGAGTACATAACAAAAACAGGAAACATATAGAAAGCAGCTATGATTAGAAATAACTAGAATAAGTCATTTAGTATAAATTCAGAGTTATAGAAAAAAATTCTAACATATGGAGTAGAGATTAAGATTTAATCATGTCATTCTATCAGGAACATAGTACAGAAATTTCTATATGCAATAAGGGATCAAGGAATATTTATTGAGTACTTATTCAGGGCTCAATATTGGATTTCATTACAAATATGAATAATAAATATAAATAACTGCTTCATATTGTTCTATTTGACAGTAAAATTATATCTATAGGTCCTATAGAATAATTAAAATCCTTTCAGTAGGTATATAAATTATGAACCTACCAACCTTTAACCAAAGATTAAAACCTATTTGCAAAAATAACCCCATTTAACTTTGCTGACATCTCAGGAAGTTTCTGTAGTTATCTAACTAGAATGTAGACTTCTGGAGACCTCTTGTGGGCCCTACATTTATGAAGCCTACAAGTGTTCTACCAGTAGAAACAAGGCAATTACAAAGGAAAATAAGACCAAGGCCCAAGTCTACTTGAGATATCCTTACATCTATATGGAAGTGTTGGATATGGGTTCCATGATGAAGCCCAAGTATGCGAAGGCAGAATGTGTTTTCTAAGTGACTCTTGGTTTTCTTACTGGAGAACTGACAACTCATAAAAGCCCAAGAGCACCCTCTAGCGAAATTTCTGGAGTAGGCCTAAGGGGCTTGCTCTTGACCTGGGCTGTCCTTTGCAAATGACCTCTGAATGCCCAAAATATAGAACCTGGGTTTCAGCTATCTGGTTTTACCTTCACATAATTTCCAAAACACAGAGAAAGTGGTATTCTTGTCAAGTATTTCTAGTGGTAGAAATGCTTAAACACTAAGACCTAATATTCCATTGTTCCCCTGATTTTTTGTTTTTGCTTACAATACCAGCCTGCCACACATGATTTCTATTCATAGTCTTGTGTTAAAATAGTTCCTGAAACTAACATAACTAAAAAAATAGTGAGAAGCCTGAGAAATGTCTTACTGAATAATACTACTTCTGCCCCTCCCTCTGCCTTTCTCAAGCCTCTTACTCAGCTCAGGTACTATATCCAGGAAGTTTTTTTGTACTTGGCAATACTAGAATTCAAGGGCAGCAGGTTGAGATTTTAAATGGTGGTCAAAAATTATAGGATAGGGTCTAGAAGGTTAAGTCCTTGTATTTATGCACTTCTGATTTTTTATATTATCTGATTACTGTAAAGATATATTTTCATCTAAATCTTGAGCAGAAATGAAAATTGCACATCCCTCAGTGTTCAGCATAGTGCCTTATTAAGTTGAAGCTGCAGTTAGATAACTACAGAGCAGGTCAGTTAGTTGCTATAGTTTAGTTGTGAGTCTACCACTCACTTAGATTAGTAACTGTTCCATAATAAATGAAACAAAATAAATCATTGCTTGACTTCATAGGTAGCTTACTGAATGCTGTTATTGGAAGCAACTTTGAGATCTAAATCCCCCCATTTTAGGAAAAATTAAAATTGGTGGCACTATTAGTTAAGTAACTTGTCCAAGATGATACAATTTGATGGTGGCAGCTTCAGGACTATAATACATATCTGTTTTGCCCATTTTAGTGTTCACTATTCTAGAAGAATTTGCTTGTTAAAAAGCTTGTTATGTCACTTCAAACAATTTCATTCACATTGTTTGGATTTTATGTGTCTAATAATTTATGGGTATATCCTCAAGCTTATGGGCTTCCCTGGTGCTCAGATGGTAAAGAATTCGCCTGGAATGCAGGAGACCTAGGTTCGATCCAACCCCCTAGGTTTGATCTCTGGGTTGGGAAGATCCCCTGGAAGAATGCATGGCAACCCACTCCAATATTCTTGCCTGGAGAATCCCCATGGACAGAGGAGCCTGGCTGGCTACAGTCCATGGGGTTGCAAAGAGTCCTACATGAATGAACGACTAAGCACTTCAAGCTTATAGTGAGAAAAAAAGTATATACCTTCCAATTTCATTTCTTCTGTTTTTACTTTCATGTATAGAAGAATAAATTACTCATGTAGTTACTGTTAAGAAGAATACAAAAATGTATTCATTTGATATGAGTCATATTATTTATTCAAACACTGTGCTGCACTGTGTCAACTTTGCAGATTGAAAAAAAGGGGATACCCATTGATAGTCTAGCATTACTGATAGCTATCCCTATGGTTCTGTGTTCTAATAGCAGTTACCTTATAGTTGATGGAAGGATTACATGAGTTAATGCAAATAAAGGATGGGAAACATAGCATTAATTAATTGTAGTATCTATATTAAATGTTAATGTCTCATTTAAAAAAAAACGAATAAGATATTCTTAGGATTATCCAGTAGAGGTCAGCGCTATGAACTATGTTAAACACTTTTTTAGTATTATGATTTGACTTCTTGAAAATAAAAGTAAAAACGCCAAGATCTCTCCAAGTTGTTGTTTTTGAGTAAAATTGTATAAGAAATTTCCATTTGTCAAAGCATATTGCATATTAGTTCAATAGAAGTTTATAATTCTTTCATTTCTCTATTCATTATTATATTCTTAGTCTTGACTTTAGCCTTCCTCTTATCACATGTGGCATTAATATTCAACCTTTCATTCATATTATTAATGATATTTAGTAGGTGAGGTGTTTGTGTATGGCAACTCAAGGCAGAATTATTCACCTTCAATTTTACTGTATAGTTAGTACCTTAATGAAGTTTTGTTCCTTGTTCTTTGCCTACTTTGCTATCCCTCAACATACAGTGTTGATATTTAGAATCATAAAACCAGCAAATATAGAACTAGAAGTGATCATAGATATAAATAGGTCTGAGTCCTTCATCTTACAAATGAAGAAACTGACATTGCAACAGGGAAGATAGCAGGTTGAATTTCAGTGAAAGAAGATTGTATTTCCTTATATTTATAAAATAGTTGAATCTGGAGAAACATGTGATTCTTTGGTTTTTCACTAATATTCTGAACCAATAGATTGACAATATATCTCAACATTATCTACAGAGAGAAAATACATAGTATTTTTAAAAATATCTATTCACTCAGTAGTACAGTATACCATCGATGCCTGCCAGTTTTTTTTTTTTTAATTCCTGTCATTTTGCAATGTTAAAACCCTTACTGAAACTCTTCAGTGAGTATCTTTAAGGATTTTCTTCTCCAGCTATGCAACTAAACAGTTTGAGTAATAAGATGGCATGGCCTCTGCATGGTCTACTAAACACTTCTAGGAAGTAGAACCCCCTTCTGGAGTTATGAGAGAAACATCACTTCTAAAAGGCCTTTAAAAGTACTCCAGCATAAACATTACACTGGAACATTTCATTAGCTTTTTGAGAACAATAAAGAAATGTGGAGCATAATAGGCTAATATGTTTAAGTGGTCTTGGTAGAACCCTACTTAACTCAGTGGGATTTTCTGCAGCACACAGAGGTGGAAAACCATTCCTTACATATTTATTGTGTGGGACTGCCTCCTTCTTTGTTGCATGCAGTTTGCATCAAAGAGAAGTAACTTTCCACCTGTAATTCTAAAATGAGGAAAGCCTCAAAATACAAGTTTTAGAAGAATCAATATTTAGATATGATGATCAGCAGCCAGCAGTGCAGGCTATTGACAGTCAGAATTTCTGTCAATAAAGATAGAAGAGGGGCCAATTTCTATCTCAGTGTTTTCTGTCCTCTTAGGACTTAAACATCCATAAGGATATTAAGATTTGTGAAGTCTCTAAATTCCTGAAGAAAAAGACAAAATGTAAGCCAAACCTTATTGTTTATGAATTACAAAAATAATTCAATTAATAAATTTTTTCAGTTGCTTAAGCCAGCAGTAACTGTCCTGCACAATGTTTTGAATTAAGTAAAATGATAGGTTAATAAAAATGTAAGATGGTAATTTCTATGGTTTTATTAGGATTCCAAGTGACTGTAGTAAGTATATTCCAGGACTTGCTGTATGATCCCTGCCAATACTCTTTATCTCGCTGAGCTTCTATTTTCTCTGACATAAATTAAGACTCATTGGTCTTAGGAACACTAAGATCATTGAGATCTTTATTGAGCTTTTAGGGAACAAAAGTGTAAATTAAATAAATTATAATATTTTAAGTTAAAATGAACCTACATGATGACAAAAGTTACCCTGTAGGTGTTGCTTTCCTTTGTGTAGACAAGTTGTCACCAAAATTTGTTGAAAAGTAAGAATTCCTATTTGTGTGGCATTGAATTAATGATTCAAAAAAACGCCTCTTAAATGACAGCTCTAGTGGCTGCAGTGGCATATTTAAGCCATTATGTTTGTTTGTTTCACTTACTGTCAAACTCTGTCTTAGAACTACTATCAACTGGTGTATTGATAAATGGAATCTGTCTTTCAATTCCAAGATGTGTTTTGTATCAAAATTTTTCTTCATTGGTTTTTGGAATCTATAGGCAAAATAACACATAAACACAAATGTAAATCCCAGCTGTAATTGTTTCTCAGCATCATAAATCTCTTAAGATTTATTGTATCGTATTGTAAATATCACCAGAAATATTCAGTAGGAGGATGAAAAGCCGCTAAACAAAACTTGAAAATAATGCATATGCTTCTTTCTCACTATGAGGAGCGTTTCCTAGCTACCCTATTTACCCCAGTGGAATTTTACAAAAATGTTCCTGGCGCTCAAAGTTGATCTAACAAAGCATCAAGTGGGCTTATTTTAAAATTCACCCCTAAATATGTTTGCTGGTTTTGAATTTCTGATTTTGTGCTTATGTAACACAAAAACAGCTTTGGTTTTAAAACAAAAATTGGCAAAAATACTAGTGCATTATGTGTTCTAATCACGTATGGTGTTTTGAAAAAAATAGATTCAAAATTGACAAAATTGTTTCATTGGCATTGCAGTTCAAATGTCTGACTTTTCTTTCCCACAAGTTGCTTAAAATAAAAATAATACCAACAGGTATTTCTTAAATAAGTATGAACTTAATTGATTTTCATAATATACAGCCCATCAACTGCACTACAGACATAAATTTTCATTCTATGTTTCCACATCCTTTGTTTTACAGAGTTTGCTATGTTTTAGTTTATGGTCAAGTCTGTAATGTGCCCCAGCATCAATTTTAAAGTCTCTGAGGTTCTCAGAAAAGTTTCTACCAGTGATGTGAATAGTGCTCAAATTCTATTCTAAATGACCCAGCTTTCTTTGATTTTTATTATAAGTGCTTTTTGGGGGTAAAAGATATAAACTTAGAAACAGAAGTTTCCCTGGCTCATATTACACTCAAGAGACAATGATGATACTGAAGTCCTTTTCATAATCAAGGCCTTTGTAGAGACTGTCCAGGTATTCTTAGCCAAAATATCCGTCTCATTGTACACCACTCCAGGGCAACATGTGGCGTGCCAGCTGGATGTCCTCCCTACATGCCTCAGGTGGCCACATTTCAATGGTGTCTATAGAGCACAGGCCAAATTCTCATTCTCTGTGTTAATCAGTGGGAGAATTCCCATAGAAAATGGGATGGGAGCATATTTTAGGAAAACTCAAAGAGATTATCCAGATGATTAGGCTGGTACATTGTAAGTTCAGGTTTTATGTGGAATTTCTTTAGCATTATCTTACTTGACCAAAGAATGCTAGAAAATTTGGAGATATTTAGAAATTAAAAATAATTCTGCTTTTTATTCCTCTGCAATTTCTCCAAAGAGAATTCTACAAAAATTTTCTTTAGATACAATAGGAGCTCTTCTTGATTCATAACATCAAAGACAACTGATGGTACCCAGTAATATAATCTGATTGAACTTTTTCCCATGATCTTGAAAGGATCTGAATTCTACTTATAGAAGTCTCATTATACCTCTCCTTTTAATTAAATTCTAATCAATTCTATAAACATTTAGTAAGTACTTACTATATGCAAAGCACTGTAATAGATGCTGTGAATAATTCTGTGTATGGTGCCTTATGGTATATAACATTTTCACATTCATTATCTGATTTATGTGGTAAAGATTCTCTTTACAATTATTAGTTATTTAAAGAGCCTACAGTTTCATATCAGTGATATGTTGAATTTGGGCAGAGTTTTGCTTGTTTGTTTTTGGTAAATTCATAGACCATTCTAGAAATACATTTAGTATACCTTGAACAAAAAATAAAGGCACATAATTGTATCCGCATATTAAATTGATTTTGGTTAGAACCAGTGGCATTTCCTGAAATTTTCTGTTTGTTTTATATAATGTTAGTTTCAGTCTGAAGTGTATTTTTAATGACCTAATTGAAAAGATTTGTCAAAATGTTCAGAAAACTAATTTTATTTACTACTTTTTAAGGCAGTGTTGATGCATTATATTTCATATGTCTTTTTTATGATCAGAAAATTTGATTTCCCCAGAAACTATTTATATTTAAGATTGCATCAAATTCTACTGCTCTACCATAAAGTCTCTGTAAGTGCTATACAACTTCTGGAGAATAAGTCTGAAAGCTATTATTCTCCACTTAGCATGTGCAATATTCTCTAATATTGTTTCATCTAATGCAGAATGAAATGTTATACTTCTATATTAATATTACATTATGAAGTCTTATTTCTATATATTTCTGAAATTTTCTTCAAGTTTTTCTCTTAAAACTTCATCGTGGATATTTTAAAACAATCTCAGTTTTATCTTTATGTATTTATTTCCCTTATCCTTAGTTTTGAAATGAAATTTATTCTTTAGTATGTTTAACATTTTCAAAGAATTTAAAGGGAAATCATATTCACTTTAACCACCAAACAAAACATTTTATTCACAAACCTGAAGCTAAAGAACTGATAGAAACTTTGTCATTTGCTTTGTTTCTAACATCGAATTTGCAAAAAAGCACTATCCTGGTAACCCTTCAGCTATGTTACCCTGGGTGTTTGGCCAGAGGGCAGTCATGTTGACCCCATCTGCAAAGGCTGGCTGAACTAGAATCTTGGACCATTAGAATCCCATTCATCAAGGTCCACATAAAGTAAGGTAGGTGGGAAGCAGGAGGACAGATGGTAGGGTCGGCAGCAAGGAACTTGTTTGTTGACATTGATATAGACCCTTCTTCTTGCCAGAGTGACTCCATGGACTTGTTTTGGCATGGAAGACTAGGCCAAAGCTATCATCTTAATAGAAGGTGAGCTGCAGGCAAACTGGAGAGCTCTATGCTCAGTAGGTGTTTAGGGTTGGCTTTGATTTTGTCTATCAGCTTGACTGTCATTTGTATTTGATTGATGTTCAGTGGGGCTTGAAAGTGCTGCATTGATGTTGAGGACTGTGTCATAAGGTTCCTGATATGGTGCACATGTCAGAATGGAGTTGGACATTGACTATCCTTGCCTATGCCAAGCAACACCAGACTTGAGTGCATTATTCTGCAGTTGAGTAGCAGATGGTGAGTGCAGACGTTTGGAGGGGGTGTGCCTTCAAGCACAATATGGAGCCAGCAAACTTACTTAGAAGGTTACTGCATGTCTTGACTTTGGCAGCTATTTTTTAAGCACTGATGAAAAATTCTACTTCCATCCATTGTTGCTTTCAGAATACTCAGCATGGTTGGTGTTCCAGGCAAAAGAAATGAGAAAATCAAATGCACAGTTCACTATTGTCTGTCACAGTTGGTTGAAGGTGACTTACTTGGTGTTGGCTAAATGGGCCAAATAAACATTCTGAGACTGAGTATTGATGAACAGGTGAACTTTAGAAGTTGTTAGAGGAAGGGCCATTAGAGCACTTGAAGAACACTGTGGTCAAATATGGAACTTAAAAATGACTTTACATTTTTAGCTCTTAATTTAGAGAAAGTATCAAGTTCTTCAGATATAAAAATAAAAAAGTCAGGTATCTCAGTTGATTTTTTTTATAAAAAAATTATGGCGAGTCACAGATGAATGGGCATAGTAATTCCATATGTATAAGAAAATTGATTTTTATTGATGCTTGAATTTTTTTCTCTTGAGTAGATTCTGAATACATATAAATTCTTTTTAGGTTTAAAATATTTTTTTATATTAAAAGTAAAGTATGCTCATAGAATAGAATAACTGAAAATAGAAATATATATCAAATAAAATTTAAATAGGAATGAATAATTCTAAGATTTTGGTCTGCTTCTTTCTAATTATAGGTATATGTCTAAGTATTTATTTTCATATATATGTTTGTATGTGTATTTTTAAATAAAAATTGGACTGTACTTCTTAAATTAGCATTTATTGCATTATTAGTTCTCATAGTCATAAAGTACTCATTTTTAGTGGCTACTTAATACTGAAACATATTTATGTAACAAAAATTTTTAAATCCTCCATATTTGACATTTTGGCTATTTTTCGCCATTGTTCCCACTGCTGTAAGGACTAGTCTTATATTTAGATTTTTATCTGCAATTTGGATTATATTTTCAACGTTAATTAGAGGATTGATTTTGGGGTTAGAGTACATAAACTTTTCAAAGTCCTTTTGATAACTCCTCCCTAAATATATGTGAGAGTACTTTTCTAACTATATTCTTACCTGCTTTAAATAGTATCCTTTATAAATATTCGCCAATTTGGCAAACAAAAAGTGGATTCTTTTTTTTTAATTCACATTGGATTGATTAATGCAGAGCTAGAATGTTTTACATATGCTTATTTGCCATTGTTTTCATTTTAAATATTGTTTGCTCATATCCTTTACTCATATATGTCTTGAAGATTTATAAGATTTTTTTAAATACTTAGTTATTGATTTTGTCAAACTTGTTGCAAAAGGATTTCTCCCAGTTTTCATATGCCATTTTGCTGTTGTTGGTGTGAGAAAATTTTAAATATTTATATGGTCAATTCTGCTGTATTTTTTGTCAATTCTGCTGTATTTTTTCTTTCCGACTGTGGCCTTTGCTTTTATCTTCTTTTCAAACAACTTGAAGTCCAATAAGTATTCATCAATTTTATAATATCATCACGGTTTTATTTTGTATTTTTAATTCTCTATCCTTTCCAGAAATTAGTTTAGCCTAAAGTATAAGTGTCTTAATTTTGTTCCCAATAGTTAATCAACTGTCCCAGCACCATTTTCTCACTAATTTGGGTATCATCTTTCTTGCTTACTAATTTTTTAATCAGCATTAGGATCTATTTTTGGACTAACTGTTTTTTCATTTCTCTCACTGGTTCCATACTGTTTCCATTAGAAGTCCACAGTATGTTTACAGATCTAAGTCAAATCCTTCCTTTTTTTTTTCTTTTTTCAAGAATACTTTGACTATTATCACCTACTTATTATTCAAGATTAATTTACTTCATTGATTTTATAAAAATGATTCATTGGAATTTTATTAAACCTGTAAAGTAGTATTCATATATTTGCAATATTTAGCCATCACCTTTAGAAGCATTGCATGTATCTATTTATGTAATGCTTCTGATGTAACTAAGCTGCCTATATTCATTTAGGTCCCCAGATTCCTTGTTGAATTCAAGTATAAGCATGCTGTGTTCTTGTTATTGTCCTTAATTGCTTACATTTCATTTTTTAATTGTTCAGGAGAAAAGCCATATCTTCTTATGATATTTATAACCTAACTGTTTTATTCAACTTTCTTAACAATTTTAAGGGCTTCTTATAAATTCTCTTGAGTTTTCAAGATCATGAAATTGTCTGCAAACAATAATGACTCTATCTTCTTTTTCCCTCTTATTTCTGTTTTATGTTCTGTTTCATTGACTAGAATAATAATAATCATCGTGATAGGAAACATTCTTGTTCTTGATTATGTGATAATAATGCTAGTTTATTCCATTGTTAATATGGATATTAATTATTGATTTAAGACAGATATTCTTTATTATACTGGTAAGGTGACTTAGAATACTATTCTCTAACCCTTTCTTTGTTTATTAAGAATGTATTAAAGTAGATCACATGCATTTTGGCATCACTGTTGTCAAACTCTAACTGGTTGATGGACATAGAATTTTCTTGTGATATCTTTTTCAATTAAAATCAATTCCAACACACATTTATTCAGCACTTACCATGTGCCAGAAATGGTTCACTAAGCTTTGGAATTCAGATTCATGACCTCTACCCTTAAAAACATAAGGATTATTCAGACCATGATAATTCATTAAGAGATTTATAATGAATGATTTCCCATTATTAAATTTCCCCTGAATTGCTAGAAAAACTTTACATTTAAGAGTTTATTAACAATACTTTGAAGGCTACCTAATTGTTTACCATTTCAAAATGTGGTTTTTAAGAATTGTTAAAACTAAAATTTTGATTTACAATTGAAATTATGAGTTTTTAACATCTGAAGTCGTAGTGCTCAAATTCTCATCAAAAAAATCTATAAAACAAAATTTTATAAATTATTGTAATATAGATAGTTCATATGCTATACAATCAGGAAATTAGAATTCTTATCATAATTTATTACCTCTTATAGAGTATGGCAGAAATGGTACGTGATACTGAGTCAAGTCATTTTCATGATGCCATCTTCATGTTTTCATTTCTCTGGAAGTCTTAATTGTCTGTAAGTTTTAAGTGTGCATTGACATTGATTTATTTTCAGTTGAAGATAGTTTTTTGTATTAATTTTAGTGCTTTAGGGCAGTTTAGCATGGTTTATCTCATTTTTCCCATTTAGTGTTATAATTTATTTTAATTCTTAGAAACATTTATTTTGTTCTTTTATACAGTATGCATGAGTCATTATTTTTAAACTATACCCTCTTGGCCAGGTACTTTATATTTCACACCAAACAAATAAAGAAATACTGCAAATCAATTTTCTACTCAGCATCATGCTAATTATTATGAATTATAGTATAGGAAAATAAAAATTTCTTACTTGCAATGAGCTTACTTTCTAGTTGGCAGATGAAGATATAAAGGGAAAGTGCAAAAACAACAAATGCTAATGAAATATTTACTTTTTATAATGGCTAATACAAATATAGTCTTATTCTACATTTAAGCAAATATATTGAAATTCACAGCATACCTTTTGTATTTTGTCCTCACTTTGGCCTCTTTTTGCTTTTCCTATCTTTATCATACTTTTATCATTATTTTCTCAGTTTCTACTTGAAAATTTTATTTACTTTTTCAAGATTCTTAAAAATTCTCTTTGGAGCAATGTTGGACAGCTAAATGCCATGCACATTAATCTTTGAAATATTACCAGTAATAATTTGTCTTACAAAGCAAAGGTGACCTGCTCAGAATTTGGAGACAGAAATAGTACAGGCTACTATAATTGTAGACTGAAAATCGTTGTTTTCTGAATTTCTTATTTCATTAAAGAACTTGCTTTGATATTTATAATCATTCACAAAAGAATTAACATGCCAAGTAGGAGACATCCAAATGCTAAGTAAGTTAGCATCTCTACTAAAAGAAAATTTTAGCAGTAAGCTTTTGTATATTAGGGAAGCATAGTCCTATCCTTTGGACTTTGATGGAATTTTTATATCGTAGGCCATCCATTTAAAACTTTAGCATTTGATGTATGTTCTAAGTTACAACCTCAAAAATTTATCATATTTTGGAAAATTTATATCCCCCTTTAATTTTTAATGCCTGCATTGAATAATATTTGTCATAGACCACAGTACCTATCCCTGTGGGACTGTTATACTATCTTAATTCAGAAGCAATGCTATTGATTAAGTAATACTTAATGGCTTCCAAACTTCAAGGCATTTTTCAGCCACTATTTCTTCATAACCTCACTATGAGCTTCCTGTGTGGTATCATTCATCTGAGGTCTTACTAAAATGTAAATAAATTACATCCAGCACACTTCCTCTATTTGCCCAGCTTGTTACTATATCGAAACAACTGTCTTAATGAAACACATATTGATGTATTGTGTATTTCTGTGCTAAACCAAAGTGAGGAGGAAGTTATATGAATACATAACAGAACCCACTTAATAACAGTTTTTGTTAAAGCATTTTATGAATTGGAGATAATCTGAGCCATGGGAGATGATGTAATTCTACATGACAGAGTTCACAGAAAGAGGATAGCTCCTCAGATAACTCCTCTTGAAAGAGATGCATTGGGGCTTTTATGGTGCCTTACCTTTATAAGCATAGTTAACTCTCAGTTTTTTCCATACTAATAATGTAGTTTGAAATAATACAGTAAAAACCAAAATAAAGTAACAAGTGTGTTATCAAAAATGATTTGTCTTTGGTGTTGTATACAATATTTAACTTTGGCATAAATTCACCATTTTACTTCTTGTTTTTCATAGGTTAAGGAAGCTATTCCTAGCATCCATATTATGAAACAGAAATGATCTGATACAAAGTATGTAATGTCATACTTTGTTGTGTATAATAGATAATCTTCATAGGGCATGATCATATAAAATTTAGCTTATATTCTAATGAATAGCTCAACAACAACAATGAACAATAAGAATGAATAATAATGTATATCAGATCTATGAAATAAAATCATACTTGGTTAATTATTAAATTAATTTGCAAAAAATAATTACTATTGTTTGAGTAAGTACCAAATAGTGAAAATAAGAGGCAATGATGTGCAGAGGAGAAAAAGAAAGCCAAACTGGGATTAAAATTGTCATGTCTGAATTAAATGCTGAAGTGTCAGTAGTGGTTGACTGACCCTGTGATGAGACTTCCGGTGTTTGTAGTTTTTTTCTTATACTTTTCTGTATTTTACAGTTCTTTTGCAATGAATATGTGTTAATTTTGTAGTCAAAAAAGGATTAATATAAAATGTTTCATGCTTCACTCACTTGCAAATCATTTATTGAGAATTAACTGTATAAAATTTCTCAGGGAGAGTAGACACCACCAGCTAAATTTAGGGCAAAGTATTCCATTATACTGAAGAAGGAAATGGCAACCCACACCAGTATTCTTGCCTGGAGAATCCCAGGGACAGAGGAGCCTGGTGGGCTGCCGTCTATGGGGTCGCACAGGGTCGTATATGACTGAAGTGACTTAGCAGTCCATTATACAAATAACCCATTGTCTCCAAACTTATTTAAGATTTTCTAAAAATTTCTTTTCTCATTGCTTCAAATTCCACAATGGAGACAATTTAATCAATGAGATCTTAATATGAATAATACTATGCTCTATACTCACTTCTCAACTCTATTCTGGAAGAAAAGCCTTTAGTATGTTGAGAATATGATCTGATATAAAGTATGTTTTCCTACAAAGAAAGACAGCAGCAGCATCCTTTTCTCCCATTCTATTTCAAAGTTAGTCTCCTTGAGGAAAGCTGTACTTATAACTACCATTCTATTTTTAAAAAACTGCTTAGTCCAAGTCATGAAGACTCAAACTCAAGTGGTAAGCAAACTTACCCGAGCATTCATGTAACATGTAACAGCTAGGAAACTGACTAAGTATCAATGCAATCAATTATATTTTGTTAGAAATACTATAGAGGGCTTCTGTTACATGCTAAAAACATGTTATAGAGGGCTTCTGTTACTTGTGCGGAGGTTAAGAACAACTTAGGAAAAGGTTCCGCCTTTGCATAATTATTAAAGGAAACCCTCTTCCAGATGATGTAGCTTGGCCAGGGAGTATGGCTTATAAAACAGAACACACTGCTGGACTAGGTGCCCTTGTACAGGGCGCAACCTGCACAGTCATAGCTGCCCTATTTTGTATGCTTTATTAGTGAGTTGAAAATAGCTACTATTGCTCTGTAGGTTCCAAATTATTCTATTCTTGCATAGAAAGCCAAGAATCAACCTTCAGATGAATTTGTAAAAGATGCTTATCTAAGTTTTAATTTAGTCTTGAACCCTCATGATACAAATATATAACTTTTCTTCAGACATCTAATTTGAATAGCATTGAGGGTAGAAGAAAATGAAATAAAGTAACCATAAAGGTATAAATAAGTCTATCAAGTCCAGTGCCTAGAAGAACTAGGTTGATTCTTGTATGTTTTGAAAAACTATATTGCTGATATTAAGACTAAAAATAAATATCTTCCTATGATACCCATCAGTGTATAAAGAGATCACAGTGTTTTATCATGAATAGCATGACCAATATTCATTTTTATGAGAAACAAATAATATTTTATAGGTGCATTTCAGTTGTGGCCCTCCATATAGATTGATAACATTTCAGTAACGTGCAATTTGGTTTTTCAACCCCATAAAATACAGGCCAGGTAGAATACACTTCATTCTGGTATAACTCAAATTAGGATTTTAGAATTTATCTAGATACTGAACTCCAGTGAAAGGACTGTATAACTTTTAATTTCCTATATATACTATTTCTCTAAGTTAGGCCTTCGATTGGTATTGGATGACTGTGAATTCTAGATGGTATTACGAGGAAACACTTAGAATCCAGCTATTCTTTGTTAATTAAAGGCAGAAATAGTAATCAGTTTAGGAGATGTATTAAAATTCTTCTATAGAAATTGAAAAGCGTAATAAAAACTCACATCTAGAAAGTATCTACCTTCTTTACCTGAGAGATTAGCTGGAGAAGTATTATTAGGTCCAAAAAAATCTCTCTAAACATTTATTTTGATTTTGCTCTAATCTACATAATAGAAAGATGGAGGTTCCTAGTTTCTTCTTTGTTGTACCCTGTGTATTGCCTAACTGATACATGCTACAAGTTGATGGAATTTCATCAAATACTCCATCATCAGACTTATTCACATCCTTAAGCAATTTATATAATGTTTGCATGTTTTGTTTCATGGATTGGATTCTTTGTTTTCCAAATAGAAATAGTAACATTTACTATTACACATTCCTGGGTCAAAAATGAATTATCATGACATTTTAATTAGATGAAGTTTGGTGAACACTTTGATTTCTTCAACACTTTGTAAATTGTGAAGCGTAATGTTGATTCAAAAAAATCAGTAAGATATCTGAAGTTAATGCATCGTATATTCTGAATTTCTACTGCACAAATTTTTGCTGATTTTCCCATTCCTTGCAGTCTTTTTGAGGGAAAAAAAACAGTTTTGAAAATCCTAGAAGCAGATACTACATGTTTATCTCATTTTATGTGATAAGAGTGATTTTGTAAATCTATTCATAATTTAAATGCTCTCGGAGACTCTCTCAAGGGAATTTTTCGTGGATCATCATGTAAAGCAAAAATCACTTTTAAAGTGCATATTATTCCCATTTCTATATTGGAATTTTCTGTTTTATAAGAGTTATTTAAGCTCCCAGAGGAATACATCACCTTAGTATGTTCCTGGGTGGATATAAACTAAGTTAGACAGAAAACCATGAAAGAATAATTTGGTGAATACTAACCTGATCCAAGTAAGTATTTGAACCTCTTTAGTGAGATCTCTGAGCTACTATTTTATAAAAGATTAAGTCTAGATAACATGTTCTCCACAATCACTTGGAATGGATTTATTTCAGCTCATTCAAGCTCTAAATTTCCTAGCAGTCCTCTATAAACCATATAATTCTACCTATTCTCATTGAGTGACTCCTCTTAGCTCTGTAAAGCAAGGCAAAATTATTTCTCTCTGATGGGTGAAGTTTAACACCCTAATCCTGATCCTCCATCAACCTCCCAATTCTCATAAAGTGAAGTGAAGTGAAGTGAAAGTTGCTCGGTCGTGACCAACTCTTTGTGACTCCATAGACTGTACAGTCCATGGAATTCTCCAGGCCAGAATACTGAAGTGGGTAGCCTTTCCCTTCTCCAGGGGATCTTCCCAACCCAGGAATCGAACCCAGGTCTCCCACATTGCAGGTGGATTCTTTACCAGTTGAGCCACAAGGGAAGCCCATGGCCCAACCCCATGGGCTTAATCCCAATTAAGGATTTTCAGAATTGACAGACATTCTTGTCTCCCATAATATTTGTACTTTCTAACGCTGTAGGCAGACAGGCAGTTGAGGATATTCTGTACACATCTAACCATCATGGAAACTTTCATTCAATAGCAGTTGGACTTCCTCAACCACCCATACACACATCCCTGCAGTTGGGTCTCTGATTCTTGCATTAAAAGAATAATTTTGCTAAAGAAATATTGTAAATTGTTTAGGATCATTATGTAGAAGGAGACTATAAATTTTATTACCTAAACTGGATGTTTTTGAGAGCAAAAGGAGCTACATTAAAGATTATTGTGATACAACTGGTGTAAGTGGGGTCTGGTGTTTCAGTCGGGCCTACTTCCACTCCTCACCCCTACCCAAACTTGAATAGCAGAATAGTTCAGCCAGGGCAGGGCAAGCCATGAAAACCACAGCTACACTGCTGGCTTGGTGGAATAGAACGTGAAAAACCACATGTCCCTGAGTAATGTCAAAATAGTAGCAATCTCAGTGGCAAACCAAAAGGAAGTGTAAACCTAATAGCTAGACTGAGATTGCAATTCAGGTTGGGGTAGGCAATAGCCTGGCATATTAACCAGAAATTTAATATGAAGGATTGGATGAGAAGACTACCATATGGCTCCTTGATAAAACTAACATGTTTCTGGTGGTTTGAAAGTCTTCATGCATATTTCAGGAAAGATCAGAGAAGGTCCAAGATGTTCACATATCCTAGACTGTAGAAGAGATAAGAAAGAGCCTAGTGGAATGTAAGAACCAAGGAAGACTCGTATACTGACTGAACTTCGAATGAATTCTCCAACCCATATACATATTTATCAGCAAAGTGTGTTAGTTCATTGGCCTAAGTTGAGTACAACTCTGACCAGCCATTGGATATAAACTGCAAATGATGCTGATACTGGGGCAAGTCTTAGTTAAGAAACGAAAATGGAAATTATAAAAACTGACCAGAGACTTCAGTAGCTACATAGTTTGAGGGAGACAGATGCCACAGAACTAGAAAGGTAAGTCACTAAAAAGCAAATAAATAGCAATAGCAGCAACAACACCCTGGGGGAAAAATTAGAAGTCATAGTTACTACAGCATATTATATAAAATGTCAGTTTGCAAGAAAAAAAAAAGTGAGACATGTAAGAAAACAGGATTTTAACCCACACTCAGTTTAAAAAGCAGTCAATAGAAACTATCTCTAGGTTAGGGAAAGAGCAGATGTTGAATTCAGCAAAAAAGACTTGAAAGTAGCTAATACAAATATGCTTAAATAAGTGAGGAAATCATGTTAAACAATTAAATACAGTATTACTACAATTGCTAGTCATATGAAGTGTATTAATATAAGGGTATAAATTATTTTTAAAAGAAACAAAAATCTGAAGTTAAAAAGAACATTAATTAAAATAAAAAAATATCCTGGAGGGACTCAAAAGCAGATTTGAGATTGCATAAGGAAAAAAAAAAATCAGTGAGCTTGAAACCGATCAGTAGAAATTACCTGATTTGAAGAACAGAAAAAAATGACGAAGAAAATAAATAGAGCTTCAGAGATCTGTGAGAAACCATCAAGCATATTAACATGTGCAATGGGAGAGAATGAGGGCAGAAGAGAAAGAGAAGAAAAAGAATATTCAAAGTAACAGTGGCCCAAAACTTGCCAAATATTATGAATAATATCAATCTACATGCTTGAGAAGCTCAAGAAATTCCAAACATCATAAACATGAAAATCTATACATAGTCACTTCACAATCAAACTTAGAAAGCCAAAGAGAAAGAGAGATTCTTGAAAGCAGCAAGAGAAAAAAAGACTGATTCAATATAGGGAACACCACTATGATTAACAGTTGATTTCCCATCAAAAACATTTAAAGTCAGAGGCAGAGAGGTAATATATTCAAAGTGTTAAAGGAAATAAAGATTTTAAAAATGATGATCAAGAATTTCATATCCAGAAAAACTGTTCAAAATGAAGGTAAAATAAAGATATTAAAATATAAATAAATAAAGAGAATTCGCTGCTAGCAGATGTACCTTATAAGAAATACTAAAGGAAATTCTTTAGGCTAAAAAGAAATGACAGCAAACATTATTTAAAATATGCCCAAATAAATAAATAACACTGGTCATGTAATTATTTAGGTAAACATAAATATGGTATAAGTATATAAAAAACTCAAAGGAGAAGGATCAGAACATAAATCAATGATATATAACAAGAAAATAATAGAGAAAATCAATGAAACCAAAACCTGATTATTAGAAAAGAGCAACAAAATTGACAGATTTTTAGCTTGACTGACCAAGATAGAAGGACAGGATGTAACAGATTACCAGAATCAGAAATGAAAGAGGAGACATTATCAACCCCATAGAAATTTAAAAGGTAATACTATGAAAAAACATATTCCAAGAAATAAAGCAACTTAGAAAAAATGGTATCACTTCTAGAAATACATAAATTACCAAAACTGATTCAAAAAGAAATAATAAATCTAAATGAACCTATAACAGTAAAAAGATGGAATTATTAATTAAGTGATCCTACTAAGAAAAGTCTGGATGCAAATGACTTCACTGTATCCTATCCAATATTTAAAGTAGAAATAACACCAATTTTTCACAAATTTTTCCAAAAATGGAGAGAGCAGGAACACTTTTCAATTCATTCTATTACAATAGTATTACCCTGAGACCAAATCCAGACAAAGACATCATAAGAAAGCAAAGCAGTATTCCTCATAATTATAGAAACTAAAATCCTCTGCAAAGTATTCACAAAGCAAATACAGAAATTTGTAGTATTATTATATACCCTAACCATTTATCCTAGGAGTGCATTTGGTTTGATATCCAGTAATCAATTCATGTAATATAAAGATCCATATAGTCAAAGCTTTGGTTTTTCCAGTAGTCACTCATGGATGTGAGAGTTGGACCATAAATAAATCTGAGCACTAAAGAACTGATGCTTTTGAACTGTGGTGTTGGAGAAGACTCTTGAAAGTCCCTTGGACAACAAGGAGATCAAACCAGTCAATTCTAAAAGGAAATCAGTCCTGAATATTCATTGGAATGACAGATGCTGAAGCTGAAGTTCCAATACTTTGGCCATGTGATGCGAAGAACTGGCTCCTTAGAAAAGCCCCTGATGCTGCGAAAGAGTGAAGGCAAGAGGAGAGGGGGACAACAGAGGATGAGATGGTTGGATGGTATCACTGACTTGATGGACATGAGTTTGAGCAAGTTCCAGGAGTTGGTGACAGATAGGAAAGCCTGGTATGCTGCAGTCCATGGGGCCTAAAAGAGTCAGATAGGACTAAGTGACTGAACTGAACAAAACTGAACATATTAGTTCATATTAGGGAGAGAACCACATAGCTATTGCACTAGATATTCAAAAACATATGGGAAAATCCAATATCTATTTATGACAGAAATTTCAACAATCTAAAAATAGAATCAGATCAGATCAGTGGCTCAGTCGTGTCCGACTCTTTGCGACCCCATGAATCGCAGCACGCCAGGCCTCCCCGTCCATCACCAACTCCCAGAGTTCACTCAGACTCAGGTCCATTGAGTCAGTGATGCCATCCAACCATCTCATCCTCTGTCATCCCCTTCTCCTTTTGCCCCCAATCCCTCCCAGCATCAGAGTCTTTTCCAATGAGTCAACTCTTCACATGAGGTGGCCAAAGTACTGGAGTTTCAGCTTTAGCATCATTCCTTCCAAAGAAATCCCAGGGCTGATCTCCTTCAGAATGGACTGGTTGAATCTCCTTGGAGTCCAAGGGACTCTCAAGAGTCTTCTCCAACACCACAGTTCAAAAGCATCAATTCTTTGGCGCTCAGCCTTCTTCACAGTCCAACTCTCACATTCATACTTGACCACAGAAAAAACCATAGCCTTGACTAGATGAACCTTTTGTTGGCAAAGTAATGTCTCTGCTTTTGAATATGCTATCTAGGTTGGTCATAACTTTCCTTCCAAGGAGTAAGCGTCTTTTAATTTCATGGCTGCAGTCACCATCTGTAGTGATTTGGAGCCCCAAAAAATAAAGTCTGACACTGTTTCCACTGTGTGCCCATCTATTTCCCATGAAGTGATGGGACTGGATGCCAAGATCTTTGTTTTCCGAATGTTGAACTTTAAGCCAACTTTTTCACTCTCCACTTTCACTTTCATCAAGAGGCTTTTGAGTTCCTCTTCACTTTCTGCAATAAGGGTGGTGTCATCTGCATATCTGAGGTTACTGACATTTCTCCCAGCAATCTGGATTCCAGCTTGTGTTTCTTCCAGTCCAGCATTTCTCATGATGTACTCTGCATATAAGTTAAATAAACAGGGTGACAATATACAGGCTTGAGGAACTCCTTTCATATTAGGAACCAGTCTGTTGTTCCGTGTCCAGTTCTAACTGTTGCTTCCTGACCTGCATACAAATTTCTCAAGAGGCAGATCAGGTGGTCTGGTATTCCCATCTATTTCAGAATTTTCCACAGTTTATTGTGATCCACACAGTCAAAGGCTTTGGCATAGTCAATAAAGCAGAAATAGATGCTTTTCTGGAACTCTCTTGCTTTTTCTATGATCCAGCAGATGTTGGCAATTTGATCTCTGGTTCCTCTGCCTTTTCTAAAACCCGCTTGAACATCTGGAAGTTCACGGTTCACATGTTGCTGAAGCCTGGCTTGGAGAATTTTGAGCATTGCTTTACTAGCATGTGAGATGAGTACAATTGTGTGGTAGTTTGAGCATTCTTTGGCATTGCCTTTCTTTGGGATTGGAATGAAAACTGACCTTTTCCAGTCCTGTGGCCACTGCTGAGTTTTCCAAATTTGCTGGCATATTGAGTGCAGCACTTTCACAGCATCATCTCTCAGGATTTGGAATAGCTCAACTGGAATTCCATCACCTCTACTAGCTTTGTTCGTAGTGATGCTTTCTAAGGCCCACTTGACTTCACATTCCAGGATGTCTGGCTCTAGGTCAGTGATCACACCATCGTGATTATCTGGGTCGTGAAGATCTTTTCTGTACAGTTCTTCTGTGTATTCTTGCCATCTCTTCTTAATATCTTCTGCTTCTGTTAGGTCCAACCATTTCTGTCCTTTATCGAGCCCATCTTTGCATGAAATGTTCCTTTGGTATCTCTGATTTTCTTGAAGAGATCCCTAGTCTTTCCCATTCTGTAGTTTTCCTCTATTTCTTTGCATTGATCATGAAGAAGGGTTTCTTATCTCTTCTTGCTATTCTTTGGAACTCTGCATTCAGATGTTTATATCTTTCCTTTTCTCCTTTGCTTTTCGCTTCTCTTCTTTTCACAGCTATTTGTAAGGCCTCCCCAGACAGCCATTTTGCTTTTATATACCTAAATAAGAAGCATCCAAGAAAAAAAACCCTACAATTAATATTCTTAATGATGAAAAACTGAGTGGTTTAAGATAAGGGAAATAGGCAGGGCTGTCAGATCTCATCTCTTCTGCTAAAGACTGTACTAGTATATCTGTCCAGAAATGTAAGAAAAATAAAGAAAAAGAGGAAATAAAGCAAAGAAAGAAAAAAAGGAACAGGAAGGAAAGAAATCAAAAGTATCCAGATTGGAAAGTAAAAACTGTTATTTGCAGAAAATGTTATAAGTATGTAGAGAACATTAAGGAATGCATGCACACACACACAAACTAAAAATTGAGCATGACACGTTCACTGAGTACAAGAGCATTATACACAAGTCAATTGTATTTCTGTATATAAGCATATTTCAGAATTACTAAGGGTTCAGTTCAAGACCACTTCAATTAAGCAAGTCACACAAACCTTTTGATTTCAATAATTCATATAAAATTATGTTTACACTATACTGTAGTTCTATTAAGTGTGCAATAGCATTATGGATGTACATACTTTCATTTAAAATACTTTGCTGCTACAAATGCTATCATCTGAGTCTTCACCTAGTTGGAGTCTTTTGCATGAGAAATCACTAATAACAAATTGCCATCAGATCAGATCAGATCAGTCGCTCAGTCGTGTACGACTCTTTGCGACCCCATGAATCGCAGCACGCCAGGCCTCTCTGTCCATCACCAACTCCCGGAGTTCACTCAGACTCACGTCTGTCGAGTTAGTGATGCCATCCAGCCATCTCATCCTCTGTCGTCCCCTTCTCCTCCTGCCCCCAATCCCTCCCAGCATCAGAGTCTTTTCCAATGAGTCAACTCTTCGCATGAGGTGGCCAAAGTACTGGAATTTCAGCTTTAGCATCATTCCTTCCAAAGAAATCCCAGGGCTGATCTCCTTCAGAATGGACTGGTTGGATCTCCTTGCAGTCCAAGGGACTCTCAACAGTCTTCTCCAACACCACAGTTCAAAAGCATCAATTCTTTGGTGCTCAGCCTTCTTCACAGTCCAACTCTCACATCCATACATGACCACAGGAAAAACCATAGCCTTGACTAGACAAACCTTTGTTGGCAAAGTAATGTCTCTGCTTTTGAATATGCTATCTAGGTTGGTCATAACTTTCCTTCCAAGGAGTAAGCGTCTTTTAATTTCATGGCTGCAGTCACCATCTGCAGTGATTTTGGAGCCCCAAAAAATAAAGTCTGACACTGTTTCCCCATCTATTTCCCATGAAGTGATGGGACCGGGTGCCATGATCTTCATTTTCTGAATGTTGAGCTTTAAGCCAACTTTTTCACTCTCCACTTTCACCTTCATCAAGAGGCTTTTTAGTTCCTCTTCACTTTCTGCCATAAGGGTGGTGTCATCTGCATATCTGAGGTTATTGATATTGCTCCTGGCAATCTTGATTCCAGCTTGTGCTTCTTCCAGTCCAGCATTTCTCATGATGTACTCTGCATAGAAGTTAAATAAGCAGGGTGACAATATACAGCCTTGACGAACTCCTTTCCTGTTTGGAACCATCTGTTGTTCCATTTCCAGTTCTAACTGTTGCTTCCCGACCTGCATACAAATTTCTCAAGAGGCTGATCAGGTGGTCTGGTATTCCCATCTCTTTCAGAATTTTCCACAGTTTATTGTGATCCACACAGTCAAATTGAGAAGGCAATGGCACCCCACTCCAGCACTCTTGCCTGGAAAATCCCATGGATGGAGGAGCCTGGTGGGCCTCAGTCCACAGGGTCGCTAAGAATCGGACAGGACTGAGCGACTTCACTATCACTTTTCACTTTCATGCATTGGAGAAGGAAATGAAAACCCACTCCAGTGTTCTTGCCTGGAGAATCCGAGGGACTGGGGAGCCTGGTGGGCTGCCGTCTATGGGGTCGCACAGAGTCGGACATGACTGAAGCAACCTTGCAGCACAGTCAAAGGCTTTGGCATAGTCAATAAATCAGAAATAGATGTTTTCTGGAACTCTCTTGCTTTTTCTATGATCCAGCAGATGTTGGCAATTTGATCTCTAGTTCCTCTGCCTTTTCTAAAACCAGTTTGAACATCAGGAAGTTCACGGTTCACATATTGCTGAAGCCTGGCTTGGAGAATTTTGAGCATTGCTTTACTAGCGTGTGAGATGAGTGCAATTGTGTGGTAGTTTGAGCATTCTTTGGCATTGCCTTTCTTTGGGATTGGAATGAAAACTGACCTTCTCCAGTCCTGTGGCCACTGCTGAGTTTTCCAAATTTGCTGGCATATTGCCATAAGAAATAAAATAATGAAACACTGAAATATTGAAAGAATTACCAAAGTATGACACAGATACATGGAATTAGCAAATGCTTTTGGAAAAAATGGTATCTATAGACCTGCTTGATGCAGTTATCACAGTCTTTCAATTTGTTAAAAATGTAATATCTACAAAGTACAATAAAGCAAAGCACAATAGAGTGAGGTATGCCTGTACTAGCAACAAACAATGAAATTAGGAAAGCAATTCTATTCACAAGAATAGAAAAAGAATCAAAAATAATAAAGGCATTTTTATAAAAACTGACAACCTAATCCTAAAGTTCATGTGAAAATGCAAAGGACTCAGAACAATAAAAATAATTTTGAAAAGGAGAACAAAGTTAGACAACTTAAACTTCCAGGTTTTAAAAACTTTTTTATAAAAACTATAATGAAGAACATACAGTACTGATATAGATGTCAGTAAATGTAATCGTAAGTAATTTTATTATGTGAAATATAAATGAATATCCATGGTGCTAAGACTATACAAAAATTTTGTTTAAAAATTAGATTTCTACCTCACACCATACACAAAGATTAACTCAAAATAGATCATGGATCTAAATGTAAGAGCTAAAACCATAAGACTTCTATAAGGAAATGAGAAAATCTTCATGACCTTATGGTAGACAGAGTTTTATATTTGACCCTAAAAGCATGATACAAAAAAGAAAAAGTTTGGTAATTTGGGTCTCATCAAAATTAAAAACTCTTGCACTTCAAAGGATTCCACTAAAAATACTGGGAGAAAATTTATGCTCTACAAATATATATCTAATAAAATATTTTTAAATTTCATAACACATAAAGAATTCTTCAATAATAAAAAAATGAACAACCCAATGAAAAAATTGGACAAAATATTTAAATATATATTTCACAAAAATATATATTAAAATGTCTAATAAACATATTAAAAAATGTTCAATGTCATTAATCTTTAAGGAAACGTAAATTAAAACTGAAGTGAGATACTATTTTACACCAACAGTTGTGGCTGTGATAAAAAGACAGGCAGGGTAACAAATACTGGTGAAGACAGAAAGAAACTGGAGCCCTCATAGGTTGCTGCTCAGAATTTAAAATGGTACAGCCTCTTTAGAAAATAACTTGATATCTTAAAAGTTAAACTTATTTTTCTGACCCAGCAATTCCACTTCTAGGAATCTCCCTAAGAAAAATGAAAACATGTCCACAGAGAGGCATATATATGCAAATGCATGTAGCAGCATTATTCATAATTGTAAAAAATTGGAAGCAATCCACATGTCCATCAACTGATGAATGGATTAACAAAATATCATATATTCATACAATGGCATACTATTCATACATAAAACAGAATAGAGTATTGCTATATGCTTTGTGCCTGTGTGTTCACTCACTCAGTTGTATCTGACTCTTTGCAAGCCCATGGACTGCAGCCTGCCAGGCTCCTCTATCCATGGAATTTTCTAGGCAAGAATACTGGCGTAAGTTGCCATTTCCTGTTTCAGGAGACCTTCAAATCCAGGGATCAAACCCCCATGTCCCATACATTGGCAGGCAGATTCTTCACCACTGTGCCACCTGGGAAGTCCCACTATATACCACAGCATGTATCAATCTGAAAAACATTATGATAAGAGAGAAAAAAAAAAGCCAAATGCAAGAAACCACATAGTGTGTGATTGCATTTATAAGAAATGGTCAGAAAATGTAAATGTTTGGAGACAGAAAGCAGATTAATTGTTGTCTGGGACTGGGAATAATAGTGGGGATTGACTGCCTAAGAACATGAAGGGTCTTTTTTGGAGTGACAAAAATGTTCTAAATTAATTGTGGTGATGATAGCTGAACTCTAAATTTACTTAAAATCATTAAATTTTACACTTACAAGGATGAATTTTATTACATAATTATACCTCAATAAACTTAAAGAAATTATGCTTATTAAAACTAAGGAAAGAGATACCTGGCAGATACTCCCTTAACCAAATGACCAAGATTAACATCCCTAGTGATAAGTCATATGGATATCCGAGACCCCATGACATGATGTTATCAGAAGAGCACTTCATTCTTTTGCATTCTTCTCTGATGCTTTTGAACTGTGGTGTTGGAGAAGACTCTTGAGAGTCCCTTGGACTGCAAGGAGATCTAACCAGTCCATTCTAAAGGAGATCAGTCCTGGGTGTTCTTTGGAAGGAGTGATGCTAAAGCTGAAACTCCAGTACTTTGGCTACCTCATGCGAAGAGTTGACTCATTGGAAAAGACTCTGATGCTGGGAGGGATTGGGGGCAGGAGGAGAAGGGGACGACAGAGGATGAGATGGCTGGATGGCATCACTGACTCGATGGACGTGAGTTTGAGTGAACTGCAGGAGTTGGTGATGGACGGGGAGGCCTGGCGTGCTGCAATTCATGGGGTCGAAAAGAGTTGGACACGACTGAGTGACTGAACTGAACTGAACTAAAACTGTAATCCCAGGCTAATTATGAGAGGTGAAGTGAAGTGAAAGTCTCTCAGTCGTGTCTGACTCTTTGCGACCCCATGGACTGTATAGTCCATGGAATTCTCCAGGCCAGAATACTGGAGTGGGTATCTCCAGTATCCCCTTCTCTAGGGGATCTTCCCAACCCATGGATCGAACCCAGGGTCTCTCCCGCATTGTGGGCAAATTCTTCACCAGCTGAGCCACAAGGGAAGCCCAATTATGAGGAAACATAAGTCAAATCCAAACTGAGGACCATTTCACAAAATATCTGACCACTGCTCTTCAAAACTATCAAGGTCCTGAAGAACAAGAAAAAACTGAGAAATTGTTACAGATCAGAGGAGACTTTAGAGAAGAGCATTTTGGCAACCCATTCCAATATTCTTGCTTGGAGAATCTGAATGATGTCCTACAGTCCATAGGGTCGCAAAGAGTCAGACATGACTGAAGTGATTTAGCATGCAGAGGAGATTTAGGATAAAAGATAGCTGAATACATCTTTTTATCCATGGATCTAATTAGATGCATTTATCTAATTATCCATGGATCTTTTATCCATTAGATCCAAGGATCTAATCTAGGATACCAGGTAGATTAATTCAGGTATCCTGGATTAGATCCTTGAAAGAGACAAAATATATTAGTGGAAGAGCTGGTGACATCCGAATAAAGTCTGTAGTTTAGGTAATAGTATTGTATCAGTGTTAATTTCTTACCTTGGTTATATACAATGTTAAAGTTAAGAGAACATAGTGAAGGAAATATGAGAATTCTTTGAGCTACCTTTGCAACTTTTCCATATATGTAAAATTATTTCAAAATTAAAAGTTAAAATGTTTAAAAGAAATTTATAGATTAAAGGGGAATTGTGATTCAAATGTAATATGCAGATATTGTTCAGATCTTAATTCAAACTAGTCAGCTAGAAAAAAAAAAAGTCAATCATTTGACAGAATATTTAATAACATTAAATAATTACTATTATTTTTGATGTGATATAATGGTGTGACTTTTTAAAGTCATTATTTTTTAATAATACATACTAACATATTAATGGATGGAGTAATATGACATCTGGGATTGTCTTTAAAATGATCTGGTGGAAAAAGAAGTTGGTTAGAGCATAGATGAAGTAAACACTGACCTCGGGTGATAAATACGTAGGAGTTCTTTTGGGGAGAGGGGAGTTCTGTTTTACTATACTCTCTACTCTTGCGTATGTTTGAATTTTTTCACAATAAATTTTAAGTGAAAAGGAAACAAAGACTAAGAGAAATAATCAAATATTGTCATTTGGTCTCTATGCTGACCACAGGCGAGTGTGGTCATAGAGAGGTGAGTGAGCTCGCAAAAACAATCTGAGCAGGATATAATTGGTGCTGAAGAATTGGGAGAGCATTAAGAGAACTGCCTGGATGAGCGTAGACTTCCTAAACTGGAGTGCTTTGTTGATCTTTCCTTGAAGTTCTGTGACCTGGTGATATCTAAAACCTCTACCTATGTGAGGATTTTGAAAAGTAGAGTGTAGTCAGAAGCAGCCCTTTTTTCCTAGTCAATACTAAGATCTATAGTTCTTCACCCCTCTTAAGTTTTTTATCGTCTGGGGATTTGTTTTTTGGCCTTGTGACTTAGGATGGGTTACTGTAATATAATGCATTTGCTACTTCTCTGGAAAGACATTCAGAATCTTTAACTAGTACAGAATGTACAACTCTCTTTGCTAAAGGGTGTCTGCCAAGAGAAGCATTCTTACGGGCTTTGTAATTTGCATTGATTACTGAGTTGTTTACCAGTGCATCACTGGGTGTTCACTGTATTCTATAAAGCCTGGCAAAGTTCTATCTTGATTAAAGAAGTCTGACATTGGTGGTCAATTTTAATAATAACTGAGGTTGTTCTGGATAACTTGAAAAAATTTTAACAGATTTTGGAACTTGAAATGTCAAGAGCAAGTTATTCTTATTGATGACACGTACTCCGGAAATCTAGTATTTTAAAGGTGGATTCAGTGTATAGCACTGAACTTAACAAAAACAGAAGTTGAAAAGTAGACCATAGTGCCAAAAATAAGATCCTAGTCTTAACTTCTCTGCTCCTTAATCTAATCTGGCATGCCTTCAGAATATTTTACTTTCTTGATGACCAGTCTTCCAAACAGTTTCTAACCAATACTTAACCCCACTGCATAGTAGCAGAGTTAATGATTTCTCATGAGGCTGATCTGAATAGGAACCATATTCATATCAAAGACAACTGGTCCCACTTCCAGGTCCATCTTTGGGCCAAGATACGTAGTCGCCAACAGTGAGTTGGCGACTGTAGTTTTTGAGTCCTGGCGCAAAGTAAGATCCATCTGTTTTGCCCAGCCGTTTGCTTGAGTGCCACAAAATGGTCCTGTTATTAGTCTTATTTGCGGTCCTATTTAAGGTTAGGGGATAATATAAATAAACTTTAGTCCTCCTTATGATGAATGTAGCATGGGAATTAAAAGTGGTGGTGGTGGTAGTGGTAAGTGATGTTGCATCTCTATTTTCTCAATTGCTCTGTTTTCTTTGGATTGGAAAACAGACATTTAAGAATGAGTTTGTCATCTGGAAGGATAGTTGTGACCAAGTTTCCCTCAACAGGATACAAGATGTTATTTTTGAGCTTCATTACCCACACCAAGGGGGAAAAAAGAGAAAGGGAAACAATAAATAAGGAGGAAAGTGAAAGTAAGGAATAAACAGGCAGAGTCAGAGAAGGGAAAATAAAGGTCAAAGAGGAGAAAGGAATGACATGCAAAGAGGAGAATATAACTTAGTAGACTTTCTATTCATAGAAACTGCTTTATTGTTTTGAACTGAGTTCAATTCACTCAACATCTGGTGAATTAAGGAAAAGGAAATCTGACACTAAATTGAACTGCAAGTTGTCAGTTAAACAGTTTATATATAAATATGCAGGCTCGTTTCTATCGCCTTTTCTTATCTAAACTAGACAGTGAATCAGTTTCACTAACCATATGTGATTGGTGAGTAGAACAGTATCAGTTGGTGATTCAGATTTATATAGAGATGGGCAGCTCTTATATTTCTGAATCATTTATTAGGGATTATTGTTATTCGACATTATTTCTGAGCATGAGTTATTTTTGTCAGCTTCTTTTATGAATGTTTTGTTGCCTTATAAGGAAATATGTGCACTCCCCTCCTCATAGTTGTCCCTGGTGACGCCTCCATAATTTCTGTCTTTACACTGGTGCATTTTTGGTCTAATTCAGGCATGTGAGAAGCAGCCGAAAAGTTTAGTTACTCAGTGATTTTGTGTGTGTGTGTGTGGATCCATTCATGGATAGATCTAGTGAATTTGAACCAGTTTGAACGTATAACCTATGTGCATCAAATAGACACAATACACAAAATATTCTTTTATTTAATCCAAGGGAAAAAGAAAGTAGAACTCACAAGTAAGAAATAGATACATTTTCAAAAAGAGATGCAGTTTCAAGGCCGATTTATGATTATGCTCTTATATGTGGAGATGTTAAAATATTACCTTGCATTAGTATGAAGATGGACATAAACATACCACATTTAGTGCTACAAATATATAAAAAATGGACGGCATGATGTAAAGTAAAAGATAATTGTGTTATCTCCTTTTTATACTAAAAATCTATATTTTTCTAAACCTGTTGTATCAATTATTTGAAGCTAAAAATAAGGATGACTTAATCCTGTCTGTTTTTTTTAATATTATCTTATTTATAGGTGATGTTGTATGAAAAAATAAAGGACTACAAAAATTAATACGACATTTTAAGCCCAGATAGTTATTAAATACTTTTATCTTAATGCCTGGACTCTTAATTCAAAAATTAAAAATAGATATTTTAAAAGATGCATTTATGGTTATTTAAACCAAGAGAGGTAGTTTAAACCCTGATGGTCTTCCCATGTTGCTTAAAACAGCAATGCTTCATACAATAAGCTCTATAGTGTGATGTCATCTGGAGTGCACTAAACCCTTAATGCCTTGCAATGGGCATTTGTGCTGCTAAATATGTTTCTTTGCCTCTGCTTCACCGTTTGCCCCTCAGTCATTTGAAAGCAGTGGGTCTAATGTTATTTTCCAATTTTATTTGATGTTGTAATTTCCCTTTAATATGTGTATTCAGACTGTAGATTTTCTTCTTTATTCTCTGAAATAATATTGTATGTAATCTTGAAGCTTTGAAATTGTTTAGGAGTTTTTTTTTTTTTTAATCAGAATATAGGTAAAATTTAGAAACACTGATTTTCTAGTCATATCATTATGAAGTCCTTAACATGGAGGCATATTTTGTTTTTCAGAATTGCTTTTTTTCCTCTTTAGATCCTTTTCTTTTCATTAAAAAACTACTCTGGGAAGAGGGTTTTTTTTTTTTTTCCTTAACAGAAAAAAAAAGCTACGCTTGACTGATAATGCATTGCTTTGGATGGTGAAACATTATGAAAGTTTAATTTTTAATTAAATCTGAAATACCAATTATAACTGAAAGAGATTTTAACCTGTTTCTTTTCAGACTGCCTGAAGTTACATTTAGAGACTGAAATCACTGCACCTTAAAAACAAAAGATTGAGCTGCACTGCATTCCTGTGAGTGAAAGCTTCCTCTACCTTCCTCTGTATTTTTGTGACCCACTCAAAAAGGGACAAAAATAGTGGTCACATAGTAACCAGACATGAGTAAGAAATTTGAATATCCCTGAAGAAATACATGTTTAAATGATTTCCTTCTTTAAAAAAAGAAAATTTGTAGGGCTCAATATTCAGTATGTCTTTTTTATCCAACCTAAATTGTGAATCCTTGCTCTTGGCTGGTTTGAATTGCGTTCGGGAGGGTGTCACCCACCGTGCATCAGCACAGTGACACACACCCTGTCGGGAAGGATTCTTACATTTTGGTACAAGTCTCTTTGAAAGTAACAGATTTCTAATGGAATCAAAGTAGACTCCGGTTTTCCTTTGTGATGTCATTAGAAATTTTTAGCCTTTGTGTCAGTGTAAATGGAGAGAAAGAAAGTTCATGATGACATCACAAGATTCTGTTGCCTTGAGGACTTTGGGCAAAACTAAGTAAAATGCATAATTCCCTTGTGTGCGTGTGTTCCCCATTCTGCTATGAAGCAGTCAAAATAGCACATCTTATGTCTTCCCGTGAGCTACAAGGCTGTCTCTCAGAGCCCCATTGTTCCATAAATGCATGTCAGAGTCTACCACAGTCTGGTCTACCCTTATTTAGCTGCTGTTTTGTCAATGTACTTGGAAGAACAATTAACATTTGGGATTTCAATGTCTGAATAACAGGCAGTGAATAGAACCCAAGCATATAAAAGATTCAGACGCCCAGGGTAAGAAAACAGAAGCTTATAGTTGGTGGGGGAAAAGGAAAAACACTTTAATGCCTCACTCAAAGGTTATGAAATACTACAAGGAAATTCAATGTTATAATTTTAAAAATTTTAGATAAAAATATATATTTTGGTAATAAAATCCAGCAGGTTGTGATGTCTTCCTAAGTTTCCATTTAATGTGCTATGTGGTCTTTTGCTAGAGAGTCTTAAACACTTAAACAGCATTCATCCCCTTGTTCATGTTGGAATGCCGAATGTGGGGTGTATTGCATTGTGGTTTTCAGAGTGTCACGGTGCCTTTAGACAGAGTACATTAAAGGTGATTGAGATGACTTCTTCCATTTTCACTTTGGCTTACTTCACTCTTTCATTATCAACTACAGTTCTCGTATGTTTACTGTAGACATTTCTGACATTGCTTAAACATCCCTGCCTATTGTCTAAATTCTTGCTGGATCCATTTTTTTTGGAAAGATGATGCACGGACAGAACAAGATCACCTCACTGTCAGGGTATCTGGTGAACTGGAGGGAACTTTGGCAGCTTATATTAATGTATGTTGTCCACTGAGCATAGTGCCTGGCTGATATGAATGAATAAATGATGATTATTGTTATTTTTGTCATAACTACAAGAGTCAGGAACTATGGATGGTAAGCTCTCTAAAATCAGGGTCTATTTCTTATTCATTTTTGTGATCCCCAGTGCTTGGCATAGTAATAGTAATCAAGAAATAGCTATTGTTACTAGTACAATTAGGAAATTTAAGTCAGAACTTTAGGATTTATTCATTCAAAAATTATTTATTGTGGAGATGTGTTGAATGAAGTTTTTGACAGTGAAGAAGATAATTACAAAGGAATTTGTCAAAGACAAACCTATTATTCACCATATAACATTAGACATCAGTCTCCTAGCCCGTCTCTTCTTTGACTTTATACTTCTTTCTCCTGACCAGAATGAGAAGTGCCCATTCAAACCACATCCTTTTTGTCTGTGAAGTGGGCTTCACTAGTGTTCCATCTAGTTGTGTCTTACATCTCATATACTGAAGCCGTCTCCAAAGATAAATCTACCTGACTCTAGGATGGATGGTGCTGTGTACCTGCTTGTCTATGTCGTAGATTGTGCTTCAAGAAAACGGGGCAAATGGTACAAAAGATATTGGGTCAAGAGACCAGAGATTTGGGAAGTTGCCATTAGAAACGTCTATCTTCAGTGCACTGAGAGCCAGAACCAATTTCTCAACACAGATAAGATGACAGCATTCCTTAGAACTCAGAACGATTTGACCCCTTCTAAGTTTAGCTTCCTGGTTTCTTTCTTTCTTTTTTTTTTTTTTTTTGCTTGTTTTGCTTTCTTTTTAACATAAAGTTATCTGCCCCCCAACACCAATTTTAATTTATTTCTAAAAGGGGTTCCTTTATTTTTATTAAATTAGCTTCTGGTGATGCAAATGAAGGCTCTCATAAAACTTGGCCTCTGAGGCAAAGCTAAAATGATAAAATTTAAGCTTCATGAACTGTACTGTTATCATGTGGAATAATGTTTAGGGACATCAAATGACTTTATAAACACACTTCGTATTTTTTAAGATTAAAAGATTGAGGTGAAAGGGATTTAAGGGCAAAGTATCATCAAAAATTACAGGTAGAAAGTATATAAGAAATAAAAAGTCCAGTCATCTCATTTTGAAATAAGTAAATGAAGACCCAGGGTAGGGCATGCAGGTTACCCAAATGATACTGACTACCAATGCAAATCACCCTCAGACATCTAGGACTGAGAGTAGACCCAGTTTTAGACTCTGAGTGTTTGATCTTTCTTCTACACTCAGAGTCTGAGCTGTGTTTGCTGAAGAGCAAACTGTCTTAGGCTCATCTTATGAGACCCACTTAACTGCAGTGCCCTCTTCCAACTAGTCCAAAATTCATATATAAAGAGCTGCGGCTGCTGCGAAGTCGCTTCAGTCGTGTCCAACTCTGTGCAACCCCATAGACGGCAGCCCACCAGGCTTCCCCATCCCTGGGATTCTCCAGGCAAGAACACTGGAGTGGGTTGCCATTTCCTCCTCCAATCCATGAAAGTGAAAAGTGAAAGTGAAGTCTCGCAGTCGTGTCTGATTCTAGCGACCCCATGGACTGCAGCCTACCAGGCTTCTCTGTCTATGGGATTTTTCCAGGCAAAAGTACTGGAGTGGGGTGCCATTGCCTTCTCCAAAATAAAGAGCATTATGGTACATTCTGATATTATGCCTCTGGTTCTATATTGACTCACATAGAGGCAAAATTATGTCATATAGAGGCAATTAAATTTATTGACTTAATATTCTTTATGATGATTTCTGGGGCTTCCCAGGTGGCGCTAGTGGTAAAGAAACTATCTGCCAGTGCAGGAGATGTAAGAGACATGGGTTCGATCCCTAGGTTGGGAAGATCCCCTGGAGGAGAGCATGCAACCCACTCCAGTATTCTTACCTGGAAATCCCATGGACAAAGGAGTTGGTGGGCTACAGCCCATAGGTTTGCACAGAGTCAGACATGACTGAAGCAACAGCATGCATGCATGATGATTTACAAAGCAGACAGAAGGCCATTAGAAACTTCAGTAGTCTAATTGGGCTTACAGGCAAGATAAAACCGGTAATCTGAACAGAGCCATTGTGACATGGAATTCAGACTTCCCAAAAGGGTGCATCATGCATGGTGTCAGAATGTCATTGTTGCCAAGGGTCATTTCCATCAGAGAAAAGTTTTTTGGGTCTGAAAAAATTGAAATAAACTTTAATAATTTAAAATAAATTACTTGCTCTAGTAATTTATTTCAGGTTTCCTTTATTGGATTCTGACATTTAGCAATCCAAAGAGACCAATGTAGGGACTTTTTTATTATTTTACCCAGAGCTAAATCCTGGGTACATCTTAGTTTCTTTCTCAAAGGTATTTATCCTCTCCAGAATTTCCCAACTCCCACCATGAAGAAACTCAAGTCACTGTGGACAAAAAATTGGTGGCCTAAGTCTTTGTGTCCCAAACAGGAGACATTGTTCTGCCTTAAAACATGTCATGGAAGCTTTGGCATATAGAGAAGGGAAAATTAGAGAATGAGGATGCCAGAGCAAGGCCTTAGATGTAGGTACCCAACAAAGTTTCTCCTCAGACCTCTTCCCTCTGTTTTCCATAATAATGAATTAAAATTTATTCTATGCCTCTTATGAGCAATTCGGAGAAGGCAATGGCACCCCACTCCAGTACTCTTGCCTGGAAAATTCCATGGACGGAGGAGCCTGGTAGGCTGCAGTCCTTGGGGTCGCTAAGAGTTGGACACGACTGAGCAACTGAACTGAACTGAAGGAAATCAGACATTAAATAAGTAAACAAATAATTATAAAATTAAAAACTGTAGTCCATGAGAAGAGCTAATAGATATGCAAGACAAGAATGGGTGGAGAAAATCTATTATACTTTCCATTGGGTGCTCAGGAAATAATTCTTAGAGAAAGTGTCGTTTAAGTTGAGACTTTGAAAGCAGAATCAGCCAGGTGAAGAATTTGGGGTGGGGATGGAAGCTTGAGAGGGGAAAAGTTCCAGACAGAAACAGCACGGACAAAGCCCTGAGGCAAGGGCAAACTGTGAATTCGAGGAAGTAACCAGATTCCAGAGAAGCTAAAGCAGAAGGAGGAAAGGAGGAGCAAAACTGGAGGTGAGGTCAGAGAAGTAGCCAGGGTGGGAATTTGGATTTCATTCTGAATACACTGGAAAAGCACACAGTAGACATGCACAAAAAGTGAGTAGATGGATAAATAAATATTAATTGAAGAATAGCTTAAGAATAGAGCCAGATGAAGACAATTCAAAGGTACCTTGTAAGCAATAGATCTATATATTTGTTTTGAAGCCTTACGAGAGGGTTTTGGACTTTTGAAACAGAGGTCTACTAGTTCACAACATGTTCCCCATCTACATAACCAAAATAGTCTCTGACAACCTTCTAAGATAAGGTCAAGTTAATTTTATTTCCTTTCTAGTTAATGATTATTAAAATTCTGTTGCTGGTTAATGAATCTGTTATTTTTGTTTATTTTTAAGTGCCCATTCTGTAATGTAGAAATGAGTACCGAAAAAAGTGTTTTACTCTTAAAATGTATTTTTAACTGTTAAACCTTAATCTTATTTTTAATTTGAGTGTATTTTATCGTGTGCAATGTCCAGGGGCCTGGAGGCATAAAAAGCCTTGAAAATAAATCCTCATTTTCCTCATTAATACTACCTATATTATGACTGAATTTCTGGATTAGAAACAAGCCAGACTGTCTTAAAGTATGATGCATTAATATTCTGGAATGCCACTAAATCAGAAGAGAGATATTGGTTTGTTTGCAAAGTGATGGAAATTATCCCCTTTTGCAATTAAAGAAGAAATAGAGTAGAGAGAATGTGAAAATTAAACCATAGAGAACTAGGTTAAGCTCTAAAGATATGAGTACTTATCCACTGTAACTCAGTCAAAAGACACAGAATCTTAAAATATTATGTCTACAGAGAATTTTAGGAATTATTTATTCCAGTCTCCTCATTTTGGAGATGAACATAATTTAGGCCTAGAATTCCTGTTCAAGTTGTACAGTTAAACATTTAATGGCAGGGCTGGAACTCTAATTCTTAAGAGCTAGATTAACACAGCCAAACCAGCTAATCTGTGATCAAAGCCCCTATTGTAACCCTTTCAAGGTCTTGGGTGGAAAAAGGAATATTAAGTATAGGAGATGAGTCTACAGACAAGTTTTAATTAATAAAAATCTGAACAATAAGTATTACTCCCAATCTGTTTACTTAATGTACCAGATGCTTTATAAAAGTTGTCTTTAATCCTCACTACCACGCTCAGCAACGACTCAGCAAACTCGGAATAATTTCCATTTTATAATGAGAATACTGAGATCCAGAAAGATTAAGTAATATCCAAGATTGCAAAGACAGTAAATCAGTTTTGTATCGATGCCAGACCTAACTGATTCAAACCCTGTGCTGTCTCCTGCTGGGTGTTTTTATCTGGTGAATTTTGTTACCACTTTAGGTCATGTGGTCACAGAGGTCACTAGTTCTCTAATAGTCCAAATGTCTAAAAGATGTTAGGAAGTTTTTTGAAAAAAGTTAGGAAGGTAAAGAAAGGACCTTTACCTTTTTCTTTAGGTAAGGTACCCTCTCTGCATAAAGCTCTTTACATTTAATTCTTAAAACGTCTCAAAATAGATGCTATAACCTTTAGTTTACATTTTTAGGACACTGAGGATCAGTGAGATTAAATTGAAGTGCCATCTTCAATTCCCCATGTTATTGTAAAAGCCCAAGCCAGGATTCAAACATAGATTTGTCTGACCCAAGTATTTTTCCATTATTATACCCACATGCCAAGTCTGCTCTTCTCCTGGATGCTAGTCTTCTATGGTCCACATACCTCAACTCCTTATATGGGAAAGTAGAATTTAATACATAGTCTCATAGATTTCCCAAGAAAAAAGAATATGTTGAGATGATGCTTTTATAATTAAGTTATGTTATCTTGCCTGGAAATAAATACAGAGCCCCTATACATGTTTCCATCTTTGAGAAATGAAGAGCTGGGAAAGAAAAGAGAAAGTGAAAGATACTCAGTCATGTCTGACTCTTTGTGAGCCCATGGACTATACAGTCCATGGAATACTCCAAACCAGAATACTGGAGTGGGTAGCCTTTCCCTTCTCCAGAGGATCTTCCCAACCCAGGGATCAAACCAGGGTCTCCTGCATTGCAGGTGGATTCTTTACCAACTGAGCTATCAGGGCTGGGAAGATTGGTCAAATCCATGACATTAGTCTTTCATTTCCACATCATCTTGACTCACAGTGTCTCTGAGTCCAAGATCCCAGTCATATCACAGACAACGGCACTGCTGCTGCTGCTGCTGCTAAGTTGCTTCAGTCGTGTCCGACTCTTTGCGACCCCATAGACAGCAGCTAACCAGGCTCTGCCATCCCTGGGATTCTCCAGGCAAGAACACTGGAGTGGGTTGCCATTTCCTTCTCCAATGCGTGAAAGTGAAAAGGAAAAGTGAAGTTGCTCAGTCGTGTCTGACTCTTCTCGACCCCATGGACTGCAGCCTACCAGGCTCCTCCATCCATGGAATTTTCCAGGCAAGAGTACTGGAGTGGGGTGCCATTGCCTTCTCCGAGACAATGGCGCTACTAACTTTGATTGTCCTTGACAACCTCTTTGTAAAGAGAAAGAAATAAAATATTGTGTTAATTAGACTAATGAGAAAAAAGTGAGGTGTACATTTTCCTTCTGAAGTCTAGCTTAATTGAAGCTTTATAAGCCTGATCAGAGATCTAGGTCAATGAAAGTGCACATCTTACTGCTACTAAAAAAAAAAAAAAAAAGCAAAGTAGAAGAAACCCCAAACATAGTTATCAGTTCTTACTATTATTTTGTAATGACCACTGAGGACTACATTAGAAGTGAATTCCTTGTTGAAAGTAGGAGAGAGAGAGAGAGGAAGGGAAAGAGTAAGGGAGAGAGAGGGGAAAAGAGAATATGGATGAAGAGGAAGAGGGAGATGTTGAAACATTTGAAAGATGTTGAAAGAGGGGATGTGTTGATGTCACATCCTACTGCAAACATGATCCTGATTCCTTCTGTGTCAACTTTTGCAACACCAAGTATATATAACTCGATTTCTAAGGAGGTCATTTCTATTGTTGATACACTTGAACAATTATTCTAAACCTGTCACTATAGAATAGCACCCGTGTGCATCACAAGTTTATGATAATTAAAAGCAGTGTCTGTTATAGATCTGTAGTTGTTTTTTACCCCTCTGTTTCTTGAGTTTGACTTTCATATCTTTTTATGTGAAAGCCCTTAGCAGTCCATTCAAGTCTTCTAAAATAACTCAGTGAAAAACATCCTTCCTGCTTCACAGAAAGGACTTTGTTTTTTTACTTCATCCTTGCTCTTTTCAATATGTGGCCAGTAGCCTTAAATGAGAAAGTACATAAGTATATGTTTTGAACTGCTGGGTCTCCTCAGGAGAAAAAATATGTTTCCTACAATATTGTAATATTTTGCTAAAAATCCAATTCTGGTTCAGTGTTTTGCTCTCAAAGGAATTTTGAATGAAGAAAATGCTTTTGTAAGAAGGAGGAAGCTTATCTAATCTCTTCAAGACTGATGAGAAGCAATCAGGAGACTTGTGACTCTTTGAAACAGTAAATTTCCAGGGAATTAGGCACACGTTTCTCAAGAACAATAAAGAGTGTTACACTTCAGGTTGCAGCACATTGACTCCAAATGCACCGCTTCATGTATCCCAAATGGCAATTTGAAAACACCATTCTTTGAATCAACTGGAAAAGGAAGGAGGCCATGCTGAACTGACATTCTTTCAGGAGGTCATGAGAAATGGAATACCAAATGAAGTCATTCTTCTGGTTAGTATCAGATTCTCAGGGTTATAAACGTCTTATGATAAAATGTCTTCAGAGATATAGGAAAATAATAGTTATTGAGTATTAGATCTAGATTTTTGATGAAGTTGTTTACATATTTGCAATTGTACCAACTTAACCATATGAAATTTGCATAAGCTTCACTACAATTTTACTGAACTATTCTTTGTTTATTTGAATGCTGTAGAACTTTATCAAATAATCAATAACCAATGTATGTCTAACATTTTTGTCATTGCCATTGTTGTTACTGTGTTCTCTTTTCTTCTATGAATTAGGGCTTCCAGGAATAGCTGTGAGCCTGGGTTACACATTCAATGCTACATTTGTCTTTTCTTCTTATAGAACTGGAAAGTGGGAGGGACCAACTAGATTGGTTGCTCAGATTCATCTCACCGAGAAAACTTGTCAGCAGAATTTTATTTACAGGTCCTTCTAGTAGACAGAGGAAACAGTTTACATGAAAAGCTCTCTTTTTGTAAAATAAAAACTGACTCTATCATGCTATACAAGACTCTGATTGATGACATAATACCATCCACATAATCTCTGCAGTTCCCACTAAGAAGGCAGCCAGTATAATTGAGAGGAAGGAGCGTGGGGCTGACTATCTGGAGACTTGATTCAGGCATTGTCAAACAGTTCTGTCTTAAGATCATTTTCCTTATCTGTAGGGGACACTTTTCTCTATCTTACAGATATTATGCAAAGAAGTCAAATGATATATATTAAGTATTTAGAGTTCCACAGAATAAAGATAGCTTATAAATATCATGTATTACTATCACAGTAAAAGTATTAGTAGAATTATAAATCACTCTGAGGTCTCAGGAGTAAGGTGCTTTATCTGAGCTCTTAGTGGTTAGAAATTAGTTTGTTTCTTGAGTTGCCATGTAGAGAAGTACTCTGTTGTTGCTAAGTACTATTCACACATTGGAAACAATGACTAAGAATGAATTACTAGTGATAATTGCTTCTTTTAAAGATTTATTTTAAAGCATTCTTTATTATAAATTCTCTGAGCAGATTCTCTTCAAATTAAGAAATACTTTTAAACTGCTATATTTCTCACATTAGACTGATTTTATTTTTTGAGGGAAAGTACCATGGGTAATTTATTAATGTTCACAATCATTAAACTGGCAGCAGATAGGTATTCAGTGTTTGTTGAGTATCCTGTGTAAAAATTTAGTAAGGTTTTAGTAAAATTTGCTTTAAAAAAAGAATACAGAATTCATTAATTTGACTACATGTATACCATGTGATATATGATGATATTTAAGATTGTATGTTGTTGTTGTTCAGTCGCTATATTGTGTCTGACTCTTTGCGACCTCATGGACTCTAGCCCACCAGGTCCTCTGTCCACTACTATCTCCCAGAGTCTGCTCGAATTCATGTGCATTGAGTTAGTGATGATACCCAACCATCTCATCTTCTGTCACTCCCCCTCCTTCTGCCTTCAGTCTTTCCTGGCATTAGGGTCTTTTCCAATAAACTGGCTCTTCACATCAGGTGGCCAAAGTATTAGAGCCTCAGCTTCAGCATCAGTCTTTCTAAGGAATATTCAGGGTTTATTTAATTTAGGATTGACTGGTTTGATTTCTGTACTAACCAAGGGACTCTCAAAAGTCTTCTCCAGCACCACAATTTAAAGCATCAATTCTTCAACACTCAGGCTTCTTTATGGTTCAACTCGCACATCCATACATGACTATCAGAAAAACCATAGCTTTGAATATACAGACCTTTGTTGACAAAGTCGTATATTTTTTAATACTCTATCTAGGTTTGTCATGGCTTTTCTTCCAAAGAGCAAGTGTCTTTTAATTTCGTGGCTGCAGTCACTGCCCCCAGTGATTTTGAAGAGCCCAAGAAAATAAAATCTGTCACTATTTCTACTCTCTGTCCATCTATTTGCCATGAAGTGATGGGACCAGATGCCATGATCTTAGTTTTTTGAATGTTGAGTTTTAAGCTGGCATTTTCACCCTCATCTACAGGCTCTTTAGTTCCTCTTCACTTTCTGCTATTAGATTAGTATCATCTGCATATCCGAGGTTGTTGATATTTCTCCTGGCAATCTTGATTCTAGCCTGTGATTCATCCAGCCCGGCAGCTCACATGGTGTACTGTGCATATAAGTTAAATAAATAGAGTGACAATATACAGCTTTGTCGAACTCCTTTCCCAATTTTGAACCAGTCATTTGTTCTTTGTCCAGTTCTAGTTATTGTTTCTTGATCCCTATACAGGTTTCTCAGGAGACAGGTAAGGTGGTCTGGTATTTCCACCTCTTTAAGAATTTTCCACAGTTGTGATCCACACAGTCAAAGGTTTTAGCATAGTCAATGAAGCTGAAGTTGTTGTTTTACTGGAACTCCCTTACTTTCTCTATGATTCAATAAATGTTGGCAATTTGATTTCTGGTTCCTCTGCCTCTTCAAAACCCTGCCTTTACATCTGAAAGTTCTTGGCTTATGTACTGCTAAAACCTAGCTTGAAGGATTTTGAGCATAACGTTTTCCAGCCATGTGGCCACTGCTGAGTTTTCCAAATTTGCCGACATAGTCAGTGCACCATTTTAATAGCATCATCTTTTAGGATTTGAAGTAGCTTAGCTAGAATTCTGTCACCTCCACTAGCTTTGTTCATAGTAATACTTCCTCAGGTCCACTTGATTTCATACTCCAGGATGTCCAGCTCTAGGTGAGTGACCACACCATCATGGTTATCTGGGTTATTGAGACCTTTTTTGTATAGTTCTTCTATGTATTCTTGCCACCTCTTCTTAAACTCTTCTGCTTCTTTTAGGTCCTTACCATTTCCGTCCTTTAACATGCTCATCCTTGCATGAAACTTTCCCTTGGTATCTCCAGTTTTTTTGAAGAGATCTCTAGTCTTACTCATTCTGTTGTTCTCTTCTATTTCTCATTCTATTGTTCATCTAAGAAGGCCTTCTTATTTTTCCATGCTATTATCTGGAACTCTGCATTCATTTGGGTATATCTTTCCTTTGATCCCTTGTCTTTCACTTCTCTTCTTTCCTCAGCTATTTGTAAAGCTTCCTCAGACAACCACTTTGCCTTCTTGAATTTCACTTGCTTTGAGCTGGTTTTGGTCCCTGCCTCCTGTACAATGTTGCACACCTCCAGTCATAGTTCTTCAGGCAGTCTGTCTTTTGGATCTAATCCCTTGAATCTATTTGCCACTTGGACTGTACAGTCATAAGGGATGTGATTTAGGTCATGTCTGAATGCCCTCATGGTTTTCCCTTCTTTAACTTAAGTCTGAATTTTTCAGTAAGAAGCTCATTATCTGAGTCACAGTCAGCACCAGATCTTGTTTTTGCTGACTTTACAGAGTTTCTTCATCTTTGGCTGAAAGGAACATAATCAGTCTGATGTTGGTATTGACCATCTGATGATGTCCATGTGTAGAGTCATCTCTTGTCTTGTTGGAAGAGGGTGTTTGCTATGACCAGTGTGTTCTCTTGGCAAAACTCTGTTAGCCTTTGTCCTGCTTTATTTTGTATTCTGAGGCCAAACTTGCCTCTTAATATGGGTATCTCATGACTTCCTACTTTTGCATTCTGATCCCCTATCAAAAAAAGGGCATCTTTTTTGTGTGTTAGTTCTAGAAAGTGTCATAGGTCTTCTTAGAACTGGTCAACTTCAGCTTCTTTGGCATCACTGCTTGGGGCATAGACTTGGACTACTCTGATTTTGAATGGTTTGCCTTGGAAATGAGTAAGAGATCACTCTGTCTTTTTTGAGATTGCATCCAAGTGCTGCGTTTTGGACTTCCTTTTGTTGACTATGAGTACTACTCCATTTCTTCTAAGGGATTTTTACCCACAGTAGTAGATATAATGATCATCTGAATCTAATTCATCTGGTCCCATACATCTCAATGTGCTAATTCCTAAGATGTCAGTGTTCACTCTTGCCATCTCCTTCTTGACCATGTCAAATTTACCTGGGTTCATGGACCTAACATTCCATGTACCTAGGCAATATTATTCTTTGTAGCATTGGACTTTACTTTCACCAGCAGACACATCCACAACTGACCATCATTTCTGCGTTGGCACAGCCACCTCATTTATTCTGGAGCTTTTAGAAATTGCCCTCCACTCTTCCCCCGTAGCATATTGTACCCCTTCCTACCTGGGAGGCTCATCTCCTGGTGTCATATCTTTTTGCCTTTTCATACTGTCCATGGGTTATCTAGACAAGAATACTGGAGTGGGTTGCCATTTTCTCCTCCAGTGGACCGCATTTTGTCAGAACTCTTTACTGTGATCCATCCATCTTGAGTGGCCCTGCCTGGAATGGCTGATAGCACTGTTGAGTTGTAGAAGGAAAAGAATGAATTTTATCTATTGCTCTCAACCTAAAAGTATGATCACAATTTATTAAGTGAAAGAGCAAGTTTTCAGGATAATGAATATTTTTGAGTAAATTTATTTGTGTGTTGGTATGAACATGAAAAAGAATGATGGAATTAGTTCTTGTTAGCAAGCACAATGTATGTGTGTGTGTGTGTGTGTGTGAGGCTTTTCGTGATGCAGGTTCATACCTAGGGCCACATACAAAGAAATAATTGTTGAGCAAGCAAAAGTTATTAAAAGTAACTCAGTTCTTTAGTTTCTCTGGATATGTACCTGAAATGCAAAAAAAAAAAAACAACCTCTTAAGAATTTTCTTTTATTTGTCATCTCTCTCATGCACAGTACATGTCTCCATTATAGACACCCACAATGTTTCTCCTACATTTTCATCTCTCTCCTCTTCAAGAGTTTTCACGAACCCTCCTTGGCCCAGGTCAATTAATTTTTCTGCTCATTTCCAAATTCCTTGCTGGATCTGTTTAATTCTTCTCTTTCTGTTGTAAATCTCACTAGAATTTCTGACTTCTGCGTCTCTCACGCACTGAGGAAAAATAAACAAATAAAACCTTCTGCAAGATGAGTTTCCAAGACTATATTCCCAGCACAAAATTCATAGAAGTTTAAGTCATTGAAGGAGCAGACCCAAGGCCTTAGCTTAAAAAGAAACATCAGAAGTCCCCTTCAGAATGTACTTGAATAAACTGGAGCCAATGAGTTGGGCAGAATATCTGAACTGCAATCAGCAAGAGAGAATTGCACAGTCTAAGGTACTGTATTTCCCGAACCAGTACATTCTGGATCACAGCACAGAGTAATCCTGACAAAGATTCACCTATTATGGATAAAAAAAACTAGTTACCATAAGCTAAATTAAAAACACAGGAAAGTTGTATTGTAATAACCACAGCTAAACCCAGATGTACTTTACTTCATGTTATAGTCAGTTCTTTTAAGAAAAAGGAGGGAGAGGAAGGGAGAGATGAGGGAACTAGGAGAGTGAAGGGATAGAAAGGGAGAGCATCCTCCTCCCAAATAAAAAAGGAGAGAGAGTACTAGAGTGGAAGAAGGTGGTTAATGTGATGAATAAAAAAAGTTCAGTGTATTTTGATACCCTAAGCTTTCTCTACGTCTGCAGAAATCTTCCCTGCTCCCTTAGGAGTCCTACCCTGAGTGGGCTGGGTCTTTTTGTCACTTACAGCCAGTCAGCTGTCCTCTCCTTCCATTTAGAGAGTGCTGACTTGAGTGAAACATTTACAGTTGTTGGAAGCTCTCTTTAGAATATACTAAATTACTTTGTATTCCTTCCCTCCGGGGGACTGAAGACATCAATAGGCAGCTGACCATGGCAAGCTTATCCAAAGTTGTAAGTTTGCTCTATGCCTTCAGTTTAAGGAATTTACACAGGAAAAATATGAATTCTTGTTTATCTTATGTGACTACTACCTGAATCCCAATAGTATGGGAAGAACAGTCACTCTAGCTAGAAAGGTGACACATAATATAGGTTTGGTTAAAAAAACAAATAATATTTATGAAGAGATTTTAATGACATGAGAAAATGATTATATAGTATCAAGAGATGAAAACAAGATACAAAACTTGCCTAAAATATTGTGTTTATTTCTGGAAAGTTATTGTTCATTTCTCTCCCTTTGTTTTCATTTTCCAAAATGGCAAGAAAGAAATAGAAAAGAAAAGGAAAACATCCTTTTGGAATATCCTTCTTTTTTAGTTTGTTTATTTAATCTATGAAGTAATTTTAATGGTTGCATCGCTTATAATGAAGAGATTTCATCTCAAATTTGAGTGACATGATATTCTTGCTGGGAATTTGTTTTCTTTAGAAATGCTATTATAGTGTAATGTTCTGGTCATTTTTAATACTCAGATAGCCCTTCAGCTTTAGTGGAGTGATTGAGAGAATGGGATTGTGAGGTAGATGGTTCATTATCTAATTATTGGTGATGGATTACTATAACTCAAACAGAACACTTGTCCCTTAAGGTAAGAATAGTCAAAAGAAGCAAGGCAGGTCGATGGATATATTCAAACCATGTGTATATATACATATACATGTGCTGTGTTGTGCTTAGTTACTCAGTCATGTCCGACTGTGACCCTGTGGACTGTAGCCCACCAGGCTCCTCTGTCCATGGGGATTCTCCAGGCAAGAATACTGGAGTGCATTGCCATGCCCTCCTCCAGGGATCTTCACAACCCAGGGATTGAACACATGTCTCCCACATTGCAGGTGGATTCTTTACCATCTGAGTCACCAGGGAAGCCCAGGAATACTGGAATGGGTGCCTATCCCTTCTCCAGGGACTCTTCCTGACCCAGGAATTGAACCAGGGTCTCCTGCATTGCAGGTGGATTCTTTACCAGCTGAGCTACCAGGGAAGCCCTATACATATACATATGTATGTTTACTTAAATGATAGATTACTTCATGTTCCACTTACAAAGCTCAGTTGGTACATACATTCAAATGAAGCAAAAGACTGTATAATAAAGGGACTTGATATTTCCCAAAACTCTGTAACTCTTGGTCTTCTAAATATTTACATATTATCTTATTCTCACCTTTTGAAGTCCTTAGACCATTTTCAAGGCTTATGTTCTAGTTTAGGTTCTGCAGCTCTTTAAAATGTAGATATGTTAATTATCCTTATAATTGACACCTCTTCTGCTTTTAACTATCAATAAAAGGCTACTTAATTTCTCCCAGTTTGAATAGTTCCTCTGTCATTTACAATTCTAAATTTCTCTGTCCTCACTTTTGTGTGCTTTAGACCTGAACTGCCTTTTATTGTTACTTTCATTTTTTTACTCCCCTTGACTCAGGATCTCTTTCTCCAGCTCACAGATTCCTAATCCTGGCTGCACATTACCTATGAAGCTAAAAAAAAAATAAAAAATGCATTGGCCTTACCCTTAAAACAGATATTCTGTTTTAATTGGTCAGGGTGGAGTTTAGCTATTAGTACAATGCTAGACCCTTACAGGTACCAAACTCTTATTTCACCTCAAAATTTTCAATTCAATTAAAATTTAGCATGCTTCTTCACACTGAAAAGCCATTTCTTCTGGATGACTACCCTAACCAGGCAATAGTAGAGTTTTAACATTATGCAGAATACAGCTGCATCTATATATCATCACATAGAGATGCATGTAACATACACACACACACACACACATTACGCTAATGACCAAACCTGAACAAAAATTTGATATACATAGAACTGCTTGTATCGTAATATTTAATGTAAAATTAAGTATTGTTAATGAAATTCTAAAAGTCCTCTTTAAACCCGACTGTAGAAAATGAAATGCCCTACATCACTCAAGGGTACCAGAATATGCCTTTAGTCTGATTTGTGGGGAAATAAATTGTATCTGACAACAATGTCAAAGGGGTGTAAACTTGATAGTCAAAAGGTGGGAGCATCCCATATGACCACCACTAGATGAATGGATAAATGAAATGTGTGTAAACATACAATAAAATATTAACCTTAAAAATGAACGACATTCTGACACATGCTATGTGGATGAACCTTAAGGACAGTATGCTAAGTGAAATAAGCCAGACGCAAAATAACAAATATTGTATGATTCCATTTGTATGAGATACTAGAAGAGTCAAATTCATAGAGACAGAAAATAGAAAGAGGTTACCAGGGGCAGTCATCCCTCCTGGGGAGTCACTGTTTAATGCACTCCGAAGATTAAGAAGTTCCCCAGATGGATGATGGCTATAGTTTTCAGTAATATTGATGTACCTAATGCTATACTAAAATGTATACCTAAAAATGGTTAAACTGGTAAATTTTATGTTTTATATATTTTACTACCATTTCAAAAGGAAATGTACATTTGAAAACTTTTAAGACTTATCAGTGAAAATGGATTGCAGCTATAGGGTTTAGATAGCACAATTTAGACAGAACTGAGTAGTCTATTCACACAGTCGTTAGGGTTTTATGAAATATAATAATTTATTAGTTTAATTAATAGTCTTCACTTTGTTATTGAGGCCATTCATACGTATAAAATCCAAGTGCTGGTATTATCCTTGATTCTCAAGCAGTAATGGTTATAATAAACTACAAAGACCAAATTTTAAGTAAACATGCTTATTATTGAATGCTTATAGCTATATTAGAATTCTCATGTTTTAATCAACTGATGTTAGGGACAGAACTTCAGCTTTCTTTTTCACCAACAGCACTATCTCTTACCAAATTATCTTCATGGTAGGAGAAGCCATGGCTTTGTATGAGTCCATACTTTTCCAATAATTCAGTGTGTGAGCCAGTTGTTTTTTTTTTATTTTCCTGAAAATGCCGAACTTTTTAATTGAGTCAAATATTTCTTGGTTTAAAGTTCTATGAATTTTAACGTGTATACATTTTTGTAACAGCCACCATTACTATTAGGTTGCAGAGCAGCTTCATCAGCCGAAAGAACTCCTGTATGCTATCTCTTTAACACTCCCCTAACTACTAACCCCCAGTAACCATAGTTTCTTCTTTATCATCATAGTTTTATTTTTTTTGAGAGTTGTCATATATATGGAGCCATAATTCTCCAAGCCAGGCTTCAGCAATATGTGAACCATGAACTTCCTGATGTTCAAGCTGGTTTTAGAAAAGGCAGAGGAAGCAGAGATCAAATTGCCAACATACGCTGGATCATGTAAAAAGCAAGAGAGTTCCAGAAAAACATCTATTTCTGCTTTATTGACTATGCCAAAGCCTTTGACTGTGTGGATCACAATAAACTGTGGAAAATTCTGAAAGAGATGGGAATACCAGACCACCTGATCTGCCTCTTGAGAAATTCGTATGCAGGTCAGGAAGCAACAGTTGGAACTGGACATGGAACAACAGACTGGTTCCAAATAGGAAAAGGAGTACGTCAAGGCTGTATATTGTCACCCTGTTTATTTAACTTATATGCAGAGTACATCATGAGAAATGCTGGACTGGAAGAAACACAGGCTGGAATCAAGATTGCTGGGAGAAATTTCAATAACCTCAGATATGCAGATGACACCACCCTTATGGCAGAAACTGAAGAGGAACTAAAAAGCCTCTTGATGAAAGTGAAAGTGGAGAGTGAAAAAGTTGGCTTAAAGCTCAACATTCAGAAAACGAAGATCATGGCATCCGGTCCCATCACTTCTTGGGAAATAGATGGGGAAACAGTGGAAACAGTGTCAGACTTTATTTTTCTGGGCTCCAAAATCACTACAGATGGTGACTGCAGCCATGAAATCAAAAGACGCTTACTCCTTGGAAGGAAAGTTATGACCAACTTAGATAGCATATTCAAAGGCAGAGACATCACTTTGCCAACAAAGGTTCGTCTAGTCAAGGCTATGGTTTTTCCTGTGGTCATGTACGTATGTGAGAGTTGGACTGTGAAGAAAGCTGAGTGCCAAAGAATTGATGCTTTTGAACTGTGGTGTTGGAGAAGACTGTTGAGAGTCCCTTGGACTGTAAGGAGATCCAACCAGTCCATTCTGAAGGAGATCAGCCCTGGGATTTCTTGGGAAGGAATGATGCTAAAGCTGAAACTCCAGTACTTTGGCCACCTCATGCGAAGAGTTGACTCATTGGAAAAGACTCTGATTCTGGGAGGGATTGGGGGCAGGAGGAGAAGGGGACGACAGAGAATGAGATGGCTGGATGGCATCACTGACTCGATGGATGTGAGTCTGAGTGAACTCCAGGAGTTGGTGATGGACAGGGAGGCCTGGTGTGCTGCGATTCATGGGGTCACAAAGAGTTGGACATGACTGAGCGACTGGACAGAACTGAACTGAACTGAACTGATGGCTGATTCATGCTGAGGTTTTACAGAAAGCAACAAAATCCTTAAAGCAATTATCCTTCAATTAAAAAATAAATAAAAAATTTTAAGTCTAAATAGAGAAAAAACAAAGGAATGTATGTGTTCCCATCCATTGTTCTACGTCCTTGGCAACCCTTGGTATTGTTAGTTTATTTTTTTAGTCATTGTGATAGGTGTGTTGTAGAAATGCTTATTTTTTTCTTTTAAGTACATTTTTCAAAGCTATAGATGATGTGCTTCTGGGGTCATACTCTTTCCTGACTCATTTTTAGAGATATTCCATTCATATGTATACTTTTCCATAGAAAAAAAATGTAGTCTATTATCTTTATATTTCTGACTCTGTTGCTTTTACCCTGCTTTTCCCAGAATTGCTATTTTTATCTATGATAGTGTGTTCAAGTTTTCAGATATTTCTTTCTTAAAGATCTAAAAAAAAAATCACCTGTTTATATCAAATTCTAATGTAGTTTAAAATAGTGTATGTACCTATATAAATGTAGATATCAGGGATAAAAAATTAATGTGTTTGTTCAACACACGTTTGTTGAATACTTGCCATATCTCAACCCATTAGGTAAAAAATACATAATACAGTAGGAAAGGGCAATCTAAAAAGAAATTAAATTATAGTTCTGTTTGTACTTCTAATGTTGAGGCAAGTAATGTTAAGAATGTGGTTGCTGAAATAAAATTCTTTGAGATCAGCACATCAGGTGTTGAATGGGTCTTGGTCTCAACTTTAAAATAGCATTTTGGGAAAAAAATGAAAACAAACATATGTTGATGAACACACGTTTTATTTTAGAGAAAAGAGCCCTGTCCTGGGGTTAGGAAACTTGCATCACAGACCACTTCTGCCACTTTGTAGTTTTGGAGCTCGAGCAGTAGTTCCACCCCTCCAAATTCACTTCCCTATCCATAAGATTAGAAAGTTGGCCTTTGTGATCTCTAAAATTCCTTCCAGCTTAAAAATTAAAAACTAACACTATCTGTCCCGGATTTATGTCTAGCTACCAAGGATGGTGAGAAAGGCAGCATTTTTATCATTCTTAACAAAGATGGACTTTACATCACAGTGTACCATAATTAACTAATTTATTTACTATTCCTCCTTGCTGCTGATATTGTCTACCTCCTGATACAGACGCCTACTCTCATTTTACTTAGTCACTCAGAAGCTTTTTAAAACATCAAATAATCCTCTTTTTTGCATTTTTTGTAAGCAGTGTCACCTTTTGGCTTCTATGACCTCATGCTCCTCACACTCTGCTGATTTTCCTCCTTCCTTGCTGACTTGTCATTCTCTTTTGTTAGGTCCTCTTCTCTGCTCCATTATACACCCTAGATGAGCTCATCCAATCCAATGGCTTTCAAAACTATATATCTATGATCCCAAGATTTTTATCTCATCTCATCTTAATCTCTTCCCAGAGCCCTAGACGTATAAATGCAACCATTTACTGGCTGTCTCCATTGGATGTCTAGTGCAGTGCATGCTAAAGTCGCTTCAGTCCTGTCCGACTCTTTGGGACCCCAATGGACTGTATCCCCCCAGGCTCCTCTGTCCACGGGATTCTCCAGGCAAGAACACTGGAGTTGGTTGCCATGCGCTTCTCCAGGGGATCTTCCTGACCCAGGGATCAAACTTGAGCACTTGCATCTCCTGCATTGGCAGGCAGATTCTTTGCCACTAGTGTCACCTGGGAAGCCCCGGATGTCTAGTTGGCATTTTAAATTAAGTAAGAGATCTTGATTCCCCACCTCATCTCTGTGAATAGCACCATTCTGATGGAGGGGGACTGCTCCAGTTATGGTGTATTTCATCTTTTTTCTTATTCTTTTTGTCTTTGACAAGACAGTTTCCTCTGAAATTTAGTTGGCTTCTGGCCCATTTGTTTCAGGTCTTTTCCTTACATAAGTAAGGATAGCAAAATTCTCACCTGGATGCTTCTTATTTATTTGTTTCTTTGCCACTCCACAGGGCATGTGGGAATTTACTTCCTTGACCTGGGATCCAACCCGCACTCCCTGCAGTGGTAATGCGGAGTCTTAACCTCTGGACCACCAGGGATGTCCCATCAACTAGATAGTCATTAAACCTGGAAATTCTGTGTTTATTTATTTTTTTTTTTAGCTGACCCCATACTCTCCTCATCTCCACTTTAAACTCCACTCCAGTTTAACAGATATGGTTATCTGGAGCCATTGGAAACAACAAGCAGGATGAGAAAGCACACCCTTAACCCACTCTTGCTCTAAGCAAATGTCATTGTCTGACAGGTAATACTTGAAGGGAAATGCTTATCTCCTGTTAAGGCTGCCAGCTGCTTCACTTTTGGGTGCAGAAGAAGTTGGCTCTAAGTTAAGTAAGACTCTCATGTTATCTCTTTGCAAGGATTGCTCTTCATTGCCTGGTCTCATGCCCTCTAAATATATCTAATAAGTCCCCTCCAACTGGATAGGTCTTTTTTCTCTCTTCCCATCTTAGAAATGAATGAGGGAGATGGGTTATTCCCCTACTCAGAAACTGGCAGTGACTCCTCATTGTCCATAGACATGTTATCCAACTCCAAAGTATGACAATTAAGGTCCTTCAGAATTGGACCATGAGAATTTCTATATATAATAAATTTTGTATATAGAAATGTATTAATGCTTTTAAAGGTCAATCCATACTGCCTACCTAGAATGTTAGGTGCTAAATAGTGGTAATTATTTTATTAACAAATTGCTTGGTATTTTAATGTTTAAAGAAATCACATTCTGTAAAATCTTTTAAGAGAAATATATCTTAAGATTCAGCAAGCCACATCTAGTAATCTTTCCATAAGAAATACCTGCACATGTTTTACAACAATTTTCATTGCCGCTTTATTCAAAGTAGCAAAGATTTCAAAGTATACTAGATTTCCATCAATAGATAAATGGTTTAATATACATTAGATTATATCTAGCTATTAAAAGCATAAAATAAAAAATAAATAAATAAAAGCATAAAATAGACCCATATATACTGCCCTGAAAATTTACATAATATGTGTTAAGTTTGTTATAAATTTGTAGGTTTAAAATAGCTAATTCTCTTATTTTACACTGATACAAGTAAACTACAACTGTTACAAAGAATGGGAAGAATACACTTCAAACTGGTTAGCTTAGGGGGTGACTGAGTTGACTCATTGGAAAAGACTCTGATGCTGGGAGGGATTGGGGGCAGGAGAAGGGGACGACAGAGGATGAGATAGCTGGATGGCATCACTAACTCGATGGACGTGAGTCTGAGTGAACTCCGGGAGTTGGTGACGGACAGGGAGGCCTGGCGTGCTGTGATACATGGGGTCGTGAAGAGTCAGACATGACTGAGTGACTGAACTGAACTGAACTGAACTGAGGAAGAATGGAGGAAGAAAGAAGTTTTCTTTCACTTCTTTTTAAAGTTTATTTTTAAATCGTGGAATTGTAAATTTTTAACTTTATTTTATGTTGTCTGTGGGGGAATGAGATAATTTTCAGTAGTTTTCAAATTAAAAAAAAAATTAAGTTGCAAAGTCCCTGTCAAAATTAACAATGTTGCCTTGGAAGAACCACTAGGAACTACATATGAAGTAGTATTAATTGATTTGTTGATTCGCTCTTACCAGGGAAAATAAAATGTAGTGTTGTGGGAAAATACAAAATAGAATTTTGGGAAAGTAAGCCTTTCTGAAGACTTAGCAATTTTGCTTAGGGCCAACTTTATTTAGGACCATTAAGGAATTTGCATAATAACACTATTTTATAGATCTTTAACTCCATCAGAAATCAGACACCAACACTGTATTTCTTCTGTAAGTTTCTATACAGTCACTCAGAACTGTTAGTTATCTAATATTTTATCAAATCTTTCGATTATGCCTTAAATAATTGATAAATCATATGACATTTGACCTCGAATATCATAGACTGACTTTTTAATTCTTTTTTAAAAATAGGTATTTAAGTGTAAATAAATGTGTGATAATAAGTTCTTGGTATTTTTGCCTATACAAGGACAATAAAACCACTTCTTTGTGTATTGAAAAGATTCTATGTATGCTGAAAGCCATATGTTTTTATAACCTCCTACAACTGTCAGGGAATCTAGAAGTTTCTTGAGAACTTATCATGACGAACCATAGGAGTTTCAGTAATAACAACAACAGTATAATAAAAATGAGGCAGTATAAAAGTCACAGGTTGCAAAAACAATGCCAATTTATGTGAAGTATGAATCTATACTATTAGTTTAAGGTACCAAATATTAGTATAGAAGCACAGATTAAATCATATAAACATTCCCTTCAGTAAGGAAATTATCTGTATGTTGTATTTACTCATTTCTTGTTTCACTGTAAGGCTATGTTGATTGTCTCCCTGTCTCTAACATACCACTCCAGTGCTTTTTCAACAAAAACCTTGTTCCTTTGTGATGACATTCAAAGGGGCCCCTGGAAATGCAATAAAATATAAACTGTCCCCCAAAAATTAAGAAAACAATAATCTGCAAAGCAGATATAAATATTCGATGCTATGGTTACATTTGTCTATTCACTTAATTATTAGAATGTGTAAAGTTTTTAAATGTTACTTTTTAGCTAAGTGTATTAAAGGCATTGAAAAATCAAGATTATTATACTTGTAAGCAAAATAGTGCCATAAAATCTTGCTATTGGAAGGGTTCTCAGAAATCTAGTATAGTGACTTTGTTTTCTAGATAAGGGGTTGGTAAACTGTGCTGCTGCTGCTGCTGCTAAGTCGCATTAGTTGTGTTCGACTCTGTGCGACCCCATAGACGGCAGCCTACCAGGCTCCACCGTCCCTGGGATTCTCCAGGCAAGAATATTGGAGTGGGTTGCCATTGCCTTCTCCAATGCATGAAAGTGAAAAGTGAAAGTAAACTATGGCTTGTGAGTTAAATCCAGCTTGCTGCTTGTTTTTGTATGGCCTGTGAGGTAAGAATGGTTTTTACAGATGTACATTTGTAATTGATTTCCCGATAAGGACACTGTCTTTGAATCTCAGCTAAGCAAAATGTTATGTTATAAAAAAGAATTCTGTTCTTGCCATTAGGAGACCTGTACTGAAAAAAAATATGTAGACTCAATTATTATTATATTTTAAATTGTGTTAATAAAATAACAATGTGATTTATTTTTTGAATAATTTTATTTAAAATTAAAAAATTTTTAATATACAAGGTGATTGGTTTTCTCTCTTGTTATATAAGTGCTTACATAATATAGCAAATCTGATATTGCCGTTTGAACTACAAAACCTAACCTAAAATATTTATGATCTGGCTCTTTATAGAAAAAGTTTGCTGACCCCTGTCCTTGATAAAGGACCTAAAGTTGAACAAAACTGAATGATATCCCAAGGTATCGGTTATATACATTTCATCTCTTTGGGTCACAATATTCTAACATTTAGGGGCTCTGGAGTTTCTGGTTTGAATCCTAACTCCACCTTTCCTTGGCCTGCTGATCTTAGACAAGTTATTTCACTTCTTTGTCTCAGCTTTCTTACTTGTAATGTAGTATTGTTATGAGCATTAAATAAGATAATATATATTAAATGATCATAACAATGCCTTACACATGGTAAGTGCTCATTAACTGTTACTTACTGTTATAATTAGTGTCAGTGTATTTAATTAATAGGATATCCTTCAGAGAAGGGGTTAATTCACATCCTATCTTTCATTTTCTTACAATAAGAGTGAGGGTATCTCATCTCACATCTGGGAAAGAACTGGCATTTATTCACATTCTCATTTTCTCAGCATGATTTGTTCATCCTTCTCTACAATAGCTCCACGAGTTAATCCAAAAAAATATGTACTTCTAAAATATAAACATGCATGCATAATTTATAGTATTGATAGGAAGAGAAGCATAGAACACTTAAATAACAGCCACACAGCATACCTGCCCCTTTAGTCCAGCAGATGAGAGTGAGACCATTTTGTTCTCTCATCCTGTATATTCTGAGGACATTTTCAGCTTATTTAAGACTATCCGAACCGATCACATTCCTTTCAATGATGAGACAGAGAGTCAGCTGCTATCTGTTATTTTTTTTTTAACAATACAATTCTTGTATTCTGTGTAATGGCGAAGTGTTGTATTTTTGTCCATTCTTCTCTATGCTATTCATATAAAACATTCCTTGCTCAGTTTATTGATGCTCTTCATCTATTGCTTAGACTATAAAGTCGTGATGCTGAACTAGATGAAATCCAGTGAGATAAATGCCCCAGGTACTGGATCATTCGATAGTTTACCCTGTTAGTCCTCTACACTGTGGCAGTTAAAAGTACAGTATAACTATACTTTTCAAGCAAAGAAAAAAAAATGACAATTTTATTCCTCCCCAAGAGCTGAAATGAAATAAGGCAATATGTTTTCTGCTTTAATAAACCTGGAATTTTGGTTTTCTAAGACAGATCCACTGTGTGGTTGACACTTTGAGTGGAAATATTTGGTATGGGGAATAGATTATGGTTTGGATTTGAAGAATCACAACAAAAAGATGAATTCAGACCTTTACTTATTAAAATGGTAAGAATCAGTGTTGACTATAATTACTTCCTCTGTGATTCCTATTAACATTGGAGTTCGATTTACTGGTCCAAGCAAGATTTTACTTTTCTCAGGTTTATAAATACTATCTCACAAAAGAAAGCATATTTTTCATCTATTTCATGCATTGTCATAGTCATCTTCCTGAAGTTCCTGTCATTTATAATAAGCATTAAATAATATATAGTTCATGTCTATATAGTTGATAATTATGTCCCTGAAATGGCAATAAATCTAGGTAAATAAAATAATAATAATCCCCCTTAGAAAATTTATCCATTTATGAATATTCATTCATCCTTTCATTCTTTCAACCTAATGTAAGGACCGACTGCATATCCGATTTTGAACTGTTCTGAATACACTGGATAACAGAGTGATTAAGATGGAATAGCCTTAACAGAAAAATAAATAAAAAAATAAAACCTGAGGTAGGAAAAATGCTGCCATGGTGACTTTTAAAGAAATTAAGAAAATTAATTTTTTTCTGTTCAGTGTATTCATAGTTAGATAGTTCAAATGGTAAAATTCTGAAGAGCAAGCAGTGTGCAAAACACCCACATGTGGCAATCTACTGTAGATTTAAACAAGACCAAATCAGAAGAATTCAAGGTCAATAAAAACCACTAGCAATTTATATTTGTCCAAATATATTTCTGCCATATTTCCGGAATGAGTTAAAGTATAAATAACTTACAAATATGTATTGCCATAACATCCACTTCCTCATCTTACATAGAATGAAAGCCTATTCCATCTTAATCACTCTATTATCCAGTGTACTCAGCACAGTTCAAAATCTGATATGCAGTATGTCCTTACATTATGTTGAATGAATAAAAGGATGAATGAATATCGCCTAACTGAATAGATTTTCTAAGGGGCATTATCACTATTTTATTTACCTATATTAATTGCCATTTCAAGGACATAATTATCAGCTAATAGCCATGAACTCTGGTGGCTCAACTAGTAAAGAATCTGCCTGCCAATGTAGGAGATGAAGAAGACTCGGGTTCGATCCCTGGGTTGGGAAGATCCCTTGGAGAAGGAAATGGCAACCCACTCCAGTATTCTTGCCTGGAGAATCCCATGGACAGAAGAGCCTGGTGACTGAGCAGTCAGATGTGACTGAGCACACACACAAAATTACCTTTATTTGTCCAGCTATAAGTACTTACATGCATGCTCAGTCATGTCAAACTCTTTGCGACTCCATGGACTGTAGCCCACCAGGATCCTCTGTCCTTGGGATTTTCCAGGCAAGAATACTGGACTGGGTTGCCATGCCCTCCTCCAGGGAATCTTCCAAATCCAGGGATCGAACCTGCGCCTAACCATGCCTTCTGTGCTCCTGCATTGCAGGCAGATTCTTTACCTGCTGAGCCATTGGGAAAGCCCCTGCTATTACTATTTACTTATTCTCTCATCTTCCACAGCACATTGTATAGGACTCTTGTTGAATTTACTTTCAGACTTTTACCATGGTTTATTAGTCTGATTACATTTGCTTCCCACATTGTACTTGTTTCTTCTGCCTTCTAAAGTACTATATATAGATTCTCAAATATTTGTGAGTTTTTTAAAAGAAAGCTATGGGGGAAAACTCACAAAATTTACACAAATTAAGACTTTAAAAATATTTTTTCTTACTGAGAGCATTTATCCCCAGCACAGAGATCAGTGATCCATTGCCAGATCCATGGCCAGTCACTTCTACCTCAACACTTAGGAGTGTCTAAGAGAGTCTTAGCTCTTTTTGGGGGGATTGTTAACTCACCTCCCCCATTGTAGTAATTGTTACTAATTAACTATTTGATTTATTCAGTGAAATTTTACTGAGCAACTGTTGAACAAAAATGAATGGACTACTTTTTGTCCTCAAGTGGATCACTGTACAACCAGGAAAAAAAAATGCATGAACAAATAATTACATAGTAATTATTACATAGTAATTACATGACATCGAGACATACATAAGAGACCGTGGGGTCATGTAAGTGGGGTATTTACACCTTCACTTTCCTCTTAGAGTGTTCTCTCATGTTCCTCACAACGTCAGATGATATATGCATCTTCGTAAGTGTCTCCTGCTCTCTCATTTTCTCCTTTGCCTTTTAAGAGTCCCCTCTCGGTTATTTTAAGTCAGAACCAGGTGCAGCCTTTTAGCTTATTCCTTTTAAAAGAATGATAATCCCTGTCTCAAACACATCTAAGTAAATCAAACTGAGGCTTTTCCTCATACTACATTATTCATGCTGAGCTGGAATACTGGTATGAATTAAATTAGGCCACAGATGGAAATACAGAATACTTAAACAAGTCTCATTAATGAGAATGCCCTTACCCCCTGAAAATGTTTAAGGCTTGTACATGTTAGTGGCAATGGCTGTTTATTGAGTAGTTACTATGTGCCAGTTTCTGTTCTAAGAGATTTATAAATGAAGTTCCATTAGTTCATCGTCCTCACTACTACTCTTGTATAGTCACTGTTGTTATCTGATTTTACTGTTGTTTAGTCTCAAAGTTGTATCCGACTCTTTTGCAACCCCGTGGACTGTATCCCGCCAGGCTCCTCTATCCATGGGATTTCCCAGGCAAGAATACTGGGGTGGTTAGCCATTTCCTTCTCCAGGGTATCTTCCCAACCCAGGGATTGAACCCAAGTTTCCTGCACTGCCAGGATGATTCTTTACCATTTAGCCACTTGGAAAGACCAAGTAGTTTAGTGGCAATCTCTATAGGCATATATATATATTTATCTTTATGTAACTCTAAAAAGTATTCAAAAAAACAAAACAAAACAAACAAAAAATAAAAAATATTCACATTTTCTGTATTTTGGAGGGTCTAACCTTTATCCTAATATAGATTTTAACAATGGTCTTTATATTTCCCTTTAATTTGCATATATGCTGGGGAAGTGAGTGGTGATGTGCAGAATAAATGAATGGACAGTTACCATGTTAGAAGTGTTTGTTTATGTTAAGTTATGCAAATCCCTAGAGGTAAATCTGTCTAAACTGTTTATATGTTAACAATCTAAGAAATTCTTTAAGAAACGGATGCTGCCATCTTTGTATTGTTCAAGCCAGCAAAGACCTGGATGAACATTAGAAAATGCATCTCTGCTTAGTGCTCTACTCCACTGAAAAAACTCTTCTCTTTTCTGCTCCCTCTCCTTTATCAACTTTCTGCTATTAAGTCTTTTCTGTTTCTCTCATGTAGCATCCATTTTGTGTCAAGGCAAATATTAAAATAGGCTTTATTAAAACACTCACATATTGTTTCTTCATCTGTAAAATAAGCAATTGGATTAGATGATCTTAAATGTTCCTATGGGAAGACTCTATGATCTATCTATATATGATGGAGATCTCATTTTATTAAGAAAAATATACAGTAATATGTAACCAAGACACATCATAGTAGTCATTGATGTACAACATTTTTATCCATATTTAAAGTCTGATTTTATTCATTACGGATTCATAAAAATTCACTAAACTGCTTCAGAGAAAAAAAGACTAACTTTTCATTTTTTTGTATGTATAATTTGCCTGTGTAGAAGGGGACATATCAGTCTTCCCACTTTGAAGATCTAAGTGCATATCAAATTTTATTAATTGGAAAACTTATACTAAGAAACTAATGATTTGTGACTTCGATTAATTTAAGTCCCAGAAACATGATGCCTAGAATGCTGTAAAAAAGTTTTGTTCATTTTAAATGTACCCAATTACATCTTACATTGTTCCAAAATATATCTTTCTTATATCTTATATGTTCTTATATCTTCCCAAAATACTCTTGATTTGAATGTCCATTCATCTCAATTATTTCTCCATCACAGTAAAATATATTATTCTAAACTCATCCTCCTATATTTGTTATGGCTCAATGTATTTGTTATGGAACAGTAAAGATTTTTAACTTCCAGGATCATTATCTGTACTAAAGGAGTAAAGGTACTTTTGTATTAGTATTTTTTTTTTACTCTTTTATTTATTTATTTATTTCATCTCTTCAGCAAGCAGTGTTTTATTACAAAGTTTGGAAAGCCAAATGGGTAAGTCCACACTGATCCTGGCCACCCGTTCTCCTGTGCCTTGAGTTATATGTCAGCTAGTTACTCCTTAAGAATTTATTAGGTGTTTAAGAGCTAAGGGAAGCTTTGTTTGTTTGTTCAGTCACTTCAGTTATGTCCAGCTCTTTGTGACCATATGGACTGTAGCCTACCAGGCTTCTCTGTCCATGGGATTCTCCAGGCAAGAATACTGGAGTGGGTTGCCATGCCCTCCTCCAGGGGATCATCCTGACTCGGTGATCAAACCCACATCTCTTAAGTCCCCTGCATTGGCAGGCAGGTTCTTTACCACTAGCACCACCTGGTAAGCCCCAAGGAAAGCTACTTGAAAGAAAAACATATTCTCTGCCCTCCAGTAACCCACAGAAACAACTGGGATGGTGATAAATAGGAAAGGTAACATTTGCCTCCTGAGTTGTTGGGAGGGTTAATACATGAGTAGACGGCAATTATAATTATATGGTGCTGTGAAAACCTGTACCACACTCAAAGCAAAGATATGCATTCTGACCTTCCAAAGATAAGTTGTACATAGTGTTAAAGCAAATGAAACAGTGAGACATGGGAGTATGAGGGTGGAATTTGTACCGATTGCTGTTCACTCCAGATAGTGAAACTCTGAAATCCTGAATGCTTAAACTGCCTCAAATCAGGGTACAGCTGGTAGTGGTCGGAAGTGGAGAAGAAATGCAAGGAGATTCTCATTATTCTTCCTTCCCCAAATGTAGGCTCATGGGGACAAATACCAGTTTCTTTAGCGTCCTGGTACCCTGAATGCCTTGGGATATCTTTCTTCAGTGTCTTAGTTGTCTTAACCATAAGTTTATCATTTGTTTATTTCGTTAAAAGATAAGAGTATTGTGTTTTCCTGTTTTTAAACCTATTGTCAAATGAATACTCAGTGGTAGCCAAAAAATAAGCAACCACCTTTAACATACTTTGTCACTGGAGTATCAACTTCAAAAGGATAATTCAATCTCTATTTGCTTCTCAAAGGTCCTGAAGAATAGAGTCAACATTTCTAGTTGATTTTTTCAATTCTATTCATTTGCTGATTGATCTAGAATCTCTTTAGGCTCTCCAGATCTTTTATTTCTTCATCTATATTAGTGGTCTAGGTCTACTGACCTCAGGTTGTTTGTGAAGATTAATGGCTGGTTGTTGAAAAGCCCAATAACTGAAAAGAATTATGGGAACTGAGGAGTCGTTCTTGTTCTTTTAAATAATACATCTGCCATAGATTTTTAATGATGAACTAGAGAAAATGATCAACTGAGCACTTTGGTCACATAATAGTCTTTTTGCTATTGGACCACCCCAGATTTATTTTTTTTAATGCATCTACTTAGGAATTCTTGGGTTTAAGTTCCAAATTATCGCTGAGTTAATCTCAAAATGAACTATCCTTTGAATAGCAAAAAGAAAGTTACTTCAAGTGCAGACAAAAGAGCTTCACTTTTATAGCATAGTCTGTATGTGCAAAATATATATGTGCCAAAACAATTGTTGCTGTGGTTCATGATATTACTGACAATTTAAGAGAAAATGACTCCTAAGACATTATATACAAGTGTTTATTTTAAAGGGAAAATACATTTGCCCTACTTCATAAAATATGCAAACTAATATTAGAAAATTGGAGTGTTTATATTTACAATATGTAGAATCTGTTAAATGATCTCATGTACTCTCTTTTCTGTTTATTTTCACTCTCAACTTGCTGTAAATCACAAATGCTTTTAAGAACTCCAGCATCTCCACGAAGAGTTTTGTCAAGTCTTAGCACCCTATTTTTCACTCCTTCAGTTTGAAACTTTGGATGATTTCAGGAATGTGCTAAACACCGGAGCCTCAAAGCAGTTACCACGTGTGTTAGTTTCCTGTAACTGCCTAACGAATTACTACATACAGTATATCAGAAACTTCTCTCACAATTCCGGAGGCCAGAAGTCCAAAATTAGAATCAATGGGCTGAGATCAAGACATTAGCAGGGCTCTGTTCTTTCTGGAGGCTCCAGGAAAGAATGTTTCCCTGTCTTTTCCAGCCTCTGCTGACTGTCAACAGTTCTTGGCTTGTGGCTGCATCACTTCAACCTCTGCTTTCATGGTCAATTAATTGTCTCTCCTGTGTCTGCCTGAAATGTCCCTTTTCTAAGGATTCATCTTATTGCATTCAGGACCCATGTAGCTAATCCAGGACAGTCTCCCATCTTAAAATCCTTAACTTAATTACATCTGTGTAGTACTTTTTCTCATATAAGGTAACAGACAGTTTCCAGGGATCAGGATGTGGCTATCATTTGTGGGGAAGGATGTTTATTTAGCCTAGCAGACCATTTTTCCCTGTGTACCTGTTATTCATCTCCTGCTTTGTTTTCCCTTCACTTCTACCAGCACATTCAGCCAGACCAAAAAAATACAAGAGATGTCCAAAGATTTCACTTTCCTATTCACTCTTTATATTTTAGGCTGGACAAGTGGGCAAGTTACATGACAAATCCAGGCATTAATATTTTATAAGATTGGATAAGGCTAGGTCCATGAACAGTGGTCTTCAGATCTGTGTATTTTGGAGTGCTTCCCCAATGGCTCAGCAGGTAAAGAATCTGCCTTCAATGCAGAAGGTGTGGGAGACACAGGTTCCGTCCCTGGGTAGGGAAGATCCCCTGGAGGAGGAAATGGCAACCCACTCCAGTATTCTTGCCCAGGAAATGCCATGGACAGAGCAGCCTGGCGGGCTATAGTCCAAAGGGTCACAAAGAGTAGGACACGGCTGAACACACAATGGACTGGATTGGATTTGGCCTAATTCACATAATTCTTGTCTTCATTCTAAGGAGATTTGCCTGAACAGCCCCGGTTCTGCCTTCCTCAGGGTTAACCTTCCCCCATCATTGTGCCTAAGGCAAGGAGAATCCAATGGCTCAATCAGATGTCAGCTCCCTGTCACACTCCATTCAGGAGAACTGTATGCTGCAGCTGTGGGTCCTGAATGTTTCTCCTTATGCTATGTAATGAAGAGGGACACTGCAGAAAGGTGGCTGTGGGGAAAACATCTGGAAGAAATAAACTTCCTAGGATCAAAGGGCTCCGTGTGCAGCCCAGAGGGTCCTCAGGGTGCTCCTCAGAGCAAACAAACAATTCTCTTGATGAGTCACTGCACTTTTTTTTCTGCCAGAAGCCCACATGTGTTGCAAGATCTCAAGGAAAATGGGTGGAGTATGGAGAGACGGAACATTAAAGAAGGCAACAAGAGGGATTTTTAAAAGATCCTAATCATGTGAATAAAGGAAATCTCAACATGATTACAATCCTTAATATGCCCACCATCCTTAACATTGTATCACTTCTATTGCAGCAGATTAAAACTATGGATAACAAAATATTTTTTAAAACACACATTACAAAAGCAGCAGGACAAAGAAAGGACGTTTGGGATGAATACAACACTCTGAAACAACATATTTTTTTTTCCTCTAACACATGAAAATTGGCAGAGGAGGGGGAAGCCCAGGACTATGTCCCAAGCCCTAGCCAGTGGCATTTTACTGAGAAAAAAAAAAGTTACTTATGAATCAGTACAGCCATGCTTTGTTCTGCATGAGTGTTTTAATAGAGCGAGTGTAATATAAGGATCAGGTGGGCTCGTGGGAATGGAACAAAAGGTTTTGTAAAATTAAAGCAAAATAATTATAGCTCTAGGTGCAAAGCGAGCATACTCCAGCAGTTGATAGCGAGGACCTGCTCAGAATGGAGAAGGGAGGGGGCATGTTGGAAGTTTTTTTTTTTTTTTTTATTCACTAACAAAGGCTTTTAATAGGTAACAGTTGTAAAGCGTCTTTGAAAGTAATTAATGCACCCACACAAAAATTTATTAAAATGAAAATTTAAGGAATTGTCTAAAGTGAATTAATTAACAAAAAAAGAACATCATGCCTTTCTTATTTTTTAAAGAGGGAGAGAAGGTTAAGCAAAGCAGATTTTTATGAGATTGCATTTTAAAATGTTCCTGGTTTATTTAGTATCTGAATAGCCCTTAAAAAAGAGAGCTGGCAGAATTTATTATTATCCACCCCCTTTAGAAATACTAAATTGGGACAGACATAAAATGGGGATTAATTTGCTGTACCTGAGACTCAAAGTTCCTCACGATTATGATAACTCTTTATAAAATGACTAAAGTTTTCAGCAAGTTTCAGGGACCTATAGTAAACAGAGTGTAGTGTTCAAAAGAAAAGTATTTTTTCTCACATGGTCTTCATCCTACACAATCCTTAACCAGGCCAGTAGAGCGACACTTGCAGTTGTGACCTCATGCAACACAAAAGGAAAGCTGCAGAATGTGGTGTTAGAAAGTTTTACATCATGTATTTCCTGTCTCTACATAAAAAAATTAACTACATTTATCCTGTTTCTACAAGAACTTTTAATCACTCTATTTGTTTCTCTTTGTTTTTTCATTTGTATTATTTCATACTGTGATATATTTATAATGCAGACTACATACAACCTGCTAAGAATTTACCCTTTATTGTGAGAATCATTTCTAATTGATTACAAAAGTATCTGTTTGCAGCATGATGTTATAACTCAAAAAAGTTTTAGGTTCTGAACTTGAGCATACCTACAAAAATCAAGTTCTCCTACCATTCCCAGGACCTCCCCACCCTGTCTGCCCACATTCCCACCTCTCCCTCATGCTGGAAAGAGAGCTGTGCTCTGGTCTTACCCCTGCTGCATGTGGCCAAATAAAAGGTATTCCCAGCCCAAAAAAAAAAAAAAAAATCAAGTTCTCTAAAACTTCCATGCCAAAGAGTCACTGGAACCTGCTGCCTTTCCTCCAGGATTGTTTTCTTCTGTCAAGGCCAGAATCTGGATTGCCAAAGGGAAAAAAAAAATGTGAATAAGAAAGAAAATTGTTTGGAAGCTACATTTGAGAAATGGCTCTGTCAATGCCATAAAAACTACACAACCATACTTTTTGAAAATAATTTTATTTGCGTGTATGTTTGTAAGACAACTTGTATAGTGGGGAAAACACACCCCAGTACACATATGAGTACATTTGCTTGGATTCTGTCTTCCTTATCTCTTAAATGGCCATTATCATCTTATCTTTATAATCCTTTGAACCATTCTCTGATTTTTCTTTTTCTTTTTCAAGACAGTGGACTTAGTTGGTACGAGTATTGTAGCACCATTGGTATAATACACTTGCCTGTGACAAAAAGGTGTATTTGTGAAGCTTCTTGTTAAGGACACTGCATTTAAATTGGCTTCCCAGGTGGGTCAGCGGTAAATAATCTGCCTATAATGCAGGGACTCAGGTTGGGAAGATTATCTAGAGAAGGGAAGGGAATGGCAACCCACTCCAGGATTCTTGCCTGAAGAATCCCCATGGACAGAGGAGCCTGGTCGGATAGAGTCCATGGGGTCGCAAAGAGTGGGACACGACTGAAGTGACTGAGCGTGCATACCTTGTGATCCTTGTCCTTTAGTCCTTTGTTATTTCACTTTCTCTGGGGATATAACTGAAAGAAGGAAAATCAAGGGGAAAATGTGTTTGTAGTGCCAAGAACTGGAGAAGGCAATGGCACCCCACTCCAGTACTCTTGCCTGGAAAGTCCCATGGACGGAGAAGCCTGGTGGGCTGCAGTCCATGGGGTCTCGAAGAGTCAGACAGGACTCAGAGACTTCCCTTTCACTTTTCACTTTCATGCATTGGAGAAGGAAATGGCAACCCACTCCAGTGTTCTTGCCTGGAGAATCCCAAGGACGGTGGAGCCTGGTGGGCTGCCATCTATGGGATCGCACAGAGTCAGACATGACTGAAGCGACTTAGCAGCAGCAGCAGCAGCAGTGCCAAGAACTGTTTGTATTCATAATGTGGGTTCCCATTCCAACTCTTTACCACACAAATTTAAACTATTGTATCTAGTAGCCATTGAACTAGAATGGTATATTCATTTCTATTGCTGCTATAACACATGACTACAAATTTAGCAGCTTCCAGGCTCATTCAGTTCCTTGTGGTTATATGACTAAGATCTCCTTTTCTTTGCTGGCTGTCAGCTAGAGGCTATCCTTAGCTTTTTGCACACAGGCCCCTATATCTTTAGGCAAGAGTGCTTCAAATCAATATCACCCAGACTTCTCTCTGTCTTCTCCATATACCACATCTCTTTTTCAAATTCCAGCTGGAAAAAAGTTCTCAGCTATTAAGGTAATTAGATTGGGCCCACTGGATAATCTAGGATCAGTTCAGTTCAGTTCAGTCACTCAGTCATGTCCGACTCTTTGCAACCTCATGGACTGCAGCATGCCAGGCCTCCCTGTCCATCACCAACTCCCAGAGTTTACTCAAACTCATGTCCATTGAGTCGGTGATGCCATCCAACCATCTCATCCTCTGTCGTCTCCTTCTCCTCCTGCTGTCAATCTTTCCCAGCATCAGGGTCTTTTCAAATGAGTCAGTACTTCACATCAGGTGGCCAAAGGATTGGAGTTTCAGCTTCAGCGTCAGTCCTTCCAATGAATATTCAGGACTGATTTCCTTTAGGATGGACTGGTTGGATCTCCTTGCAGTCCAAGGGATTCCCAAGAGTCTTCTCCAAACCACAGTTCAAAAGCACCACTTCTTTGGTGCTACATGACTACTGACTACTGGAAAAACCATAGCCTTGACTAGATGGACCTTTGTTGGCTAAGTAATGTTTCTGCTTTTTAATATGCTGCCTAGGCTGTTCATAACTTTTTTTCCAAGTAACAAGTGTCTTTTAATTTCATGGCTGCAGTCACCATCTGCACTGATTTTGGAGCCCTCAGAAATAAAGTCTATCACTGTTTCTACTGTTTCCCCATCTATTTGCCATGAAATGATAGGGCCAGATGCCATAATCTTAGTTTTCTGAATTTGAGCTTTAAGCCAACTTTTTCACTCTCCTCTTTCACTTTCATCAAGAGGCTCTTTAGTTCTTTGCTTTCTGCCATAAATGTGGTGTCATCTGCATATCTGAGGTTATTGATATTTCTCCCAGCAATCTTGATTCCAGCTTGTGCTTCATCCAGCTCAGCATACTTCATGATGTACTCTGCATAAAAGTTAAATAAGCAGGGTGACAATATACAGCCTTGACATACTCCTTTCCCTATTTGGAACCAGTCTGTTGTTCCATGTCCAGTTCTAACTGTTGCTTCCTGACCTGCATACAGATTTCTTAGGAGTCAGGTCAGATGGTCTGGTATTCCCATCTCTTTAAGAATTTTCCACAGTTTATTGTGATCCACTCAGTCAAAGGCTTTGGCATAGTCAATAGAGCAGTGTAGATGTTTTTCTGGATATCTCTCTATTTTAAGGTCCATAATCTTAACTTTATCAGCAAAGTTCCTTTTCCCATGTAACATTTTGCCATGTACTCAAGTTTCTAGGTTTTTGAGAGTGGATACTTTGGGGTATAATTGTTTTGTCTACTACACTCTAGATGAATTCTAGAATAAAGGGTTACTTCCAATATTTATTTTGGAGTACTCTGAGTATTCTTTTTTTTTTTTCCTTTTGGCTCTAGAAGCAGAAGGAAAAGCTGCGTGATACTTACAGAATCTATTGTAGGTTTCCTCCTGAAAACAACTTAAACATTTATCCTCATATGTCTCATGGTAAAGAATACTTCTTTCTCACTTGATAAATAAAACAACTAGAGCACATGAAAAGCCATGTTGGTCATTAGAGCCTGAGCTAGACTGGAAGTTTTCAGGTTTCAGGTGACATTTCAGTTTTATGGTTTATTTGTTTACTGACAACCTTTTATACACCTCAGAACGTGCTAGAACCATAGTGGTAGCCCAACCGGGGAAGGAAAGTAAGCCAAAATTGAATGAACCTGAAATGGGATTCCTAACATATTAATAGAGTTGGTTTACATGGAGGGCTGAGATAAATGCAGTTATAACTTGCTAAGAAATAGGAAAATCTTAAGTCTCTCACTGGCATCTAAGATTTGGTGAGTTTAGGCATGACATAAGGCAAAGTGAAATTGGTCAGATACATGGCAGTGTTCCAATGGAGGGATTGGCAAGGTAGGCTAAAGATGTGGTAGGAGGAATCTGAGTTGAATCAAGACAGCAGATTACAGCTGAAAATAAAGTAGAATTTATAGCATCCCGGGGAAAAGGGACCAGAAATAAAATTTTTAATAAGACTGAAGGAAGCGTTCAGTTCAGTCACTCAGTCGTGTCCGACTCTTTGCAACCCCGTGAATTGCAGCACGCCATGCCTCCAAGTCCATCAGCAACTCCGGGAGTTCACCCAAACTCATGTTCATCAAGTCGGTGATGCCATCCAGCCATCTCATCCTCTGTCATCCCCTTCTCCTCCTGCCTCCAATCCCTCCCAGCATCAGAGTCTTTTCCAATGGGTCAGCTCTTCACATGAGGTGGCCAAAGTACTGGAGTTTCAGCTTTAGCATCATTCCTTTCAAAGAAATCCCAGGGCTGATCTCCTTCAGAATGGACTGGTTGGATCTCCTTGCAGTCCAAGGGACTCTCAAGAGTCTTCTCCAACACCACAGTTCAAAAGCATCAATTCTTCAGCACTCAGCTTTCTTCACAGTCCAACTCTCACATCCATACATGACCACAGGAAAAACCATAGCCTTGACTAGACGGACCTTTGTTGGCAAAGTAATGTCTCTGCTTTTGAATATGCTATCTAGGTTGGTCATAACTTTCCTTCCAAGGAGTAAGTGTCTTTTAATTTCGTGAAGGAAGCGTAAGAAGGTCAAAAGGAAACAGGTCAAAGGATGATAAGGAATAGAAACTGGGGACAAATTTCATCTATATTTCATAATTTTTCTCAAGTTGGGTTATGATATCTGGGATATAAGTCTTGCTTTGGACATTAAGAGATTAAAAACAGGTAAATCCACTAGATTGTAAGTTGTTATACCCTTTTTTCAAGGAAGGAGAAGGAAATGGCAACCCACTCCAATATCCTTGCCTGGAAAATCCCATGAACGGAGGAGCCTGGTGGGCTACAGTCCATGGGATCGCAAAGAGTCGGCACAGCTGAGCCACTAACGCTTCTTCGAGGAATAAATTAACTCATCCTAGCAATCTACCATCTTATTGTTTTAAAATATGACCATCTATCTCAAATTAAAATTAAAAAATAGAAAGGAGGATTTCCCAGCTAAAAGACTAATTTCCCAAGTGAAAACAGGGAATATAAGGCCACTCAAATTGTAAAACTTTAACAAGTAAATTTTGGATTCTAATTATAAGAGAAGATTAAAAATATACTAGTATATTTTTAAGTCAGTTTTTACCTCTTATTTAATAAATCTAAATAATCAGTTTTATTGACTAATAGGAAGGATAGTTGAAGGTAGATATATGTGTATTTATATTTTTTCTCAAAGTATTCACTGCTATGCCATTCATGTATTTATGTTGATTTGATTTGTAAATTATTTGTGAACATGTGCCACCCACTACCAAATGCAAGATTAATAGTAGAAAGTGCAAGCTTAACTTTACAATATTGTTTTCTAATGGGTTGAGTAAGCACACCTTTAATTCCCACACACCCATGTATATGCATGGGCATACATGTACCCATTTATAGAAACGATCCACAACATGTGCACTGACATTTAAGTATGTATCTGTGCACCTATAAAATAGCTAATATTTTCTGTTTCACTGTATGTCATCCACAAAATCCCAGCATGGGAAATAAATGTCTTGTATATGGACCTAGTGAGGTTATATAGCATCATCCTCATTTCTAAAGTAAGAGAACATAAATGCCTGAATAAGTTATGTGTAATGAACATTTTTTGAGTGCAGTATAGGATAGCAGAAAAAATTACTGCATAAGTTATCAAAGTTCCTGAATTCTCAACTTTGCTTTGCGACCTGTTAGGTATATTAAGCATGTTAATCACGTAGAGCCTGTTTTTTCATTGTAGAATGAAGATAATATCTCTTCCATTTACTTAACAGAATTGAAATCCAAATCAGATGAAATAAAGATACCTCAAGGCATTTAAAGGTTGTGAAATACTATGAAAAAATTATTTTTTAAATGAATATAAATAATTTTCATTATTATAGCTAAGGCATGAGCTGTGTCCTCAAACATATGCAGCCTAGTTAAAATGTTGAACTAGACAATAGATGAAAAGTTTATTATTCTTATTTGATTTTTTACACATCTATGACCAAGTCTTCATGTCATTTCTTAAGAATCCTTTAAGTTGATATCCACAATATTAAGTAGCATTGCTTTTCAATATTATTGTTATTATTAGAGTGAATATTAAAAATCAGGACAGTATTAGATGTCAGTGCACTATCAAAGACAATTAACAGGGAAGAATGTTTAAAACATGCAGAATCACTAAAATATCATACATCTTACTGTATATTTTTGTTAATTAAATAGTTCATCAGTCTTAAGTTCCAATGAAAAGAGTCAGAAGCTTAAGGGTTGGTTTGGAGACAAACATATTTTTTACGTAAGTGTTTGTTATTTGTTTGTTTTATATCCCATTTCCCCTTCTCCAAGTCCCTACCCTCTTCTATTTATTTTGCCTTCATTCAGATTCTAGAGCCAATAGTTCTTTACACTGAGCTAATGAATGGTTAGAGAGTACAAGAATCAGTTTAGAGTTTATATGATCCTTTTGAGAATGCATAAAAATATGCTTCCTATGTGTGTGTGTGTGTATTGTTAAAAGTATGCAACACGTACTTTATATCTCTTGGTAGACATGCACTTTCTTTCCTCCTTGGAGGGATTCATGAATTTTAGCAGGTACATGAGCTTAAAAGTACTAGGAGCTACTAAACTGCAGATATTGGTACCTAAATGAGCATCAATTAAAGGGAGTAATTTTCCTTCCCCACTCCCTTTCAATGATCCCTGTTGTGTCTGAAACATTTGAGTTGGAGTAGATAGTAGATTAAAAAAGGTTAGAGGGCCAGCCAGTGAGAAGGGGATAAGAGAGTACCTCTATAATGGTTTTCTCTTTTTCTCTCCTTCTTTCCTACTTTCTCACCTTCTTGGTGGTGGTGGTGGTGGTGTAGTCGCTAAGTCATGTCTGACTCTTGTGACCCCATGGACCGTAGCCTGCCAGGCTCCTCTGTTCCAGGCAAGAATACTGGAGTGGGTTGCCATTTCCTTCTCCATCTCAACTTCTTACTTTATGGCTCTTATGCTTAATCACTCCATTGTTTTCTTCTTTTCCTTCCCTCCTTCTCTTCCTCCTTCCTTCCTTTTTCTTTTTCTTTCTTTATTCGATTACTCCTCTTCAGAGGAGAAAGGTTAAAACAAGCATTATTTTGAGTTAGGGTCAAAAATGTATTTTTTAATGCTGTAGCAGTATCCCTTTCCTCATTCCCTTCTCTTTTCCATTGATGTGAATGTATTCATTTTACTACTATCTCAGTTTTGAGAGCGTTATTTCCCATCCAGCAGAAGCTGTAGTGCTTAGCAGAAGGCGTTTCTATAGCAGAACTAATTTAGAAATCAATAGAAAGAAAAATAAATACCTGTGTTTTTTTTTAATCTTTGATTTTTAACATTTTAGCTCCCTACTTGAATGTCATCATCTAAGCTAAAATTTCCCTCAATGAATAGATACAACAAATAAATTGATTTGTGAGTTATTTAACATAGAAAATAGATGAAATTAAACTGTAATGCTTCTATTTAGTGATACAACTGAGTTATTTTAGAGACATGGACAAGGCCATCTGTAGCTTCTATGAAGGATATAAAAAGATTATAATTTGACCTTCTCTAACAAGAACGTCCTATTACCTTAAAGACTGAATGATTCTCTTCACTTTTTCATTTTACCCAAGAATCTCATTGTACCATCATTAATTTCTTTAGAGGAAATGAGTTTGGGAAAGGAAGAAAAAGATGATTATAATATCATGAATTTTTGTTGACAATTGAAAATGTTGCTAGGCAGAGTTTTCCTTGTGCCCTATTCTTGTAGGATTAGAATTTTCCAGTTGGATTGGCTTGGCTGTCAAAAAGTCAAGTTGATTTTTCTTTCCCTAGATTAAGTTGATAATTGGCTGAATAAAATGTTAAGAACAATTAGGAGAGGTAGGATTTTAAAGCTACTTAACAAAACAAACAAACTTGTGGAACTATTTTGTACTTTTTTTGTAACTTCTCCAGAGAACACATTGTATAAAGTTATGGCTTCCTGTTCCATGAAGTATTTCTTCCTTGACCTACCTGCCATAACTGCTTAGCTTACACTTAAAGGAAAAAAAGTTTCCATTCCACTATTGAATCTTTAAAGAAAAATAAAACTACAGTCTTTTCTTTTTCACACAAAAGCCTTCACAGCACTAGTTTTAAAGAGAGCTTAATTCTTACACTAGATGTTTTTAACTCTTTGTTCAGAACACAGGAATGCTACCTTCTCTTGTCTTTCTTAACATCTATAAGACTTTTTATCATTTTCTCTGCCTAGTTCAGATTGTTTTGCTCTCAATACCAGCTACTTCCTCTCATTTTCCTCCACTATCGTTCCACCCCTTCCTTCTTTCTCTTGCTTTGCCTCAGTCTTCTTACTTTGCCCCTGTATTCCCCATACTTAAAATTATCTGTAACTTCTCATCTGGACAAATGTCTCCTAGTTTTGACCCAGACTCAAAACGCATTTCTTAATTGATCTCTTCTGTGTAGCCAGCCTCTTCTCTACCAATAATTCCTCTTGGTAACCATCCCAAACTCACAGGCTATGTAATAACAAAAATAAATTCAAATTTATCTGCCTTGTTAATCAAAATGCTTCTTTTCGGGGTTAGGGACTCTTTAATGTCTTCTGTAGAGCGCTTACCACTTTGTCTTGTTAGCAAAGGTGGCAATATCTCAGTGCATTAGCAGAAATTGAAAACTGTATGTTTCATGTATGTTGGTCATCAAACATGAAAGAGTTTGTTTACTTAAAGCATATCAATGACACTTTTTCTGAAGTGAATCTTATATTTTTCAACCTTCTCAAAGTGTTGCAAACATGAATTAACCTTTGCATAGTGATTCTGTGATCATTATCACTGTAATGGTTTCCTAGGGCTGTAACAAAGTGGTGCAAACGGGATGCCTTAAACAACTAAAGTGTCAGAGATCTGTTGAGTAAAATCAGCAGAGTTGATTTTTTCTGAGGGTTCTGAGAAGAAATCCGTACCATGCCTCTTTCCTAACTTCTGATAGTTTGCTGGCAATCTTTGGTGTTCTTTGACTTGCATCTCTCTCATCTCTGCCATCATCCTCAGGTACTGTTCTCCCCATGTTCACGTCTGTGTCCAAAATCCCCCTTTATAAAGACATCAATCAAATTGGATTAGGGTTCCAGTCTACTCCAGTATGACCTCATCTTAGTTAATTATATCTATAATGACCTTATTTCTAATAAATTCACATTCTGAATTATTGGGGGTTAGAACTTTAACATATGAATTTTGAGGGAATATAGTTCAAACCAGAGCAAATGTAAATATTTCTGTGTAGAGCTCTATCACTTTGATATCTGTTGGACACAATTATATGTATGTTTGCAAACTGTACATAGTTCTTAACCTTGAATACTTCGTCCCTCACCTCCTCTGTTTCTTCTTCATTCTAAGGCACATTCTTACAGTTCCCATTGTGCTTTCTTCTGGAAGTAACCCATCTCTCCATGTAACATGAGTGAAAGACCCCGAAAGATCAGCATAACTGATGCTACTGGGTATTAAGGAAGAATATATAGGTTCCAAGTTAAAGATTTACTGATGAATAAAGATAAGTTTGAACAATTGTGTGTGCTTTATGACATCTTTGTTTGTTTTAGTTTTCTTAAGGACTCTGTATTTTCTTTTATCTGGGTTATTGACCATGTTAAATCATGATATACTTATAGGTGAATATGAGATGGCTGGGTAACTAGAAGTATTAATGTATTATTTTTTTCAAGGAAGATATTAAAGTTAAAGCAATATATTGATTAAAATATTAGATATTGAATTATCTTGTCTACCACTTAGCCAAGAATCTGCCCATTAGTATAGGAAAATCTGAGTTCCCCGTACTAAAATTAGTCGTAGATATGAAATTAGTAGAACAGAATTATGCTTTTGTATAGTGTCTATAACACTGAGGTTTTTCAGCAAACATCATGGAAGTTCAGAATTGTGTTGAAATCCAATGCTGTGAGTGGGTAAGGAAAGGTGCACATTCAGTTCTTAGCAGGCAGTTCTACCTGCAGGATGAGGGGCCTGTACCCCCAGGTGCTGACCTACCAGGAGTGGCCCATGTGGTTCTCAGGGCATCGTGCTGATGAGCCACCCACTGTGGTTCCAATTCTGGCAGCCAGAGCCAAAGTGGCTGTTTGATCTTTGGAGTGGCTCCTGCCACCGTGGCTGCCTCTGTTTGTTTTGCCCCGCCCTTTTGTCATTACTCCCACCTGGCCTTATAGAACAAAAAATGAGAAGTGGGAGGAGGTTGTGAGAGGACAGTGCAGGGACATGACTTTGCCAGATACAAAAAGCTGCTTAAGCAGTTCTTGTTCTAAAAGCTTGTATAAGATTTCTGCGACCTATTGGTGAATATATTTTACTTTATGTATCATTCAACAGTCTGCTAAAAACTGCTTTCCCTGATTCGGCTTTCTTGTTACTAAGATCTTAGATCCATCCTAGAACGCAGCCAGCCATTCAAATAAAAGGCAATATTGCTTCCCATCTTAGAAAGAGTCTTCCTTAATAAATATATGAATATGCTTAGAAATATTTACTTCGTCTTATGCCTTGATATTTTAAAATCAATTCCTCTAAAATACTTGAAAATCAGTTTTGGTGACTTGATTATATTGGTCACTTTTTTTACATTATATGAAATTTTGTTGAAAAGTTTTCATAGATTATGCAAGTTTATTCTAATATATTATTTGATAAAAGTGTAAACATGACTATGCTCATTTTATAGCATAAAAAAGCAAAAAGCTGAGATACTAAATAGGTTATTTAAGATGATTTAGGTGTTGATGTCCTTCTCTCCACTTGATACTGGTAGTATCATTTAGATACTCTGAGATATAGGGCTTTTGCAAATGCTCTATGAGATGTTCAAAATATTTTCTCCACATTATCGTGATAATATTTTTGTATGATAGATAAAGAGAAGGAAATTGACATGCGAGGGAATATTAAATGACTTGTAGCAAATCACATAGTGAGGTCATTGGAAAGCTGATAAGATCTTGGACTCCTTCCCTCTGTGAACTAGTCATGACAAGTTTTCTGACAAGAAATATTTTTCTCCTTCAGGGAATCCCAATTTTCACACTTGTGAAGGTTGAAGGCTTTCATTGAAAAAGTAATGCCTCAAGTGACAAGGACCTTTTGAGCAATTTAAAGTTTTAATCTCAACCTAACACAGCCAAATATATTGACTACCACTTAACAGTTTATGAATATTTCTAAAATTCTTGTTTCAACAGAATTCTAAATTTGAAACTGGAATTAAATCACCTTTCCCCTCTGTTATCACTTAGTAAAGCAGTTAGATATTAGGTATTTATGTGCATATATAAAAAAGAATACGTTTGGAAACCATAAAGTATATGGAATTTATTTGGGAAAATGATATACAAATATACAAAATAGTATCAGTTTTGAGATGTTTCTATAATAATGTCTCAGTTCATTTCAGTTGCTCAGACATGTCTGACTCTTTGTGACCCCATGGACTGCATCATGCCAGACCTCCCTGTCCATCACCAACTCCCAGAGTTTAGTCAGACTCATGTCCATTGAGTTGGTGATGCCATCCAACCATCTCCTCCTCTGTCATTCCCCTTCTCCTCCTGCCTTCAATCTTTCCCAGATAATAATGTCTGCTTGTCATCATTTTTAACCAGAAGATTGATTTTCCCTAAGTAAGGCTGGAGAATTAGGCAGTAGAGATCCAATGTGGCCAGAATTTTACTAAATTGTTGTTATCAAACCTATTATCCAGGAAAGAGTACATGAAGTAGTCATCTTCCATGCTTCTGTGTGTGTGTGAGAGAGAGAGAGAGAGTTAGTTGCTCAGTCGTGTCTGTTTGCAACCACATGGACTGTAACCCACCAGGCTCCTATGTCAGGGATTCTCCAGCCAACAATACTGGAGTGGGTTGCCATGTCCTCCTCCAGGGGATTTTCCTGACCCAGGGATGGAACCCTGGTCTCCTGCATTGCAGATGGATTCATTCCCATCTGAGCCACCAGGGAAGCCCCTTCTGTGCTTCTACGTTCTACCAATTAGGAGTTCCAGCTGAGAAATAAACAGATTCCAGAAAGCTCTGACTCAGGATAGCTCACTCAGGCTAGTGTGGCTCAGAAAGCTCCTATACTTAATTGATCTGCTGATTTCCCCATCTGATGATCTCAGCTAGAGGCCATCGAATAAGAATCAATAATAGAAGATCTAGGCAATCGCTTATCCCAAAGGAATCCTCAAAGGAGAAATGTTACTTACCCATTCAAGTAAATGAGAAGAGCCTTCTTGAAGCCCCTCCAATGACCCCTTCTGTGAAATAATACCCCGTTTCACCTACGACCAGCTTCATCACCATCAGTAAATGTGTGTTCCGTTAATATTTACTCTACACTTTAGCTCACTAAAGCTATACAATACTGGAGATGGTTGGACTAAATCAAGGTCAAGTGAGAAGAAAGTATGTGGAAAGGGCATCAGGGTGCCTGGAGTTGGAGAATGCTGGTAGTTAACTGTAGTTAGTAAACAGTGGCATTGGGTTAGTCAGAGGACAGCTTATGACTGTGCTAAGTTCTGTACTCTCCCCAGTGAGTCCCAAATAAGTTTTTACATCTCCATGAAATAAAAATGTAGCATTGTATTAATCACTTGGAAAATTAAGTTTTTTTTGTTCTATAATTACCTGGTAAATTCTTGTGTTATCTATCTCTATTTTGTGGGTCAGCTTTTCTCTGGCAGCTCAGCTGGTAAAGAATCCATCTTCAATGCAGAAGACCTGGGTTTGATCCCTAGGTTGGGAAGATCCCCTGGAGAAGGGAACAGCTGCCCACTTCAGTATTCTGGCCTGGAGAATTCCATGGACTGTATGGTCCATGGGGTCACAAAGAGTCAGACACAACTGAGAGACTTTCACTTCACTTTTTTGTTTTCTTAAGCACCACCATTTCAGCTATATTATTAACATTCTCAAAGGGATTTCCACCAGACTACCAAGTCCACTTTGCTTTAGCTAAGTCTTATTTACATGTATTGTCTAAGGCAGACTTAGATATTACATGTGTCATTTGATTCCAAAACAGTAAACTTTAGTTGTATGTGATAAGCTGTAGCTCTGAACACTTCAAATACCACATTGTACACCTATTCGGGGCTTTTTATTTCTATGTTTTTTAATCCTAGGTACGTTATCTCCTTTAATTTTCACAACAAACCATTTTAGAGATAAGAGATTTGAGCCTCAAAGAACCTAATTAATTTGATAGATGGCATATACCTAGTAAGTGGCCGAGCTAGGATTCAAACCTAAGCCTTTCTGACTCAAAGTCTTCCTCTCACTTTTTAGACCATTATCTCATTCTTCTTGTAAAGGTGTAAAAGATTTTGAATTACCTTCTGAGATTCTGAGAAGTTCTAATAAGGGAGAAGGGAGCTGTCATAGCATGTGATGTAATGCTAGTTTCCATCATCTAAAACATGCCAACTCAAGCTAGCTGTCAGTTTGTCTCCCAGTGCTAGCCTATTGGTACAATAAATTATTATTTTCCAGTCTTATTTTGAGACATGTCTCTCATTAAATATAGGGGTTTAGCTTAATTCTCAAACTAACCTCAAAACTATCATAATTTTTCTAAATTAAAAGTAATGATATACATATTATATGTGACCAAGTAACTATCAAGTACTGAAACTGATGGTGCGTGGGTATTAGTGGCAGTGGTCTCATTATTTAGAATGAATCCACATAATGCATATCCAGATTCACCACTTGTGAGTTTCATAACCTATTAAATGGAGATGGTAATAGTACCTACTTCATTATATTGTGAGGATTAAATGAGATAATATATGTAAAGTCCTTAGATCAGTTCCTAGCATATAGTAAGCACTCAATAAATGGTAAACTTATTATATTTAATTATTGCAGAAATAAAAATCAAACAATAACTGGTAAGCACTTGGTAGATATCAGGATTTCCATACATATGTACTGAATAAATTAATAAATTACATCAGTTCTCCAAATTGGCTAGCTGTTAATGATTTATGGTAAATACGATATGCTGGTGGCTGTCTCACTATTGAGTTTAGTATAAAACAAAGTGTTTAATGTCATTAAGAACTCTATGCAATTTTCAGGAGCATGTCCTAGCTCTGAAAGAGCTTTTTCGGTATTGGGGTATCATTTCTTTTCTTCAACATCTTCTGCCTTAGTACTGTATAGCATAAACTCTCTGGTTAGAGTTATAGGTGTGACCACTAAATGGAAATAGGTTTTCCCCCTCCTTTATTAGCCATACAGATATTATTTCTCTTATGGTGCAATGAAAACAGAAATTGTATGTAAGTTTGTACATAGTAAAAGTAGAGAAGTGGCTAGAAAAAACAGAGTCAGTATATGCTGGGAATGCTTCCTATCTGCGTAAGACAACTGAAATACACTGAAAGTAAGAATGACATACACAGTCACTATTTGTACCAGTTATGGAGGCACTCGGAGAAGGCAATGGCACCCTACTCCAGTACTCTTGCCTGGAAAATCTCATGGACAGAGGAGCCTGGTAGGCTGCAGTCCATGGGGTCACTAAGAGTCGGACACGACTGAGCTACTTCACTTTCACTTTTCACTTTCATGCATCAGAGAAGGAAATGGCAACCCACTCCAGTGTTCTTGCCTGGAGAATCCCAGGGACGGGGGAGCCTGGTGGGCTGCCGTCTATGGGGTCGTACAGAGTCGGACATGACTGAAGCGACTTAGCAGCAGCAGCATGGAGGCACTGCTTACTTTTCTGATGATGTCAAGATATTACAATATAGGGAATCTTTTTTCTTAAGAAATTGATTTTAAAATCCTGAAATGTTTTATGATTATGTACCTGACTTTATCATGCTTTGAATATCATAGTTTATAAATAACTGGTAATCTAATTCTAATGAAAGTTTTAGAAAGGGTTCAAAGGTTTGCTCTGCTTCAAATATTCCTTTACCAATGATATTACTCCTCTACCTTTCGAAACAGTCTATGGATCATTTCTAGAAGCCCTGCCTCATACATTTATACATATTTATGTCATTCCTTCTGCTATATTGTATTGTAGTTTTATGTTTAGATTTTCCCTTTTTGAGTCTGGTGGCTAAATTGTGAGCTTCTTGAAGACAAAAACTGTGTTTTATTTATCTCTCAAAACATAGTATTATTCAGTTCCTAGAATTGAGTAGGGTGCTCAATAAATATATATCCAATAAATTGATGAACTTTCAGTCACACACATACACACATATATTAGATCAGGGCATGAGTAGAATGTCCTATATCTTTGCATATTCTTCAAGTGCTTATGAACCTTTTAACATTCCTTATAAACAGATTGATATATCTCTGAATGTTCTGGTCACTTTGAGGGAAATTTTCTAATCTTTGAAAAAATTCTTTTTTTTTTACCTTTTCTTATTCTTTGTTTTTACTTTGAGCATCATTTTTGTCATGGACACAAGTGTGCTGTCAAGTATTGATTGTTTGACTGGACCATACAGTATTTTGAATCCTTAGTTTCATTCACACATTGCCTGTTTGGTAGCTTTGGTCAAGCACGTTATCTGTATGTTACATAATAAATCCATGGATTGTTTCATTTAACTAGAAAAATAAAAATCTTACTTTCAAAAAAGTTCTCAGCATTTAATACAGTGCTTGGCATATTGTTAGGACTCAATAAATGTTTGTGGAATGCATGAATAAGTCAGCCATTATTGTTAACTGTTTTGAGGTATGAGATTAAGAAAAAAAAGACTAAATGAAATGCCCAGTATCAGGCAGCCGGGGGGACAGCAAATCTGACATTCAATAATTCTTACCTCTGTGTTTTTAGACTGTTACACAAGCTCACTGAGAAGTGCTGTATATGTCTGATTTCTCAACTTCACCCTGCAGTAAACTTTTGCAATCTGGAGGCTAGAGACCTCTTTTGTAAATGTTGTCTGCCCGATGACTGTGTTGGCACTGAGAGGGCCTTAGCAGATAAAGTGGAGGAACATATGGCTCCCATCTGAATACAAATTGGTGGACATAACGTGGTAATTCAGCGGAGATGTCCTCTATATTGTAAACCGAAAGAGTATGATTAGAGGTGTTTATAAACGGCGTCTGAATTCCCCACACACACACACCCTCCCCACCTCTTTCCACTGTAGTTTTATCGGCCTGAATCATAGCCATCTAGCGTCCCAGGCTCACTGCGTTATTTGTTAAAATGGCCAGCGTGAGGAATTATTAATTAAAGCTAACAAATCACCCTGACGAGCTGTGCCCTGGCATGGCTGAAGGTTGATTGGCGAAAGTGTTCTCCTCTAGAGAAAAGACTTTTTGTGCTTGTGACGCAGTCAGGGACGGATTATTGAATATGCAAGTTAGAAGAAAAATCACAGGACAAGCAAATTGAGTATTTACTGGCAAATAATTGCTCTCTTAAGCTGTGGCTCTCTTCCTAAATTCTTAACATTCCCGAGGGTTAGAAAGAAACACAGAAAAATGCATCGGTACAGAGTACATTTCAAAAAAATTACCTAGACTGATGTTTCAGACTTGTGCAGGTAAGTGCGATTATGTGTGCGTGGAAAGTGAAACAACAAGGGGAAGCAAGGGGAAAATGGGGGAAATGTGTAATCTGGTGGGTTTTTAAAAATCAATTTGTTGTTTATTGAAATACTGCTCGGCGTATTTCTGCATTGACTGAGAGTTTAGTTTCAGTGTTGGATTTATTGTGAAAGTTAGAGAAATAAGAAGGAGGGAGGTTTCTCAGAGTTACTTTGTGCCTTTATCAGCAGAAGAGTATGTTAATGCTTTGCCCCAATAATAGTTTTAAACTTTGCTCAGATATTTGTGGATATTTGTATAAAACTATCACTTGATTTAAGACTCTTCAGTTATTCTCAATATTATTCATTATGATCTGTCTTAAGAGCATCCCAAACATGTTTGGGTACAACTATTGCTTTTACTTTTCAAAGTAAACTCTGTTTTACATTAGCACCAAGCTAGTCCTTGTTCAGAATTTCTAAAAGGACATTACAGTTCCGGAATAGTTACTTAAACTTCAGGCTTCTGTAATAACCAGAGTGTCCTTATTGTCAACTGTGTGGTCTTTTTATCTGAAGTGTTAATCAGACTACTGAGTTTCGTGGACATTTTAAGATAAGTGAGACTAGGTTAGAGACTTTTTCAAAAGACATTTAAATACATAAAAGCATGAGTGTGGAAATGAAGGCTCGTTTTATGTATAAAATACTGACATTAAGAAACAGAGATGTATTGCTAATACAGCTGGGTTAAGTGAACAATATTATCAAAACACATATATCCACTGAATTTCATATTCTGTGAAAACCTGGAATATGTGCTTTCATCGACAACAAACTGTTTTTGAAATGAGAGTAACTGGCTGGCGAAATAGCATTTGAGAATTGTAATAACTATGAATAACATGGATTTAAAACAAAGGCATAAACATAATTTAAACTAAATTAAGTAATTAATAATTGCAAAGTGCTTTAACAATAAAACATCTTCAAGACAGTAAGAATAATAGTAATAATAGTAATAAAAGTGGAAAGTCTGGTAATCACTCAAAAATTAAATCAGATAACTAACATAAGTTTTTAGATAATCAGAATTTTAAAATGTAAATATTTAACTTATTTTACCTTCTAATCTATTCCTGAACCATGCAATATTGTATTGGCTACAATTTTTCCTTACTATATCTATTTTATTAGAAAATGACTTCTCTTAATATGTAGAATAGAGCTCAGAAGAAAGTTTAGAAAGTGTATTTTTTAAAGGTTTAATTCCCACTGGATAACATTCTATCCTCAAATTTCAAGAGGCAGCCCCCTTAAAGTTTCTTGTGACTATATGAGGGCACAGTTTGGTCCATTATTTTCAAATAGCAAAGGGCACATTTAAAGCATATGTTCAGAGACTAAACCATCTGCCTGCTTTATTATGAATACCACAGAATTATGAGGACTTGGAAAGGCTCCGAAACTGAACCAGAGTTCTGTACAAGATTTAAAAAAAAAATACAGCACTTTTGTTTTAAAAAGTGCTTTGTAACCACTTACTTTTGCTAAGTATTTCATTAGTTCTTCTGTGAGAGAATTGTATCATTACACCATTTTGATGTATGGGGAGTCAATGGCAAAATGTAGTTGAGTGACATGAACCTATGGCAAGTTAATGGTGATATTTTTGCTCTGATTTAACTCCCTCCATTTAAATGCCTCTTAGAGTTTTGGATTGACTTATCAATAGTGAAACTCACAGTGAACTGAGGAAACATAAAATGGTGACCGCTAGAATAAAAATGAAATCCAGCTGCTAGCTTCTGGACTGTCTACAAATGAGTTGCAAGAGACAAGTAGAGGTCAGACTAAAGAGCATATCTGTAATCCAACTGTGATGTATTCCAAGTATCAGTCAACTGTTGGTGCCCATGATGGTAGGGGGGGATTAAAAAAAACAAGGGCAACTTGGCATTATTCCTGCATGGTGCTATATTCTTTTGATATCTGAAAGGATATGAGATCCAGAAATTAATATAACAAAAATCATATTTGTGTCTCAACACAATAATAGTTCAGCCCAAAGTGGTTAGATAAGGACAAATTAAGATGAGTGTCACTGTTAAGATGTCCAGTGCCCAATTAGAGTTCTTCTAACTTACCTGAGTTGTTACTAGGATCAGTCTGAGACTAGCTGGATCATTATCAGAAGAAATACAGAAAATAGACTAAACCCATTTTGAATAGAGGCTTTCATTGTTGAAATGACTTATCACTGTTTGTTGCTTAATGAAAATTATTTAAGAAAGTAACACTGGAGGCAGAGGACTAAAGAGTTTCATTGAAGATTTTAAGATATATACATATATATGTATGGAAGAGTCATATAAGTAAATAATTATTCATATATATTTCTGTGCATCCATTTATAATTTTAAAAATAAAAAATATAAATTACACACCTTGTTAGGCTGATTAAACCTAGGAATTGGTTGTTTCTTGTTGTTTTTTTTTTAATACAATCAGTCTAAAAGACTGAACACACAGATTTTAACACAGCTATAGTTGGCTTTCAAAACTGAAGGATGTCAAAATTAATGATCTGGTGCCAAAAATACCTATGTTCAAATTCACATGGATATTCTCATAGTAGTAATTTTAATTTTATGCCTCTCTATATTGCAGTCCTACAAATAATCAAATGAATTTATTAGCCCAAAGACTATAAAATATTTCCATTATTTCAAAAGGCTAGTTTTTATTTTATATTTTAGGTGAGTTTTATATATATATGGGCTTCCCTGATAGCTCAGTTAGTAAAGAATCTGCCTACAATGGAGGAGACCCCGGTTTGATTCCTGGGTTGGGAAGATCCCGTGGAGAAGGTAATGGCTACTCACCCCAGTATTCTGGTCTGGAGAATTCCATGGACAGAGGAGCCTGGCAGGCTGCAGTCCATAGGGTCACAAAGAGTTGGACACAACTGATCAACTTTCACACACACACATATATATAAACACGCACAGAGACACATATACTCTTTGTTTTGTTTTTCTCATATATTTCTACCATTCAGTTCCAAAAAGGGAATTCAAATGACTGAGAAAGGAAAAGATGCAAGTAATACAGTGAAATACATGAAGTAAAAGTAGATAAGAAAGGCAAAAACAAGAAAAGAAACAATAAACAAGGGCAAAGATATAGAGTCAAGAGTGAAGTTGGTACACAAACTACATTCGATGAAGTGCTATACATTTTCCTTTAAATTTGCATGCAGTCAAGTCAAAGAGAAAACCATGGCAAGTTATGCAATTTATAACACTCATAAGAATAATTTAAAAATCTCCATCATTCATTACTAAGGTTCTTGGAGAATGACAGACTCTGAATATTTAGAGAACTCAGTCCTAATGGAGCTTCCACTGAAAATAATTATAGGCTACAGAGACCTAGAGGTCAGGACAGAATCAGCAGTTACACTTTTGTGAGGCACGTGTAGAGGAATAGACTATAGTAATCTCTTTTCAATCCCAGGCGAGAAGTTTCTTGGGAGGAGGAAGGGGAAGCTCCAATTAGTGCAGTTATGTTGGCAAGACCAAGGTTTTATGGAAAATAGGGATTTCAGGAGAAATTTTAATAATTATCTCATATAAATATATGTATACATATATAGTTTAACAAAAAATCAAAAATTTAGAAGGCATCCACTTTTATAATAGCCATTAAAACACATTTTATCAAATAAACCTCTTGAATCAACTCTGCTTCCCTAAATTGTTATTGAAATGTTGCTGTACTCCTGCCATTTTTTTCCTACTTTTACTTGAAGCACACTGTCAGTCTTTGTGAAGTTTTAAAAAGAACCTTTTCTGGCTTAAATTGAATGTTTCTTGCCTTTGCGTCCTTCCTTGGTTCATTTTCAAAAGTCTTAGCAAACTACCTGGTCTTTTCATGGCAATTTTGATGGTTAAGTCACATTGAATAGGTCTGTCTTTTCTCCATATTGAAAAAGTAAAGCATAAAGTTTTTTTTTTTTTTTTTCCACAATTCCTCTGTAGCACAATCCATAGTATGTAGTCCAAGGACCACCTGTATCAGAATTACCTAGGATGTTTGTCAAAATGAAGATCCCTGGACCCTATTCCTGAATTTCTGAATTAGAAGCTCTGAGATTAGAGTCTGAGGATCTGCAATTTAGGAAGTTACCCAGGTTAGTTACATACACTAAAGTTGGAAAACCACTCTTACAAGATTGTGACTTTAAAATTTCTAGTATATGAGTATAAAATGGTAGAATTTCCACTCTATAGTTGATGAGAGCTAATTATGTATAACACAGGCCAAAACACTAAGGCATATTAGGTGATGATGGATGGCCTTTTCGTGAGACTGGGAAGATCAAGCTTAGAAAAACATTCTGAATTTGTTTGAACCCTTCAAGTCATATCTCACCATTACAGGAAGATGTTCTTAAAATTTTTAGCTGTCATTTACTGAAAGCTACTATGTGCTAAGTCATGTGTTGCATCTGGGTAGTAGAGATACAAAGATGAAAAAGAACAACTCCATCCATTGTCTGAAAAAATGCATATTCTAGGATAATTTATTACTACTAAGATATTATCTTCTCTGTGCTAGGATAAGTATGAATTGCACATAATATTCTCTTGAGTAAAACTGAAGATTCCCATTGTATTATATCAGTATGAATTTATACTTGATAGAAATTTTATATAATAAACCCTGGTACAACTTGGAAGCTGCAAAATGCAAGAAACCATTGTCGGTTCCTCCTTCTTCCCCTCAGCAATAGACTGCATCCCCCAGTACTGAAATGGGAGGTGTCGTGGGGACCTACTAATTCCATCTTTGTCCTCTATCAGTGATTTGATACTGGGATTCCTTTTGAGAGGAGGAAAGGGATATGTAAGTAAATGCATCTGACGTTATGAAGACTTGTATGTCCTTTTCTACTGCCTCATCTAAGGCCTCAGCTGACCTGTAGGAAATGCTGGAGCCTAGCCTCCCTTGTTGGCAGGTAGGGCAAAATATGGAGGAACTTGAGTGATCCTGCCTAGTACCCTGCTCCAAAGTGTCATTAGTACCAGGAATTGGTATCAACAGGCTAAAAGAGACATTTTATGCATAAAGGAATCTGGTAGCTGGTCTGAGGAACAGGATAGAACTTGCAGTTTCATTGATGATTCATGTTTTCCTGGAAAAGTACTGGAGACACTCTCCCCTCTTATTATTTCCAGAACAATATGAGAAATATTGTGAGACCTTCCATATCTTTTTTCTTTTCCTTCCCTTTTCTTCAACATATATTTGCTATGTATTTAGTGCCATGCTTTCTTTTAGGAACTTTAGGGATAGAATGATGAATAAAGTTTCTACTTTTCGGAAATCTATATTAGGGTATATAATGTATTAGGGTTAGAAGGGGAATAAAATTACTAAATGTAAAATGTAGAGTAATGCAAGTATAATATGATTCATTTTAAGAACATTGCTTGCTGCACCCTCCATGACATATATATATATATATATATATATATATATATATATATATACATGTATCTGTGTGTGTGCATGTGTGTATAAATACCTATTTCTTGATGCATTTATAGACTTCACTGGAGAACAGACTAGTCAATCCAGGACTCTGCTTATTGTGGGAAGCTTTTTTTCATAGGGACCTGCACAAAATGTAAGGGGAAAAACAAGCACACTACAAGGATCAATATGTGTGCACGGTCAAATGCAAGACCGTTCTTTTCCATCTTTTTGCTTACTTGTGTGTATGTTTCCTGGGTTTTGTTTTTGTTGTTTAAGATCTAAATGCTAGGCACTTCAGACACCCTGGGGTCTAAGAGTTAGGGTCAATCTTCAAATAAACAAAGTAAAGATGACAAACGACTAATAATAGTATGTGCCTTGATAAGGGTCTATGAGGGATGCAGTACTGTCCTAGAAGAGATCAGAGCATAGGCAACAGGAAAGGTTTCCCAGAGGGATTCAGGTTTTAACTTAGACTAACAATGCAACAGTAAAACAAAACAAAAATATTTTTTAAAGTAAACTAATTTTCACCTGATCACAAAGGTATGACCCCAGTGTGTCACCTAATATGTATCCATGATGAAAATATTCTAGACAATAAGACAACCTATATTTTTTTTTAAAAAAGGGAGTATTGGAAATCATTGGTTAACTCAGCACTTGAGAGAAACCATTGTTAACGTTCATATGAAACTTTTTGAATGCGTATTATGTTCCAGAGTTATGCCAGCCAGCCACGGTCTTCTCAGAAGGGAACATTTTAATTAGCAGGCAATATGAATAGAAGCAACTCAAACTTTAACTCCTGTTGGCTGTCTTCATATTTGGTATTACAAACCAGCTGGGTCCCACCTGGAGTTAGCATAGCTTGGAGAGCATATATGAGTGTTCTCCGGAACAAACATGGCACCTGCTGCCGCCCTCACCTAGAGAGGTGTGAAAGTCAGGTTCGTTGACTGCTTCTTCTCAGCCTGTGTGACCTTGGGCGAGTTATTTGGCCTCTCTGTGTCTTGGTGTCCTTCTCTGTCAAATTGGATTACTAACAGTATATACCTCACAAGATACTTTGAGAAATGAATAAGATAATGCATATAAAGTGCGAATCACAGCTCTTGGCACCTAGTGTAGTATTCAGTAAGTGCTGTCATTAATATGATGCTGACTACTATTACTATTACAGTTATTTTCATTGCCAAGGAAACTTGCTGAAAACAGATTTTGTCCAGTGCATCTGCATTGTCACTACTGACAAAACAACTCAAAACACACTTCTTACTGAGGGTGGGACAGAGATATCATCTTTGCCACACACATTAAGAATCTGAATATATAGCTGAAATTATAATATAATTCAGGAGATAAAATGACATTATGCAGACTAATTTTCTGTTTCTAGATAGAAATGATGTTTAAATCTGCCTTAAATGCCCTTCCTGTTACAGGTTTTGTTTCAACAATCTGTGGCTAACTAGGTTTGTTTAATTAAAGAAACTTTAAATCCAAAGCCCTAATGTTTTTCACATAGTACTGTATTTTTTATACCATCAGTGACTGAAAAAGATTAGAAACATAATTTGACCTAATGAGGCATCTTCAGGAAGGAGAGACTTCTACATTGTCAAGATCTGTATTTTAACATGATAGTGAACAAAAATATCTAGCCTAGCAGTGCCACATGTTAGGTGCTTAAATACATATTTTGAATTGACTTACAATTTGCAAGAAAAAGCACATGAACATCAGTGTAGATGTTCTATAGAAGTGAAAATGATTTTAAGAGAAAGATTGCACAGTAGAAAAACAATATATTAGAAAAATTCATTTGTGTGGAATCTTGACAACATATTATGTTAACTTTATAAAATAGTAGGCTTGCCTCAGTATGAAAGGCAGAAATGTACAGTGAAAAGAATGTAGACTTTGTAGTTGCACAGCCATGTATTCGGTTATTCCCTCCACTATTTGCATATTATATAATCATGGATACATTATTTCTTGTGGCTAAGTCCTTAAACAGAAAATGGGGCAATAATGGCCTCATTGCATGGTAAGTTTATGTAGTGCCTAGAAGAGTTCTTCGAGCATGATAGATAAATTATATCTATTGACAATGGCAATAACAATAAGATAGAAAAACCCTGTGTACAATAAATATAAGCCTATTATGTGTAGAATATATATATATAATTCATATGAATTGGTATATACATTCCAATATAATAAATACTAATACCTGAAATTGCCTTGCTTAATATTTGACATACCATCAAAGTGCTACATGTAAATTTTACCTATTTAAATGCTATTATGAAAAGTTCTGCCGTATTTATTTTAGTTAAATGAAGATAAAATTAAAAAATCTAAAACCAACTCTATCTTTTGAAGAATGACAATAAAAGCAAAAGCCACCAAAAGATCTGTTACTAACAGTCAAATAATTTGAACTTAATGCAAATAAAGAGCAGGGAAAATACTCCATTTCAAATGATAGAAAAAGTGAATTAACTTGAGAGACTCTTAGGTGACCCCTAATCTGGATAGTATTAATTGGAAGCATTTTAAAGATCATAGGGCTATTATTTCTAGTTTCTGTGGTAGCTACATATGGAAAATGGCTGCAGATATTCACAATACAAAAATAGTTCATTGCTAAATTCGAAATTCTGTTAATGTCACAAACAGTGGGATGTGAAACACAAATGAATTGTGCTGACAGTTGAGTCCCAAGCTGCCTATTTTTTTTTCCCTCAGAGCTGCCCATATTTGGCTTTATATTTTCTCCAGTCCTAATTTAACCCATCAATATTTGTATTTTCTGAAGCTAGCACCACCTTGGAGCAGACCACTTTTAAGGATTTTATTCCTAAATGCGTCTGGTTCCTAGGAATTTTGCTCTTACTGCTTTTCTTCCTACTGATAGGTATTCTTGAATCTTTCTTTACCTCTCACCTTAGAGTCAGAGTTTCAATCACTTTTTAACCTACAGGCTTCTAGGGCATGGGATTGTTCTTTACTCCTTCTCTCTGGAGTAACATGTCTTTCTATTTTTCTTCATCTGCTGGACACATTTCTTCTCCATGTTGCTTTGACTTCCTGTCATCCTGATAACCTACATTCATTTCCTGCTATAGTTTTTTTTTAAATTTGTTTTTCTAAATGTCACTCTTATCCTGTTTGGTGGAAGATCTTTATGATCCTAGATTTGGGGAACAAAACTAGATACACTATTTTATGAACTGAATAAAGCTCCCTTTTAAATACAGCAATTTGATATAGCCATAAGCTAGCTTGACTTTGGGAAAATGTCATTTTAAAATATCTCTAAAATGCATTGTCAAAATGACCAAGTTATTTTGGCTTAATGGATTTTGTAGCTTGGACACCAAACCTACCTCACAGAGCAACCGTCCAGGTGAAATATATTTTATCTGCATTTTACTACAGACAGTGATTTGGCTACCATTTATTGAGTGACCTCTCTGCACCAAGAATTTTACATAAAATTCTTAAAACAGTCCTGTGATATAGCTACCATTATCTTCACTTAATAGATTAGAAAACTTTGACCTAGAGAGGTTAAATAACTTGTTAAGGGGTGGAAATGGGATACACACCCAAGGTTCTAAGATGCCAAAACTCATCTTTCCTCCTTTACCATATTCTTGTGCCTGGTTATGTATTTATATTTTGGTAATGGGAAAGAAGTTTGTAGTATAATTTAATTGGGGGCATAGCCAGTTTCCTCAAAGCAAACAAAGTAACGATGAGATTTCACTGTTATCCTTTCTATAGAAATATGAGCCTCAGGTTGTGGAGTCACTAGATCTGCAGAAGGCTGAAGCACATGAATGTAGGTAACTTCTTTACTGCTCCCTTTGGTTTCAAGAGACAGGTTATTACTAGTTCTGAATAAACTGGAGCTTAAAATGGGTGGTTCATAGACCAGGGATTTCAGGTTTCCCCTCAAAAGTCTCCGGTGACTTCTCCTAGTTATTTTCTCCAAAATTGAAATCTGATGATTTTTCTCAGCAAATGTATTCTGTGATCTTTTCTCCCACCAAATTTCTGAAGAATTGTTGTTAGTAGTACTTGTATTAGTACCTTTATAAAGTAAACACGCAATGCAGTTGTAATACATTCATCATCTATATGCTTATCTTATGAGGCACTAACACTATTTTGCTTTTATATAGCACTTCATGGTTTACAGTTTGGAAAATACATACCAAAGAGATAGCATTTAGGAGGACATTGCCCTTTCCTTGGGCTCACTTCAGATGGGGATATACAATGTAGCTGGAGTTTGGACGTGCAGTAAAGCAGTGGCAGGACTACCCTCCTGCCGAGATTGAGAATCGTTACTTTCCAGATTAATACTTGGTATTTGCCCTGTGCAGTTGGACCATTCAGTTTGCCCATTTGCAATCCAAATCCTAAGACCTTGCTTTGAGCAAGGACTTGAATGTTAGTGTAGATAGGCCTAATTTATCTCTTTGCCACAACCACTTAACTTCATTTGGGTCAAAACCTCCAAGAGGAACTCTGGAAATTTCACTAGCATTTAGAGTGAAATTTTAGCTTAAAAAAAGAAAAGAAAAGAAAAACAGTAACAAGAGCCCTGGAACCATCTTTCTTCAATATTCCCCAGAGAAGAAAAATATAAAAACCTTATTGTATGATGCTAAGTTTTGGTTTACACATCATGAGTGCTCTTCTTAGCTTGCAAACTCACCCTTCCTCTACTCCCAATGAATGTTCAGTTTCCTTCTCGAATTCTGGCTATTGCCAATTTTGATATATGTCTTCACTATTATTTAATACTCTAAATTTAAAATAGATGTTTCATTCTTACTGTTTTTGAAGATTCAGGAGGCTTTATTTATCTAAAATTACTGTAAAACTCAGCCCCAAATCCTGTTTTTTAAACAAATAAATATTGCCATTTTTTACAAGTCTGAATACCATAGGCTATTTTTACCCTTTTTCTTTATCCCATAGTTCAGCTTTTATTCTTCTCTGTACAGCATACAGTCCAAGAAATATAAGTGAAAATGAACAATTCCAGAAGGTTAGCATAGGAAAATTTCCTATTCTTAGTTGTATTCAAAATGTTGTTTCTAACCTATCATTTTCAGCAATGTATTATAATATTACATAAATATTAAGATATATTCCCAGATATTTGTTATCAAAAATATGGAGGAAAATTCCACACATAAATGTCCCAACTCCTTGCCCTACCCCAGATGAATTTTGGACATGAGAAAGTTTCTTTCCAACAGTGGGATGTCATGTTGTGCTTGATGAATTTTAACATTTGCATCCCTTGGTGCTCATATTTGTGAAGAATATTAAAGACTTATGACTTCTTTTTCCTTTTAGCTGCACATGGCTCAATCTAATAAATTTTAAATACAGAATCAATATGGTTATAATCCCAATCATACCACATTTAAAAAGCAATGTTCTAGACTGTGTTTCTCTGCCAGCATGACTCCACAAAGAAAGCAAAACCAAACAAAACTTTCCTTAAAACAGAGTAAAATGTGACTTGCAAAAACTGTTTTAAAAAGTGGTTTCAACAGTGAAGAACAACCAATTTTGCAAACACCATGGTAGCCGTTTCAAGCTGTAGAGTGGACAGTATACAGGAAAAATCAATAAAGGGAAAAAAATCTCTGTCACATATGAAACCTAAAAATAACATTAAAGACCAGTTCCCTCTCTATTCATCTATTATTGCATTCCACTAAAATGTGCTGGGAAAAAAAAAAAAATCAGCCAACTTCTACTAAAATGAAGTGTCCAGGCAAGCAAGTCTGTAAATAATTAAAAGAATAGATTAGAAGAGAGGAAATGGTCTGGGAAGAGTGAGGATGAGGAAGAGATCAAGCACTTAAAATGTTGAATGTACCAGAACCAGAAAACAGGGAGAGGAAGAACTTGTTCTTCAAAAGAAGATACTTTCCATCCTTCATAGCAACACAGACTTGATAGTCTGATAATAGAAGCCCTTTGGGTAGGACCAGTGGGAAGAACACAGTCTTCACAAAGCCTTCACTAAATGTTCAATTGCCCAGTGCAATCTGATCGACATGTCCTTATTTCTAGAATTGAGTAAAACAAATCAACATGAACAACATATGGTTTAATAGTTAACTTTTAGAACAAGGGACAGGGAGATGCTTTTATGCCCAGGCCCAGTGTTCATTTATTACTAAAGTCTGTTCTGAGACCATTTGCAGCTTTCCAGAGAGTCTGACTTTGGCTTAATTAACGCTTTGTTCTGTAGTCTCCATTAATACTTGTGAATCTTTGTGATAAAACATCTTCTAGAATCCAAAGTATTAGTATTAATATCATTATTAATATTATTATTATTCCTTTCTTATGTTGGTAATTCTCTCTCCATTTTCTTATTCCAGAAATAAGTGCAAATTTTTTGAATACACAGAGTTTCTCTGAAAAAGTTTGTGTTTTCTTCCAAGTTGGAAATTTGTGATATTTGAAATACCTGGATTTTTTTAATGACCAGAGACAGAAAAGATCCTAGAGACAGAAAGGTCTGCAAAGAAAGAGGACAAAGGAAGGGAAAGAATTGTGTATTTAGGCTGATTCAATCTTCAGGGCTCTATTATTTGGCTAGTGGTCTTTTTATTAAGATATCTGCTATCTCAGAATTCTAATCAGACTTTCCCTCTGTAACTAAGAGACTCTCCAACTTTTAGCATTTCCTTAGCTCCTCAAGAGTAACCACGGACTAGGGTTTGGTATACCTTAATGAATGGGCATTGGGTTATGAACAAGTACTAAGGGAAAAAATAACAAGAAAATTGAAGGCAAATATGCAACTGTTGGAAGTACCTGGTATGGAATTTCTGTTAGCAATATAGCTAAGGTAAACAGTAACAATAATAACAATTAAAAAAAAAAAACCATTCTTCTCACTCCCCTCTCCCTGTTTTCATTTAAAAACAACTACCATCATAAAAATAGCCCAGGAAAGAGAAAGAACTCATGTCTGTATTTTTGGTGTATGATCACATATCTTTATTGTAGTTCCACAGAGGCCACACATTAACAGAGTTATTCGTCCCTGATGTTTCTCAGAGATCATCTTTGTGTATGTCTCCATAGCTGTTATGATAGTGTTACTATTTACTCTTCTTCATTTTCTCCTTTTATTTGGGCTCTTTTTTTTTTTCTTGTGAAAGAGGCTCTTTCTCTAGCCTCTTTAAACATGTTCACCATTTCACTAGGACAGATGGGTCCTTCTATATGATGCCTTTTAAAGTGATAAGATAGTAGGAATAGATTTTGAACAATATTTTACCAGCACTGTTGAAAAATTAGCAACTGTATATTCTATATACACACACAGACGCTGCATAAAATGCAAATTCTATTCATGTCTGATCTCTTCTGCATTTATATAGTGACTATTGCTGTAGCATCTAAGCACTTTATGCTATTTCCTCTTATTATTATTTACCACCTGATCATTTCAAAGTGCTTTTTACAATCAGAGAATTTCATTAACAACCCATTCCCTTGCTCTTTGTTTTTCTGCACCCTTGCATGTAAAGCTATCAAGCATCTTAGTAGCTATATCAGATAAATTACAGTGAAAAGATAGAATGCTGCTGACAGGGGGATAGAGGAAAAAAAAAACATTCCAAAACATCTTCTGAAATCCCTTTTGTGTTTTATACCATCCAAACAATAATATTGTAGAAGTTATATATATATATATATATATATATATATGTTTGAGTGAACATATATATATATATATATATATATATATATATATATGTTTGAGTGAAAACTCAACCAGTAGATACTTTCATTTCTCATGGTTTCCACCATTGCAATAATCAGAAATGTGACATGACCAAGGGGAGTACTTGTCTGCAGTTCACACATACAGAAGTCTGGGCACTTGAACCTTCTCACTGTAGAAAGCTTGTGATTTCTTATTGCTTCTTGAGCTGCCTTTAGCCCAGAATTATAGAAGTCAATCCATTTTAAAATCCAAAAAGCTACTGTTATACTTTTTTAAGCTGAGAGATAGAGACTTGTTTATAAAAAGGTTCATTGTGATTATAGATGAAAGTGCGTGGTTGGTACTTTAACAGTTTGATTGAATTAAAATCAAGTTCATTCTGGGGTTTCCTTCTCAGCTTTACTCCTTGCTTTCTCTTTGACTCTAAGCTAATTGCATAACCTCTGGTTGACTTGTGCCTCATCTACACATTCAAAGTGAAATTCAGAAATGAGGTTATTAATCTAACTAATGTACACTGTAATATTATTTCTCTGTTTCTGCTAGAGAATTTGAGATTTCTGACTTAAGCAGATAGCAATAAAAACTAACACAATATCCTTTTGTTCTTAGAGAACAACCCTATGAAGTAGACGGGCTTGCCAGGTGGTGCTAATGGTAAATAACCCACCTGCCAATGCAGGAGATGTAAGAGATGCAGGTTGATCCTTGAGTGAAAAGATTCCCTGGAGGAGGGCATGGCAGCCCACTGCAGTATTCTTGCCTGGAGAATCCCATGGATAGAGGAGCCTAGAGGGCTACAGTCCATAGAATCGCAAAGAGTTGGACATGACTAAAGCAACTTAGCGCACACACACACACAGATGAAGTAGACACATCAGAATCACCTGGAAATTATCTGAATCACATGGACCGCTTGTTAAAAATGCAAACTGCTAGGCCCTACTTTCAGGGTTTCTGATTCTGAGTCTAGCGGTAGGGACTGATAATTTGCATTTCTAACAAGTTCCCAAGTGATGCTGGTGGGGACCACACTTTTAAAATCACTTCACTAAGGGAGATGTAGCTTCAGTACAGAAAAGGAAACTGATGTAGCCTCAACTCATGGCAGTAAAGTGGCAGAGTACAGACAGAAACCTGACTTTTGACTTGAAATCTCACTTGGTTACAACATACATTTCCTCTTTACTTCTACTACTTCTTTGTTTGGAATGGCTTTTGGTTGCAATGAATCCTGTATGAAATAGCATTGTAAGGGAATATTTGGCCATTGGATTTTCCCCTTGGGTCTAGTAGCTACTCATTAGATTTGTGAAAGAAAAGAAGGAGGACTTTCCAAATTTTATTGATTAGCTTTGGTATGAAGGGCTTTTAAGGCCAGCTTTATATTTCCCTTTTGGAGATGAGAGTGATAAATGAGGGTCTTTGTGTTCACTCATCATAGCCTGTAAATAGATATGAATGGGTGTCTCTTTGATTGGACTTGTGACCATATTCTGCTATAACAATGCTTTTTAAAAACTTTCACATATATATTACTTTTCCAATAGTCTTGATGAAGGAACATAGCAAGGAATATGTAGTGGGGCTAGGGAAAAGCAACTACAAAGAGACTGAGCATGGTGCAGTGGTTTGCAATCCAGGCTGCATATTATAATCACCCAGGAGAGCTTGGAAATGAACACACGTATTTGCATCCCATGCACAAGAAATTCTGGTTAGTTGTTCTGAGGATAGGGACTGAGTATCGATTTTACTTCCCAGTTGATTCTAGTGTGCAGTCTGGGTTAAGAACTATTGGCCTTGTGGTGAAGAGCCTGGATTTTGAAATCAGACAGATCTTAGTTCATATACTGGCTCTTCTATTTAGTTACTGTGCAACTTAAATAAGTTACTTATTCTCTGTCAGCTTTAGCTTTCTCACCGGTATAATGCAAATTATAATAGTTGCCTTGTCGGATATTTGTGAGAGTTAAATGAGATGATGCATTTAAATATTTGACATAGTTCTAGGCTTGTGGTACAAGTATATTATATGTTTACTGCTTTTATTATATTTCACTTTGGCTTCCTTATTGATAAAGTGAGGAGGCACTTTAGTATGAAAGAAAATGCAGATATCTTGGGATTCTCTGTGGATACTTGGTTGTCACCTTATCCACGGTATCCTGCTCAGTTCCATCTTGCCTTTTCACTTCCTAAACATGCATATTTTGTTAGGCACTGTCTTTGAAAGACACATTTTACCAAATATTTGGTATATTTACAACTATATTTACTACTCTCTCCTTGTTTTCCACCAAGATTGAGAACTTGATGAACAAATTGAGATGAACTTGATGAGAACTTGATAGAAAAAATTCACTGAAATTCCCATATAGGATATTGGAAGTGTGGTGCATGGTTGACATATAAATTTAAAAAACAATGGCAAAGCTTTATAAACCTACAAAATTAATATGGCCCTACAGTTGATTGCTATTTTTCTGCCATCACTCACTCTCAGAGTTCATTCCTTGGTAGCTTTCATCTCAGAGAAAGAAGGGTACACAGATCCCACTGCTTGAAGATTGTGCCATCTTGTTGGTTGTGGTGATTTAGTTGCTTAGTAATGTCTGACTGTTGCGACCCCATAGGCTGTAGCCCTCCAGGCTCCTCTGTCTTGGGATATTCCAGACAAGAATACTGGAGTGGGTTGCCATTTCCTTCTCGAGGGGATCTTCCCAACCCAGGGATGGAACCTGAGTCTCCTGTCTCCTGCACTGCAGGAGGTCTCCTGCGTTGCAGGTGGATTCTTTACCGACTCAGCCACCAGGGAGGTCCCTATGCCACCTTGTTAATTACCTTTCTTTTCCTGGATTTCCTCCTGTAAGTCTTAAAGAAGCTTTAGTACACAAATGAGTAGTAAGAATTTCTGAGAGCAATCCTGGTTCTCTTAAGCAATTTTTGCTTATCTCTACCTGTGTTTTCTAGGTTATGTTTTGTATCTCCAGTTTTAAAAATTAGATCCTTGTATCTCTCTTCAAGTATATAAATTATGTTTTTGGATAGACAGAGAGGAATTATTTGACTGTCCAATGAAAGTACAGATGGTTCCATTTTCCTTGACTCATCTCACAGCACACATTAGTCAGGTCACATGCCTATTTGGGAATTTTTGTAGCACTAGGTCATTTGCTTAGCTTTAGGGCAAATAAAAGACTATTTGCCTGGCTTTTAAGTTTGTGGATCTTACACTGTGCCTGGCATGGAGATAGGAAGGACATTTTTTTTCCATTAAGCTTTTTCACTGTGTTTTGAAAGGAAAAGTTGAAACAGAGTCCCTACTGAGATTTTAACATGTTCCATGGTGGTAACCATAGGAAATAGGGAAACAGAAAATTTTTGGACAGAAGGAAGCCAAGGAGTCCATCTCAGCCTGTCCTCAACTCTCAGATACCAGTTGGACTCTACAGTATTATTTTTATCTAGGTGTACATCCATTGCTTTGTGTTTCTATAGCTTGCCATCTGATAGAAGGGAAACGTTGCTACCAATCATCACTAAAAAGGTTGCTCTCGAAACTGTACTTAGATCCCTCTTCTGGACAAATCAATGGAAACATTCATTTAGATTTTAATAATGCTAAATCATGGAAGGCTTTTATTTGGAAAAATAAATTTTGATGTTTAAAGAAATTCTCATAGGGTGTTACAATAGAGCCTATGTAAACTTCAGTTTTAGAGAGCAGTACTTGTTTCACACAAAGATATATAAACACAGAATAATGAAATTTTTCTTCATTATACTCAGGGTGCTTAAATTCATACAAGGAGGCACCTTCCTCCATGTTTACATACCCACCACCTACTCTTCTCTTCCTCTGGCTGCCCCCCTGCCCTAACCTCTGGGGATCAAAAATACTGAAATCAAACCCACCTCGCATTTCTGAAAGGTTTTCTAATGCTATTTAAGTGAAGTGTTTAATAAATAGGTCTACTGGCACTCTTCTCTAAAAACTTAAATATGAAGATTTTTAAGGGGGGAAGGCATATTTTTGAAATAATCCAATCTGATAGAACCCTATTGAGAATTCACCAGTTTGTTAATTTTATACCTATGGTAGTACCTCCTAGTTGCTTTCATTATATGGCAATTGTTATGAATGAGTTTCTAAACTTCACTTTCCATGGTTACATTCAAATAGTATAGCTAACCAAGTAGTCGGAGAAGGCAATGGCACCCCACTCCAGTACTCTTGCCTGGAAAATCCCATGGACAGAGGAGCCTGGTGGGTTACAGTCCATGGGGTCGCTAACAGTCGAACACGACTGAGCGACTTCACTTTCACTTTTCACTTCCATGCATTGGAGAAGGAAATGGAAACCCACTCCAGTGTTCTTGCCTGGAGAATCCCAGGGACGGGGGAGCCTGGTGGGCTGCCGTCTATGGGGTTGCACAGAGTCGGACATGACTAAAGCGACATAGCAACAGCAGCAACCAAGTAGTAGTCATGGCTATTAGCAATTTTTTGACACATATTCAACATGACAGCAGTTATTTTTTCTTTCTCATATCTAGAGTAGTCAGTTAGTCAGTTGCAGTCAGTTCAGTTGCTCAGTCATGTCTGACTCTTTGCGACCCCATGGACTGCAGCACTCCAGGCTTCCCTGTCCATCACCAGCTCCCGGAGCTTACTCAAACTCATGTCCATTGAGTCAGTGATGCCATCCAACCATCTTATCCTCTGTCATCCCCTTCTCCTCCTGCCTTCAATCTTTCCCAGCATCAGGGTCTTTTCCAATGAGTCAGCTCTTCACATCAGGTGGACAAAGTATTGGAGTTTCAGCTTCAGCATCAATTCTTCCAGTGAATATTCAGGACTGATTTCCTTTAGTACCATTGACAATAGTACCAAACCTTAAAATGAATTATGAAAATTCAAAATGATAAACTTTTTAAAAATGTATCTATTACCAGGTCAGAAATAGTACCTCACAAGAATGGCACCTTAGCATCATTATTATTGCCATTTTAAACTGGACCACCCAGAATGCATAATCCTATACCAACACAGTAAAATTGGGTCATCCATTTCTGAAAGATAAATATCAGGTACATTCTAGTATAGATGAAAATATCTCAAAGATACAGACCCCATAAAATGGGCATATTCCTTAAAGTCTGGGAAAGGTTTGCTCAGGAGAAAGGTTGAAAGGCAATGTGGTATAATGTTTGAATACCTATGCTCTTGTTCATACTTTGCCACTTAATGAGTCAATCTTAAAGGATTTAACCTCCTGGTGCATTGGTTTTCTCATCTACCACAAAATTGACCTCCTATATTTTAATAATGATCAAAATAGTTAGTGTCATAAAATTATTTTGAAATATTCAGTGTATAGTCTGTTAATCATCAAGTTTTAAGTAGGGATTGGGACCAACTATTGGGGAGAAGATCCTCTGTTCCAAATGTTGGAGACTAATTGAATGATGTCAAAGACTGGAAGTCTGCACAGGTTGACAACAAAGGCAGAGCCAGAAATAAGGGGTTGGCTTAAGTAGGGCAGTCACAGGGTAGACTGTGGTTTTGAAATTAATAGAAGAAATTTGAGACACTGGAATCTTTGAGGAAGCATATTGCTTGATCAAATGTGTTATCTCTTGTGAGTCTCTAATGTTCAACACAAATAATGAATTGGAAGAGCATGTCTAACAGTGAGGAGCCCTGGTGACATACAGGGGTTTGCCCTAAGACTATTCTCAAACTTAAATCTACCTCAGGAGCTGGCTTCAAGTGCAGATTCGAGAGCCACATCCCTACAGATTCTGATTCCACTGTAATTCTTGGCAAGCCTGTGATTCTTCTTTGAGATCAGCCTTGGTGATCTGGTTGCTGCTGTCCTTGAGACCACACTCTGAATTTTCTGTCACAACCATTCAGTGCCCTAGCCTTCACATTGTGTAGTTTCTGGTTATGGGCAGAACTGAAGGGGTTATTTAATGCTCCATAAAGCCCTACAGACAGAGCCTTTTATTTGTGTCAATGGAAATTCCATATCTTTGAAATTTTCTGTTTGTTCCTATTAAATTTGCATGTTTTAGCATTTAGGGAAGAATACAAATAGATCTGTTTGGTCAGAATTTTTACTTAATTTGCACTTTAGCATCTATCAAAATAGGGAGTCTTTCACAAATTTTGGTATTTTTTTGTCCTCTTCCTATGCTTGTGCCCAGCTGTCTTCACAAAACTAAAATGAATTTTAAGACATAAATGAACAATTCCATTCAATATATTTATTCTACATTGTCATATGAGGCACTGGTGCCATCTGATCTAACCTCTCCAAAATCCTTGAGTCCACAGGGTAAGCAAGAAATATCCACATTACTAAGAAATTTTTGTCATATGAAAGAAAATCTCTCCATCTTATTTCACATATTCAATTCCCTTGTCATTTTACATTATAAATAAATAACAAACCAATTTGGCACATGCCCACCGATTAAAAATAAAAGTTGTCAGAGTGAGAGGGAAAAGACAAAAATATGAATTATTAATTATAATATTAAGCAGCACAAAAAAGCAAAATATAAAATGATATCACCAAAAAAGACATTTTATCAAAATGAAAATGAGACAATGATATAATCTTTATCATATACTTTGCATCGTTGTCATTTTTAGCCAAAAATATATTTACTGTATCTAGTGCATTTATATAAAATTTGATAAAAAGATGCTTTAATTGTGGTAAAATAAAGAAGTTATTTATAAAACAGCATGAAAAGAAAAACTTGATTTAAAGTTATAGATTAAATTATGTTATTGACCTGGTGATGATATTCACTATTATATTACTTTCCAATTGTCCACTACTGGAAAATGCAAAAACACTAAACTAAAAGGAACAGTGACTTTTTTTTAAGATAATTTTCAAAGTTCACATAGTTCATGTTGGAATGAGAATGAATATGATTTTTTTTTCTAAATGGAGATTTCAAATGAAAATTCGTGAATAAGGGTTTATAACTAAATACAGATTTTCAGGCTTCCCTGGTGGCTCAGTCAGTAATGAATCCACCCACAATGCAGGAGACTTGGGTTCCATTCACTGAGTTGGGAAGATCCCCTGGAGAAGGAAATGGTAGACCGCACCAGTACTTTTGCTTGGCAAATCCCATGGACAGAGGAGCCTGGCAGGTTACCGCCCATGGGGTCACAAAGGTTGGACAGGACTGAGCAACTAAGCGTGCACAGCAAGCAAATAAACCAAAATGTACTGTAATGCAGACAACAGAATGGATGAGTTTTGGAGATATGTTGTACAAAAGAAGCTGGAGCTCAGCAGAGTGGAGCAATTTCATCTTGAGAACAAAAGATATCGGGCTTTAATGAAAATATTTCTTACTATGTCTCCCTAAATCACAGATACCTCAGCATTTGTGCTTGATGAGTTTTCTTTTCCTAAGTAGGCTCACCTTTTATTTTTAGTAATTTAAAGGCTTATTTCTGATAAAGTTCCACTTGTTTCATGAAATGTCTTAAAAATTTCCTTTGGAAACAGTGGCAATTCTGAAAAAATTCCCCATGTTTGGAGTAATCTCACAGGAGTTATCAGCATAGACTCTGAGAAAAAAAAATCTTTGTTGCTATGCCCATGAATTCCCGTGAATAGCAAGTTTGGTTCTGTTTGGTAGCATTTTTATTTTAACACTATAGACAGCTTCCTTGACTTGTGTTAAATTTGCTTGTCTCATCTCAGTTGGTTTTGTTCATCTTGTCTCAATAGTTTATTCTCTCAGGCATAATGTTATACTACCATCCCAATTTCCTTGGCAATGTCTTTGTTTTTAGTTTTTAACTGAATTTGGTGTTCATGGATGTTGAGTGGCAGGTCTGTATCCAGGTACAAGGCAAAAGCCATATGTCTGCATGCAGAATGAACTGTGTGTTTTTGTGTTGCCTACATAAAATATTTTTCAAACAATTAAATCCTCAGAGTCCTATTTAATAAAAGCTTTTGTGTCACAGAATAACTTGCCACAATGCCTGCCAACATGGGTTCTAATTTTAGTTTATCTTGTCCGTGAACATCTAACTTGGGCTCTTAAAACTATATCATTCTCATTGTGGTTGCTGTTATTATCAAACATTTCTTAAACATCCCATCTATATTGGTATACACAAAAATATTGTCCCCTCATTGCAGGTTAAACCATAAAGAAATCAAATACAGTGAAAAATTCCATTTGTCTTAGTTCTCATTCTATTCTCATTAGTAATTCCCATTTGATAGAGAACATCAGTCCTTCCCATGTTACTGTCTTGTCCAAATATTCATCCAGAAGTGACTTTTCTGTCTTTTGTAGTCTTCAGTGACTGTTCATTAAGTTTATACTTCCCTCGTAAATCATGTAAGTTTCATGGCCTTCCACTTTTTTTTTTCTTTTGTTTCTTTGGGGCTCACTGGTTCCCAACATGTACAGCCATTTAACAGCTGCTATCATCGGCTGCTCTTCCTTAGTGTGATTTGTTTTTAATAATGTTCTTTTTTGCCCAATTGTGATAACCATTCATCTCAATATATTGCTCATAATGTTTAGCTCTTTTTTGAGTTTTACTTTTTGAACCATTGAGTAGGAACGAGAAAATAACACAAGCAGTGACAAAAAGGCTAATACAGAACTACCAAAATGAACCCCCACAATCCCATGTGATAACTCGGATGGAGCTGAAGAGATCTTATTCATAGAACATTCTAGAAGCAAAGAAAAAAAACTCTAAATATAAAAAATTAACCAGAAGAAAACAACTGGCTTTTAGGTGTTTATCAGTTTTGATTATTGCAGTTAATAATATTTATTAGAGCTTTTTATGCAGTAGGCAATGCACTAAGTAACTTTCATTCATTATTATTAAGAATTCAATGTATTTTTGTATGAGGAATGGACTTCTGTATGATGTCAAGAAAATCATTATATACAGTTAAGTAGTTGCATATAGTAATAGGATTTTTGTTTTCTGACTTCTGTTATTTTTTTAAGACAGTCTGCCTTCCAATTTCAGGGTCTTAATTTGAGGCTATGTGAAAACTAGTTAACCTTATTGTACATATTTAACTTGTAACAACACATTGGCCTTTTAAAAATGTATATTATACACTTAAATTTGCATGTCATTATTATGACAATTATAAATGGACACAAGTATATTATTTTTTAATTTATATTTTATTTAAATATTTAACTGCTTAATCGTCTCTTCTTAAACTTGAGGACGTGAAGCATAGTGTTTTAAAACCACTAATTTGGTTCAAATTTTTAGGAAGTAACCATATTCCCTTTCTCTGTTCCTCTATTATTTAAGGACAATTTGATCATTTGAGGATGGTTTATTTTGGAGGTTTTGGTTTACTTAAATTATTTCTTCAACTGGAGGTTAAACTCCTGAAGAACAAGAATCTTGTTTTTGTCTTTTGCTTTGTTCTCTCCACCAGCCTAACATTTATACATTGTACATAGACATAGGGTTTGTCCAAAGTCATGTAGTTACCATCTATGTATACCAGAGAATTCGGAAAGGGACCCAAATCTCAGTCTCAGTCCTCTTCCCATTTCTACTCTGGCTTCTACTTCTGCTTCTTCATGATGATAGCAAAAAGTAATCCAGTGAATTCTCTGGACTTCCAGTTTCCAAAGTTTCTAAGACATGGCTATGAATTGATAAACTGTGGCTTTCAGAGGGTGGAGCTTTGAAAGAATAAGATGAGTATAGTAGTAGAACAAAGTTCAGTGCATAACTTTACCATGAACTTGAGCAAAAGGACAGAGGAAGACAGGGCTTAGAGGTAGAGAGGGACTGGAAAGGGGTAGGCAAGTGCTAGGGTAGAAGGAAGAACTATTTATATGGTAGAAGCAGAGTAATGTTGGTACCATTAGTGCCTTCTCTAGAAAGCTTTGACATATACAAGGTGACCACAAATCAGAATAAACTCTCTGGGCCACAAATGAAAAATCAAATTAAACTAGAAAATGTGGTATAAGCTGTGATACCAACCAAACGATATCAGAGGCAGAACTAAAAAGCCTGTATAGAACCCAGAATACTCTGTTGTTTTCCAACCTTCCGTCATGTGTTGGGCATCCAGGTAGGCTGAACCATTAGGGAACCACCTATTAAGAAAGCCAAGCCTTTTTAAGACTACTACTTGAGCCAGTGAGGAAACACAAGCAAATACAGCTTGTGTTTTATTCTGAATCCACAGATCCCAAACTAAGTCTCTGTTTTTATAATTGGGTAACTTTTCCTACTATTATATTTGAAAAAACCATTTTTCTAATATATGTGTTTATATAAAACCAATAAAAAGTCTTGTGTGTGTTAGAACATTTTGCTTTTATATCTGGTAGACCATTTACTTTACCTCCTCTGCAGTGTCATTTGGAACATTTATTTTATACTCTCTTTTTCGTTCCTGTTGGAGCATTTATGTATGATTTGTTTGTTACTTTTATCAGTTGATCTTGCCCTCCCCATATGCTCATGTCTGACTGGCCTAGTTTTCCACATTCAGCATGTGATCTCTAGCCCTTCTTAAATATTAATTAGTGTAATTGAATTCCCTCCAGTATTTCTAACCTCAGGCACCTGAATCTCAGTGTTTTTATTAGAACTGATTTGTGCATTTAAAGTCCAACCTGCCTCCCCATCTCCCATCCCCCAAACAACTTTTCTTGATTAGGTAAAGGTCAGGGTACATGCCTGCCTCGGAGAGAGTCTTCATGGGAAAATAAATGAATCATATATCGCAACATTTCACAGTTAAAGACTGAAAAATACAAAGCTGTCTTGAATCTTTGGCAAAAGAAATCAACCAGAATGAATAGGAAAAGGATATAATCCTATCCAGGTTCACAGCCAGAAGTGAAAAACAGAAGTTAGGCAGAGCCATACACAGAGATGAGCACAAAGCCTTCCCTGATCACAGCCCCTTCTCTGCCAGCACAGCCAGGCCCAAGTCAGCACCCTAAGTACTCTCTACTCTTCTGGTTTACAGATACATGTCTGACCAGCAGACTATCTCTAGGTGTCATTATGATTACACGTTTGTGTGTGTGTGTGTTAGTCTCTCAGTCATGTCTGACTCTTTGCAACCCCATGGACTGTAGCCAGCCCGGCTCCTCTGTCCATGAGATTCTCCATGCAAGAATACTGGAGTGGGTTGCCATTCTCTTCACTAGGCAATCTTCGCAACCCAAGGATCAAACCCGGGTCTCCTGCATTGCAGGCAGATTCTTTACTGTCTGAGCCACCAGGGAAGCTCATGATTACACATAGAGACTCTATTCTTGGGGAGGACACAAAAAAAGGAAAAACAGAGAAGCCTAGAAATAGGGCTAGAGAGCTGTAGGCTAAAGAGAGGGTTTATTAATGCGATCAGTTACTGCCATTCATATCTGAGGAGAAGAGAAAAATATTAGGCAACTAGAGATATAAAAAATGTTCTAATTTTTAGAAAGTATAAGAAGGCAGTTTATACATACAAACAGCTTGTTGTCAGTCCTGAGAAAGAGCCCCGAATGGGTTATTAAAACAATAAAGCATAGAGCCATGGTTTATGATCCCTAGAAAGAAATGGTGCTTGCTAAAAACCAGAATGGCTTCAATGAAAGCATGTCTAGAATATATGATCTATCTCACCTGGGTTAGATGTACAGATATGTTAGTAACTAATCTGCTGCTGCTGCTAAGTCGCTTCAGTCGTGTCCGACTCTGGGCGACCCCATAGACAGCAGTCCACCAGGCTTCCCCGTCCTTGGGATTCTCCAGGCAAGAACACTGAGTGGGTTGCCATTTCCTTCTCCAATGCATGAAAGTGAAAAGTGAAAGTGAAGTCGCTCAGTTGTGTCCGACCCTTAGCGACCCCATGGACTGCAACCTACCAGGCTCCTCCATCCATGGGATTTTCCAGGCAAGAGTACTGGAGTGGGGTGCCATTGCCTTCTCCAAGGAACTAATCTAAGTACATATAAATTAGCAACTGGTTGAATGTCAACATTATTAGGTACAAACAAATAGCTCAATGTCAAAGTGGAAGGAAATCTATGGCATATTGCAGGAATATTCTAAGCTTCATTTTGACCACCATTTTTGTTTCAATAACTCAGATAAAAACATTTTCAACAGAGTTGCACATGACATAAATCCAAATACATAAAAAAGTTGTTAAATGATGTAATCAAGTTCCCAAAACATCTTGAAAGACTGGAATGATGTGCTACATCTAACTAGATGAAATGTTTTAGATGGATAGATAAGGATTTTGTCTTTACATTTCTAAAAGACTACTCATGGATGATATAGGCAAGATATAGCTTAACAATCCAGTATAAGATATATGAATAAACAGCAACATCTTCAAGAGTAGGTGACCAGGATGGTAGGGAAATGAAACAAATGATATGAGGAATGGTCAACAGAACTGAGACTGTTTGAAAAGTTAGGACTGTCACAAAGAAGATAAATTATATAGTTTTCTGTGATTCCAAGTAGAACACAAGCCAGTGATGAAACATACAATAATAAAATATTCAGGTCAATATAAAAACTAACTTTTTAATACTCTTACGTGCTCAAAGGTAGAAAATAGACAAGGAGGAAAAAATATTGGTCTAAAGGAGAGATCTATGTTTAATCTTGGTTATTCCACATACTGTTTCTGTGTCACTTGGGACATTTCACAACTCTCCCATAATCTGTTTCTGTACCAGTAAAATGTAGTCACTGTAGTGTTAGTCACCCAGTCGTTTCTCATTCTTTGTGACCCCATGGACCCCATAGGCCGCCAGGCTCCTCTGTCCATGGGATCCTCCAGGCTAGAATACTGGAGTGGGTTGCCATTTCCTTCTCCAAGGGAACTTCCTTACCCAGGGATCAAACTCGTGTCTCCTGCATTGCAGACAGATTCTTTACTGTCTGAGCCACCAGGGAAGCTAAAATAAATTTAATCAATTCCTAGCTTACAGGTTGTTGTGAAAACCTTAGTGCCTCTATTAGTTTTCTAGAACTGCCATAATGAAATATCACAGGATAGGTGGCTTAAACAGCAGAAGTTATTTCCCAGTTTGGGGGGCTGTAAGTCCAATATCAAGGTGCCAGCAGTGTTGTTTTCTCCTGAGGCCTCTCTCCTTGGCCTGCAGATGACTCTTCTCACTGTCTCCTCATATGGCCTTTGCTCTATGTACACTCATCCCTTTTGTCTCTTCCTCTTTTCCTAAGGGCAACAGTCCTGTTGGATTAGAACCACACTCTTAGGACCTTATTTATGGTGTCTGTTTCAGGTGTGCAGCAAAGTGAAAATGTTATACAAATACATATGTCCACTCTTTTTTTGACTTCCCTGGTGGCTCAGTCATGAAGAACCTGCCTGCCAATGCAGGAGATGTGGGTTTGATCCCTGGGTTGGACATTTCCCCTGGAGAAGAAAATGGCAACCCACTCCAGCATTCTTGCCTGGGAAATCCCACGGAAAGAGGAGCTGGTGGGCTATGGTCCCTGGGGTCACAAAAGACTTGGACATGAATTATTGACTAAACAATAACAGCAACTCCTTTAAAGGCCCTATTTCCCAATACAGTCATGTTGAAGGTTAGGGCTTCAACATGTGAATGGAAGAGAAAGGGAATGTATTCAATTTCCAACAGTCCCTAATATCCACAATTATTAATTCCCTAATATCAAGGTGTTTAAGCATAGACAAATGCTTCACATGAATATTCATAGGATATTCAAGCCTTAGACATATGATTGTAATCTATAATTTTAATGAAATCCAACATGAATATGAAGGCAGGAGGAGAAGGTGATGACCTGGGATGAAATGGTTGGATGGCATCACTGACTCAACGGACATGAGTTTGAGCAAACTCTGGGAGATGGTGAAGGACAGGGAAGCCTGTTGTGCAGCAGTCCATGGAGTCGCAGAGTTGAACAGGACTTAGTAACTGAACTGAACTGAACACGTATGTTCTGCCATTATTAAAATAAACCCCCCAGTATAGCAGCAACTCTGAAATCTGGAATTCTCTGAAAATGCTCAGTAGCAGCAAGGTAATTGTTCAGTACATACAGCAATCTTCTTTCAATAAATGTCTTCTTTACTACTTAAATATTCAATCTATTTTCACAAACACTGACTTATATCCTAAACTCCCTTCACCCCTGCAGCCCAAATTCCCAATAAACCTTCTTGGTGAAACCTTTGTCTCTTTCGTAGGATTTTGCTTTGCTGAACCTTTAAATACTCTAAATCAGAAGTTGTACATACTAAGTGGAGGGAGACTAAAACTTGTATCTTTTTTTTAAGTTTTTTTTTAATATAATTTATTCTCCACAATTCAATCCATTGTGATATTTACTCAAAAATTTTTTATGAATTGAATAATATGTTTATTCAATATACTGCACAACTTATTCTTATATTGAAACATAAGATAATTTCAATTCTGAAGCAAGAACCCCCCCTCACTCTTCTCTTTCTCTCTCTCGATGTATAACTTGTATTTTAAAACAAAACAAAAAGAAAAGAAAACAGAAAATCATATAAGTAAATGCAAATGAAAAATAAAAAATGGTATTACCAGAAAGTTTCAAAATCTGAATCTATAGCTTTGAGACAAAATAAGGAACGGGTGATTTATTTTGTTAATACACATTCTACTGTTATTTCTTTTTAGTATGCATATGTATTGGTCATTTATTTAGATAAGAGTAGTTTAAAGTTGAGCCCCTGCCAGAATCTAACCTTTGAGAATGGTTAGTCTTTTGGTTTCTTGTAATGAGTATTTTGTTGGAAATGGGACTGTGCTGTCTCTTGTGTCTGTGAGTAGTTGGATTTTAAAAGTCAGTGTTCTAAGCCAATGAAATAATGCATTCTCTCTTCCTTACTCTTATCATACTAGATATTATGAATGTGTACATTTTCTCAAGTAACGTGTACCTTTTTCATCAGACTGACTAAAAATACACAAAACTCCTAAAACTAGTAGTGGTTATGCTATTTGGCAATTGAACAAGCTTCCTCTTGAAAGGGCCAGTTACTGTAACTAGATATTTATAACTGAGAGTCAGGTCTAAGGTTTGATGGAAGAGCAGGGTATCTTGAACTGGGTTATCTATGTTCAAGTCCTAGCTCTGCTATTTATAATCTTGGACAGGTATCAGACTCTCTGAGCCTACTTCATATTATGTAAAACTCTATATGTAGGATTTCTTTTCAAGTCTAAATGGAGTTTGACCCAATGTAGATATTTAGTTAAGATTAATTTATTTCCTTCTTCTCTGATCCTTTATTCTCTTGTCTTCTGATGGGTATAATATTAATACTTTCCCCTACTTACATATCCCACAGGATTGTTGAGACAATCAAATAATATGATGTTTGTGAAAGTGCTTTATACACTGTAAAACACTATACAAACGCTATTTCTTTCTTCTTATGAGTGGATGGGGATGCTTAACTAGAAATGGAATTGGGACCAGACAGGAATTAATGTTGATACTGTTTCCTAAGAGACGTTAGAGGCCTCATGTTGTTGTCTATTTAAATTGCCTGAACTGATCTGTAAAATGAAGATCCTTAACAACAGGTATTAAAGTTTATTGTCTATTTTTCTGTAGTATTTTCCAGGGAGCATAAGAAAGATTTTTTTTTTACCCCTGTATTATTGCGCTGCTGTCTGTTCTTGAAAATACTGAGACAAATTCTTATCTTTTGTAACTATGGGGATCTGGGCCCATGGTGCTTACTATCATTATTTCTGTTGTACTTGTGGTAATTGTTGTTATTATTATTAATTATACTTTGTAATTATATAGCTTCTTATTTTAAGAAAAGATAAATAGCTAGGGAATAAACAAGCTTCTCTAATTGAGAGATTTTTGGAGTTTCAAACATTTTAGTTCCATTTTTGACTCTTTTCTTCACAAAGACTTCTACATGAATCTTAAAACACAACATTTTCTTTTTGTCTGTCATTGAAAATAGAATACTAACTTGTAATAGTGTGCCCTTGGAGCCACACATAGAAAATAGAGTCTCACAGAGCATTCTATTTCCTCTTTCTGCCTTTTAAAATATATCTTACAATATAGCCTCTGCATAGTAGATGTTTGTTTTGGAGAAAGATTCTGAAGCAGGAGATGGAGGTGCTTAAGCAGTGACCCAGGTTTAAGCTGAGAGTTCTTGTTCCCCTTGCTCATTGCTGAGTACCTATTGAAGATAGGAACAAGGTAAATGAAGAAAAACTGAAAATAGTTAGTGGATGATTATGGGGCAGGCAGTTAAGTATTACCCAAGTACAAAATGTCTAGCACAGATTGATAGAGGTTCTTTGTAATAAAAAGTCCACCCGCTTTCTCCAATCTCTTGGCTTTATTATTCTCAATTCTTCAACATCCTTAATACTAAGTCTTTTGTAAGTTTCCAGGCTGGTTGGCCTGGGGTCCTTTGGATCAGGGGCCCCTCATTATCACAGTTAAGGACTTGGGCTTCATTAAGAGAGTTAAGGACTTGGACTTGATTAAGAGATTAGGGAATCAAAGTAAGCATTTTTTTTTTCCCTTAAGTAATCACCATATAGTTTTTTCTATGACTTGGCATAAAAGTGAGGATGAAATTGTACAAGAACTAAAGAAGGCTATTCAGTTATTGAATTATTTATTATTTTAAGGAAAATCCTCCTCTCTTCAACTCTGTCTTAGCGTCTTCTAAAGCCATGGTTCACAGTGACCAGAAGCATTAACATCACCAGGAAAACATTATAACACTAACTCCTGGATCTCACCCTGATCCACTAAATCTTTTTTTTTTTTTTTTTTTGATTTTTTTTTTAAATTTTATTTTATTTTTAAACTTTACAAAATTGTATTAGTTTTGCCAAATATCAAAATGAATCCATCACAGGTATACATGTGCTCCCCATCCTGAACCCTCCTCCCTCCTCCCTCCCCATACCATCCCTCTGGGTCGTCCCAGTGCACCAACCCCAAGCATCCAGTATCGTGCATTGAACCTGGACTGGTATCTCGTTTCATACATGATATTTTACATGTTTCAATGCCATTCTCCCAAATCTTCCCACCCTCTCCCTCTCCCACAGAGTCCATAAGACTGTTCCATACATCAGTGTCTCTTTTGCTGTCTCGTACACAGGGTTATTGTTACCATCTTTCTAAATTCCATATATATGCGTTAGTATACTGTATTAGTGTTTTTCTTTCTGGCTTACTTCACTCTGTATAATAGGCTCCAGTTTCATCCACCTCATTAGAACTGATTCAAATGTATTCTTTTTAATGGCTGAGTAATACTCCATTGTGTATATGTACCACAGCTTTCTTATCCATTCATCTGCTGATGGACATCTAGGTTGCTTCCATGTCCTGGCTATTATAAACAGTGCTGCGATGAACATTGGGGTACACGTGTCTCTTTCCCTTCTGGTTTCCTCAGTGTGTATGCCCAGCAGTGGGATTGCTGGATCATAAGGCCAATCCACTAAATCTTAAACCTTGAAGTAGAGTACTGCAACCTGTCTTTGAACAAGCCCTCCAGGTGACTGGTGTTACTACAATGTGAGAACCACTGTTCTAAAGAGATATTGAATTACACTGAGAAAATATTTGAGGAATTAAAAATTCTACCAAAAAGTCAAAGTGACTTTTAAAAATCAGAACCTCCTTTTGTTTTATCCCAAGTTAACTTTCAGTTTTATCTTAAACTATTAAACAGTCCCTAAGGTGGCTCTAATGATAAAGAACCTACCTGCCAGTGCAGGAGACACAGGTGATATGGTTCAATCCCTGGGTCAGGAAGATCCCCTGGAGGAGGGCATGGCAATCCCCTCCAGTATTCTTGCCTGGAGAATCCCATGGATGGTGGAACCTGGCTAGCCACAGTCCATGAGGTTGCAAAGAGTTGGACACAACTGAAGCAACTCCTCTGACCTGCAGCTCATATCAAGACCCACACCTCCCTGCCCAGTCTAAAATGGTCTTTGTCCCTCTGTCTACCCAAATCTTATCCATTCTGAAATATCTAACTCAAAATCATTCCAATCATGTCAACATTCTCTCAATCTGAGGTTTCAATAACTCTCAGTGTCTCTGTCATTCATTTAAGTCTTATCTGTGACAGATCTCATCCAATAAATTGTCAACTATTACAACGAACAACAGCTTACATTTATTCAGGGCTCACTATGGTCACCTCAACCCTCTCAAAGAAATACTGTGCCTGAGTTTCTGAGATCTTAAGTAGCCTACCCCAGCTCACATATTATGTATTAAAAAGACTTGCACTTGACCACTCAGCTATATTGAGTAAGGTTGATAAACTTTTCTCAACTGGGATGTTTTTTCTCCCAGCTTAATGATATGCTCAGTTGTAGTTGGAGACCATAATTTTCTTGTTGTCTTATACAGTAACTTTTAGAATATAGATGATGTGCATCTGTTAGCATATTATAAACTAAACCTAGTTCTGGCATTTGTCTCACTGTCTTTCCTTAGGAAAATCTTGAAAATGAAAATGTTTTAAGTTTCTCCTTAGATCCAGAATAGTCTCCAGTAGTAGGTTGGGTATCTTCATGTTAGCAGACTAATTTATCAATTGCATTTAAAGTATTCAACTTATAATTGTCCACTGATTTTCATCCATTTTAATTAAGGCATTTCAGAAACACTTTATTCTATGAAGCATTAAAGAAGGAAATAGCTACTTTTGTTTATTTAGATAATTTACCAATTTTATTGCTTTATAAAAGAAAAAAGATGAGTTGATAATGAATCTGACCCATGACTATATACTTACATATACCTAGTGGTGATGAAAAAGTTGAAGATAATATGAGTGGCTAAACGATAATTATTCAGAAAGTATATTTAATTGAAGAAAAAATAGACTTTTTAGTTGGATCGTAATCATACTCTATGAAAATGTTACATTTGTTCATAACTCAAATTCATCTGACTGAATTCTGACCTAAGGAACAGAAAACATGATCTCTTCCAAGTCAGGCTGCACTGTGATTTGGGGTGAAGGGGCAGATAGTATTTGGCAAATTTCTATTCCTTTATAACTGTTTTACCCAAATGAGGATCCTCTACCCTAACTCAGAATCACCTAGATGGTAGCTAAAATGCATATTCATCCCTAAATACAGTATCAGAATCTTTGGGATTGAAGTCCAGCAGATTATATTTTTAACAATCATTTCAGGTGATGCTTATGCAAAAAAGTAATGAACACCATTCCTATTCGGACTTATTCTTTTTTTCCCTAGTGGATCATATCTTCCAGATAACTGATCTGTGGATCTCAAAACTGACAATTTTAGGCACAGAGGCTCAGTGACAACCTTTATTTAGTAAATGCTGTATTTGCAGTTCAACAGATACTTAGTTCTGATACTTTTGTTTGCCAGGCACTCTTATCTAAATTAATCAGTGTAAAACCCAAATAGCTCTGTGAGATAAGATTCTTAGCCCCATTTTTAGAGATGTGACAATTGAGACTTAGAGAAGTAAATATTTTTCTTAAGACCAACCAACTGATAACTGGATTCAGTTGAGTCCAGAATGAGTGTTCTTAAACTCTAAACCAAGGCAGAGCCAGAATTTGAAATCAGAGCTTTTCAGTCCTGTCTTTTTCTAAAAAGACAGCTGAGGAGTAAAAGTATTAAAGTAGATAACAGCTAATTCCAAGTTTGTGTCCAAACTCTGAGATTTTATGATGTTAGTCGAGAGTCATCTTAAATTATATGGTTGGTAGCTATGGTATTATCCTGTGATGAGCTCAGTCAATAAATCATCACCTTTAATGTTATCAGATGGATCAATGGAAGCATTGTTGACATAAACCTGTCTGTTTTATAGTCTGTCTTGTCTTCCATAGCTCTTGAAAGACCTGATATGTATTTTTATATGCAGATGTTACTAGAATAAACATTTTTATAATTGTATTAAGAAAATTATTTTCAGAACAGTATCAGCCTTCATTTCCCTTAACAATGACTTGTTTTGATAAGTCTTTTGCAAATACTACTGATGTGCTATTTAGCTAACTCAATAGTTCTCAACCCTGGAAGCACTTTCAAATCACCTATGAACTTTTAAAAATATACAGATGCTTGGGCCTAACCCCACAAATAATGAAGCATCAGGTCTGGAGTCGGGGCTAGATTATTGTTTGTTTACAAAGCCTCACAGGTGCTTCTACAGGGATTTAAGGTTGAGAATCACTGATCTAGCTCATTACATTATGAAGAATTTGGGAATATCATATACGTTATAAGAGCAATTGAAGGAAGCAAAATCCCTTCATAAATTCTACATGGGGGAGTCCTTTGAAATCAAAGGGGACCCTGTGAGCAGCTTGAGAGGCTGTTGCTTGGGCCATCCAAATATTCAGATCAGAGCCTCACAAAAAGAAAAGGCAGGAAATAAGCAGCCATTAGAGCATGGAGCTAAGTGGAATTATGGGAACTCATTTGTAAAATGCTGTGGGATTTAGAAGGACCAGTTCTTTTCAGTAGAGATTTTTGTAGTAGAAAACGGGGTGATGGAAATGCCAGCATATTTGAATTTATCTGCATTTTCTTCAGATAAAAATAAAAGGAAAGGGTATAACCTTGCAAATGTATCTTGATCTGATATTATTTTTGCCAGTTAGACAGATATGAGGCCACCAGTCAGCTCGGCTGAGGGCTAGCTATCAAATCAGAGCTCACTCTTCAAATCCCAGCACTAATCGAGATGATAAAGAGCTACCTTTAGATTAATCCTGCCCTGGACTTCAGACGAAAGATACTGCAGTTTAATTATGGAGTGAAATTCACTTTGTCTGATCTGCCTGTCTTTGCTGTAATGTCATAATATAATCAGCATCACCCCCATCTGAAACATAGGGCTGTGCAGTCCAAGGACCTGTGTGATTGGAAGAAATAAAATGATGCTCAAACAACAACCAGCCGCAGTGCAGTAATTATTCAAGCCTTGTTTTCATCTGTATGTCATTCTCCCATTGGCTTGTCATGACAGCAACTGAGAAAAAGATGGAAGAGACCATGATTGAAAAGGATACTGACCCACTGGAATCAAACTAGACGTGGGAGGAAAGAGCCAAGCTGTATAAAATCTTAAGGCTAATTAAACTTGGTTTTTCTTTAATATATATCCCGCTGGCTGCTACTGATCCCACAAGTCCAAGCCAAACCATTCAGCTGATATGTCTCATTGCAATTAAAATCTCCCCTTCAGTTGAAACTCCAGTTTTCACTTCTCTGAAAATAATTTATTTTTCTTTTAAAACTGGCAATTACTTGGCAGACATTTTTTGTATAGGTCTCAATGTAATTTTTGTAAATTAAACACAATAAGAGAACAGTGTTGCAGATTTTCTGTCAGAGATAATGGCCTTTGGAGGCATCCTTTCTAAACTCTCATAGACTCACTGCCTTACAAAGAAGTACTGAATCCAGAAAGATATCTGGTTTTTCTTGAATTATTACCCTGTATTATATAAAATGTTTGAAGTACCTTGCCCTGTTTCCTATAGTGGTAAAGCTGCTGAGCCAGGATTTGAACCAAGATTTGTCTGACTCTGGGTCATATACTTCTGACACTACTGCCCACCCTCCTTTTATGCACATTTATTTATGATTAATAATCCTCCAATGATTTATTTAATGCATTATTGTGCATCTCCTATATACCAAGCACTATACTATATTCCACATATTCATTATGTGGATTCATAGAAAGGAATAATCAGCCAGGACCTGTCTGCAGAAGTTTTTAAGTTTTGTTGTTCAGTTGCTTTTGTGACTTTAATGGTAAATTGAAATGTTAAATACAAAAAGCAACTGGACCATTAAGAGCAAGTGTAAAATGTGAAATCCAGAAGTTTTTTTTTTTATTATTTCCCTGTTTTTATTCATAGTATTACCATTCTACCCATCACTCCAAAATGTCAGAATTCAGATTCCCAAGAATATCAGTGTCTTATGACTCATATGTCATCCACCAGTCATCAGGTTCTATCTGATCTTGTCATATATAAAGTACCACCAAAACCCTTAAGCCAATGCTTAACCACTAAGCCCAGAGGTTAAGCAGGCAGGCTCTGGAATCAGATGATCAGGGTTTGAATCCTGTTCTGTCACATATTAACTATGTAAACTTGGATAACTTGCTTAATATCCTCATCTGTAAAATAGAAACAATAAAGTTACTTGCCTTCTAGGGCTATCTTGAAGATTAAATAAGTTAATCTAGATAAAGCAGATATCCAGTGCCAGGCACATAGTAGAGGTTTAATAAATATTAGTTACCATTTCTTCTTCACAGTGTCTCTAGAACATCTCTCTCTCTCTTTTTTTTTTTCTTTTCTACTAACACTACTAAATGTTGCCTGGGTTACTGCAATGGTCTCTCTTTCTCTCCCTCTCTTTTTCCGTCTCTCTCAATACCTCTAGGCTGTCCCTGTTTCTGCCCACCATATCCAATTTTTTATACTAAATGCTAAAATACCATTATGATGTGCCATTGTCCTACTTACAAGCCTTTAATAGATCTTTTTTGCCCATAAAATAAAGTGGATTGATCAGCCCAATATTCAAGGGTTCCCTTTCCATACCAGGCTCAACCTTTCCAACATTATTTCCTATTACAGTTACAGGTAAGTTGTTTATTTGCTGCTCCCAAATATATTTTTCAATTTTCTGCTTCCCTGCCTTTTCTCATGCTCTTCACATAACCTGAATCTTCATATCACTTCCCAACTGTTAAATGCAGAATCTTTACAAAGTTCAGCTAGATTCCTTTGCTATAGTCAGGTTTTCCGTCGTCAGCCTATTAGATATGGTTTTCTCTAAACTCCTATCCTGAATATCTGAACTGCCTTGTGTTATACTTACTTTTGGACTTTGTCTCCAAAATTAGATTTTAAGTACCTCCCACAGGTCATCACTGTTTGCCCAATGGCTTCCAGAGAAATTCAAACATAGTAGCTATACAATTAAACAAGTAAGTGATCTGAATTTGCAATTGTTTCCTTGCTCTAGTCACTTTTTCTTTACCACAGATCATTCTGAATTATTTTTATTCCTAGTGCTTGTCTGTGCTTTCTTTTGAATATTTTGAAACCTCCCCGTCCTTGATGACCCTCCTCTGACCACTTATAAAGTCTTTCCAATTCATAGTCATCATGCTACCCCCTCCCTCCTCATGTTTATGTAGATTGCCAGGATTAATGATTCCTGGTTCCTCTGTTCAGATTCACTCTGTACCAACTACATGAACGCTGGGGTGATATTTCTTTGTCTATAGAACAGAGATGGAGAACCTGATCTTTTTTGCTTTTTTGAGTTATCAGAAAGTCAAAAGCTAACGTAGTGAAAGTATTTTATAAACCGTAAAAAGCTCTATGAGTTTTTTTTATATATAATTTATAGTGTTTACATATTTTCCAATCAGCTTGTGTCCATGTATTAAATATATAATTAAAAATACCAAAAGTAAGGTCTGAGGGACCATATTTCTTGACTCTTAATAAGATTTACATGTGTATCTAAGGATGATACTTTTTGCATTCACATACCTTCCCCTTTTTTCCAGCTAGTCTCAGCCTTCTCGTGAGCAGCTCATGTTATTTGGTCTCATGCTTTTCATCTAGCGAGCAAATGGGAGCCTTCCTTAAAAGATCTGCACTGAGAATATTTTCTTTTTTATGAATTTTTTTTAAAATCAGCAAGCAAGACTGATCTTTAACAGACTGAGAGGAAGAAACTTAACAGTGCCCAACCATTCCTTAAACAGTCTTAAAAATAAATCAACTTTATCCTACATCACAGATATCAAGATTGTGCAAATTATCTGGCCATGTGGATACTCTGGAAATTTTTGAGTCAAAAACCTCACCAACGTCAATGTTTATAGTATTGCTCTTCAGACATTAGTCTACTGCCTGGATTCAATTTTTTAATAGGTGGGTATTTCTACTTATTTGGAGAAGGCAATGGCACCCCACTCCAGTACTCTTGCCTGGAAAATCCCATGGACAGAGGAGCCTGGGTGGGCTGCAGTCCATGGGGTCGCTAAGAGTCAGACACGACTGATCGACTTCACTTTCACTTTTCATTTTCATGCATTGGAGAAGGAAATGGCAGCCCACTCCAGTGTTCTTGCCTGGAGAATCCCAGGGACGGGGGAGCCTGGTGGGCTACTGTCTATGGGGTCGCACAGAGTCGGACACAACTAAAGTGACTTAGCAGCAGCAGCATTTCTACTTATTAGGGGATAAATTGATGGGCAGTTTGATCATAACTTGAAACTTGAAATCATAGTCCCTTACAACTCAGTACTGCAGGAAGACATATTTGTTTTCCCTTTATTATTAAGTGGAACCAGGAAAAGTAGATTAGTCTTCACCCCATTGTTTCTGGTGAGAGAGTGGTATTAGAGTGCTTCACGTGAGGTTCAAGGTAGGCTGGCAGTGTGGGCCAGCCAACTTTGCACTGGATAGCTTAAAGTATGTTGATTTTTTTTAAGTGTCCATATTCTTGCAGTGCATACATCTATTATCCCTGAGTTCCTATGGACATTAACCAGTAGAGTCATATTCTCATGAATTTTCTTTTCTATAAGGTCTAACCTGTCTGCTCTAAGTTTAGAGATTTTGATGATAAGCAGTAGGTGTCTTCCATGCTCCTTACTTCCTCAAGCCTTTGCCCCTATTCCTACAAACAATCCAGCTACCACCAAAATACTCCCTCGCTCTACTATATCCCATGCTTCCAAAGGCCCTGATATAACAAAGGCAGGGAAATCTTTACTCCTTCCCACTGGCCTGTTGGCTCCTGCTTGTTTGGCGTTTTGACTTAAATTTTTCAAGTTACTGTTTAACTCATGAGATAACTGTTTACAAAACTGTTAGTTGATAATCAGGGGTTTTTCCCCGGATTAATATAGTTAAAGTTTAACTTTGTGGAACAACACATAAAAATAAATGTATTTGTATATAATTAAATAAAAGTATTAACTCTGGGAATTTTGTTGATAATGTTCTCATGACTCTAAACGGAATATTTGTTCTAGTGTAGATAAAAGAAGACCTTGGCTATAGACCTGGCAGGTGGACTTTGTGGAAGAATTTAAGCAGAAGGGAAGCTAGAGTTTACTCCTAGGTGGCAGGTGATTTGCAAATAGTGGAAAAACCTGTTTTTCCTAGGAAAATGCCTTTTGTTCATATTCCTGCCAATACCTCATTCAAAAGAAGTTGTTGCTCTTCTCTTCAAATAGTATATTTGAATGATTTTTGGCTTTGATCAGCCCTATGCTGCCTTGTGATATTTTTTCGTGTCATTGACTTTATGTATTACATCATGATCAAAACTTGCTGGAGTCAGACACAGGGTGAGAAATCACTCTGTTCAGGTACTGCCCTCCAGCTGTTTTCGTAAGTCAAGAAGGACTTTCTTCACCCGAAACAAAGACAAACTCGAAGACAAAGACAAGTTCCATCTGATGATTGCTAGAGTATATCTTAAAAAGAAGTCATCATTCTTTTGCTAGAAGTCAGGGGTACAGCCTAGCACTGAAACCATATTCAGGTTAATTTGACTTACTTGGAAATAGTTTTCATCTTCACTTCTTGCAATGTAGACATCAAGGAACAATTACTAAGAAAAACAGGGTGGAGCAATTAAATGAATCTGAGAGAACTATGAGGTGTTGCATATATGTGAATTTCAAATTCAATATGGAGGTCTCTGAAATTCTGGTTCAATGAAGACACTCTGTTTTACCCATATGTAGAAATCTGCCCATTTAGCAAGTTTCTAGGTAAAGGATCATTTATGCATATTTTAAAGCTAGTTCCTAATAAATTTTTGCAGCAAGAATAAACGAGCATCAAGCCAAGGGGCTAAATTTTCTTCTCTGTTCTGCATTTTGAAGTCATAAAGCCAGACATTCAAGACCTAGATATCTCATATGCACTTTCCAAGAGTTGATTATTTTGCCAAGTATACTGTCTTTATCCCAAATCAGAAGTAACTTGAGATTGAAGTGCTCACAACAGATTTCAAACTGATAGGACTTAAATAATTTTTTCCTTCTTTTTTGATAGTGGAAAATTGTTTGACAGTGTTGTGTTGGTTTCTGCCATACAAAACGTGAATCAGTCATATATATATATGTATATCTCCTGGAGATATCTCCTGGAGAAGAAAATGGTAATCCACTCTAATATTCTTGCCTGGAGAATTCCATGGACAGAGGAGCCTTGGAGGCTATATAGTCCATGGTGTCACAAAGAGTCAGACACGACTGAAGCAACTTAGCATGCACACACACACACACACACGTATGTATGTATGTATGTATGTATGTATACATGTGTATATATCCTCTCCCTTTGAGCCTCCCTCTCCTCCCCACATCCTACCTCTGTAGGTTATCACAGAGCACCAGGCTGGGCTCCCAGTGTTACTTAGCAACTTCCCACTAACTGTCTACTTAACACATGATAGTGTATATATGTCAGTACTACTTTCTCAATTCTTAAGTGACCGATCAGGTGGTAGGAAAATTTGGAAAGAGAAATGTCCCAGAAGATAACCACGGGGTTTTACGTAAGAGGAAGTGGCTAACCATGTTAACCTGCTGCTGAAAAGTTGAGTAAGATGAGAGTGAAAATGTGACCATTGGATTTGGCAGCAACAGATATGGTAAAACAGAATGAATAAATGTCTCATTGAACCAGCTTGAGGAAAGAATAGGAAGTGAAGATATGGTAATAGCTAATAGAGACAATTATTTCAATAAATTTTGCTATGAAAGGAAAAAGACAAATGAGAAACAACTGGAGAGAGATTTAGAATCCAGAGTGTATCATCAAGATTTGCAAAATGCGGTAGTTTTTTTGTCTTGTTTTATGTTTTGCATTTGTTTAATCTGCTTCCCCAGTTGAAAAACAACTTGATAGAGAATTAAAGTCTCAAATCTAGAGTAAAAAGAAATATGGAGAAAGCAAAGCCAGTCTGGTAAAATGTAAAAAGTATTGGTTAATAATCAACAGATCTGGGTTCTAGCTCAAGTTCTACCAGCTGTTGGTAAAATGGCCCTACATGACATCTGTGACTATCAGTCTAGTTATTTATTGATAACATCTTAAGTTCATTTATGGTATTCTAATTCAAAGAAAAAATATCAGGTATATTTCAAAAATCTCTCTCTAGTAGAAACAGAATTTATAACCATTTTTAACCATTTACAGAGCACCTTATTATTTCAGAAGCACACACATCTTGCTAATTAACCCTCACAGGACTGCTACAAAGTAAATGATTATATTGGTGTGTTAACAGATAAGGAAACCAAGGCTCTGAAAGACTAAGTAATTGTCAAAATAATTTAATATGCAGACAACAGAGGTAGGGTTTTAAACATAAATTTTCAGACTATTTTAAAATATTTCAGAATATTTTGAACACAGATTTTCAAAGTTCTTCCCACCCTGCAGTGGTCTCCCTCTGCTCATCCAGTACTCTTTTGTTTTGTTTTGTTTCTTCCCCTCACTCTTCAGCGAATGTGCTTTTTATTTTCATATCTGGTCCAGGCTCCCATTATTTTTCTATCTCTCTATTCTACTTTCCCCAGGGCTTTCTGGATATATCCATCTCCCTACATATCTGCATTTCTTCTTAAAACATAGCCAAGTGCATAGGGTTTGGGGGTTCTGTATTAAGAGCTTAGGAAGGACAATCCCACACCAAAACAGTTTACTAGTCTAGTGAAATTGTGTTTCAAACAGCTCATGGAAAATCAATGCTCTGACCACAGTGACCAGTGTTAGCAGTGGAAACTTCATAATATCTCATCATTTGGGCTCATAAGCTTTTAAAACCAGAAAATGAAAAGAGAAGAGCAAGAAGGTAGGAGGGGAAAATGGGAAATGGGAAGGAGGGGAAGAGATGGCACGGAGAGTACAAGTGTTGCTTAGTGTAGGCCCTGCAGACCAAAAATTATTGTGTTTCTAACACTATTGATTTTTTCAGCAGCTGATATTTCAATCTGGGTGCAGTGTGTCTGTGAGTCTACGCACACTGTCAAGAAGAAATATGATAGTGTCTTAAAAGATTAATAATATCGCTGGTCCTCTGGAGGCCTGTCTTAATTCACTGGCCTGTTCCCTGGCATGTACTGTAATTTATCTAGTCTGATTTGAATAGCAAATGGCAATCGGCTGCCATTAGGGAAATGGGCATCATTCTTATTGATCCAGCATGGGCTGGATTTTATTTAAGGAGAACTGCAAAATGTTATTACCTTCAGGAAGAGAAACTGAAAAGGGAGCTTTTCCCTCGTGTATTTTGGAAGTGTTCTACCTTAAAAAGCGGGGAATGGATTGTGGATTTGGGAGAATAGAGGGAGATGACGATCCTATTGTGTGGGGACATGGCACAGACTGTTTCAGCATGATTGTTTACCAGCAGGAAAGAGTGCTCATGGTTATGAGACAGAAGCCACGGGCCTCAGAGGCTAGAACACTGAAGAATCTCAGATCCAACCTGTTTCATTGTCCAGCTTTGTGAAAAGCCCCTAGTTGCTTAGAATCCATTTTTCAGTCTGTAAAATGGGCTAGAAAAATCTGTTGGCCATATACAAGGTTTACTTCAGGTGTTTCCCATCCTGAGAGTCTTGGACAAAAGGTGATATGGAATAAAACAGAAAAATCAAAGAGATTCTGTCTAACATTGAGGGATGGTTTTTCAATATGTATTATTGCTCTTCGCTTAGATCTTTTGAAGGGACACGTTATGCGCTGAGTGAAGCATGACGAACTAGCCTCATAATTCTCATTAAACATAATGGGCATCTCTGAGCTTAACACTGAATACATTACTTTAATGTTCACCTGTTAGTGGCAAATCTAAACCTGCACTTTTACCTTGTTTTACAGAATCAAGGAAAGCTGGCAACATTATGGTGGCAAATGTGGGAGACTGTCAGATCCAGGCTTTCTGCCTGCCCCTAGTCCTCTTTGCCACAAGGATAGGGGCTGAATGTGCCATTCCAATCAATGCTTGTTGAAGATGTGCTGTGAAGGAGCACACACAACCCTAATAACCTCCCTTAGCAGCCCCAGGAAGGGAAAAAGGTGTGACAAGGGTGGTGAGAGGAAGTGCTCATTTCTACTGAAATCCTTCTCCATTCCACCTTCGGGTTGTTATGGAAAGAAACGATAATGTGCTACAGGAAATGGCCAAGTATAAAAACAATAAAATAAATTGAAAATGACTTTGTTTTTTTTGAGCGGCAGTAATTGCTATATGTTGTGATGTTTGCATAAGGAATTAGTTAATGTGTAGCAGAATGGCATGTGATACTTTTTATTTGCCTGATGACTATAGTCTCTGAGTGAATGACTTATTAAGGTTAATAAAGAAAAATTTGCTTGTGACTTGTAATGATCCAATTGCTAGAATTTAGCATCCCCTTATGCATTGTTGCCTAAAGGGGAGAAGGAAAAAAAACCCACACACATTAATGGCCGACTGGCTATGATTTTTTATGGTGGTGTGAGAACAAACAATGTCTTCTAAATTGTTGGTCTGTCTATCTTTCTGCCTGCCTGGGCAGGAACGTTATGGCTTTCTTAATTCTCCTGTGTGATTTATCATCCTAAATTCATTGTTTTGCATAACTCTGCTCAAAATGAAGAAATGTCATTATTTTGCAGCGAAAAAGTTGTCATTTGCATAATGCCTGCCATTAATTATTGTGAGACTAATGCAGTTGTTGATATTTTTAGGGCACAGTGGTACAGCCTGCACCTTGTATAATGTCATTCTGAAAACATTGGTAGTTAATAGGTGCCACAACATTGCACAAATGGAAAGGAAGATGATGAAGAAGAAGGGGACACAATGGAACAGGCTGTGATCTTTATTTAGCTTTTTTTTTTCCCCCTGAAATGCTTGGTGAGGAAAGACTATAAAAGGAAGCGCGAATAGAGCAGGGAGCTGTGACATCCAAGAGAACAAAGGGATAGAAAAGCAGAGGTTTTCTATTTAGGCTGAATTAGCTTAACCTGGGTTCTAGCCAGTTAAATGGAGGAAGGCATGTCTCCTCTGTTTTGGCTTACCTCCTTAACCAAAGCTCTGAACAGAATGTAGGGTCTGGCTTCCTTAAACCCTCAGTTAGAATACGGGTTTGCTCTGAAACATGTTCATCTCGTGGAAGAATCCTCTGAACTGGGCACTTGGTCAGAGTTAAGAGCACACAAGACAGTTTTATAGAAGAGAGGAGAAGGCTATGATTTTTAGGTTTAATTCATCAGTCTTCTGTACTTCTTGAAATTTGGCAATCATATCTGGAACTCAAAGCTTTTCTCCTTCAAAAACCAGAGGAATGCTATAGTAGCATATTAGGGTGACATTTTTTTTTCCTTCTGTTCCTTGCAACAGAACAAACTTTTGCATCCATTTCTGTAGGGCAAGAGCCTACCAAAACTTTCTATTTCACAGGTAAATGAAAGTCAGTTATAAAAATTCGATCAGAGATGAAACTCATTACACTGAGTCTAGGAGGCATAAATATTACAGATGTAGGTAACTGTTGATTTTCTTAGTCATGAGAACTTAAAAAAAAAGACTCACATCAAATAGAATTTTTTTCCCTAATTTCACTGTTTCATGGGTATTATAAATTTAGATATTTCTTCTTTATCATTAATTTAAAAGACACGAAAGAAATGGAGCCTCAAAAGTAGGTCTAGTTGCTAAGACTGACCAGACGTATTTAGAAAGAAGATATTTCCCTTCGATATTTAAAATCTGGCATTGTAAACTCTTGGGAAAATGCACTATTTTTCAGACTGCAGGCCAGATTCTGATGGCTATTCTGCACCGAAACACTGAGGATTACTCTTTTGGAGCTTCTTAAAGCCAGGTGATGATTGTGAGAAGAGCCATAGAATCTGGAGGAGATTGCAAGGGTCTGTCTCAGTTTGTCATAATAAATTCCTCAGCAGAATTTGGGCTGAGATAGTTTTTGATATCTCACCTTGGATTATGGAAATTAATCTCCTTGTTTTCAGTTCTGAAATATGTAGAAAACACACATTCTGAGTTAGGAAAATTTTAATTCTCCACAGTGATATCACCATCATAAATTACCACATCTGGGACTGTAAAAAACAGATGAGCCCATGCGTCTATTGAGACCAGTCTCCACTGCTGGTTCTCACTTTTACCTTTCTTTTGAAGAGACAGAAATTGCCCTAACACCCAAATTAATGTCTGTTGACTATAATAAAATCAATACAAGCATACAATTTTAAACATAAGTCAGAAGGTGACCATAGGAGAGAAATGGAGAAAAAATGAAAAGAGAAGGGATTTGCACTTCTTATGGTATACTACAACAAGGCTAATTCCTCACATGCCTGTATTTGTAGCCTGGTAATACCTAGTTATCTATCTTATATTCTATAGCTATATAGAAATCCTACATATCGATACCTAAGAAATCTGATCATTTATTTAGCAAGCTATATAGAAATGCTACATATAGATACAAATGAAATCCGATGATCTGTTTGACAAACTGTCTTAGTTACCTTGGCTAGTCCAGAATTTTCCCTATTTTATCCTTGACAGTTGCCCGCCCCATGAATCTCCTCAATCTCAGGCAAAGCAAGGCAATTAATACTCTAACCATAATGGATACTCTCAAGACATTTGACTTAATGGTTGTATTCTATATTTCATCTTGTATTTGAAAAGGCTTTCATATTTAGTGAAAAAACAGCTGTTAAGAACCCTTTTTTCAGCATTCATTTGCTAAAGCATTTTATCTAACTATAAGAGAGAGTTGAGTAAAGAGGTGTAGATTTTCATGCATTGAATGTCTAGCACGTTGATCAGCAATATTCTGAAAAGTAGCAGTCTCATAGTAAATACTCAGAATCAGTTCTGATCCCCTGTGTTCAGGAAATAATTTTAGATCTCGAGTCTTCCATAGAAACAGGGTAGGAATCCATATGTTAGTTGGCATGGTTTTCATCACCTAACATCTGATAATCATGTCAGACTGCCATTCCTTAATATTCACAGATTCCTGCCAGGACTTCAAACTTCTTTATCCTTTGCTTTGGAATTTTTCTCCTTTTACACCTAGATACCATGCTAAGAACCAAGGATGCAAGATAGATATGACATGGTCCCTCACAATGAGCTTTTAATCTAATCTACGAAGAGAAAAAAGATTTTGCAAGAATGAATTTTACATATCATATGTCTGATTGAGGCAACCTCTTTATTCACTGAGATTAGTTAACACTATCACAAAGCCTAGACAGAGAGGAATGGCACTTAAAATCCTGTTACTGTATGTTTCATGGATCAGTTTGTTCATTTGTTTAATAAGCATCAATTGGAGCTTTACTGCCTACTTAGAAATGTTCTGAACTTTTCAGACACAAAGGGGAATTTTACTTGGTACTTTCACAAATAAAAGGGTGTCTCACTTCCCCTCTAGATCCGGAATTCCTCAGGCACAAGATTGGCATGTCAGCATCCATCCCATGCCAGTCTAAGTCAACAGGGTCAGTTTGGCTGGAAAACTATTCCTTTTATAGACTCGGAGATAGGAATTTTAGTTAACCAACTAATTTGACTTTACCTTCCCCAAGACCAGTAATCATAAGACCTGAACTATATAGCATGTAAGTGGGTGCCCAGATTGGCCTGTGCAGTCAAGTGGAAAGAACAGAGGCCTCTGGGACAGGCTAGAGCAGCCACTATATCAGGCAGAACAAAGGTTTTCTATTTGAAGATGGTGTGACTGGGATGAGAGTGATCAGTACTGGAACACTATCCATGCACTTATTCACTCAGCCACTTATGATCTATCAACCAGCTGTAAAACTTCAGGTATTATTCTAACACTAATTATGGGAAATTAAATAAAGTCCCCTATAAAATTTGCATTGTATTGAAAGGAGAGAGGGGCAATAATAAAGGAAGCAAAAAAAACCATATCATTTAAATAATGATAAGGTATGGTAAAAAACAGAAAACAAGGCAGGGTTCAGTTCAGTTCAGTTCAGTTCAGTCGCTCAAATGTGTTTGACTCTTTGAGACCCCATGGACTGCAGCACGCCAGGCCTCCCTGTCCATCACCAACTCCCAGAGTTTACTCAAACTCAAGTCCATCAAGTCAGTGATGCCATCCAACTATCTCATCATCTTTCATCCCCTTCTCCTCCTGTCTTCAATCTTTCCCAGCAACAGGGTCTTTTCCAATGAGTCAGTTCTTTGCATCCGGTGGCCAAGTATTAGAGTTTCAGCTTCAGCATCAATCCTTCCAATGACTGTTCAGTACTTATTTCCTTTAGGATGGACTGGTTGGATCTCCTTGCAGTCCAAGAGACTCTCAAGAGTCTTCTCCAACACCACAGTTCAAAATCATCAATTCTTTGGCTCTCAGCTTTCTTTATAGTCCAACTCTCACATCCATACATGACTATGGGAAAAACCATAGCTTTGACTAGACGGACCTTTGTTGGCAAAGTAATGTCTCTGCTTTTGAATATGCTGACTAGGTTGGTAATAACTTTCCTTCCTAGGAGCAAGCATCTTTTAATTTCATGGCTGCAATCACCATCTGCAGTGATTTTGGAGCCCAAAAAAATAAAGTCTGCCACTGTTTCCCCATCTATTTGCTATAAAGCAATGGGGCCAGATGCCATGATCTTAGTTTTCTGAATGTTGAGCTTTAAGCCAACATTTTCACTCTCCTCTTTCACTTTCATCAAGAGGCTCTTTAGTTCTTCACTTTCTGCCATAAGTGTGGTGTCATCTGCATATCTGAGGTTATTGACATTTCTTCCAACCATCTTGATTCCAGCTTGTGCTTCCTCCAGCCCAACATTTCTCACGATGTACTCGGTATATAAGTTAAATAAGCAGGGACGTACTCCTTTCCCTATTTGGAACCAGTCTGTTGTTCCATGTCCAGTTCTAACTGCTGCTTCCTGACCTGCATACAGATTTATCAGGAGGCAGATCAGGTGGTCTGGTATTCCAATCTCTTTCAGAATTTTCCACAGTTTTTTGTGATCCACACAGTCAAAGGCTTTGGCATAGTCAATAAAGCAGAAATAGATGTTTTTCTGGAACTCTCTTGCTTTTTCGATGACCCAACGGATGTTGGCAATTTGATCTCTGGTTCCACTGCCTTTTCTAAAACCAGCTTGAACATCTGGAAGTTCATGGTTCACGTATTGTTGAAGCCTGGCTTGGAGAATTTTGAGCGTTACTTTACTAGCGTGTGAGATGAGTGCAATTGTGCAGTAGTTTGAGCATTCTTTGGCATTGCCTTTCTTTGGGATTGGAATGAAAACTGACCTTTTCCAGTCCTGTGGCCACTGCTGAGTTTTCCATATTTTCTGGCATATTGAGGCAGCACTTTCACAGCATCATCTTTTAGGATTTGAAATAGCTCAACTGAAATTCCACCACATCCAGTAGCTTTGTTTGTAGTGATGCTTCCTAAGGCCCACTTGACTTCACATTCTAGGATGTCTGGCTCTAGGTGAGTGATCATACCATCATGATTATCTGGGCTGTGAAGATCTTTTTTGTATAGTTCTTCTGTATATTCTTGCCACCTCTTTTTTATATCTTCTGCTTTTGTTAGATCCATACCATTTCTGTCCTTTATTGAGCCCATCTTTGCATGAAATATTCCCTTGGTATCTCTAATTTTCTTGAAGAGGTCTCTAGTCTTTCCCATTCTATTGTTTTCCTCTATTTCTTTGCATTGATCACTGAGGAAGGCTTTCTTATCTTTCCTTGCTATTCTTTGGAACTCTGCATTCAAATGGGTATAAAACAGGGATAAGTAATGGAGAAACTGTTGTTTGAAATAAACGTAATAGGGAATGTCTCACTGAGCAGGAGATATTTGAGCAAAGATGTCAATAATGAGAGGGAGCTAAGTATGAGGTTGGAGAAGGGCATGGCAACCCACTCTGTTATTCTTGATTGGAGAATCCAGTGGACAGAAGAACCTAGCTGGCTACGCGTCTATGGGTCTCAAAGAGTTGAACATGACTGGGCAATTAACTCTTTCACTTTTACAAGTATGAGGTGATCAGAAGAAAGAGGAATTTAGGCAGAGGGGATAGATGTTGTGAAGTAAGAACAACTTTTAAATATTCCCCGAAGACCATGGTAAAGACTGATGGGAAGCCGTAAGAGCGTTTATTTTTTTTTTTAAGGGCATATGATCTAATTTATAGATTAAAGAGATCTCTGGCTGCTTTGTGGAGAATAGACCTAAGGGGCCAAGGGTGGAGCAGGAAAACTAGTCAGGACTTACTGTGGTAGCCAAGTATGAGATGGACCATGGCAGTGGAGAGGAGGAAAAGTGATTCACTTGTGAATAATTTAGCTGTAATTTGAAGGCAGTTACAGAGAGATTTGATGTGGTATAGAATAAAAAGAAATACATCAGGTATGATGAGTCACATGTATTTGGCCTGATCAACTGGATGAATGGCACTGTCAGTAACTCCAGAATTGGGGTACTATAGGGATGTTGAGGACAGGGCAAATTTAGGGGCAGAGATAATTATGAGTTCATGTGGGGACATGTTGACCTTGAGATTCTTATGCGAGTGAAGAAACTGAGAGGGTGGTTAGATACGTAACTCAGGAGCTCAGAGCGGGGATTAGGGCTAGAGATGCAAACTGTATTTTTTTTTTTTTTTTTACTTCTACATAAGTATTTTCTTTAGAATGTAAGCCTATGGAGTGTAAGGAATTGACACTGAGCAGTTTCTGAAGGTAGATGTGCACACCCTGTATTATTTGATGATGAATAAACAGGTGCTACTTTCATTCATTTGTCTGTCTTTGGAAAGTCTGGGACGTGTATAGTAAAGAGGTAACAACAAAACCATATGAACACTTCCTGAGGACACATATGGTTTACAATCTCACTAGAATATAAGGCAAACATAACTTATTGTTTCCATAATAATGCAAAACAGAGGGGCAAACACATTTTCTGGAGTTTATTAATGTGAGTGGGATTAGTGTGAGTTAGAAGAAGACAGGTAAAACTGGAACCCGATTTTGGAACTGAGGAAGACTTAGGCAGGAAGGAGCAGGCAGGGCTTCCCAGATAGGGAGGAGTCAGGAGTGTCACTTCTGGAAATTCTGATTTCATAGGGCTTGGAAGGGCGCTACCATTTGTTTTGTTTGTTTGTTTTTCTCCTCACATGGGGAACTTCTTCCAGGGCATACCTCTTCCCTAAAACTATGATTATTTACTACAGTTAATAGGGGCTTCCCTGATGGTTCCATCGGTAAAGAATCCGCCTGCAATGCAGGAGACACGGTTTGACCCCTGGGTCAGGAAGATCCCATGGAGGAGGGCATGGCAACCCACTCCAGCCTTCTTGCCTGGAAGATCCCATGGACAGAGGACCCTGGTGGGCTACAGTCCCTGGGGTCTCAAAGAGTAGGACACAACTGAGCAACTAACACTTTCTCTAGAGTCTAGTCCTGCTGAGCTCCTAGGTAGAGTCATCTCCAGTCACCATACTAGTGTGGACGCTCATGCTGACTCTTCTTGTTTTAGAAGATTTATTACCCTGCCTTCACATAACTCGAGGTTTATAACTTTGTCTCTCTTTAGTTTGTGCTATAGGCATAAGTTGTGGCTTTATTTTCTCTCCTTTTGATCTACATTACTTTGGAAGATGTTTGTAGGGTTCAGATTCAGTTTGCTGCCATTATCCAGAGCCTACAAATTGATCTCAAGTGTAATGTCCTATCTTTGTAAGTGGTTGCTATGCTATTCTATATCATGGACCTAAATTTATAATCCTACAGACCCGACATACAAACTTGTGATGCTCCACTTCAGCTATGTGAAATTGCCATGGTGAAATCAGAAACTCGGGTTTCAGGAAAGTCTGTGCTTTAGATTCTGATGTAGCCTCTAAGTTTGGCTGTCAGATATTATTGTTTTATTATTATTATTTTATTTAAACGAATAGAGACACAGTTTGCTCAAGTGAGGAAGATATGTTTTGAGATGGCACAATAAAGAAATTCTAAGGAGAGGTTCTGGAGAGATCATTCCAGATCCAGGACTGCTCCAGGAACTTTGTGCCAGGAGTTCATGAAACTTTACTATACTAGACTAAATATCATGGCTTGGCTTTTCTCCACGTTTCTGCCTAGTGTTCTTTTAGTATTAATAGACTGTACATCCTTTTCCTGCTTTTTATAACTTGGAACCACCTGTGGCCTGTTATGGCTCCTTCATTTTCTTCCTACTATATGGTCCCTTGCACAATCACCTATGCCCTGGGTGTGGGTGTGCAGGTGAATATTAATCTCTTACAAGGAGCAACCAGTATGAGAAGTACAGGGATTATTACATCAAATACCACATAGGGAATTAGACCGCACTGAATTAAGCTCCTCCTTATTTGACCAAACTTATGATGATTTTTTTCTGAATGGTTGACTCTATTTATTCTCTATAGCAGTAGTCCCCAACTTTTTTTGGTAGCAGGGACTAGTTTCATGGAAAACAATTTTTCCATGGACTGGTGTGAGGGGGGATGATTTCAAGATGATTCTCATTAGGTGTGAGCAATCTAGATTCCTCACATGCGCAGTTCACACTAGGGTTCGTAGGCCTATGAGAATCTAATGACACCATTGGTTTGACAGGAAGCAGAGCTCAGGTGGTGATGCAAAGCAATGGGGAGTGGCTATAAATACAGGTAAAGTTTCACTGGCTTGCCTGCAACTCACCTGCTGTGCAGCCCAGTTCCTAACAGGCCACAGACCTTGTAATAGTTCATGGCCTGCGGGTTGGGGGCCTATACTCTGTAGCATCAGCATCTATTAATATAGCACAGGTGAAATAAATGAAAGAGTTTGGAAATCCTAAAGGGCATTACAGATTAAGCTGTGGGCCTAAATAATATATCTTAATGATATTAATTGCTATTATAAAGCCTGAACTGAAAGCAAAATTTAGAGCTTTATGATAAATATGTACAGAAGGTCTGTTCTAATTTTTAAGATTAACTCACAGGTCATTGGAATGTTTTCACGGAGACAACCAAGACAATCTTAGGGTTATCAAAGATTTTGATTTAAGAAATAAAGCATCTATTATAACTACATAGTCTCAGTCACTGAAAATTTTAGAAAGCAATATATACTATCTCTAAAAAATAGGAGAGAGAAAACTACTAGGAACAAAAATTCCTATAGAAAATAACTTTATATAACTTTAGGGAAGGAAGATTAGTGTAGATTAATATTTTAAGTAATATTTTGCTGTAATGTTAATTATGGAAAAGTTCAAAATAAATAACAATTATTTAAAATTCCTCTGTCCAGAAACAATGAATTTTAGTGTTTACGTATATATTTTCCAATCTTCCCATTATGTGTGTACACTTCTGCCACTTAAACAATTTTTAACATAGCAGTAGTTACTTATGCAATAGACCTTTTCATATTATTGGTTAATATGCATTTTTTATTTATTCCATTCCTAATATTACTTTTAATAGCTGTATAGCATTCCACTATTTGAGCTGCCCAGGTGGCTCAGAGGTAAAGAATCTGCCTGCAGTGCAGGAGATGTGGGTTTGATCCCTCAGTCAGGAAGGTCCCCTGGAGGAGAACATGGAAACCCACTCCAGTATTCTTGCCTGGAGAATCCCATGGACAGAGGAACTTGGCAGGCTACAGTCCATAGGTTTGCAAAGACTCAGACATGAAGTGACTGAGCACACACATTCCACTATATGGATGTACTATCATTTATTTAATCAGCCCCCTATCATCAGACAAGGTTTTCAGTTTTTCACAGTTGTAAGTAAACCATGATAAGCACTTGCTTCTTAATCTTTGTGCAGATCTTTGATTATTTCCTTTAGATAAATTCCTAGATGTGAAATTTCTGGATCAAATAGCATTTATATATTTTAAAGTTTTATATACATATTGCTAAGACAGTCTCCCAAGAGTTGTGCCAATTTTATTCTGTCTGTGGTGACTAAAAAGTTTCCTTCCAAAAGAAACTTAATTTAAAGTGGTACCAATCACTCTTCTCTGAGTCCTATCTGGTCCACCAGTTACAGCAGACCCCACTTAACTCTTACCTTAAGGTTATACATAAACCTTTTTTAGATCATTTATGCTGTAAATGAGACAGATGAAAGAATATAATTTGACAGTGGAATTAGAATGTATTCCTATCTTATTCCTGCTCTGTAAAAGTGTTCTGCTTACCCTGGACAAAAAAACAGACAAAGAAAAAGAAAGAAACAACAAAAAATCCACCTCTTGAACAGTCCCAATGTGCTAGTACTACCTGAACATGCAGCAGACATGAGTCCTGCCCTCTGAGACCATACAGCTCCATGTACCATTATCCATAAGGCATTATGTGAATCGTGGGCTTCTAGGACAGTGCCCTTTTGTTTAAGTGCTTGAACCATATGATACAGACAAACTACAGGATACCTGTGATCCACCCTTGTGGGAGGATTGTGTGAACAAGTCTTAGTATTTGTGGAGTCAGGAAGAAGGAGAAGTGTGGCTATCTGCTTCAACTCCAGAATAATACCCAAAACTCAGAGGACTCCATAGTAGGAAATCCACATAAGTGGTAGACTAGCAGTAGGTGATGAGTTGGAGACAGAAAAATCTACTTATTCCCATTTATCCTACTGTGTCCCCTCCAAGGGAGTCTGTGCCACTAGGAGGAGGCCAGTTTCCTCCATGTGGTAGCTTAGAGTTTCTGAGGATTTCAGAACTGCTTAGGGAAAGGGTGTAGTATGAGGACAAGGGGAAATATTTGAAATTGGGCCTCTCATTAGTAATCAGAAAGGTTGTAGTGGACCTGGGACTTCCTGTAGTGTTGGAGTGCTGGTGTGCAGTGTCACTGGGCAAGGAGGTTTGATGGAATGGGCTTCCCAGGTAGCTCAGCTGGTAAGGAATCTGCCTGCAATGCAGGAGACCCCGATTCGATTCCTGGGTCAGGAAGTTCCACTGGAGAAGGGATAGGCTACCCACTCCAGTATTGTTGAGCTTCCCTGGTGACTCAGATAATAAAAAATCCACCTGCAATGTGGGAGACCTGGGTTCGATCTCTAGATTGGGAAGATCTCCTGGAGGAGGGCATGGCAACCCACTCCAGTATTCTTGCTTGGAGAATCCCCATGACAGAGGATCCTGGCAGGCTGTGGTCCATGGGGTCGCAAAGAGTCGGACACGACTGAGTGAGATGGATACAGGATACAGGGAATTGCTTAACTGAGAATTAAAGAGAGAGTCTGTAGTGCACTGCTTGGACCAGAAAGGCTTTCCCATGGTTACCCGATTAGCTGAAACTGGCCTGAGTTAGAGGGACAGTTGTAACAGTGACAAAAAAATTCCAAATAATCCTTCTGAATAGATATGCACACATTTAGAAAATGCATAATAAATGACATATAGTGAAAATGTAAACAAGCCATTTAATAACATTTTAATGCTTGATTCTGATCTCTTAATTAAAATGTGCATAAAAGAAAACAATGGTGGAACATCTGTGTGTGTTATTGGGATGGCAGGATTTATGCTGCACCCTGGGCTTTTTTGTTCACGTCTCAGTGTGCGCGAACACGGGAGAGTTTCCTCTGGGAGGCACAGATTTACCCATTTGAGCCCCACAGAGTCTGTGTTCCCACCCACCCCCTCTTGGCTGTGGCTGTCTCCCTTTCCTTTGCTCTTACATTCAATACTGTATGGCTCATTCTCTGCCTAAATTAAACTACTCTCATCATTTGATCTGAAAGCCACTCTTCATCCCACCCCTATAACCTGAAACCCTGACCTAACCCTGACTCAGCCCTGTTATCTCAGCAGCTGTACACAGCATTACCTAATGTTTTTGGCCTCGGTGAATAATCTCTAAGAGCCTTGGGGAAAGCATGGCCCTTTGTATCTGTGACCTTGCAGCAGTTATTACTCAGCTGGACACTATGGGGTTTAGATGTTAGAGAGGGAAATTCTACTCACTCCTGCTGGTGAATTTTTTTATTACAAATCATTTGGGGGGTGTATCCTGGAGCTTCATTTTGCCCAATCCTTAAATGAGAGTACCAGCAATCACAAAAGTCGAAGGTTATTAAGTACTTTAAGATCTTCCAGTGAAAATGTTACCCCTTGAAATGATTTTTTTTTTCTATCATTACTTGGAACATACCTGATCACCAGAAAGTTTATCTCTGATTAAATGAACATAAAAAGTACTCCAGAAGAATTCTGTATCAGATCTACAATAGAAAGTCACAGCCAAAAGGCCTTCTTAAACATACAATAATTAATATTTAATGCCCCTCTTTATGAGTAGGACATTGCACTGGGACTATCTCTAATCCTCATAATGTTCCTGCAAAATAGGTAGTTTTATTCTTTCATCCACAGGTGATGAAACAGATTCAGAGTTGTTTAAGTGATGTGCCTATATTTATATTGCCAGCCAGCAGAAGACCTGGGATTCAGACTCAAGTTAGTCTCTGTCTCAAGGCCATAATCTTTCCAAAAAATCATACGCCATCATACGACAGCTACCGTTTCCTGTACACCCATACTGAGATGCTGTTCTGAAAGAGTTAACTAGAATATATCCTGTTTGTGACAAATGTCTGAAACTTGTTTTTATAACTTGGATGTAATTCACAAATAAAGAGTAATTATCAATATGTCACAGATGAAGAGCTGCACGTATGGATCGGTGTAATTTCTGTTCCCTTGGCTTATGGATGCAGTATGCCCCAGGGAGTTTCACAAATCCACATGGCATCTCCTCGTACTGGGTTCTGTGTGAACTGAACAAAGTGGAAAGCTCCTATGTATTGGGATAGCTCATGACTGGTTACCAGCTGAGGGAATTTGTGTAAAATTACCTTACCATATGTAGACATGGTTTCTTTTCTGAATCTGTTCTGCACCATTCAGTGTAGGCAAAATACCAAGTATTGGTACTAGCTCTGTATTTCTTATTTATTTATTTTCAATTGTGAGATAATTGCTTTACAATATTGTATTGGTTTCTGCCATACATCAGCAAGAATCAGTCATAGGTATACTATGACCCTCCGTCTTGAACCTCCCTCCCACCTCTCACCCCACCCCACCCATCTAGGTTGTCCCAGAACACTGGTTTGATCTTCCTGAGTAGTCATACAGCTAATTCCCATTGGCTATCTATTTTATGTATGGTAATGTACATGTTTCCATACTACTCTCTCCTTTCGTCCCATGCTCTCCTCCCCAACTCCTGTGTCCAAAAGTCTGTTCTCTATGTCTGCATCTCCATTGCTACCCTGCAAATGGGCTCATCAGTACCATATTGTGGTAAATATACACAGTGGCTTAAAGCTCAACACTCAGAAAACGAAGATCATGGCATCCGGTCCCATCACTTGATGGGAAATAGATGGGGAAACAGTGGAAACAGTGTCAGACTTTATTTTTCTGGGCTCCAAAATCACTGCAGATGGTGACTGCAGCCATGAAATTAAAAGACGCTTACTCCTTGGAAGGAAAGTTATGACCAACCTAGATAGCATATTCAAAAGCAGAGACATTACTTTGCCAACAAAGGTCCGTCTAGTCAAGGCTATGGTTTTTCCAGTGGTCATGTATGGACGTGAGAGTTGGACTGTGAAGAAGGCTGAGCGCCGAAGAATTGATGCTTCTGAACTGTGGTGTTGGAGAAGACTCTTGAGAGTCCCTTGGACTGCAAGGAGATCCAACCAGTCCATTCTGAAGGAGATCAGCCCTGGGATTTTTTGGGAAGGAATGATGCTAAAGCTGAAACTCCAGTGCTTTGGCCACCTCATGCGAAGAGTTGACTCACTGGAAAAGACTCTGATGCTGGGAGGGATTGGGGGCAAGAGGAGAAGGGGACGACAGAGGATGAGATGGCTGGATGGCATCACTGACTCGATGGACATGAGTCTGAGTGAACTCCGGAGTTGGTGATGGACAGGGAGGCCTGGTGTGCTGCGATTCATGGGGTCGCAAAGATTCGGACACGACTGAGTGACTCATCTGATCTGATCTGATCTGATAGAAAGGAATACATTTGAGTTGGTTCTAATGAGGTGAATGAACCTAGAGTCTATTACACAAAGTGAAGTAAGTCAGAAAGAGAAAAACAAATACCATATATTAACACATATATATGGAATCTAGCTTTGTACATCTTGATGGGTGTTTGTTTTAGAAGCATTGCCCCAGGAGAGGAGAAAGAGACGAGAGTGTCTGTCTTCCTTTTGCTTTCTTGTGCCTCTGTTTCCCAACTGATCTCCTTCATCAGTTTGCTATACTCCTTTGGTGAAAATGACATCAAACATTCATAGACTAGAAGTTATTAAGACTTTAAATCACATGAGACTACCCATGGGATAATTTTTCGATCTGCCTTTTGCATGTTTCAGCTTCCAGTAGTGGATGTGCGCTGCATACTGGAGACATGTAACTTATACCTGTTCCATTCTTTTTTACTGTTTTCTTAGTCTGAGAAAATCTCTGCTTTAGGCTTATTATGTGTTTGAGACAGACCAGTTATTAGGTTTGTATGATGGTTAGGCTGTGGGGCAGAGAAGAAGTTCATAGGATATTGAGGTGTATATTAAGAAAAGCATTATAATATGGTGGAAAAAACATGGGCCCCAGAGTATCACAGGAGCTCAGCTCTTTTACTTATGAGCTGTGTCATTTTGAATGAGTTATTTAACCCACCAAGCCTTTTTTTTTTTAATCTGTAAGAATAATAATACCTGCTTTATAGGGATATTGTGCAAATTAAATGAAATAGCACATTTGGTACAGTGGTACCTCTAATGTACCACTAATGTTGGTTGCTTAGATTTCACGCAGCAAGGAAAGGGGAAACTAGAAAAGAGTGGAAATTAGAAGATGATATTGGGTTTGATCAAAATGTTTTCATTGTTTCCATTCAGCATAATAAAAGAGTGTCTAGAAGCTGCTGCTGCTGCTGCTAAGTCGCTTCAGTCATGTCCGACTATGTGCGACCCCATAGACAGCAGCCCACCAGGCTCCCCCGTCCCTGGGATTCTCCAGGCAAGAACACTGGAGTGGGTTGCCATTTCCTTCTCCAATGCATGAAAGCGAAAAGTGAAAGTGAAGATGCTCAGTCGTGTCCGACTCTTAGCGACCGCATGGACCGCAGCCTACCAGGCTCTTCCATCCATGGCGTTGTCCAGGCAAGAGTACTGGAGGCAAAGACCCCATTTCTGTTTCCAGCTCTGCCACTGAAAAGCTGTAAAATCTTTACTCTTAGCCTTGCAGTGTCTGTTTCTCATCTTAAAAGTGAATAAATCAGAATGAATGCTCTCTACTTAGTTATATAGTTTTTCCTTCTGAAGACTTTTCTTCTTCCCAGAGTTGAACATAGCTGTCACTCAGCAGTGTGTAAAACTTCAAAGGCCAAGAGCCAAATATCTAGACAGGCCTAGTGTTGCGGTATCCTTCTCGCTGTGCAACTCTGTTTACATGTACATTTATGTTCTTTGTATATTTGTCATGTGTCTGAGTATGTATGCACCTGCATGCTTGTTGAAGTAAGCACACTAGCATACATTCATACATTTTTGTGGGTATGTGTGTTTATATATAACCTATATATATATATACAGTATGTGTGTATATATATAAATATATGTCTGTGTGTATGAGAAACAGATGCTCTGTAGGCAGATAAAGCAGATAAATATAGATCCAAATAGAAGCAAAGTATATAAATATAGACCTTATATAGAGTGAACACAAGCAGATCAGCACCATTTCATTATTGCTGGAAGTCTTTTTAATAAAAGAGGTGAAAATCAGTAACTGACATTGAAATTATCGATTGAATGACACTGTCAGATCGGAAGGCATGGTGTAAGGTAAGAAAATAACCTTTCTTTCAACTTGGAGGAGCAATTAGCAGGAAGATTTGTTACTTTTAATTATTTGATTTATGAAAGTTTTTAGATGCTATGTAGTGTGGTATTTTTAAAAGTACAGATATATCATCACCCTTCCTAAAAATACTACCAGACAACAAAAAAATAATGCATAAGAAAAGAACACCTGTTCCAATCCTGAGAAAGGACTTGACAAAGGTGACAAGATTACTCTTCTTTGCAGGCTGTGATTGGCAGCTCTTTCCCATCTGTAGATATGGACAGACGACTTAGTTTCATTCTATGTTATTTTTCACAAACCCCCTGAAGTCTTTAAGGAACCCACCTCAAGGAGATATTTTGAAGCATAAGGCCATAGTCACCATTGTTAAGTTATTTTCGTGGGACTGCGTGTGATTGTGTTTAGTGAGTATGTTGTGTGAGTAAAACTGGGCTTCCATCTGTTACTTTCATGTCACTGTTTGCACCAGTCAAAATAACTGGTTGCGAGTTTTGCTTTATTTTGTTTTGTTTTAGTGGGGAGGGTACTGTGAGTTATTTTGAGCAGGTTCGAGTTAACTGGGTAATTTTCTTTAATGTTGAAAGTTACATCTTGATCATGAGTTTAAATACCATATGAAAATAAAGGGTGCCTCCTCTTTCCTATAAGTCTTACCTATTTCCCACAGCAGATCATGTGACTTTTTCACCATCATTATGAGAATATCCAGGGAAGCTCAACTGTGAAGAAAGTTCCTGAAATTATGCAGATGCAAATCCCACTTTTTCCTCACACCACAGAACTGTCAAAGTCCTTGTCATCGATTTTCCTGTTGATCATTTTACTATTGCTTTTCCTTATAAAGGCAGGAAATGGGGGCCCAGAAGGTGGTCTCGTTCTCTCCTCTTCTGTGCTTCTTTGAAGCCAGAAGCTACTGTTTCTTCCTTCTTGCTCTCAAACACATTCAGACTTGAGCAAGAAGAGGAGAGAAGGACAGAGCAAGGACTCTTTAGAACATGAGAAATAAATTAGCGCTGCCTAAGAACTGTTCCGGAGAAGGCAATGGCACCCCACTCCAGTACTCTTGCCTGGAAAATCCCATGAATGGAGGAGTCTGGTAGGCTGCAGTCCATGGGGTCGCTAAGAGTCGCACAAGACTGAGCGAATTCACTTTCACTTTTCACTTTCATGCGTTGGAGAAGGAAATGGCAACCCACTCCAGTGTTCTTGCCTGGAGAATCCCAGGGACGGGGAAGCCTGGTGGGCTGCCGTCTATGGGGTCGCACAGAGTCGGACATGACTGAAGTGACTTAGCAGCAGCAGCAGCAAGAACTGTTCATTCTTCCTTTCAGGCCTGTTTTGCTGCTATTACTTTAACTTCCTCACCAAATTTTGAGTTTAAACATTTATTAAGAAAAGTGTCCCAGAGGTCTTGAGAATACTATGCCACACACACACACACACACACACACACACACACACACTAATATAGTTGTGAAAAATTCATTCCAAAAGCCTGTAGTGTGTGAAAAATGGAGTATACTCTCCATTTTATTAATTATTTTGAAAGAATACTTCCTAGCAATGTGTAAAGTTGGTAAACTCAATAGTACTTCAAACTATAGACTTTTCAGAACTGCTCTTATTTACTTGATGTGTTCTAATGTTATTTTCAACAAGTGTTTATTTATGAGTAGTATAAAATAATATGTCTACATATAAAAGATTCAGGATAGAAAAGCAGACTTTTGAAAAATAACTGTTTGCCAGATTAACATAATAAAACTTTTTGTCTACACACACACACACACACACACACACACAGGCAAATTCCTTTTTCCTTGTTCTTTGCTTCTTTCCCTTTGTCCTGGCCTAACATATTCAGATTTTGTTTAGATTTTGTCAAGTATTTTATAGTAATTACCCAAAATTTTGGCAAGGAGTAAAAAAATGTATGCACACAAACATATATATATACAATGTAGACTTACAGCATTATGGCTTATTTAGCTTAAACATTTTTGGACTAAAATTCTGAGGAAAGTTATGTATACACATACATACACACGCACACACACACACACACACACACATGCTTCTCCTTTACTTATTCTTTGTTTTGTTCCTTTTCTCCTGGCTTCTCAGATCCATTGTTTAGACTTTGTCAAGGACTTTATAGTACAATAACTATCATAAACTTTGGCATAAAGGAAAAATGTATATAACACCCATAGACACAAATATACATACATAGATACATCAATTGTTAATATGCAAATCATCAAATTTTAGTCAAATTTTATTATATTTTTTACCTTTATTCAGTATAAATCTTTAAAGGAATTTTTAAAAACACTCAAATATCTGGTGTGATTTAAAGATTCCTGAGAAATTGTGCATTTCTCTACCTTTGATAAGGAACATTTTCCAGATATGAGTTTGGAAAACAAGGATTTGTCATAGCCAAGAGCAAAGCTAGAATCTATTTTTTTTAGGAGTCATTTATCCTTCCCGAGAAGGCAATGGCACCCCACTCCAGTACTCTTGCCTGGGAAATCCCATGGACGGAGGAGCCTGGTAGGCTGAAGTCCATGGGGTCGCTAGGAGTCGGACACGACTGAGCGACTTCACTTTCACTTTTCACTTTCCTGCATTGGAGAAGGAAATGGCAACCCACTCCAGTGTTCTTGCCTGGAGAATCCCAGGGACTGGGGAGCCTGGTGGCTGCCATCTATGGGGTAGCACAGAGTCGGACACGACTGAAGTGACTTAGCAGTAGCAGCATCCTTCCCACCCCCTACTTGGGACTTTTACTGGTTCTCATCATTGGTATGGAGAATTTCTCTTTGGTTAGATGGCTTCATATTCTGTTCCTGGCCTTGTGGTACATTACACTATATATGAACCACCATGGAAGTCCAGTAGGTCCTAACTCTCCTCACTGCAACTTTTTAATTAGCTGTGTCCTTAAGCAAGTTAAGCTAACAGCTCTGTAACTAGGTTGCTAATCTATGAAACTTAGGCCAGTCTTAATTCACAGGGGATTCGTATTAAATGAATGATATCATGGAAGGATGTAGCACATAATATGTATTCAATAAATGCTAGTTTACTTCTGGCCTATTAATTTTAACTTCTGTCTGGGACTTCCTCCTCCTAACCCTTCTCACCACTGTAGCTAGCATCATGATATAGACATTAACCAATGCTAGAGACATAGGAATAAGGTGTTTAAAATATTATTGATTATTATAGCTACCCTGGTAATGGGCTTACAAAGAAGGAGATCTAAGGAAACCACCAGGAATTTCTGCATCCTGTAATTGTAATGTTTTCTAGTCAAGAAATAGAAATGGTAGACGTTTACCAAAGTATTGCCAGAATCCTATTCATACCAATAAAGTGTAATGAAATATCTATCCAAGTGATGTACATTAAGCCTTTTGAAATAATAAAACATCCACTTATTGCTCATGCTTGTATCCGCTTCATATCCTTTCCACAGTGGATGTTACTCACTTTCACTCACTGTAGATTAGTCTCCTTGATTAGCACCTACTCTTTTTTAGGGCGAGGTGTGCGGCCAGAAAGGGCTTCCTAAATGGCACAAGTGGTAAAGAACATGCCTGCCAATGCAGGAAACTTAAAAGATGCAAGTTCGATCCCTGGGTTGGGAAGAACTCTGGAGGAGGAAATGGCAACCCACTCCAGCACTCTTGCCTGGAGAATCCCATGGACAGAGGAGCCTGGTAGGCCACGGTCCATGGGGTCACAAAGGGGTGGACACAACTGAAGTGACTTAGCACACACGCATGTGCAGTCAGAATCCAGATGACATTGTTATTGTTCGGTTGCTCAGTCATGTCCAACTCTTTGCGACCCCATGGACTGCAGCATGCCGGGCTTCCCTCAAGTTTGCTCAAGTTCATGTCCATTGATTGGGTGATACCATCCAACCGTCTCAGTCTCTGTCGCCTCCTTCTCCTCCTGCACTCTATCTTTCCCAGCATCAGGTCTTTTCCAATGATTTGGCTCTTTGCATCAGGTGGCCAAAGTATTGGAGATGTCATTGAAATGGCTAAATAGTTGCTGTATACCTTCTTTGTTAGGGAATAAGCAGGGGAGGGAAGGGGCGGGGGAGGGGGGGACACCTCCCACTCTAAGATATCTACAGCTGCATTTCAGCCTAGAGCCAATCATTTTAACTGAATTGTAAACCCCACAGGAGTTAAGCTTTATAAAGGAAACAATGACACAATCTAAATGATTCTTGCAGCAATGTCCCTGTTATACAGAGATCTCTTTATCAGATCTAAGCTCACTTTGAACCTCCTCAGACTTCACTTTCTGTGTATCTGCAGATTTAGTATGCAACTCTCTGTCTTTTTCTGGCATTGAGAGTTTGGCCAATGTCATTAAACCACATTAAGTCACTAGAACTTCTCTAGATCTCTTCCTGCTATGCCACAATCAGTCTCAAAATAGTTTTGACTGAGGAATAGAAAGAAAGAAAAGGAAACTGATGTGATAGAAAAATGAGTGGTCATGTCTGGAGATTGTGAGCCTTTGCTCTCTATCTTGAATGAGATTCCTGTAACACAAGGCTCACTTTCCTCCCCAGCAGTTTGGAGGTCTGGACACACAGGCAAAGTCTATAGCTGTAGGTTACCCTCAGGTTGTCAGCACCTTGTTTCAGTTTATAAAACATTTAAATGTATACCAAATACCTATTTGTTGTATAGTGCTAAACCCAAACCTTTTCATCCTTTAAGATTTCTGAGACTCTCAAAACACATTTAAAAAAAGAAATCATTTTTATGAAGAAGACTAATAAATAAACGTAGAAGCAGATAAAAAGTGAGAAAAAGGGAAGATTTTAAAGCCAGTGTGTGTAAGTCACTCAGTCACATCTGACTCTTTGCAACCCCGTGGATTATAGCTTACCAGGCTCCTCTGTCCGTGGAATTCTCCAAGCAAGAAGAATCTAGTGGGTAGCCATTTCCTTCTCCAGGAGATCTTCCCAACTCAGGAACTGAAGCTGGGGCTCCTGCATTGCAGGCAGATTCCTTACTATCTGAGTCACCAGGTAAAGCCAGGTATAGAGATAAATGAGTGAGAAACAGAGTAAGAGAGACTCAGTCCAAAGGTCTAAAGAATAAGGAGGAAGAAAAAGGGGAGGAAGAGGAGACTCCGATTAAAGATGGAAAATTATAAGATAGCTTTGAGGGGAACATTTTATATAATGTAAGTAGTCTTTATCTTATAAAAAATCTTTTGAAATCTCTGTTTATATCATTTAAAATAAGATTCACTTTACGCAACTTTGACTTACTCTGTCCTGTGGAGAAATGAGCTGTGAGCCTTAGGTACAAGTCTCAGCTCTGTCTCAAAATATAAACTCCTGAGAAAATTACCTTCTGAGCATCATAATCTTCACATACAAAGTAAAGGGTCCAGGCATAGTCTCATCCACTTTTAAGAATCCATGAAATGAAGCAGCACATGGAATAATCTTGTTGACCTGCTGCTTGGATGCTTGATGAAGGAAGTTCTGAATTAGATTAGATCATACTAATGATAAAAAAAAAAAAAACTTTGGGAAGTTTTTACTGATTTGTACATGCTTAGTCCCAGATGAGTTAATAAGAATGTAGCCCCACTTTATAGAAAGTACTATGGCTACCATTGCCAAACACACTTTTAGTTAAATCTTCAACTGGAATATTATACTTGCAACTCTTTTTCTAAAGGTCTTATTCACCAATTAGCTGAAAGATGGCATTTCTGACTTTCTAATCCAGAAATTTAAAACTCCTGTGTAACCAAGAAAATGGAAATCAGTACATTCTTGGTTGCCCTTCTATTAATTTAAATTTACATAACCTAATCAAAACTCAACCTGCCTTGCCCTTCAACAAAAAGCTATATTTTCCCCCATTACTAAATGGCTGCATTCTTCTCAGGATTTTTTAAAAGATGAATTATGTTGCTATCCCATGACTTTTCCTTTAGAATGTGTCCATGGAAATTAAAATGGATTTTTCTGTGCCCAAGACTGAAATGAAAAATAGTCCAAAGGGATGGTGGAAATGAACACAAAACTTTGCTGATATTACTAGTATTGCAATTTTGTTAAGCTTTGTTTCTAATAAAATGAAACTGAAGTCAACTGATCCCAAATAACTGTTTGACACTTTATCTACATCATTATTTTGTGTTTACAGTCTAAGCACAGCCTAAGATTTTCTGTAAATCTTTGACATATGTTTTCTGAGGCTTTTCTAGTATACTATTCCTACTGGGCTCTTTCTTCCATAACCAGTTTACTGTTTCAACAAGTATTGCTGAACATAGAGAATGTACCAAGTACTGTGCTGCTGCTGCTGCTAAGTCACTTCAGTCATGTCGGACTCTGTGCGACCCCATAGATGGCAGCCCACCAGGCTCCCCCATCCCTGGGATTCTCCAGGCAAGAACACTGGAGTGGGTTGCCATTTCCTTCTCCAATGCATGAAAGTGAAAAGTGAAAGTGAAGTCGCTCAGTCGTGTCCGACTCTTAGCGACCCCATGGACTGCAGCCTACCAGGCTCCTCCATCCATGGGATATTCCAGGCAAGAGTACTGGAGTGGGTGCCATTGCCTTCTCTGAAGCACTGTGCTAGGTACTAGGTATAAACTGTGTGCACATGGCTGCCAGTCATTGAATCATCCTTGAAAAACGGATGGAGTAGGCATCTATTTTTATTTTCTAAGCTGAAATGGGAGAAAAGAGAACATTGGAGGATCAGAAATGTAACCTTAAACTCTTGTTCTTTCCTTTAGGTGACCTCCTGTGATTTTTTTTCTAGTCACCATTTACAAACACATTCAAGAAGGGTACTGCCTTGCTCTCTAACTGGCTGCTAATAAAGAGAATTTCTATTTCTTTTTATATCTTAGTGATTGTCCTCAGCCATAGGAGGGTACTCAGGTACAGGATGGTCCTGTGCCTAGCAGCACAGTCAACTTCACCCATACTTTCTAGCCTCAGCTTTGGGAACTCATTATGTGGCACAAGAAGCATCAGACAGGCTCAGAGGACTGGAGATGTCTGTAGTCATCCATATCAAAAGTTAATTTTAGGTGCTCTCCATAAACACAATATTAGAAATTATTGAAATTTCTCTTACAAGCATCTTCATCAGTTTAGAATCTTTTCTCATTGACTGTTTCTCTTTCATTGCCCTATATTGGGCTGTTCTATTTAGTCAAATAATGTGTATATATCTTCTTCCAGGGCTTCCCTTGTGGCTCAGCTGGTAAAGAATCCGCCTGCAGTGCAGTAGACCTGGGTTCGATCCCTGGGTTGGGAAGATCCCCTGGAGAAGGGAACAGCTACCTACTGCAGTATTCTTGCCTGGAGAATTCCATGGACTGTATAGTCCATGGGGTCTCAAAAGAGTCGGTCGGACACGACTGAGCGACTTCCACTTATACGTTCTTCCAAAGTAAAATAGTGACCTATTCAAAGATTTCCATATGCATTCTTCATGTATTTTTAAAGGGGAAGGGTAAAACTGAAGATATTTCTCTTTGCCCTGGTGATATCTCTGTGTGTTTTTCAAATGACGTTTGCTATTAGGTAAACTAGTTAGACCATAGCACTGGCTAGCACAGGTATGGATTCCCAAAGGTATCGAGAGAATGACAACAGGAGCATATGGAGAAGTCTGACAGTGCAGTGGAATTGCTTTCAAGTGATTTGACACATTAGTACTTTCAGGCACTCTCCTGCCAGTAATCCTCATTAGACATACGATCAGAATATTGGGGTCACTAACTCAAATCCGTTTTTCTGAGACCTGAACAATAACTGAAAATCAGAGCTAAAGGTAATAAGAATGAAGCTATTCCAGATGTTAGAATTGTTTCTCTAATTGACTGTTACTCTCTCCCCTCTGTTTGGTCCTTTTTCCCTCTCCCTGTTTCTCTCTTTCTCTTTTTTCTTCCCTGCCTTCCTGCTCCTTTCTTTTTAGTGTTCTGAATTCATTAGATGGCATAGTGTAAATCAATAGTAAACGCTAACCGCCTACTCTGTACTCAGTTACGCAACATCGCATAACCGGTACACAGAGACAAAAAGGGAAAAAGCACACACAGCCTTTACATTCAAAAGCTCTTGCATAATTTTACTTTTCCACAGCCAAAAAGAAAAAAAAAGGAAATAACAGATGGGGAAAACTTACAGTTTTTTTTCCCTTTTTTCAGACTGTTGAGAAGGGAGTTAGCTAACATTCATGACCATTTCTAGTTGCCCTGAGCTGCAGCAAAACATCCCATAATTGTCAGTGCCTTCACTGGCTTTAAATCAAGATTTTGTGACCCTCCATGATGTGGTAAATTTTCCAGGTAACATAAGACTAAAATTATTCTGAGGTGTTTAATGCTGACTTGGTTTTTACTTATTTTGTGAAAAATCAACAACATTTAAAGTAAGAAATGAATTTTAAAATAGAAAGGATAAGGAAGACAGCTGTGTGTGTGTATGTGTGTGTTTTCATTTGAAATGTATCCTGATGTAATATTTATGTAAAAAGCTGGTTATATAAACCCTGTCTTTCTCTTGCTTTTTACTTTGGGGGCTGGATAAAGCCCTACAGTTTTTTTTTCTCATGACAAAGTATATTCAAACCCCAAAGTCTTAATGAAAGAGAAAACATCTAGATGCTACAGCAGACACTTAATTCAAACTCCCTACAGAATTCATCCCTTAAATAACAGATCCATTTAAGAACTTGTAGTTTCTGGAATTCTCATTTAGAACTTTCTGTCGCACTCTTCCCTGGAACACCTTTGGATCATTGCACTGCCTTTAAGTCTCCGATGTATAATAAAGTGTTTTTTGTTGTTGTTGTTCTTCACTTCTTTGCTATACCCCCTACTTTTTCACTGGAGTAACTCCCTTCCCAAATGGGGACATGGTGAGATTTGTAGGAGGTTTATCAGTCTTCCTTCCCGGTTACAATATTTTGTTTCAACTTAACTGGCTGATGTCCTCTGGGCACCAGGCATTTGTCTGATGAGGGAGTTTAGAGGTCTTTGGAGGTTTGTTTTGTTCTTCCCTTTCAGCTTCTGCCTATCAAATGGTTTTCAAATAGATACAAAATGCTAGTGAGCACAGCATTAGGCACTCTGAGATTTCTGCTAGAGGAAAGATCAGGTATGTAAGGAGTGGTGTGCTAGTAGTTCTGAGGGTTCTTAATGCAATCAGGAAAGGTGAAACGGGGCCGGAGAGAGGATGGATCTGAGTAGGAATTACTGAAGCTCTTGATCACTGTGTATTTGGGATCAGTATCATTCCTTTAGATCATTCTTTACTTCTGGATGGTAAGACCTTATGGAATTGGTTCATTTGATTTACTAAAGGAAGAAGGTAGATTTTTCTCTACTTTTTATGAAAGATTCAGGCTATTTCCTAGTTTGTTTGACTTTCTCTTATATGTTAGCTATTGAATTTTGGATTCCTTTTGTATGGAAAAGCCTGGTGCATAAAGATAAAAATCAAAGCCAGGAGAGTTTTGTCTGGTTTTTCAGGTTTCATTATCTAAATATGTGGTTCACTGTTGTAACAACTGAATGATCAAGATCACTGGGGTTGTAGTATCTCTATATGTATGATGACATGGGCACATCTTTTGTTGTCTGAATATGAATAAGGATTAAGCTAGCATATGTTTTTAAAGTATTTTGTAAATACATTTCCTTTCAGATTTTTTTCCTTGAAAGAATCTATAATTCAGACAGATTTGTTTGTGAAACATAATGAAAATTGGTCACAATATTCTAGTCTTTAAGCAAGATATTCACATATATATTTACACATATATCTGTTCTGTGTCCTTCATATTTTTAATCTTTTTTATTAATGTATAGCTGATCTACAGTGTTGTGTTAATTTCAGTTATACAGCAAAGTGATTTAGTTATATGTAATTCTTTTTAAGATTAGTTTCCATTATAGATTATTATAAAATATTGAGTGTAGTTCCCTGCTACTGTGCAGCAGGTCCTTGTTGGTTATCTATTTTATATATAATAGTGAGTATATATTAATCCCCAAATCCTAATTTATCTCTTTCCCCCTTTCCCCTTTGGTAACCATGTTTATTTTCTATGTCTTTGCGTCTATTTCTGTTTTGAATATAAACTCATCTGTATCCTTTTTTTTAAGATTCTACATATAAGTGATATCGTATGATATTGTCTTTTTCAGTCTGGCTTACTTCACTTAGTATGATAATCTCTAGGTCCATCCGTGTTGCTGCAAAAGGCAATATTTCATTCTTTTTATGACTGAGTAGTATTCACTATATAAATATACCATATCTTTGTCCATTCATCTGTCAATGGACATTTAGGATGTTTCCATGTCTTGGTTTTTGTAAATAGTGCTGCTATGAACATTGGGGTGCATTAATCTTTTTGAATTGTGGTTTTCTCAGTTGTAGGTAAGTGTGGATTCCAATAGGCAGTTTTGTATGTGTGTACTTGATTATCAAATTGAATACTGCACCATGTAAAATGTTTCTTTATAATGTAATTTTAACATGATTAATCTGTAGCCAAACACTTAGTTTTGGTCTACAGTTCTGTATACAGGGAATCATTTAGAATACCCTGATTTTCAAATAGGTTTGCTTGAATTTAAATGAAACCTTATTCCTCTATGGAGGAGCATTTTCTTGATTGTCAAAAATATTTGGAGCTATCTGGTTATCAAAAGAGTAGGGAAAATGTCTTTGAGTAAAACATATTTGGACTTTTTCCTGCCTCAGTTTTTCAGAATAACTTTCAATTCCCTCTCAGTTGATTTTCGCACTCTCTGAAACATACTTAGGGAAGAATTGACCTTTCAATGCCCCATTAATTCCAGCTGCTTTGGAACAGCACTCTTTTTTGGTTGTAACCATGGCCCTGGGAACTTGTAAGCTACTTCTAGCTTTTCTTCTGCAGTATGGGATCCAGGCCTAGGAAGGGTTGGCAAGCCTAAACTTTCTATTTCCAGGCATACAGGAAGATAGGGCAAAATTTAAATTTCTTCTAATTTTTCAGAAGTCCTTTACAACTCTTAGGGTAAACCTGGCTTCTCTTTGCTATTGGCAATAGTAATAGATATTTTTAAATGTTGCAACAAGAACCTCAGTCACTAACTTATACTCTTTCAACATGAATCACTCTAGTTGTGCCCAGCACACAGTAGCTGCTTTAGGAATATTTTACCTGAATATTTTGGTGAGCTGCAGTGACTGTCCCCTCTTAGTGCTTATGCAAGTAAGCAGTAAGCCATGATAGTAATAAAGGGGTCAGATGAGATCAAATACAGTGCTCTTCAAACTTCAGTCAGGGACGACCACCCCATTTTATAAGAAAGCCCTTATTATCCTGTCTCTATCTTTTTAAAAAAAATAACAAATTGCAGAAAGAAATTTTATATCTTTCCTGGAGGTCCTTTTTAATGGTCAGTGATGCACAGACCATTGGATCGTTTAACAAACATAATTTTGCGCAAGGTACTTTAGGGATCCTTATTGAGTTCAAATGCAATGTTAGGGCCATATGATTATGGGTCTCAAATATACTCCTCTTACACTCTGCCACAGGGTCTTTTGAATCTTGACTTTACTCACTTTGCTTAGGCAATTATTTTTTAGGCTTCTTTTATTTATATAAGTCATAGGATGATGACAAGTTTTATACAGAATTCTTCTTTTATAATGTTTCATTATCTTTAGCTACAGTAACTCCTGATCTTTCTAAATCAATTTTGGCTTAAGTTATCATTCTGGTTATTTTCAGGGCTTCATTCTGATGGTGATATTGTGGGTGGGAGGTGATCTCTGGTAAAACCATCTATGGCGTCTCCATTATAAAAGCAGTGGAAAGACCTCCATGTGGAATTGTTGATAGACTTGCTGCTTGTTAGGAAAGCAATTTTTAAAATGTAGATTATATAATATTTGGGGATTTTGTTTCTCCACAGTAGAAGCTTTTTAAATGTTAATTTGGGGTTTGTTTTGTTGCTCTGTGACTTAGCATAAAAGGTTTTGGTTTTAAAAGGTTTCAGTTCACTCATTCCAGTTGTCTTACAGGACTTGGAATATAATGCTATACATTTATTTATATACATGAAAGAGGATAAGGCCAGTAACTCACAACTCATGAAACCAGGGATAAATAATCCATAGCTTGTTCCACCACTCTTGCCACAATATTTATATCCAGAACACAAGGAACAAACAACCCCAAACAAGGAGAAACCAGTTTGTTTTTATTTACAAAATGTTTAATCAAAAGTACAGTGAAGTTCAAATGGAGCTGCAAATCCTGGTGGTTCACAATGGTTTGATTTATTTTTTTAAACAGACCATGGATAATTAACCATAAAACATAACTTTCTCAACACAAGTTACAGTGAATTACAGAAATAGGCAGCAAGTCTTTCACAACTGGTTACAACTGGTTAGAGCCTTAAAGTTAAAACACACAGGCAAATACAAAAGCCCTTTCTCAGGGTGCAGTTGTATTTTCATTCCCAAAGGGGAGCATCCTTTATTTTTATATAGTGTCAGTATGCCAGTGTCCTGAATGAGAAGTAAATGTGTTATTTTCTATGATTGCCATGTTGTCATACATTTTACCATATTCTTTTCATTTCAGAATGCTTCACTATCACTAACTGGATATTCCTCGTGACATTGCTGTCTGGTAAGCAACTTTTCATCATCTCTAAACGGCGACCCAAAATATTGAGGTGCACAGAAGTCAAATATATTTCTCCCAACCTCAGAAAGAATTAGACCTAAAGCTGTGGCATGTCCACCACCTCAAATGCTAGATTTGAACAGAAAGTATTTTGACATTGGTGAAGGGTACCTGTTCCATTTCCTATTTATTCATTTGAAATACCATCATTTAGAATGGTAAGAAACATGATCTTAAGAACCTATTGTCACAGAGTTCAGCAGACGGTTTACACTGATTTTGCTGCACGGGGGCGGGGGGAAGTATTCAAAGGACTTGCTTGAAAAACTCTCCAGAGATAATATATGTCTATTTCCAAAGGAGTCCCCTGAGTGGACAGAGAAGGTGATTTGGTGAAGCTGAACATGGATGTTTCCATGTGGAACACTGAGTGTTTTTGCCTTATGCAGACAAAATTCTCCAAACATATTTTATGATGTGTTGAATTACCTGCTATTATTTGATGATATGCTACAAATTTGAAATGCATTTGCTTCATGTGAATCAATGATTGCTCCTGTGTATACCCACAAACACAAGGGACATGAAACCCTCACCACTACCACCAACATTACCAGTTAAGTAAGAGGATCAACATCAAGGCTGCAAGGGAACCTAGGTTTGAAACGAGGTCTATGTGTCTTGTGAGAATTTGTAAAGTTTTAAAATTCAGAGTTTCAGGAATTCTTGAGAGTTCAGTGGCTGGGAGGAGAGTGCAGGTCTGGACTGAGGGAATATTGGTAGATCATCATCAAGACAGGACCTGAAAGAGTTGAGTGTACTAGAGATTAGCCTGCATAGAAATGAATTGACAGTTATACCAGAGAGGAAAGAGTGAAAGGGTGACTTGCCTGGCATCTGAATATATTCTGCCTGGCCCTGGCCAGGCCTATTTAGTTATGAACATCATATTCTCCAAATTTTTAGCACCTATACTCTTGATTTCTGTTTGTATGAATGTGCATAAGATGAGGGAAATAATCTCTTGGGTAATAAAGATAGCTTTCTAGCAGAGACTCTCCATATCTATTGCACATAATCTACAGATGTCACTGTATTTTTGTTTCTAGTTCTATTGTACATCTATCTGTACAATAGATAGGCCTCTGTGCCTGTGTATATTACTCCAGTTTATCCTCAGAATATTTAAAGAGCCTCAAGTCAGTTTCCCATAGCTAGACCACCTGCTATACACCCAGACCCACAAGGATGAATGCCTCATTTTTGTTTCTTCTTTTATTTTTGTTTCTAGTTCTATTGTACATCTATCTGTCTCTCTAAAGGTACCCATCTTGCCAGTGAAGGGCACAAGCCTTTAGGTTGTGACGCCCTACTCTCACTTCAAACTTTGCTTGTTACGCTGCCCGAAAAGAAACTCCTATCAGTGTGAATGTTTAGAACTCAAGGGAGAGGCTCATTGGGTAACTTTAGTCATTCCCTTTGCATTCATTGTGAAGTGATCTCATCACAAAATGGCCTGAATTTCACACGTTTTCTGGCTTGCAAAAAAACCAGTTCCTCTCCTATTTCTATCCAACACACAGAAAGCTCTTTATGTTTCTATGATCAGATAAAATCTGATGGGTGTATTTCACATCTAGGTATGAAGATTTAAACTATCAGGGCAATGCTGGGTGTTTGTAGATTCTCTGTTATAGTAAATGAAAAGCTCCTTCGGAAAGGAGAGCACATCTTATCCACTAATGAATAAATATTTATTTTCATTTTAAAATGATACATGCTTATTAAAAATAATTTGAAAAAACACATTGGAGTAAAATGAAGAAAAATTAAAGTAATTATTTCTATAATTTAAATCCAACCATTAATAACCATTTGATATATTTCTTTACTCTCATTTTCCCCTGAGGATATATTTTTTAAAACATGCTGTAATCATACTTTCCATATAATTTTATATCCTGCTTTCAAAATTTAACCTAAGAATTCTACATGTAATTACATAGTCCTTATAACCACCATTTTAAATAAATATATACTGTTTCTGAAGAATAGCTTACTTCACCTAAATGTCCAAGAGTATTTTCTTATTTTTGTTTTCATTTTTTGTTTCCATAATCTTATATATAAAAAGTAAATGAATCAGTCAATAAATTGTGAGTAAATGAAAGTTCAAATCAGGATAAATGTTTAAATCGTTTATGTGAACAATTTGAAATACTTGAGTGTAGGCAGATCGCTACCATGAATCCCATGTGCTCAGGACCCAGCTTGTGCAGTGACTAAAGCCATGGCCTGTTGTTTTCCTGTGCTCCCTCCATGTTTTTCTGAAGCAAACCCCAGTCATTATAGCATTTAGCCCATCAATATTTCAGGCCCATTAGAACCTTCTACATTTTCATGTTAAAAACATTCAGATCATTATGTAGAGGAGTATTTTTCTTCTGAGTATTACTGTCATATTTTCTGAAATGTAAACATTGATCCTAAATCTCAGACATGTGTTTCAAAACATTTTTATGCACATCTGTAAGCCAAAGGGCAATTTAGTTGACTACAGAGATATTTTACAAGTTTGGCTAGGTTTCTTGGATGAGTTTTTGGGGTTTTTTTTTTGGGGGGGGGGGGGTTTTTTTTTCTTTGATTCAAACTTAGGATGATGATTTGCATGCCAGATCAATACCACACTAACTACACTCATCATTGCATATCTCCTATGCTGTATATAATTCCATATTTGAGGTGAAACGAAACGTAACCTTCTGACTACTGAGAAGTCCAGCGTGGCTGCACCCAACACATCCTAGATAAATATGGCGAACCTACTTAAACCAAATGTAACACCGGATTTAAACATTTATAGGTATTTTTTGTTTGTTTTAATTGGCCAAAACAAAAGGCTTCTTCCTAAGGGGACACTTAAGAAGTCTGAAAAGGGAGGAATTATACATTAATAGTCTGAATAATTTTTCAAAAAAAAGCACTATGTCTGGGAAAGTGGGCATAGAGGGAGATGGTGCATTGCAGAACAAGGGATACTCATTGCCTCTGTGCCTATGTGTATTACTCTAGTTTATCCTCAGAATATTTAAAGAGCCTCAAGTCAGTTTCCTATAGCTAGACCACCTCCTATACACCCAAATCCACAAGGATGAATGCTTCATGCAACGAGGCTGTCCGCAGAGGACCAGTAGTGAAGGTTTTATCCTGCCTGGCTGTCTATGACCTGCAGGTCAGTGACGGTTCCAACAGGTGTATTCCACTCATCAGAGATTCAGGATGTGAGTAACTGCGTACCATCCTGCATCAGTATAAACTGGATTTATGTGTTACTCAGGTCTATTTAATCTTAGGAGCACATTTTCCATTGGCCTTGAAAGTGAGTAGCTGGAATATTGATGTGTCTTAACCCTTAGAGGAAAAAAAATAAGAATTCTTCCACTGCACTAAATCTAGAAAGATATGAGGGTTTGCAGTATGGACACATACAAAATATTTTTGAACAAAGTTGGTGGAGGAAAGCACATGGAAAAAAAAGGAACAGAAGAAATAACATAAGCAATAAACTGTCTCAAGCAAACAGAAAGCATCTGTAAAAATTGCTAGACTGGATGGTGTCGACAATACGAACTATTTTTTTTTTCCATCTCATGTCTTTTTCCCCTCAGTCTTCTGATCATTTCTGTTTTTCTTTATCCTGGCCTGACATTACCATCATTATAATGTCTTCAAAAGTTCAGGAATGTATCTGACAGCTTGGTGTTGAAGTGGGCATTCCAGGAAAAGATAGGTAGGATCTAGCTACTATACTGTTTTAAAGCTACTGCTATTTCACCATAACCCAAAATACCCATATTTGGAAAGAGTTAACTTTTCATCATTATTTTAAGATTGATATTGCCAACACAACAACTGAAATAAAGGCATAAATTTTCACTTTTTCCTGCATTCTCTCTTACATGTGGTGTTGGGTTATATAGCTCATGTCATATAAACCTAGACTATAAACTGGGTTTTAGGGAGAAGAGGAAGTTTACCCATAGTTCTTTCTAGCTAAAGTATTATTCATTATGCCCAAGTGAACCTTAAGTGTCTCATCACAATAACAGATACTATTATTATTACTACTATGCTTAATAATAGTGTTTGATTCTTGGTGTGTGTGTGTGTGGCATATTCTTATGCTTGGCCTTGGGGTCTGGTGTTTATTCAGTTCTTACATCTGCTATAAAACAACCTTTCTTGAAATAAAGTAGTATTCCATATTCTCTATATCCTTCCCTGTAGTATAGTTCAAAATCATGGTTGAATGATTCTACTTAAATAGGGCAGGAAATTTTTTGCAAATGCCCCCATCAAGCCAAGACTTTAATTTAGATTTAAATACAGATAGTTACAAAAGGAAAAAAAAAATGTTTTGTTCATACCACCAGACCCATCTTTGAAGAAGTTGGCATATTTTTTGGATAAATTTTATTAGACACATAACATACAATCATGCACAATTAACACAAGGATGGGAGTTACAGCATGCTTTTACTGAGATAACTTTGGTGATTCTCTCCCTTACCTGGAGGGGTGAGAGAAGGATGAAGACTCCATTCAAGGCAAAGATATTTAAGGAGATGACTTTGCAGCCAGCTCAGTTCTTTTACATTGGAAATGTGAAGTCTTCATTGTTTCATCCTTCACTAGAGATTACTCAAAGTCTATGATATATAGAACTTCCTTTGAGATGGTCCGTTTTTGAGGGGACTACTCCATTAGCAAATCATGCTGGGCTCCATAGAGAACTGATTCTATTATTTTATCCTACTCTATGAAATATTCTTAAGATGCCATTGATGTATACTTTTTTATCAGAAGTCATTTGCTTTTTGAGTTTTTGATGGCCATTCTATGAATCAACCAACCCCGGTGGCTCAGACAGTAAAAGATCTGCCTGCAAAAATTGCCGGTGACCCTGGTTTGATCCCTGGGTTGGGAAGCTCCCCTAGAGAAGGAAATGGCAACCCACTCCATTATTATTGCCTGGAGAATCCCATGGACAGAGGAGCCTGGTGGGTGACAGTCCTTGGAGTCGCAAAGAGTTGGACTTGACTGAATGACTAATGCTTTCACTATGAATCAACCTAATGTATTTGTGATGTGGAGATCTATAACCGCTGAATGCTAAGTTTAAAGACTTATATAATTACTTACTTAAAGACACGTTAGCTTTTAACTCTTTCTCTCTCTTTATGCACAAACAAGTTGATTGGATAATCATATCTGTTTATTGTTGTTGTACACAGTGCACATAAAACAGGAAAGAGGAAAGGCTATTTGTAAGGGGTAATTACAATGGCAAAATTGTACTTTCTTTAATTGTTCTCATTTTCTAATTTCTGATTACATCAAGACCTACACTCTAGGAGGTATATTTCAATTTTGCTAAGAAAATGACAGAGGAGAAAGATAAATCCAATTCTATAAAGTGATGTCAAGCACAAGTTGGCACAACTACAGTTATCAATAGTTCATTCAAACTCTATTCCTCCACTCTGGTAGGACTTTGATTTCTGCCCATCCTTTAATAAGGAACCAGAGCAAGGAAGAAGCAGACTTTTTTGGAAACCCTGGGAGGTCTGATCTTCTATGAGGACATGATCGATCTAGTGGATTCTTAGGAGCCTGAGTTATTTCTGGGATGGCTTGTCCAGCCCTTCGTGGAATCAGAACTCATACAATTTTCTGTAAATTAAGTTAAAAACCCAGAGGTTAAGTGAATCTTTACAATTGTCTCCTGATCACTCTTTCAACAAACTTTTGTTGATGCTTACTACGTGACAGGTACATGTGAACCCATTTCTTTTTTTTTAACCTTCCTAATTCTTTATACTTTTTCACTTACGCAAGGAGAAAATTCCTTTGAGTTTGTAAGAGCCTGTGCATATTTGAGTATAGCCAAAGATTCAGTCTTTTCCAGGAACTCAGGTTGTCACCCGGTGAGCCTGCCTTTGTCTTTTCTCCTAGTTCTGCCTGTGGCGCCTGTCACTAGCAGTCAAATAAGGACAATTTTACCATTCTCTCCTGCTGCTCTAATTTTTTTTTTTTTTTTTACTGCTGGTACATGAATTTGTTATTCTTTATAATTCCCTTTGAAGTTGGAAATCCAAGGGGAATCTAAAACCGACCAGATGTTTCTGCTGCTGGGGAAGGAAGAGAGTAAGGATTAAGTTTAACAAAAACTTGGTCTCTAGGAAAAAAAAGATCATTTCAGCTGGAAATCATCATGAAGTGCGTTCATTTGCCTCATATCTGTTAATTTACATTTACTAGTTCTTTATAGACAATGTCACCTATCAATTTTCTCTGGGAGCAAAATCATAAATTCTGTGAACAAAGGAGTTCGGGTGGTGGTTTGGTCACGCCTGTTTCCCTTTTGGAGTTTTAGTTCTGTTGCCCTATGCATTCCCTTCACCTGCTTTGTGCTTCACCTGCTTTGTGAGTATTTTCTGTTATTTTTATCATTGTCTTTGTCATTATTGAAGGATCATATCATGTCCCACCAGGCTAGGAGGCCAATTCTGCAAACTTTTCCAAGAGAGTGAGGTCAATGCAGCCTGTGGTGAGGGAGGGAAGGAAAGAAGACTTGCCAAATCGCTTAGCCTTTATGGAGAACTTCATCCTCTTTCAGTTCAGTTCAGTTCAGTCCAGTCACTCAGTCGTGTCCGACACGTTGCAACCCCATGAATCACAGCACTCCAGGCTTCCCTGTCCATCACCAACTCCCGGAGTTCACTGAGACTCATGTCCATCGAGTCGGTGATGCCATCCAGCCATCTCATCCTCTGTCGTCCCCTTCTCCTCCTGCCTCCAATCCCTCCCAGCATCAGAGTCTTTTCCAATGAGTCAACTCTTCGCATGAGGTAGCCAAAGTACTGGAGTTTCAGCTTTAGCATCAGTCCTTCCAAAGAACACCCAGGGCTGATCTCCTTTAGAATGGACTGGTTGGATCTCCTTGCAGTCCAAGGGACTCTCAAGAGTCTTCTCCAACACCACAGTTCAAAAGCATCAATTCCTCGGCACTCAGCTTTCTTTAGAGTCCAACTCTCACATCCATACATGACCACTAGAAAAACCATAGCCTTGACTAGACGGACCTTTGTTGGCAAAGTAATGTCTCTGCTTTTGAATATGCTGTCTAGGTTGGTCATAACTTTCCTTCCAAGGAGTAAGCGTCTTTTAATTTCATGGCTGCAATCACCATCTGCAGTGATTTTGGAGCCCCAAAAAATAAAGTCTGCCACTGTTTCCACTGTTTCCCCATCTATTTCCCATGAAGTGATGGGACCAGATGCCATGATCTTAGTTTTCTGAATATTGAACTTTAAGCCAACTTTTTCACTCTCCTCTTTCACTTTCATCAAGAGGCTTTTTAGTTCCTCTTCACTTTCTGCCATAAGAGTGGTGTCATCTGCATATCTGAGGTTATTGCTATTTCTCCCGGCAATCTTGATTCCAGCTTGTGCTTCTTCCAGCCCAGCGTTTCTCATGATGTACTCTGCATAGAAGTTAAATAAGCAGGGTGACGATATACAGCCTTGACGTACTCCTTTCCCTATTTGGAACCAGTCTGTTGTTCCATGTCCAGTTCTAACTGTTGCTTCCTGACTTGCATACAGGTTTCTCAAGAGGCAGATCAGGTGGTCTGGTATTCCCATCTCTTTCAGAATTGTCCACTGGTAGAGATCTGTAAATCAAAACAAGAGCATGAGTGATGAAGACCTTCAGGATGAAGAAGGAAAATCTTGTGGTCTTTCAAGGATTCAGATAATATTACAGACAGTTTGAATAAACAGGTTAGGAAATGGAAAATGATAGGTATATGGAAACACAGAAGAGAAAAAGAAAAGATGTCATCTGTGAGGCGATATGCAAGGGAACTCTCAAACTAGGTGTCCAAGACTTCAAGCCTTGGTGTAAAGTGAAAATTAAAAACAAAATTGGAGACAAATCTTAGAAATCAATCAGGATGTTTTGGTGGTATGCTTAGTGCTTCACAAAAGCTTTGGGTTGCAGAGTGGAGTTTTCTTCGCCTGCTTCCTTCCTGCACAGCATCTGTCACACGATCCGCTTACATTGCTCTCTGGATTTCTCAGGTTTCCAGGAGGATAGAGAAACCTGTGGATAACTGCTTTGCACCCTTACCTTGCTCAGTGGATTAAATGTTTGGAAACATTCCCCATACCTCACAAGAGATGCATACTCATAACTCAGCTTCTATTGCCCTTGCCTATCTTGTATTTAAATAGAAAGTCTGAGTCCTCCGTAATTATATTAAGCTTCTTAAGCAGCACATATCAACTGCATACACCATTTTAAGTATTTTTCCAGCCTTTTGAAAGGGAGAGTAGGGAAAGAGACAGAGAGAAATCACTTAGCAGCTGATTCACTTATTTTAAGCAGCTTTCCCCATTTTAAAATATAAAAAATTCAGGTCCTGGAACATTGGGTGATTTGAATGTTCTGCAAGGATTTGTAAAAAAAGATTTTTAAAAAATCATATGTTCCACATTCAGGGACACAGATTTTCAATTTAGTCCTTTAAAAAACAGGTTAAAATAAAAGAGTCAATCCAAATGGTTTCTCTTCTTTCTCATTTATCACTATTATTATTATTATTATTTGTCAAAGCAGATGGTATGAAAAGCGTTTATATTGGTCTCACTGATGACAGAGCTTAACCTAATAATCCATGGCTCAGAACTTGTGATTCAATAAAGAAAACACTGTTTGAGGTATTTTCCATTCAAATCAGCATCAAAAGTTTTTAATTAACACCATCAGAAATTACTGGACTAAATGCAGGACAGGGTCCCTATGTATCCCATTACTGAGAACAAGACAGCCAGGAGGACCCATTGAGCACATTTGTATTTTTCACTGTCTTTATTTACTCATGGAGCAGAGTATGGACTCCATGGTGAGGGGCAGAGCAGCAGAGTGAAACCTGCAGGGCCGTTCCTCCCCAGCACTCCCACCCTACTCCTCTGATTATTGTCCAGAGTTCTTTGTGAGAGTAATTGGTTAGAATGTTTGAAATTAGCAAGTCCTTGTCAGCCCAGGAAAGCTTTGAAATCCGGAGGCTTCATACAGCCATCAAGCCTGAAGAAGCCTAATGCTTTCTTTCAGTTGAGAGTCTCAGGGCTCTGAGCACTAGTCCTTGGGCTTGGCCCAAGTCTCCAGCCACCTCCCTCCAGAGTGCTCTGTCTTGGAGGACAGCTTTGTTTGAGGCCCTTTCTTTTCCATCACTGAATCCTCTTTCAGAATGTACAGACTGTGGGCAGGAGAAAAATGAGAGCAAATGGAATAGAGTGAAAAAGAGGATCAAAGAAAAGAGAGGAAAGAAAGGGGACGAGAAAGCATAAAAAGAAAAGGAAGCAGGATATAAGATGGAAAGAGTTTTGTAAATATTGACATTTGGTTTCTGTGCAACTGGATTTGATGTCCCAGATTGGAACTTACTGACAGAGCCCACGTGGTCCCTGGAGCTCTTCCCCACCCCCCAGAACTTTTAAAAAGACTTGTCCACTCATGGTCAAAGAGAAGTTACATATGTTCATATAAAGGGCCATAATGTACCCACATCACCACCACCACAGTTTCTACGGATTAAGAATAGTTATTTCCTTATATGTTATGATAGAAGAGAGAAGAGTATATATATGTTCTCTTGTAACCATAAAAATATATATTGTTTAACCTTGGGCCTCCGATGAAAATTCTCCAGAAAACTCCTATACTGCTTGGTAAATTGTAAAATAAACTCACCTGCAGCCTTACAGCAACACAAGAACTGCTTGGGCAGAGTTAATGAGAGTAGATATTGTCAGCAATGATGAAATTTTTATAGAAACTTAAAGGTCTTAATAACTTTCTATAAATCTTTTCATTTATGTTGAAGCCTTCAAGCTTAATACATTTAGATGCAATCCTTAACCTTTTCTTATTTCTCCTCTACTTTAATACAAAACAACAATAAAAAAATACAAACCAGCTACAACAGCACAAATATTATTGCCATGAATTCAGAATGTCAGGAAATTTTCAGTAGGCCCAGTCATGACAAAATGGTGCAAAACTACATCACTGTTTTTGGAAAAACTCCCTAAAGCAATTCAAAGATTTCTGTCCTGAAACACAAGGAGAGCAATACACATCAATTCCTAGAAGATAATTGGTGAATGAGTGTCAGGATTTTCATAAGAACTGCTAAGAGTCCAATCTTGACTTCATAGCCAGAGAATCAGATAGGCCCATGAGCAAATCATTTTTCTGTTTCTTAGCTGGACAGTGTCAGGATTTGTTACCCCAAAGTTTGACTGCTTGTAGGAACCAGAGACACTTTATGTGGAATATAATTTAGTAAGATGTCCATCTAAGCTTTCCTCAACCATTCTTTACGTCAGATTGTGCTGGATCAGATTTCACAGTGTCTATGCCCCATCCCCCAGAGAAGGCAATGGCACCCCACTCCAGTACTCTTGCCTGGAATATCCCATGGATGGAAGAGCCTGGTAGGCTGTAGTCCATGGGGTCGCTAAGAGTTGGACACGACTGAGTGACTTCCTTTTCACTTTTCACTTTCATGCATCAGAGAAGGAAATGGCAACCCACTCCAGTGTTCTTGCCTGGAGAATCCCAGGGGCGGGGGAGCCTGGTGGGCTTCCGTCTATGGGGTCGCACAGAGTTGGACACAACTGAAGCGACTTAGCAACAGCAGCAGCAGCATGCCCCATCCCCAGATGTCTTTACAGGTTACTCTAGTCAATGTATTGGGCATTCTGTTGTTATCCCTCAGCTCACCTCTAATTTTAACCACACTGAAACAGTTCTGTATTAGCCCAGACTCCAGCCTCTGTAGTGCTCTTCCACATTCTGGCCCAGGGTCTTTTCTAGTGCTGGGAGAGCTCAACAAATCTATATTGGATTTGGGGGAACGAGCATGGCAACTAATTTCCCTGTGGGGGTAACTCTTAACTAAAGGAGGAACAGGGCTGGAAAAGAAATATTCCAGCCTCTACCAGATGTATACCTTTGGAGGCACTGTCTATACATCTGATCCTGATGACATTGCACTGCTGGTGGCCTCTTTGACATAGCTTTACTATTGCTAATTCTTCTCCCTGATTCACTCTCATCACTGCTTCACTCCTGCCTTCTGAGGTCCCCTTGTCCCAGACCCTTCTTTGGAAGGAGCCCAAAATGAGACAGGTCGTCAGACGACTTTTTGTTTTAATTAGTCAGTTCACAGCATCTTCTTGTCTACTGTTTATACTACCCTCATTGAGTTATTGCTCATTTATAGCCTGGTTCCCAAAGCTAGATAGAAACCCCTTTACTTATATCAATAGATTGTAACCTTTGGAGGGAGAGATATTGTTTATTCGTTTGTGGTCTCCCGTGTCTAGCACTGCCCTGACACATGTAAGTAAGTACTCAGTGTTAGTTGGATGTGATGCATAATCTAAACAATGATTTTTATTTTCATATTAAGAAATACTCTATTTCAATAAAGTGAGATGTGTCCCTTGCAGCATAGTTTTCTACATGTTCTCACCTTTTCTCCAGTGATTATTGATCAGCTTCCTAGGAAACCCCTTTCCACACTAATGTCTTCCAGAAAAATATCAGCTAGATCACGAAAGATCCAAAATGAGGTTCTGAGACAGTGATTATAATGGCTGATACTGTTTGTGTTCTGAATAGTTTATGGTTTTGTAAGGTGTGTAGTTTGCCAAACTTCGTGGGATACTTATTGATCCCCTCTGGGAGGCCAAGGGGCAGTCATATCTGTCCCAGCAGAGCCTCCCTCAAGGCTCCAAATCCCTCCCAGTTTATCCCAGTAAGCACACAAAACAAATATAACCCTTTTCTATTTGTGCCATGACATGAAAAAGTTTGGGAAGTGCTAGTGTTATGGACTGAATGTTTGTACCCCCCCCCAATTCATATGTAGAAGCCAGAACTTCCAATGTGGTGGTAATAGCCCCCTGCTTGCAACTTTATTCAGACCATCACGTTAAATACCCCTACAGCCTAATAAGGCAGTATAGCATAGTAGTTAAATTCTATGAGCTATAGAAAAAAAAGTTTTACTATACAGCCACTTACCAGCTTGGTGACTTCGTGGGAAAGTTTATTATCTTCTCTATGGCTCAGTTTCCATCCTGAAAAGTGATAACAGTACTGCTAAAAATATTGTTGTGCTGTTCAGTCGTAAGTTGTGTCTGACTTTGCCACCCCATGGACTGCAGTACACCAGGCTTCCCTGTTCTTCACCATCTCCAGGAGTTTGCTCAAACTCATGTCCATTGAATCAATGATGTCATCCAACCATCTCATCCTCTGTCGCCCTCTTCTTCCCTTGCCCTCAATCTTTCCCAGCCTCAGGGTCTTTTGCAATGAGTTGGCCCTTCGCATCATGTGGCCAAAGTATTGGAGCTTCAGCATCTGTCCTTCCAGTGAAAATCCAGAGTTGATTTCCTTTAGGATTGACTGATTTGATCTCCTTGCAGTCCAAGAGTCTTCTCTAGCACCACAGTTTGAAAACATCAATTCTTTGGTGCTCAGCCTTCTTTATGGTCCAACTCTCACATCTGTACATGACTAATGGAAAAACCATAGCTTTGACTATACAGGCCTTTGTCAGCAAAGTAATGTCTCTGCTTATTAATATGCTGTCTAGGTTTGGCATAGCTTTTCTTCCAAGGAGCAAACATCTTTTAATTTCGTGGCTGTGGTAAAAAAATCCACAATCCACAAATCCACAGTGATTTTGGAACCCAAAAAAATAAAACCTGTCACTGTTTCCACTTTTTCCCCATTTATTTGCCATGAAGTCATGGGACCAGATGTCATAATCTTAGCTTAGTAATAATAATATTAGTAATAGTATTAATCACCTCCAAAAAACGCTGTAAGGATTAAATGAGTTAATACATCCAGAATGTATCTCTTGCATCTCCTGCAAGAGAGACTCAATAAATATTCCCTATTAATCTATCTTTTGATCTTTACATTAAGATCCCACTGTTCCATGAATGCTTCTATTAAAATATATACCTACATTGATTTCAACTTCTTTGATTTACAAGTCGATCCTAATAAATAACATAAATGGGAAAGTCTAAGGTTTCTATGCTTTTTAATTCTGGCTCTTCAGCCTCCTAATATTATGGCCTCTGGGAATTTGATTAAAATTCTCATACTCAGTTATATTTTTACTTAAAGTGTGTAAACATTAGCCATTTTAGTGTTTTTAAAGAGGATTTAATGAGATAATATGTTTGAATTCTACAGTCTTGCCTGGACAATAAATAGTTTTGTAAATACTAGCCTTTCTCTCTTGTGGTGCTATGAAATTGTTTTGTTTGTTTTAATATCTGTATATGTCTATTAGTATCTCTGGGCAGGTAATTCATATACTTCTGCCAGTACCACAGTACACATTAGTTAAAGCCAGTCAATAAATATCTACAGGCTGTATGGAGGCAGTGATGTTAAACAGTGAACTGGTGCAATTCTCCGTTTATCACAAGTTTTCCTGCCTCTAAGATGATATGTACTCTTCAGATGGCCCATTGTTGGATTCAATAATAGTAATTATAATGAATTTTTTTCTTAGCCTGTTGATTTGTAGAAGAGTTTTATTCAAATGAACAGAAAGTTTTTTTTTTTCTTTTTAGCAAAGCAGCCTTTAAGTTAAGTGAAGTCACTCAGTCGTGTCGGGCTCTTTATGACCCCACAGACTGTTGCCTGCCAGGTTCCTCCATCCATGGGATTTTCCAGGCCAGAGTACTGGAGTGGGTTGCCATTTCCTTCTCCAGGAAACTGGGTCTTCCTGATCCAGGGACTGAACCCAGATGCCCTGCATTGTAGGCAGATGCTTTATGGTCTGAGCCACCAGGGAAGATTAAGCAGCCTTTATTTTCTACTAAATATGAGCACATAGAATTGTTGATTGAATGAAAAGTGAGAATAAATGATTGAATGAATGACCATCTCATTCACCAGTCAGTTACTGAGCATTGGTTATGGCACTGCATTGTTTGGACACCATTACTTGGCCAACAGTATGATACACTTTGCTTCTTTTCTGGTGTTTTATTTTTTTTTTTTTTTTTGTAACCTTAGATGAAAGATTCAAGACCACTACTCTCAGGCTGTTTACCAAATAGATTCTGTCAATAGAAGGAGGGAGACTCAGAAACAAATAGCTTCAATATAAAGCAGAATGAAAAGGTGCTATTGTAGAAGGAGAAAAAAAAGTAATGAAGGAAGCCAAGGAAAAAAATAAAGTGGTTGATCTAAGATGAGTGAGAGGTAAAACTACAGAAAGAAAATGATCTTTAAGTAGATTTGGAAAATGAATGAGGTTTTCACCTGATAGAAAAAAGAACAAGGCAGTATAATTTGATGGAAAATCAGGAAAACTAGGGTCCGGAGCCGTGACAGAATCTGATGTGTTCAGAAACAGTGAGGAGACTGGTGTAGCAAGACTTTTAGGGCTTTAAGTAATTTAGTGGGAGACAAGGCTATTCAGTTTTCAGGAGTTGATCATAGATGTCTCAGAATGGAGTTCAACTAGTTAATTAATGGGAATCATTAAAGATGACCATGAAAAATATAAAGAATCCAATCTATGTTTTTTGGAAATCATATAGTATTTAATTCATACCGGGCTTTATAGGTGCTGCAATCTGGATTAGTTAGAGAATTTACACAGTTCCACACAAAATATCATATCTTTGTGTGGTGGACATTTTAGCTAGTGAAAGTGATCCTATATCAAATATGAACTCAACACTAAAGTTATCTTTCTAAAACAAAAGGTCGATTCTGTCATTCTTCATCTTGAAAATGTTTCCTTTTACATACAAAATAAAGTATAAAATTTGTTATATGTCATTACAAAGTTGTTTATCAACCATCAACCATTTGATTTCTCGTCTCTGAGATCATGAGTGTTGGTGGAAAGTGGTTTTTATAAAGTCCTAGTACATGCCCTTGATATGTAATAGGACCTCAGCCCATGAGAGCTATGATTATAATCACTTTATTATCTCATCTCTGTTCTCTCACCAGCACTATCTATATACCCCATACTGTTTTTCAGATCAATTAGATTACTCTTTGTAGGTTTGTTGTCCATTAAATGCCTAGTACATAGTACATACACAATAAATGTAGCTTTAGTTAATGAATGAATTTAACACCCTGAGGTCATTCTCATCTGTATGCACTCTAGATAAATAGAGAATGTTCTTCTTCGTTATTACATTTTAAATAATTCTGCCTAGTTGAATCATTTAATGACAGAGGTTTAGGAGACTTTTTTTTATTATAAACTCAATATAACTTAAAGTCATACATAAGAAATAATGATTCTACAAAGTATACCTGAAGCCTATTGACTTTTGAATTATCCACTTAAACCCTTAAATAGATTTATTTTTAATTCACAGATAAATGAAATACTTTCTGTGTAGAGGTGAAGGAAATATTCACAAAGTTTGTTAATATCAATGATCATGGTCTCCCATTGCCCTTAAACATTTTCTCTTCCTAAGACAGTAGTCTTGGTTTTGTATGAGTTCTATGGGTCCATTTTCAACTCTTTCTTTTTTTTAAAGAATTGAAACATAGTTTTCAGAGTGATGCTGATATTAGTTGATGATGCCAGGGCACCAATGAAGAGTGTATTTTAAAAATTGAATATGCTCTTGTTTTCCTCTTTGTTGATTTTAAAGGAAATCCAAACGTGAAGAAAAAAAATCAAATTTTGCCAATTTGAAAAGAACAAAAACAGCTAAAACCTTCTTTTAAAATTTTGAAGCTTTTATGAGAATATTACAGACAAAAGATTGTACATGAAAGAATTTTTTTAAATCAGGTTGCTTTGCCTTTATTTAGTCACTTCAAAAGTCTTTGTCAGATATGAAAAAGAAATATCCTCAAAATGAAGAGTAAATATAATTAAAATGGTTCCTTGCCTTGACATATAAGCTTCTTATTGGTGAAAATCTATATAAATGTAATACTATGAAACTTGGGTTTAAAAGAAAAAATAAGAAAGAGTGGGCAGGGAGGGAAAGGGAGAGAGGAAGAAGTTTGATTTTTATAAGAATTGACATAGAAAATGATAGTAAGTGAAATTATATTAAATTCTTAATTACTTTTGATGAGAAAATTTTAGATGCATAGTATTTTTTTTTTATTGCCAGTATGTGGTATGTACCTAGCATACAGTAATCTCTTTTCAATAGTTAACTAATGAATGAATGATATTAGCTAGGCCACATTAGTTTGCTTTAAGCACGGTTTTCTGGTAACAGAAATCATTAAGATAATAGTCAATTCATCATCAGGAACAAATATTTATTGAACACCTACCTTACATTCATTCTTTACCAGGTTGTATAGGGTTGTGGTTAAAGAGTCACATTCTGAAATGCTTAGCTGAGTGACCTGAGGGCCTCAGTTTCCGCTTGTGTAAAATGGAGATTTTAGAAGTCCGTAGTTCAGAGGTTTGGGGAGAATTAAATGAGATATTGGTATAATGCACTTGGCAGAGTTCCAGGCAGATAGTAAGTGCTCACTTAATTTTAGATATTGGTCTAAATACTTTATTATTTATAATAGTATAAATACATATTACCTGACAGAATTGTTAATGAAATTTAAGGAGTTGTGTGTATGTGTGTACTTGGTCACTCAGTTGCGTCCAACTCTTTGCAATGCTACAGACTGTAGCCCACCAGTCTCTTCTGTCCATGGGATAATCCAGGCAAGAATACTGGAGTGGGTTGCCATTTCCTCCTCCAGGGGATCTTCCTGACCCAGGGATCAAACCTGTGACTCCTGTATTAGCAGGCAGATTCTTTACCACTGCACCACCTATATTATTACAGTGATGCCCAAGACAACTAAGATTTCAGCAACATATATTAAACAATTGGAAAGCCCAACACAAAACAATGAGAATTCATAATGATAATTTCTGTGAAAAAAAACGCAATCTAATTGGGGAAAGGGATTATATATATATTAAGAGATTAAGCTCAGTAATAATGAAGTTAACATTTATTATTCATTGACCTTCTATTGAGCTTTAAATGTGTGTTATCCCATTTAACCTTCACAACAACTAATGAATTGGTATTATTATTACCATTTTACATAGGAGGAAGCTGAGGCAGATATTGGTAGAGTTAAACACTGCTGATATATAGGATAAATCTCTTATATATGCCTCCAGATACTGAGCTTTTAACCATGAGTGTTATTTACAACAGGCTATGTGTCAACACATACATAAGTGTTCAGCAGGGGAAGTAAACACTGATCACTGGCCACTTGGGGAAGAGCTTCAGGAGAAGAAGGAACACTCGGCCCTGTGGAGTCAAATGCTCATTATGTGGCAGACTCTGGCTCCCTCCATTTGAATCCTGACTCCTCTACTTACTGTCTGTGCAATCTTGCATAAATTTTAGTCTCTCTGTGCATATATTTTCTCATCCAAAAGATGGGAGTAATAATACTATTACCGGATAGAGTTGTTGTGAAGATTTAATGAGTCAGTTCCTATGAGGATAGTGGTGCCTAGGGCATCTAAGGTGTTAGTTGCTCAGTCATGTCTGACTCTTTGTGACCCTATGGATTATGCACTACCAGGCTCTTCTGTCCATGAGTTTTACCACGCAAGAATATTGGAGTAGGTAGCCATTTCCTTCTCCAGGGGATCTTCCTGACCCAGGGTCTCCTGCACTGCAGGCAGATTCTTTACCATCTGAGCCATCTAAGAGTTCAATAAATGTTGATGTTAATATCATTATCGTTACTGTTGCTGCTGCTGTTATTAGTGACAGCAGTACATTGAAATGTTTTCCTTCATAACTGGCTAGCATTTAAAACGAAAGAGAGGCTAACATTTCAAAGATGTAGATCACGAAAAGACTGAAAGTATGTTCTTTCTACTTTTGCCCAAGAACTATCCTTCAGTCTAACAGGATAGGAAAAGAAAACATATTGTGCAGAGGATTCCATTATACACGTAAGTGAAAGAAATTCAGTAAGAGAGTATGTTTGCTAGCCTCATGTGCTTTGTTCTTTGATTTGTGCCTATCCATTGAATATTTAGTTAGCCTTCTTAAGAAAACAGTAATATCAAGTAAAAAAATAGTGTAATTTTTATTTCTTCTGGACAAAGATCATTTTTAAAAAATATGAACACAGAGGCTTTAAAACAGAGTCTTGAGACCGTTAGGCCAAAGCTCACACTGTCATGTTTAGTCCATCTCATTAAAAGAATAGTAGTGTGCTTAGTGGCTAAGTGCGCAGAAAAAAAAAGAAAGTACAGTAAACTTATTCGTGAGAAGAATATGATAATATTCATTGACAGGGGAACTACAAGGAGCAATTATCCCAAGCTGTGTCTTTCAGACAATGCTGTCAGCTTCTCCACTTTGATGAGCACGGCTGAGCTTGTGATGCAAGGGCAAGAAATGCCAGTGTGACTAGAAGATCAGGGCACTGGCCACCATATCAGCTATACCGGAGGAAAAGACATCTGTCAAGAAAAGATGGATTTTTTAAATGTTTGTAGTAGAAATGATTATTGGCAGCACTTAACTGGATTTGCTCTCTGCTGGTGACCCCAATTGATTCATTTTTCTGTATACCCGTTTTCTTCTCCCCTTTTAGAGGTCCTTTAAAGTGAGAAATCTATACTAGAACACCGTATTTTTGATGTATGTGTGGATGTGTGCACATGTGTGTTTATGTATTTATGTGTTTAAACACATCACATTATGTGTTTAAACACATCATCACACAATATTTTGTAATCTTAGGGATTAGGTATCACATGATTTCTTGTAAATCAGAAGGTATATCTAGCATTAACTACTTCCTCCATCCATGGGATTTTCCAGGCAAGAGTACTGGAGTGGGTTGCCATTTCCTTCTCCAGAGAATCTTCCCAACCCAGGGATTGAACCCAGGTCTCCCACATTATAGGCAGATACTTTACTGTCTGAGCCACCAGGGAAGTATTAACTATTTCAGGCTAAGAAAATTCATCATAAACTCTGGGTTTGGCTTTTTTTTTTTTCTGCCTTTCTCCTTATAGAGAGAGTAAAGCTTAATTTTAGTATTTATAAGAAATTATACTGATTAACTTTATTTTCTGGTATTCATTCACCTTAGTCTACACCTGTTTTTACACACTCAGTATTGAATAATTTAAAAGCGTAAACCTTGAGTCTGGAATTAATAATGAAAAATAGAACAGGGTACCACATGCTCAATTCCTCTCCTAGCTTTCTTTATTCCCTTTCTCCTTTCAATACTCAACTGCAAACTTTGTCACGTGAAGTACAGTACCGCCTTACATACACATCGAAACTGCTGTGTGTGTGAGCTATAAAACAACTAGAATTAAAACTTGTCCAAGGCCCCAAAGCCTATTCTTCACAAAAGAACCTTTCTTGCCCGATTTAGAAAGTGTTTTGAACGATGCATAACTAAGTAGAGTAACTAAACAATTGCTTTTGAGCATCTGAAGCTTGCCCATTAAGATTTCTATAGCCCTTTCTTTTGCTTTTTGTGGTTTAAGAAGTGATTCATGTTCAGTATATGAAAGTTCTGGGTTTAGCCCCTTGAGCTTTTAGTGGAAAGATCTGCATGGAATGAATCAAATAAATAAAACGAATAATGTAGGAACTGAGGACAGTTGAACTCATGTAAGTTTATGTACTGAAATATTTTCTTGCTGGGAAGAAAAGTTATCTCCAATATATTTTAGTTTCCTAGGAAGGAAACTAAATCCCTAGTGTTCCTAGGAAGATACATGGGAATCAAATTGTTTGTAAATAACTGATTCAAATATTACCTGGAATTTCATAGAATAACACCAATATCTTTCAGAGAGGAAAACCGTTATCTACCAATAGGAGTGAATTGTGAACATATTCCAACTGAACAAAAGCACGGCCAAGTGCCTAAAAAAGTGAAAGTGAAAGTTGCTCAGTCGTGTCTGACTCTCTGTGACCCCACTGACTATACAGTCCATGGAATTCTCCAGGCCAGAATACTGGAGTGGGTAGCCGTCCCCTTCTCCAGGGCATCTTCCCAACCCAGGGATAGAACCCAGGTCTCCTGTATTGCAGACGAATTCTTTACCAGCTGAGCCATCAGGTAAGTCCAGACAAATGCCTTAATAATGCTAAATTTCAGATGTTGCACTGGTGAGACATTTTCTGTACAAATAAAAGACCAAAGTGTATAAAATCTCAGGATTTTTTTTTTTTTAATCTCAGGATTTTATACACTGAGTTAGAATTACAATGCAGCTGTCATTTTTACATTTCCTGGCTTTCATGAGCCATTACTAGTGATCCTCTGTCATTTAAATCAGTGGAGAACATGGATTTATCTTAATTTTCACCCTTTGTTTCCCCTTTTTGTGATAACAGTTATGAGATATGATGATGTAAAATGTTCCTGCTTATAATGGTTTCAGCCTTGTCCCTTGGCAGCCTAAATCTTCTGGCTAATTCACTGATCAGTTAAATAGTTGAGGTTATTATTATTATAATTATTATTTTACATTTATATAGCACTTTCCTCCAAGGGGCTCAAGGCATTTTACACACAGTAAATTACCAAATAGGAATTAATCCTTATATCACCCTGTGGGGTAGGTATAGTCACATAAATGAAATTCTGCAGAAGTCCCATCTGTGTCACAGCCCTCAGCTCTACTCCCCCCACTAACCCCCAGTGAACCTACCTGTCTAACTGAAGATAAAGCGGAATGCTATTGGCATGGCAGGAATGGCTTGAAGCAAGATCTTTGGGAAAATGGTCCTGTCCTTGCTTTTATTCTTTGAGCTACCCTGGAAAATATCACTAAATGAGAGCAACTAAACACGCACATCTTGATTTGCAGTTAACAGATAAATTTCTTCTACGTGATTTAATTTGATTCTGATTCAGACGAGTTAGGATGTGGTCCAAAAACTTTAGCATGTACAAAAGTCATCCGGGAAGAGGGCTTCGAATGCAGATTCCAAGGCTTTCTAACTTGCAGAGAATCAGGAAATTTGTATTTTCACCTCAGGTGATTTTTGAGATGGGTGATGCTTACCTATGAAAAGCTTGAACTGATTAAAGAAGAATTGTTAGTCCCCATTCTGCAGATCAGAAAATGATGGCTCGGGAAGGCAAGGTGTCACAGTATTTGGCAGAACAGGGACTAGAAAGCAAGACTGAAGTAAGCCAGAAAGAAAAACACCAATACAGTATACTAACGCATATATATGGAATTTAGAAAGATGGTAACAATAACCCGGTATACGAGACAGCAAAAGAAACACTGATGTATAGAACAGTCTTTTGGACTCTGTGGGAGAGGGAGAGGGTGGGATGATTTGGGAGAATGGCATTGAAATATGTATAATATCATATATGAAACAAGTCGCCAGTCCAGGTTCGATGCATGATACTGGATGCTTGGGGCTGGTGCACTGGGAGGACCCAGAGGGATGGTATGGGGAGGGAGGAGGGAGGAGCGTTCAGGATGGAGAACACATGTATACCTGTGGCAGATTCATTTCAATATATGGCAAAACCAATACAATATTGTGAAGTTAAAAAATAAAATTTAAAAAAATAAATAAATGTGATTAATCAGCATTGAAAAAAAAAACAGTGTTGCTATGGGAAAAAAAAAAAAAAAGAAAGCAAGATTTCAAATTTCAAAACTTTCCATTATATTAGAGTGCTTCCCAGAAAGGGAAAGCAAAGAGAGAAACAGATAAAACAGCATTTAAATGTAAAGGAAACAAGAGAATAGTTTGAAACGTATGAAACAAATGCATATGAAACATTTTGCACTGTTATTAACTGCTGTCTACTGAGTCTTTTGGAACTTGGAGTTGATTTGCGATGCCTGGCTGGAGAAGCCCAGCACGCACAGGGCAGGGCTTGACCAAAGCCTGTTCCTTGATCTCAGAGCAACCTTGTCTCCTCTAGTCAACAAGACCCTCAACTAACTCTAATCCTGTGGGTGCCTAACGGATTGTAATGTTTAATTTTTCACCCTGCCCACAAAAAGACCTCTACTTAAATAGGTGCTGCCACCAAAATAAAAAGTAGTCTTTGCCAGGAAGCCAAGAAATTAGCTCTTTTAATAAGCTTCCTGTTTACGTGAGTTAGCTCTTTATAGGATGGGATGGGCTTTACGTTTTTTATTTGAAGCATTCTTAACTCCATTTCTAAGAGTGAAAGAAAAAATATAACAGGAAATAGTCATGAACAATTTAACTATTATTTTTCAATTTAATATTTCATTTGGGATAATTTCATTCATTTTTTGAATTATCGTTTATTCAGTTTTCTTTAACAAGCAGGACAGGGCATTATAGGAAAAGCTGTAGACGGACATAGTGCATCCAAAGTTTTTATTTTCTTCTGAACTTCTTACTCAGAAGTGTCAGAATTCCGTGGTGGGCTTTAGAGGTGCTTGTGGGATTTATTTGGGGTTTTCAGAAACCAAAAAAACAGACACGTGGTGTTATTTGTGGTAAAAATTCCCACACTCTGTGTAAACTCACCACGCTTTTCAGTAGGTGCCACTGTAAATTGTATTGAGAGAGTTTCCACGTCCTTCGTTTTCTCAAATGCATGTAATCCTTAGCTGTGTATAACAAGTATTACTGTTTACATAAAAACATTTTCTGTCTTTTTACTCTTAGAAATTATCTTATGTCTCTGAATTTTTCATCTTTTACAGAAACACTATGATCATTCCCAATCACTGCACAGACAGATTTTATTTAAAAGAGTCTAGAGACCTTGTAACAGTAAGATGGCATCTAGCCCTTGCCTGGAGGGCAGGGGAGTCGAGGTGGAAGATGACAACAATAGGAGGGATACATTTGGAAATGTCATTTGTATATGCTTGTAAAAGTACGTCTTATATCACTCTTTGAATTGGCCTTTAAGGGTAGTCAGGTTTGACTCCTTCAAGATTGTTTTATACCGAAGGTGGATCAAGATTTTGCCAGAAACTTAAGCTATTTTGGGGACACTCTTTAAGGAAAAGAATACAGAAGTATGATTAAAAATTAAGTACAGGGTCTTTGCAGGGGAAGGGGGGGACTGTGCAAGTGAGGGACCCTGAAGTTTAAGTTCCATTAAATTCATAGTAAATCCACCTCTGCATACCCCCATTTGGAGACTTCCAGAAGCACCCTTAATAAATATTACTGTTTCATATAATAACAAGATTATTTGAGAATAGTGATTAGTCTTCAGGGTAAAAATATTAATAATAAAGCATTGTAAAAATAGTGAAAGCCTAACTACAAACCATCTGACTAACTGGTTCCCTGTATAGTGTACATCTCCATTTATTCAGGCTGACCCAAACTTACAGGTCAACAGGTCAACAAATACCATTAGAGCAGACCTCACTGCATGTAGCCTGGTATTTCAAGCAATACTTGAGACAATAAACTACAGGGCAGAAAAAAAAAATGTCATCAGTTCCTTGAAGTTCTTTGTAATGGGATTATAGCTATACTACAAAACTAATATCAAAAACTAGAGTAGCTTACATTTGACCCACTCTCTCTTTCCTCTAGTTGGAAAAGTTGTAAAATACACGACTTCCCCATGGCATTTTGCTTCTACCACACCTTGTTACCTGTACTGTTTCATTTTGTTATTTAGCTATTTAAAGTGGAATTCATTTTTTTCTCTAGAATAAGATTGTATCTTGAGAGCAGATATCGGATTTTTTTTTTTCTGAATCTTTCACAGTGCCAGAGTTTTGTAGTTTCTTTTCAATTTTTTTTACCCATATTTAAATCTCTCCCTTCGCCTTGTTCTGTTAAAGAAAAAATTTGAGTGGTGGTCTCTTGGTAGGAGATACCTAACAATTTTGAATTAAACTACTATAAAAACCTAAAACCATCTCTACCCTCTCCTCCACTAACCTTCTGACCCTAGAATTTCCCCTTAAGGGAGAAAGAGCAAATGTTTTGGAGCTAAATCTAGAAGTTAAAATGAGAAAAAGGAGAAGAAAATACATTGGCAGCTCAGAAATCAGTGAGCTTCCTTCCATTCTCTTTGTGGCTAAGCCAGTTATTTCACCTTGGATTTCATCATCAATAAGAAGTGCCTGCCTAGGAGAAGGCAATGGCACCCCACTCCAGTACTCTTGCCTGGAAAATCCCGTGGACGGAGGAACCTGGTAGGCTGCAGTCCATGGGGTCGCTAGGAGTTGGACACGACTTCACTTTCACTTTCACTTTTCACTTTCATGCATTGGAGAAGGAAATGGCAACCCACTCCAGTGTTCTTGCCTGGAGAATCCCAGGGACAGCGGAGCCTGGTGGGCTGCTGTCTATGGGGTCGCACAGGGTCAGACACGACTGAAGCGACTTAGCAGTAGCAGCAGCAACCTAGGAAGCAACTAATTGAGGTTCCAAGTGGAAATAAATAAAAGTCAGTTTTTCTGAGACCCTCAATTCATTTTAACTCCTGGTACCATGAACCAAAATAAAATTCAAAAGCATGAGGATAATTCTGGAGATGAGTAATTTTGTGCAACATCACATACTGGTAGTGTCCAAATGCTCACCTGAATGTCAATTTCAGTCATCCTCTTTCATTGGAAAAATATACCTGTTTCTTTAACAATGAAACCTTTAAAAACAATTCCATATTTTAATTTTAGCCATGTTAAAAATAACATTCACATATTTTATCTTCTTCATTTTCAAATTTCATTTATGTTGGTCTTCCTTTCATATGGAGTCAATATTCTGTAACAGTGGTGTGGTTCTGAGGTAATGTTTGCAGAATAGTTGTGGCTTAATTAAAAAATAAATTTCACACCTACCTTAGAGCTTGTGTTGTGCTCTCTTAGCTGAAAGTTACTCTGGTACAGAAATGGCTCTTAAATTCTTAGTTTTAGCCTTATTTGCCATCAGAGAGAAATAGTGTTAGAAGTGTAGTTTGTGATTTGCATGAATGAATGCTTGCAATACATTTGAAAAATACAATCAGTAGGGGAAAAAAATCTGATGTAGAAAAATGACTTCTAATTCTTCATGCCTCATTTGGGCTATCTTTATATATATATATATTTACTGCTTTTTATAAACTGTTTCAAAATATCTGTGTCAGGATAAATTTGCATAGTCCATAACCTCATATTGTTAGACCTCCTGGTGTTAAAGAAAAAAATTGGTCTGATTTATTCAGTAATGTAAAATTATGTTTTTATAATTTTTGGCATAAGTAGCTACCAAACAATTGTGTGCTTTACCAGTTCCTTCCTTAGCACTGTATCCAGATCTGCCAGTTATACGTTCCAAGTGCTATTCCTTCTAGGTGTATCCTTCAACTATCAGACTACTCCATAAACTGAGTATCTTAAATGTTGAAGTGGCTGATAGTTCAAGGCCAGTGTCTTTGTGATATCAAATCAAGGCGGGGTTTCTCAACACAGTGCTACTGACAGTTTGGACCAGAAAGTTCTTTGATGGGGGCAGACTGGTACCATCCTCTGCACCATAAGATGTTTAGCAGTTTTCCTGGCCTCTACCCACTAGATGCCAGTGGTACCCCTCAGTTGATCATCAAAATCATCTTCAAACATTGCCTATTCTCCCCTAGGGATTGGGGGAAGGACAGGACAAAATTGTCCCCCTGTTAAGAACCACTAGAAGAGTAGCACACATACAGCCACTATACATACAACCAGAACCACTGTTGTTGGTATTCATTGGTTGTTGTTGTTGTTGTTGCTATTAATGAAATACAGAAAAATCTGACCCAAAGAAACTCGGTAACTCTCATCTGCGAATTTCTTCCATAGAACTATGATAGGTTCTATTTTAAATGTTGAATTAATAGGCAGGACACATTTCCTTTAATGACTTACGTGTTAGAGAAAGGGTTCTAAGATTCTGCATAGATGTATATTTTATACCTTTAATTTATTTATTGGTCTTTTTATTACAGTGATCTTTCTGAGAGGCAGACCAAGCTAGCACACTTCTATTGACTTAACTAAATTCGCCTTTCAACATTTGCCTGCTTCAAAGAGTTTAATAGTTGATATTTCACCCTTACTGCACACAGCTGAAGAGGGATCTTTAGTGAAAACTAAAACTAACAGGTAAATCCATCTTGGCTTTGAGGCAGAAAGATGGCAATTATACAAGCAGCTCTTTGCCCCACTGATCCAAGACTTGGAGGTGAATTTACCAAACAAAACACCAAGCTTAGTCAATCTGATTTCAAACACCTCCAAAGACTCAGGAAAGCAACTTCACACTGGCTATATGAAACTCCTTAATCATCCTAGTAATCATAGGAGGTAGGTACAGTTATCATGCCATTCTCAATGGGGCAGGAAACTGAAATATTAAGAATTTTAGTAGCTTGGTAAAAGTCACACAGCCTGTAAGAGATGGAGTCAGGTTCCCGGTTAGTCAGTACTGCAGAGTTCATGATCTTCTAAAGTTACTTAAAATATGTTAAAGGGAAACTGATGGGCTGGATTTCAAGCATCTGTGAACATGGTATTTATCCAAAAGAGTAGATGAAGAAATTAATCAACCCTTTAGATTTAAAGGAGAAGGATTGTTAGAAAGAAATGAAATACATGGGATTCTCCAGGCAAGAATACTGGAGTGGGTTGCCATTTCCTTCTCCAAATAATCAGACATGTTATAGTTATACTATTTTTAAAATATACAGCACTTACAAAATTTTCAGAGAATATTTCAGTTCTTTCCAGAGTCTCAGATTATTTTATATTATTCCTTTCCTTTCAAGGATTGAGAATATTGTTTTGTTCATAAGCCTAGTTGGTATAGAACAGATGGTTTCCATTTTCCTTTCTTAACTGTCAGATAATGCCCCTCTCTCATTAATACATTTTCCAGAAAACACAAGGGCTTGGATGATAAATAAATCCGATATTATTAAGTATGCATACTTAAGCATCTTTTCTCCTATACTAAGCCCACTAAAAATTACTAGATCTGGAATCCTGTGGTTGAAAGAACATCTTGACACCTCTAATTTTTCTAAGTATTAATATTAGTCAGCAGACTAATACCCTGAATTATCCAGTTACACCTTCATTTCAGTTGCTCAGTCGTGTCCGACTCTTTGCGACCCCATTAATCACAGCATGCCAGGCCTCTTTGTCCATCACCAACTCCCAGAGTCAACCCAAACTCAGGTCCATCGAGTCGGTGATGCCATCCAGCCATCTCATCCTCTGTCGTCCCCTTCTCCTCCTGGCCCAAATCCCTCCCAGCATCAGAGTCTTTTCCAATGAATCAACTCTTTGCATGAGGAGGCCAAAGTACTGAAGTTTCAGCTTTAGCATCAGTACTTCCAATGAACACCCAGGAATGATTTCCGTTAGAATGGACTGGTTGGATCTCCTTGCAGTCCAAGGGACTCTCAAGAGTCTTCTCCAACACCACAGTTCAAAAGCATCAATTCCTCGGCGCTCAGCTTTCTTCACAGTCCAACTCTCACATCCATACATGACCACTGGAAAAACCATAGCCTTGACTAGACGGACCTTTGTTGGCAAAGTAATGTCTCTGCTTTTGAATATGCTATCTAGGTTGGTCATAACTTTCCTTCCAAGGAGTAAGTGTCTTTTAATTTCAAGGCTGTAGTCACCATTTGCAGTGATTTTGGAGCCCCCAAAATAAAGTTTGACACTGTTTCCATTGTTTCCCCATCTATTTCCCATGAAGTGATGGGACCAGATGCCATGATCTTCATTTTCTGAATATTGAGCTTTAAGCCAACTTTTTCACTCTCCTCTTTCACTCTCATCAAGAGGCTTTTTAGTTCCTCTTCACTTTCTGCCATTAAGGTGGTGTCATCTGCATATCTGAGGTTATTGCTATTTCTCCCAGCAATCTTGATTCCAGCTTGTGCTTCTTCCAGCCCAGCATTTCTCATGATGTACTCTGCATTTAAGTTAAATAAGCACGGTGACAATATACAGCCTTGACATACTCCTTTTCCTATTTGGAACCAGTCTGTTGTTCCATGTCCAGTTCTAACTGTTGCTTCTTGACCTGCATACAGATTTCTCAGGAGGTAGGTCAGGTGGTCTGATATGCCCATCTCTTGAAGAATTTTCCACAGTTTATTGTGATCCACTCAGTCAAAGGCTTTGGCATAGTCAATAAAGCAGAAATAGATGTTTTTCTGGAACTCTTGGTTTTTCGATGATCCAGCGGATGTTGGCAATTTGATCTCTGGTTCCTCTCCCTTTTCTAAAACCAGCTTGAACATCTGGAAGTTCATGGTTCATGTATTGCTGAAGCCTGGCTTGGAGAATTTTGAGCATTACTTTGCTAGTGTGTGAGATGAGTGCAATTGTGCAGTAGTTTGAGCATTCTTTGGCATTGCCTTTCTTTGAGATTGGAGTGAAAACTGACCTTTTCCAGTCCTGTGGCCATTGCTGAGTTTTCCACATTTGCTGGCATATTGAGTGCAGTACTTTCACAGCATCATCTTTCAGGATTTGAAATAGCTCAACTGGAAATCCATCACCTCCGCTAACTTTGTTTGTAGTGATGCTTTCTAAGGCCCACTTGACTTCACTTTCCAGGATGTCTGGCTCTAAGTGAGGTATCACACCATCGTGATTATCTTGGTCATGAAGACCTTTTTTGTACAGTTCTTCTGTGTATTCTACCCACTAAATATTTAGTAACCACTAAAACATTTGTCACTTCTTTTGGTTATATATAGTTTTTAAAATTATACAAATTACCAAACTGATGCTTCATCCAGTTTTCTAACTTGTTAGCTAGAATTTAGGCTGCCATAGATCTGTGGTAGAAGAGGAAAAGAGGTGTGGGCAGTTGGAGGAATAGAAGAGAGACTCATTTCTTTCCAAATATGTTTAATCACTGTAATCTATAATTAAGTCACATTTTGGTTGATATCAGAATAAGTTGGTTTAACCCACTGATTATCTTCAAGTCTAATGACATCCATGTTTCTAGAAATGATGAAATTATATATATAGACTCATCCTTTAAAAATTATTTTGCTTATAGTTATGCCATCCTTATCAAGGTCATTCTTCATGAACATAACAAAGTTACTTTTGATATACATTGTAAAAGGCAAGATTACAGGGGAAGGGAATTTCTGTTGCAGCTTTTTAAAAATTAGAGACCTTTTCATTTTATTCTTTTACACTCTTCATATGTTTTCTAGACTATCACAGTAGATTTTATTATTTTCTACTTGTATTATAAAATTATCTTGTCTAGCTTATATGATTTTAGAATCTGCATCTCACTGGAAAAGGCATTGGTAGCATGTCTCTTTGCAAAGCACTGTTAGAGATGGGATCTCCACTCATAGAAATGAGATAGTCTCTCCTATTTCTAAGGAGAATCTCATGAACAGATTTTTAAAAGAAAGCCACATTTATCATATTTTAGATACTCTAAAACCCCTTTTAATATGCCTATTTGTCCCCTGCAAGTGAAGAAAACAGTCTCATCTTCCATGTGGGACATCTTTAGCAATTTACTAATCCCTAGCAGGGATGTAAAATCACAGAACAGGATCGGTGTTCTTCAATTCTGAACTTGGAGTTCCTGGTAATTGAACAGTGGTTGCCAAAAAAGAAAAGCAACCTATCACCACTTACCAGAAGTTCTAATAAGCAAAGCGAGATCATACTTCTTTCTCTTTGCATACAAAAAAGAAGCAGCTGATTAATCTTGTTGCCAGGTGAATTAACTGTATTCAAAGGAAATAGGCGACTTGAAGAAAGAAAACTTACCATGGATCTTAGCATTCTATCAGGATACAATTTAGCAACTGATGTTGGTAAGCAGACCAGTTATTGTAGTTTATAACAGGAGACCTCTGTTAACTTGTAATATTTCTACCTAGGCAAAGGAAATCAAATCATTTCTTAACTGTGGAAAGTACATTATATCTCTTTAACAAGGCAGTGTGTTTGGGACTGTGGAGTTCCACTCTAGAAGCACCATGGCCACTGCTAAGAAATGTACAGCCTCTTATTACTCATAGAAAGAAAGACATATGGTGAAGGGAAATACATTTTTTAAAAAGTAAGAAAGGAACTAGAATCAAGGATCTGAATTTGCAATCATGAGAGATAGCCTCCAATAAAAACAGAAAATGCAAGGGGTAAAGGAAGTATGGTGTTCATTTAGGATAGTGACAATACCTAAAGAACCCAATCTGATCTTACCAGACTGGTACAATTGGAGAAGGCACTAGTAAAAGTTTGTCGAATGGATAAATGAATATAAACATCCAGACTACAAGTCCATAAGACACTAGTCCATAAGCTCAGGGAGTGGGGGAAATTGGACTTACTAGGAAAGTAAGACTTGGTAGCCAGTTACTAAGAAATGTCAATATGACATCAGCTAAATAACATTTATTAACAACCATGTTTGTTTGCATTTTTCTCATAGTCGATGAATTGTTATGAAATCACAAAATAATTTGTTCTCTACTAGCTTACATTATACTAATCTAGTTTGAATTTAATGACTGCCCTGTGTAAGGGGCTTTGGGATGTTATGTCAGAAAAACTTTGTATTCTAAGTGCAGATGGTTTTACCTAAGTGCAGAGAGTTTAGTGTAAAGGAAGTATAACTTTTATTTTAATACTTTCCTTAATAATGACCAAGTTTTTGAAGTACTGTTTTTATTGTTTTCGTTTTTTGCCTGAAAGAATTCAGTGACCTTCAAGTCCCTTTCCTGGTTAAGACTTAAAGCTATCTTTTTCATATATTTGAATGTTTTGGTTGTCCATGTTCATACTGCCACCTTTCTGCACACCTGGACAAATGCTGTGCTCCATCAGCTAGCTTAATCCTGCTCAGGAAAATCTAATTCCATCCATATACTTGGACAATTTATTGTGTACTTTTAGTTTCAGATTCAGTTCAGTTCAGTTCAGTCGCTCAGTCATGTCCGACTCTTTGCGACCCCATGAATCGCAGCACGCCAGTCCTCCCTGTCCATCACCAACTCATTGGTTAATTCGGCAAAAATCAATTGAGCTTCCACTATGTGCCAGGCCTACTGCAAGATGCTGGGGTGAGCAAGTAATTTATACAGGTTTTAAGTAACATTAGTCCTGTCTTTAGTTCCTAAGGAATCCTAACTTGGTCTCTATACTCATCACTGTCCATTTACCTTTAACTTGCTCTAAGCCTATTTTCTTTCTTTCTGATTAGTATCCAAAAACCACGGCTACGCCCGTTTTCTCACTTTCATTCTTCTCTGGTGTATATATAAAGCAGCTGCTTACTGTTTCATAGATGCAAATTAACACCGTAGCCATAGTCTACTACCACGTGTACATATGCGTGTATGTGCGTGAGAGAGAGAAGGAGAAGAGGGAGAACACCCTGTGAGAACGTTTCCTACAGATCCAGTGCCAGTTGTGCTTCGAGAATTGTACACAAAAATATCACCACTGGCCTTGAGGCTGTCCTTCAGCTAGTTTTGTTGTAACAACTGGTGCATAATTACATATTGATACACTACTACTCTTGTTTCTAAACCCCAATATTGTTTTGTTGTCTTCTCCTTCTTGAGTTGGTATATTTACAGGCTTAGTTCCTTGGTTTTCAGCATTAATCCTAATGTTCTGTCTGAAGTATAGTCCGGGTTTCCTTGTATTTCAGTTCACTATGCTTGAGGGAGAGTCACCATAAGTAATGATTTTGCTTTACTCCTTGGCAGCACAACCACAAACTAGACAGTGGTTCAAAATCTCAGGGTTTCCAAGGGTCTGTGAGAGACCATATGCAGCCTCAGGGAACTGCTAAAAAGCTCAGATTAATTGTCAAGATACAAGTTCACGAGTCTCATGAACATTTACTTTAGAGTTAGAAGAAACTCTAAAATCACTAAATCACTGTTAAATGTCAGGGTAAACCACTCGGTTTTACTGGAAGAAAATGGAATCCATTTAAGCAGCAAAATCCTAATATCTAAGAAGAAGTTAATGTAGAATATAGCACATGCAGGAGGAAAGGCCATGAAACTTGTGGCAGTAATTTTGGCATCTGTAGACTTTGTTCCATGCAGCTGCTCTTTCCTTCTCCAAATTCACATTATAGACAAAATTTTGTTTATTCACAAGAGTAGACAAACCCATGAATTTGTCTAAACCAGCAAATGGTTTTGGAAGCCAGGTAGAGCAAACCCGTCTTTGGTTTATAACTGCTGGGATGCTAATGGGACGGCTGCATTAACAATCAACTTTAACAAGGAAACAGGGGTTTGAGGATAAGAAGCTAAAATGAGTGAAGAACAACAACAAAGCAAATGACAGGCCTGAAAAATAAACTTCATGGTTTAAAGGAAGATTATGCAAAATGCACTCGAAAATAATGAATGAGAGGGCCAACTTGATATGTTCTAAAGAGTTGGTTGAGATAAGGCCTCAGTTTGGCTTTGACAGGGCTATTGTTAATGTGGGGAGAGTGGGATTCACAATCCCCCAAAATCACATCTTTCAATCTTTATTTATGCTGAGAAAAGATAGCAAGAAGGTACATTGTTCCTCCCTCATTACCAGACCTGTTTTCTTTCTTTACTTTCTTTGTCCCCAGACTATAAATCATTTAACTAGGCAGGGTCATTTTCAAGAGCTTTCCTAATGCCAAGAGACACCAAATGGTGAGGTACATCAAAGGGACAAAGAATTATAGAGGCATTGATCCATTTTCCTTAAGACCCTGAGTACAATGTGAACAGACTACTTAGCTCCAGGCCGCAAACCAAGTGTTTTGCAGCAGACCCAGTCTGGATTTCTTGGGAAGTTCTCCCTGTTGCTTTTCATAGTTTAGATAATCCACATGAACAACCCTGATTAAATCAGTTGCCCCAAGGCAATAGACAAAAGCATAAATGGTTTTCAGGAGAGAATGGTCCAAAAGCTTGCCTCTTTCTCTCTCTTCTATGTACTTCCTTGTTTTTGTTTCTTTTAGTTACTCAGTTACATTTTTCCCTTTAAAATTCTGTCTGTCCAATGTAGTGGTAAGCAGAGAGCATTACTGAGAAGGTGCCATTCCCCTCTTATTTCATGATTCAAGCTTTGATTTGGAATTACGTTACCTGTCTTGTACTGATTATGAACCGTTTTTTGAAAGGCTGTTATCTAGGGAGTGGTTATCCAATAATATTATGTAAGGTCACCAGGCATTTGTTTCTCACATCTGATTCTTTTTAAACCAAGCAATTACTCTATCATTTAATAATTCTTACCTCAAAGTTCATTTGAAAGAACGCTCATAAGATTTGAGGGGGGAAAAAAAATCCCTAAAAATAAAAGTTAGGCTAGTCTAGGCCAGGGTGGGAAATTCCATTGTGGCTAGAAGCCCATGGCAGGTAGAGTGGAATTTAATGAAGGAAACTGCTGTGTTTTTGTGTCTTTCTGTATGTTTTTCCTTTAAAACCAAGAGCTGGGCAGGCATCCCATTCGACCTGACGTGACCCAAGCAAATTGCTTCTTATATAAAAACAACTGCAGACTTTGAGAATGTGAAAATGCACTGTATCCTTCTCCAACTGAGGGAGACGAAACCCTGAGAAACAGGACGGCCTTGTCAATACTCGCTGAGCAGAACTATCACTCAAACCTGATAAAGGGAGATTAGAACAAGCTTCCTTATGCCAGAGGGATTCATTATAAGTTAGACTTCTTTATTTATTTTTTATTCTCTTAAACAAGCACAAGTGGTAGCTGGAAACTGCATTTTTTAAAGGCAAGTTTTATGTAGGAAATGATAGTACACATACTTTTTAAAAGTCTTTTCACAGAACTCGCATTTTTAATTAAAAAACTAATACTAAATTTGAAAAAAAAAAAGACAAAGAGAAGCATTTTCTCTTTCTGCCACAGTCTTGGACAAGCAAAGGAGAAGAGATTCAGGGTGTGTCTGATATTGCATTCAGATGTGTTGTCTTGGCTTGTGTACTGACAGATTTATTTAAAAAACAAAGTTTAAAAAATGCATTGTGTGCTAGTGAAGTCACTTCATAAATCTTTTCCTTTATGAATTATTTTGATCACAAGGCTCGTTGTTTGAATCACTGAAGGACTATTCTCCCTAAAAGAAAAATGCCTTCATTTTCAAACTGTCAGTTCAAAAGCCAGCAACTTCCCCTGAACAGCATACAGGGATCCAGAGGGGCAGAGAAAAAGGGACCACATGAGTCCTGACTCTAATATGAGGCATAATTCAGTTTAGATTTGTCGTGGTTCACAGAAGAGACATGTTTTGAAAATTTGGACCCAGAGTCCTTACTTTTCTAATAGATGACTTAGTTTGAAATACTGATTCTGCTTTAGGAAAAAACAAACAAATAAGGGAACACAGCCTTTGATGCAGCTGGTTCGTCAGATGGCGGAAGGTTAGGATTAGAATACCCTTCAAGCTGTGGCTGAATAATGAAGGGTAGGGCTTCCTAGCTGGGCAGTGACCACAGTCCCCTGGGAGTACCGAGGACAAATATTACCTAATGTGTACAAAGACTTTAACAGTTAAGTTGATTACAAGCCGAGTGCGGAAGGCTGGATGAGGCAGCAAGGACTAAATTCCTCCAGAGGGACCTGATAAGTTCCACAGGGCTCCACTAGGCCCTCAGGTCTCAGGGCTTAAGGGATGAGCACCAATAGAAAGCCAGTCAGGTTCTTGAAATGAATAGCCTGCATGGAATTGTCACAAGAAGAAAGAAAAATGAAACAACATATTAGAATATATACATACATAGAGACTGATAAAATAAGTTGGATGAAGGTTACACCGTAGGTGACTGTGTGATGGGTAAGAACTTCCCTAACCAAAATGTAATTTGTTTGTAGCTAAGGACCTTGTCTTGTTTTTAATTTGTTTTCCTGAGAGCACCTGGAATGTTACTGAGATATAAAAATAAATAATTAAAAATTGATCTGTTATATCAGTTTGCCATTGTAATTGGTGAGATAGAGTAATAGGTTAAATACTCCAGGTTAAATACTGGAGGCTATCTGGAAGAGAGGAATTTGAAACTGATTTCTAAAGGACAGAACTGGACAGGTTGTTTCAGGTTCATTGATTCCAGAAGTATTTTTTGACCACATACTGCTTCAATCTGAGATCTCCATCTTTCTGCTGCTTTATGAAGTGAGCAGGAATTGTCTGGGAAGGATGGGAAGCAAGTTTATAAGATAGAAGAAGCAAGTTGCTAATATAGGAGATGGGACAAATATTAATAGGAAATGCATACTGTTAGATATGATAAGTACTGTGAGTGAGTTTGATCTCAATTCTAAGTTGGAAATTTGAGAGAATGGTTGAAATTTAACTCTAGAATCTGACTGCCTGGGCCACTGTATAAATTCTCTCTCTATATAGTAAACGCTTACCTTAGAATAAGACTTTATAAATGGTGAGGATGAAGTTACCCATTTTCCCATCACAACTGTACCACAGGTTCAGATTCTCTGTCATAATCAGAAATATCTCACACTACTAATCTCCTAAGCATGCTCATTCAGGACCCTTTCTTTGGTTGTAACTGTATTTCATTTCACTCAGATAGAGTATTCTGTTGAATTTAATTATAAAACTATTTCTTAGCCATATTTAGTGGGATACATACCATTTTCCTAGACACTGTGAATTACTTTTTTAGATGATGAAAAAATTATGACCATTCTCATAAGGAAGAAGCAGTCTATTGAAAGAGGAAAATTTGCTGACACTTTAATTATGATACGATTTTCCCAATCAATTTCTAAATATCTACCATAAAACACGTTTGGTAATTCTGATTTTCTTAATGGAGGAGTAGCTTGTACTATTTCAAGGCAAACATATCCTCACAGAAGAATTTTAAACTCTGGTTACAATTGAAAAAAAAAAAACTACAGTTGAAAACTGATGAACAATTATTTGAAGGCACTGGAAAGTGACCAAAGGCAGACAGAATCTGGAGTGAAGCGTGTAGGGTGACATCCACATTTATGATAGCTTTTTCCCTCAAGGAACTCCCTCATCTATGTGATGTGGGGCAGTTAGAATTGAAACAGCAAGCCAAAATCTTATTGGATAGAGGTGTCAGAGGATGGTGTTCAGAGTTGGCAGAGTGACTAAATTTGAGGAAGCAAATTTTGGAAAGGATGGAGCCACAGAGAGAGGGAACCCATAAGTCTTCCTGTAATGTCTTCTAATGTCTTAGCTGATTTGTGAACTGTGCAAGTAGAGGGGAGTCTATAAGGACTTGGAAAAAGAAGTGAAAAAGTGAAAGTCGCCCAGTAATATCCGACTCTTTGCGACCCCATGGACTGTAGCCTGCCAGGTTCCTCTGTCCATGAAATTCTCCAGGCAAGAATATTGGAGTAGGTAGCCATTCTCTTCTCTGGGGATCTTCCCAACCCAGGGATTGAACTGAGGTCTCCTGCAATGCAGGTAGATTCTTTACCATATGAGCCACCAGGGAAGCCTGGAGAAAAGTAACAACTAAAAGGCTGAAAGAGCTGAGGAAGTATCTGATGAAAGGAAGATAAAATTAAAAGTATGAGTTTAACTAAGTTGTAAAGGTTTGGTAAATGTCTAAGGCTTTACTTAAAACACAGAAGAGCCACCCTATACAAATATAGATGATGAATCAGGACTAAGACATTAATTTGAGAAAAAGGACAAGACTGAAAAGGACAAGATTGAAAGACCTAACAAAGACAAATCTAAGCCACCACAATATCAAGGTTGTCAACCAGTAATTTGCCTACTAGAATTAAAGAAAAAAAAATTCTTTAGAGGAAGATAACAGAACCAAGGGTCTTATACATAAGATAAATATACACTTAAATAAATGATTGGACATTGGACATGGAAGCAGGAAAATGACTTCTAACCTAAAATACAAGACAATTGACAGAAATAAATCCCTAGGTAATCTAGATGTTTAAATAAGCATACAAGAACTTTAAAGCAGAATTTATAAAAATATTCAAGACTCAAGAAAAATATGGTCATAATGACGAAACAGTTGAAAACATAAGCAGAGAAACAGAAATGATTTTTAAAAACCAAAAAACTAAGGTACAGTGTAAGAAACAAACAAAAAATAATTGGAAAGGCTTAATAGCACATTGAAAGCAGGAGAAAGTGTCAGTAAACTTGAATAGAGATAATAAAAAATATTAATATAAAGAAGATCAAGTAAAATATTAATATAAAGAAACTGAAAATGTGCAGAGTGTCAGTGATCTGTAGAACAACATTAAACCATCTAATATTTTTAGACTATCTCAGGAAAAGAGAAAATCAATTGAGTTATTAAGAACAGCCAAAGGATTAAAGTACAATAGATGAAATAAAAATAATTCATTGGGAAGACTTAACAGCAGACTGGAGATGGCAGAAGAGAAAATGAGACAAAAATGACATTTGAAGAAATGATAGCTAAAAATGTTTAAAATTAAACGGAAAACAAAATTATACAAAGGAAACCACATGTAGGCCTTGTTTTCAAACTTGTATAAGCCAAATATAAAAAGGAAAATCTTGAAAGCAGCCAAAGGGATTTGGGAAATAGATTGCCTATAGGGGAACAGTGGGCTTCCCTAGTAGCTCAGATGATAGAATCTGCCTGAAATGTGGGAAACCCGGGTTCGACCCCTGGGTTGGAAAGATCCCCTGGAGAAGGAAATGGCAACCCACTCCAGTATTCTTGCCTAGAGAATTCCATGGACAGAGGAGCCTGGCTGCAGTCCATGGGGTTGCAAAGGGTTGGACACGACGGAGCTACTGACACTTTCACACTAGAGGAACAATTAGATAAATGTCAGCTGACACCTCATCATAATTGAAAGAGGCTAGAAACAATGATTAGAAAGAAAAACTACCAGCCCAGAATTCTATTTACAGTTAATAACATCTTTTAATAACAAAAAAATAAAATTTTTCATATAAATAAAATTTGTCAGCAGAACTCATACAGGAAATGTGAAAAGAAGTTGTTTAGGCTGAAAGGACAGCAGATATAAACTTTGTTTTAAAAAGGGGATTAAAAACACTAAGAATTGTAAATCTAAGTACATGTAAAAGAATATGTTTTTTTATACTGGTAATTTAAAAATACTGTCTAATGCATAAATTATAACTTTATCATGGATCTATAATATTTGTAAATTTAAAAATATATAAAAGTACCATAGAGGACAGAATGGTGATAAACAGAATTATACTTTTGTTAGACTCAACATATTTACATGAAGTGATACAATATTAAGTCTAAGTAGACAGCGATAAATTGAAGAAACATACTGTAATCCCTAGAACAATTGTTGAAAAATAATACAAAATAAATGCAGTTAAAAAGCCAATAGTGGATTTTAAGTGAAATAATAAATTACCTGCTAAGCAATTAAAAACAGAAAGGAAAGCAGGGTAACAAAAAAGGGAAAAAAATAGAAAGCAAATAATGAAATGGTAAATCTAAACTCAACCATAGCAATAACTCCATTCAATGTAAATGGCCTAAACACTATAATTAAAAGACAGAGACTGTCAAACTGGATTAAAAAAAAAAGTAGGACTTGACTGTATACTGTCTACAAGGCAAGCACTTTAAATATCAAATTATGGTTATACTGACAGTAAAAGAATAGGGAGATATACACAATAAATATACAATATGAGTAAGCATAAAAAAGCTGGGTTGGCTATATTCGTATTAGACAGAGGAGACTTTAAGACAAGGAGAATTATTAGAGATAAAGAGGGATTTTCATAATGACATGTATGTAGTTATCATGAAAATATAAGTAATAAACATCTATGTGGAAACAGACAAAAAATAAAAGAGAAATGGAGAAACTCATAAGAAAACTGGAGATTTTAATATCCTTCTTACAGTAATGATGGCATAAGTAGATAGAAAATCAGTAAAGACATAAAGATATTAAAAGCACCATCAAATGCCTCAACCTATTTGTATTGAATAGAACACCATTCCCAAATGCAAAACATGCATTCATTACAACTCCTCATGGAATTTTTATCAAAGTAAACTACAATCTGGGCCATCAAATGAGTTATAAACATTTTCAAAAGATTGAGATACTGCAAAATATGTTCCCTGATCATAATGTAACTAAAGTATAAACAAAAAATAATAATAATAAGTAAATAAATGAAATTTAAAAATAGGCAAACGACGTGAATAGGCACTTCACAATGGAAGATCTAAAAACGGCCATAAACTCATTAAAAGGTACTCCGCCATCATTAGTCATCAGGAAAATTCAAATTAAAACCACAAGGAAATCATAGTTCATGCTTACTAGAATGACTGAAACAAAAAAGACTAGCACGTTCAAGCATTGCCAGGGATGAAGAATACTTGGCATTCTTATATCACTACTGGGAATGTTCCACTTTGGGACACTTAATATCATATAAAGTTAAACATACATCAACCTACCCTGTTGCTTGGTAATTGCATTCCTGGGTATTTACCAAAGAGAAATGAAAACTACGCCCTCAAAAAGACTTTCATAAGAATGTTTATAGTAACTTTATTCAGAAGTGCCTAAAAATGGAAATATCCAAATATAGAAATGGTATACAAACTGTGGCATATTCATAGAGTAAACTACTAATGGGCTTTCCTCATGGATCAGTGGTAAAGAATCTACCTGCAATGTAGGAGACACAGGAGACACGGGTTCAATCCCTGAGTCCAGGAGGTCCCCTGAAGGAGGAAATGGCAACCCACGCCCATATTTTTGCTTCAAAAATCCCGTGGACAGAGGAGCCTGGAGAGCTACAGTCCAAAGGATCACAATCAGACATAACTGAGAAACTAAGCTTGCACAACAAGCAAACAAAACAAAATGGACTATAACTCAGACAACAAAGTGGATGAATTTTAGAGATAGGCTGTACAAAAAAAGCCGGAACCCAAAAGACTGCGTATTGTATGATTCTATCTGTGTGAAGGCAAAATTATGGTGATAAAAATCAGAATGGTGGTTATTAAGAGAGAGGAGAATTGACTGGAAGAGAGCACAAAGAAACTTTATCTTTGCTGGGATAGTGGTTACACAGGTATATACTTTATCAAAACTGTTATACTTTGTACTATATATACTTTAAAATCCATGGACTTTGCTTCCTGTAAATTTTACCTCAATTAAAAAGAAGTACATTTTCTTAACTCTAATCTACTCTCTCCTGAAGTGCTTCATCCACTTTTGCCTGCAGTTTCCCTGGACTCTGTCCTAATTAATCTTCAAAGCTATGTTAAAACATTTATTTTTGCCTATTGTCTTAATTCCAAGGGATATGGTAAAATATAAGTTATCAAGATTTGGAAACCAAGAAATGTTTAAGCATAAGAAAAGAGGAATCTAATAAGTCCAGATATAGCCTTGGCTAGGCATTGCTACTTCAAGCAAGTTTTCACTGATTATGTTCAGTTTTCTTTTATTAATGATATTGTTTTCTAGATTTGCTTTGTTTCTGAGCAAAAGGGATATAAAGTCCTTTACATGTACTTTTTGTTTGATTACATATTGCAAAGTTAATAGCAAACTCTAAGCTTAAAAACTTCGAAGAATTTCAGGGCTTTAAATTTTTTCTTTCTGCTGTCAATGAAAATTTTTGTTTATTCTCTGGTTTACTCTATACTTTTAAAGAGTCATAGTCAAAGAAAAAAACAATTGAATATTCAAAGCTGACAATAAGCACGATTTCAGTTTCTTTACAAATGTAGGCTTACCACTTACCTGCAGTTAACTTTAAAGCTGTTGTTTTGGCAATATTATCATATGATTGAGAATTCTGCTTTACTTAAACCCTATTGTTTTTAGCTTACATAGGTGTCATCAGGTCTTGTCTTATTTTTCTCCTCTTCATCCACCTCCAACAAATACTGTACCAGTCAGACTGTAGAATAGTCTTTCTTTTGTAGTGAATATTTTTTAAACCACCTACTACCTGAATTATGAAACATAGACAAGAGCATATTAACCTGGCTGAGTTACTTCCTTTCTTGTTTTTTTGTAAACACATATTCCAGCCCAGTCTATCAATGCCAGATGGCAACTGCATTTTGATACACTGAATATTTACCAAGTTATGTGGTGTGCTTTTGAAGTATTTCTTACCCTTTCCATCAAATGAGCTGACTCATCCCTCATTCATTTATTCCTGCTTTTAACAAGTTGCGTTTTTAGAAACTTGACCTCAGCTTTATCAAAATGATAAAAAGGTGTTTTAAAATTATGCATCAAAAATTCTAAAATCCTGACTACATGTTACGTCCTGTGACTATCGTGTATACTGTTACATTTTTAAATGTCAGTAATGTACTAATTTCCCTCACATATTTTAATGAAACTTGGTTCCAGCTACATTACTGTTTTAGCATAGAAGAATGTGGTGGGAGTATATTTGTACCTAGACTGCTTTAGGATATTCAGGAAATTAAAGCATTTAAGGTTGAAATCACTTAAAATGACTATGAAAATAGCAACTGAACAACTGATATTTATGTCCAAGTCCTAAATAAAAACTGCTATATTTGGGGTCTAATGAAAGATTCAGCCTATTGGAAATAGGCAGTAGGCCTAAGAAGAGTGATAGTAATAAGAAAAAAGACTAAATGGCCTCAGAATACTATGACTCCCATATTTTCTTGGTCTTTATAAGAATATGCATTTGTGGAAGCACCCTCATTAAACAAATGCTGATATTCCTCAATCTAAGAATATAAAAACAACAAAAGAAACAGATGAAAGTACATGGCTTTGAAAAATGTGCGCGGAGGCCAATGCAGATTCTAAGAATTCTTCTTGGCCTGTTAATCCCTGAAGACTATTTGAAGTTATTTAAGTTTTTATGGCTATTCGTCAATGACTTTTCAGAAACAGTAGAGAATATTGTGTGTCTTAAGAAGTTAAGACTAAGAGCTTTATGGAAAAGAGTTGAGAGTTTTCTTTGTGAATATTTTTTTTTCAAAATTATTATGTTTTTTTTTCTTTTTAAGAGCAGACATTAAGGATGTTTGGAAAGATTCAAACAGTGAAATATGAAAAGACCTACTCAGATTTACCAAAAATCTCCCATGATACCATTATATTTTCTAGCTCTGTTGTGTAATTAAAGTTGCTCTGTCATGTGTGTGTGTGTGACACAACTGTATAGTTCCTAGTCTGGAGTAGGATCTCAAAGTTATCAATTGCCTTATTAGTTTATGAATGCATATAAAACTCTAAACGTAGGGCTTGATACACAGTGTGCATCCAGTTGTTCATTCTTATTCTGTATATTAGTATTGCTACTGTTATTATTGCTACTTTTAAAAGAATATTTCCAAATTGCCTTTAGAAGTTCTCTCATTAAGGCTATCTTTTTATAAAAGATTTCAGAAATATATAATATAGCTAGTGTAAATTTAAAGCAACTTGAGTTGTATTCTAGAAGCAAAAGAAGGAGGCATTTTAGAGGCAAAACACCACTAACTTTGGGTTAGAAATACTTTTTAATGTATACAGAACTTGAGATCAATCCATTTTATCCCTATGACACATGTGGACTTCTCTCTCTATAAACTGTGTCGGTTCTTTCACCTATATGATCCTGTGAAGGATGAAGTACAACCTGATAAAGCATACCCATGTGTCACAAAGCAGAGACTCGAATCCATTGTGCACCCTTTTAGGTTTTGTAGATCTACAACATTGTTAGTAGTTTCTTCAGAAAAAAATCAGCTGGAATTCCACATTTTCTTATTCAAAAAGCTCAGAAGATTTTCTAACTCTTTCATTTTTAATAACCCTTTTATGTGTAATTAGCTTTTCAAAAACTACATTTCTGGAATCTATTTATCTTTTTTAATTTATCAATTTCTCTTGAATGTTTCTAACTTTGTGGGGACACACACACACATACACACAGAAGTAAGGTTTTCCATATGGTTTATATTGTATTCCTTGCACTAAAGTAAAGCAACTATGAAAGAATATCATGTCCTCTTTGGCTTCTCTGCCAGATTAAACTATGGTATAAGTAAATTATTATATTATCTAGGGAGATAGGAAATTGATATGTGTGTGTGTGTGTGTGTGTGTGTGTGTGTGTGTGTGTGCGTGTATGTGTGTGTGTGTGTGTGTGTGTGTGTGCGCTCAGTCATATTCAACTCTTTAGGACCACACAGACTGTAGCCTGCCAGGCTCCTCTGTCCACAGGATTTTCCAGCAAGAATACTGGAGTGAGTTGCCATTAAACGGATGAATATAGGTTAAATTTTTGAACTGGGAGACACTTCAAATGTAATTGGAATCATTTATTTAGTAACATACTGGTCAACTGCTTAAAGTTGTATTGTTTTAAGATACTGACATATTTTTGAGCCTTCTGGTTTAGTCAACTCTTTACTCCTGTAAGAGCTGGAGTAAATCATAATATTTGCTGTACTTTTATTTTGGAAGCATTACTTTCTATATTTGCATTGTTTGCATTTGTTGCCCTTGTGTTGAAACTTAAAGGTAATTCCTTTGACAGTGTCATTGACCTTTGCCAACTATATTTATGAACTTTAAGATACATTAGGACAAATTCTAGACAACCTAAAGTATTTGGATTTTCTAAACTTTCTCTGTACTTTAGATAGAATTTCATTCCTCTATTAAGCTGTTATTCTAATAATTTATTGTATATAATTTATCAGTGCTGTCTTTTAGGGGGAAGCCAATCCTATGTAATATAACTTTGCTATTGTATAGAACACAAATTAATAAAGTAGTTAAGAGTACACTTTTTTGATTGGCACTTTCAATTCTAAGATACTACCATTCTAGCCTATCAGTGCTTGGAAGATAGGGTGTGCTGAGTTTTTCCTTACTAAAAGATTATCATGTCTCCTCGTTTATCTTACTGTACTTAACCCATTAGGTTAATGAAAACTATTAACTGTGAAAATATTAATTTAAAATGTATATAAAATGCTTAGCAAAATGTGGTACACAGTAATCATTCAATAAATGGTCCCTATTTTTATTATACTATATATAATATGTTCATAATTGTTAATAGAATTAAAATACTAATAAGACTGTGATTAATACAATGTCTAGTATGTAACAAATAATAAATATTAGTTATCTTAACTAATAATTTCTTTAGTAAACTTTTTTATTAACTGGAGTGCTAAGGCAATAATAGAAAGACTATCATAACAAGTTCATTAATACAGGTAAAATGACTATAAAATATAGCACAAAATTTAGGGAATATTTACATTAAAAGTACATCTTTTTACTCTTCTGATATTACAACCATATTGAAGTATAAGTGGAAAATATGTTCTTTAATGTGGGAACCCTAAACATGATATAATTGTGAAAAATCTCTAAAGGATTAACCTTAAAAATAATCTAGTACTGTTTTCTGTTTCTTAGTTCTGATCTTTAGTTTATTTTCAAATGATGGAAATTAATCTTTTTTCTTCTACTTCTAACATTTTATCAATTAGCAAATAAAGGGATGTCAACAAAGTACCATCTGGTCAATTGTCAAATGATTGTTACAGACAGTGCGTGTTCTCAGGACTAGACATCTTTCCTTTCTCTCACGTAAATGCCATGATTACTCGCTCTTTACTCCAAATCTGGTTTAGAGAGATACTAGAGAAGTACTGGTAACTCACTCCAGTACTCTTGCCTGGAAAATCCCATGGACGGAGGAGCCTGGTGGGCTGCAGTCCATGGGGTCACTAAGAGTCGGACATGACTGAGCTACTTCACTTTCACTTTTCACTTTCATGCACTGGAGAAGGAAATGGCAACCCACTCCAGTGTTCTTGCCTGGAGAATCCCAGGGACAGCAGAGCCTGGTGGGCTGCTGTCTGTGGGGTCGCACAGAGTCGGACACGACTGAGGCAACTTAGCAGCACAGCAGCAGCAGCAGAGAAGTACTTAGTACTTACTGAGTACCTGCATAGTATGTATAACATATAGGTAATCACCATCTTAGAGATGATTATGATTTAAACAGGCTGGTTAACTTGCTCAAGGTCATACTGATAATAAGTAGTAGAGTTGGTTTCAAATTCACAGCTGTCTGACCCAAAACCAATGCTTTTCTTAGCATATCACTTGGTTTTTTCCACTCAAACTTAGTAAATTGCCAAAAGCTTTTCCTAGAAGTTTAACCTCACTTTAGACTTTGAGACCTCTAATTGTCGTCTAAGCTTCCTATTCTTAGTTCCTTTTCTCGGTTACCAAAGGAAGAACTTTAGAGGCAGAGGGAAGAAGAAAAGGAACATTGTAAGGTGGGGAGTGATTAGCATTCCTCTTCAGCTTCCTCCGTGATAACTTGTACCTTTATTCCTAAGAGGAAAAACGTAAAAGTCCTCCCTTTTTAAGAAGTGTATAACTACCTTGACAAAGTTTCTTCCAGTAAGTGATTAGCAACTCTAGCCCAGAATTCTGAGACTTTTCTTTTGCTTACTAAAGGTAACTCTTAAGCCTTCCCCTTCACTTAATCTGCATATTTTACTGAGGTTGTTTATCTTCCAACGTTTTGCAGTTTCCCTTAGGAATACCCTTAGCAACTGACTTCCATACAAACTGTCTGGGAATGTTTAAGAGGATCATATCCCTTGTAACTAAACAAAATAGAACATTTGAATGGAAATTTAATAGCAAATTAGATTGGCATGATTACAGAAGATTGAATGAAACTTTTGTTTTCTTTATATTTGCACTATAAAAGTCAACTAACTCTCCAATATACAATAGAAGGGAAGAAAGAGATTATTCTATTTTGGGCTTATTGTTCAATATAGCTTGAGCACATTCTATCAATTCAACCTCCAAAGAAGATCTTAAAACGGATCTCTCTTTTCCACTGCCATTGCCTCGTGCCATGACTATTGCAAATGTTCCTAGTGGAGTTTTCATTAGGAAGTAGTTTTCATTAGGAAGTAGTTTTCATTAGGAGAAACTAGACCCTTTTCCAAATACAAACTCTAGTACAAGGGAGAAAAGATAGGCTTTTTGCTTTGTTTAAACTAGAGTTTCCATGTTTTATTTTCATCTCCAAATCAATGTTTTCCTAATTTCTCCCATTCACTATAATCCTATGAGAGAGGGTATCATGGCAAGGGGTGGCTTGGGTAACCTCCTTTTTGGTCTATAGACTCCTGTTGTCTTCCTTCTTAGCTGCTTTTCACATAGACATTTTTGTGTGGAGATTTTTTGAAAACTGAGAAATTTGAGAAAAATTTGTTCCTAAAATATTTATCCTTTTTTTTTTTTTATAAAAGGCCTTAGGAAAATGACTAAGCATAAAAAAGTAACTCTTTTCTGTCAGTTTTTCTGATTGCCTTCAGTAATCCTGCTAATCTTCTGCATTCTTTTCTGACTATGCTCTGGACTTGATACCATAGTTGAAGGTTCTATTCCATCAATCTTTTTCCTCTAGTCCTCCATCTAAATGATTCGTTCAGTGAAGAACTGAGCACGAAATATCTCCTGTTCTATAGTCTTCATACACATTCTTTGTGATTTTATCAAGTCAGAGAAAGTGATTGTGTCTATTTTGTAAAGCCAAGTGGCTATATAAATCCTAATTTAATGGATAAAATTAATTTGGCTACTCCATAACAAAAATCTACTTGTATTAGAAGTCTGTTTAGCTTCAGTTCAGTTCAGTCGCTCAGTCATGTCCGACTTGTTGTGACCCCATGAATCACAGCACACCAGGCCTCCCTGTCCATCACCAACTCCCGGAGTTCACTCAGACTCATGTCCATCAAGTCTGTGATGCCATCCAGCCATCTCATCCTCTGTCGTCCCCTTCTCCTCCTGCCCCCAATCCCTCCCAGCATCAGAGTCTTTTCCAATGAGTCAACTCTTCGCATGAGGTGGCCAAAGCACTGGAATTTCAGCTTCAGCATCAGTCCTTCCAATGAACACCCAGGACTGATCTCCTTTAGGATGGACTGGTTGGATCTCCTTGCAGTCCAAGGGACTCTCAAGAGTCTTCTCCAACAGCACAGTTCAAAAGCATCAATTCCTCGGCACTCAGCTTTCTTTAGAGTCCAACTCTCACATCCATACATGACCACTGGAAAAACCATAGCCTTGACTAGACGGACCTTTGTTGACAAAGTAATGTCTCTGCTTTTTAATATGCTATCTAGGTTGGTCATAAATTTCCTTCCAAGGAGTAAGCGTCTTTTAATTTCATGGCTGTAATCACCATCAGCAGTGATTTTGGAGCTCCCCAAAATAAACTCAGCCACTGTTTCCACTGTTTCCCATCTATTTGCCATGAAGTAATGGGACTGGATGCCATGATCTTAGTTTTCTGAATGTTGAGCTTTAAGCCAACATTTTCATTCTCCTCTTTCACTTTCATCAAGAGGCTATTTAGTTCCTCTTCACTTTCTGCCATAAGGGTGGTGTCATCTGCATATCTGAGGTTATTGATATTTCTCCTGGCAATCTTGATTCCAACTTGTGCTGCATCCAGCCCTGCATTTCTCACAATGTACTCTGCATATAAGTTAAATAAGCAGGGTGACAATATACAGCCTTGACGTACTCATTTTCCTATTTGGAACCAATCTGTTGTTCTGTGTCCAGTTCTAACTGTTGCTTCCTGACCTGTACATAGGTTTCTCAAGAGGCAGGTCAGGTGGTCTGGTATTCTCATCTCTTTCAGAATTTGTTTAGCTTCAGTTCAGTTCAGTTCAGTCGCTTAGTCGTGTCCAACTCTGCGACCCCATGAATCGCAGCACGCCAGGCCTCCTTGTCCATCATCAACTCCCGGAGTTCACTCAGACTCACATCCATCGAGTCAGTGATGCCATCCAGCCATCACATCCTCTGTCGTCCCCTTCTCCTCTTGCCCCCAATCCCTCCCAGCATCAGAGTCTTTTCCAATGAGTCAACTCTTCGCATGAGGTGGCCAAAGTACTGGAGTTTCAACTTTAGCATCATTCCTTCCAAAGAAATCCCAGGGCTGATCTCCTTCAGAATGGACTGGTTGGATCTCCTTGCAGTCCAAGGGACTCTCAAGAGTCTTCTCCAACAGCACAGTTCAAAAGCATCAATTCTTCAGCGCTCAGCCTTCTTCATAGGAGTCATTAAATAGCTATGACTCAACACCCCCTCTTGAGGCGCTGGGTGGGTTGGGGAAGAGAGTGAAAGTGGGGGAACTAATAATAATATTAAAATAAAATAACATTGAATTTCAAAAATACTATCCATTGTAAACTGATGCTAGCCTAAAAGATACCAGGAAACAGCTGACTGAAACAAATACAGTTGAAACATTTTTGGAATTAACGAATGAGTCTAGCTTCCAGATAGTGCTATCAAGACAAAGGAATGTAGTCTTTGAGTGATTGGGAAAAGGGTGAGAGGTGAGTTTGAGAGATCCTCACCATTTGGCTAGATATTTAATTATATTTGTCATTAATGCTTTGGATTGTAGTTATAAGGTTTAAAGGAGCTATTAGTTAATCATATACAGGAATTCTTTGATAATGCATATGTGTTTGAGAACAGTTGGTAATAAAGAAAATTTCTGTACATACTTATTATTTACATAAAAATGTATTATGTGAATTTTTAAAGAGCAGGTGATTTTTGTATTCACTCACCAATATAGTCTCCTACAATGAGTCCTTTAGAATATTAACATTTTACTTTTATACAGGGAACTTTTACTATATTTTCATATGCCTTTAATATTTGTAATAATCACTTCAACAAACAACTGTGGGGCCCACATGTCTGTATATAACAAACTATGTTATATTTATGATGTGTGTAGGGTTTAAAAAATATGCTATTGAATATCCATTATCCATAGAGAAAGATTTTTTAATTTTAATATTAATCTTCTGATTATTTTTTCATTTCTAGAGCTAGTGAATTCATTTAAATTATGTCCTAAATATACTTTATCCTGCCTACTCAAAACTACATAATTCCAAATATAAGGGCTTATTAGTCCCATTTTTCTGGCTTTCTTACCACATCGATAGCAACATTAGCAACATCAATAGATGGATAGTTAGACACAGAATGAATGAACTGCAGTGATATGCGAGCCTGCCTGCGAGTTAAGTCGCTTCAGTTGTCTCCAACTCTTTGTGACCCTATGGACTGTAGCCCGCCAGGCTCCTCTGTCCATGGGATTCTCCAGGCAAGAAAACTGGAGTGGGTTGCCATGCCCTTCTCCAGGGGATCTTCCCCACCCAGGGACTGAACCAGTGTCTCTGTCTCCGATGTTGGCGGGCGGGTTCTTTACCACTAGCACCACCTGGAAAGCCCTGCAGTGATGTGCAACATGGGTAAATTTCAACATTGTAATATTAAGTGAAAATAATTAAATCTCAAAGCATTATATAGTGCATAGTAGCATTTTATAGAGCTAAAAGTGGGCTTACCAGGTGGCTCAGGGGCAAAGAATCCACCTGCCAATGCAGGAGACACAGGAGATGTAGGTTCAGTCCCTGAGTGGGGAATATCTCCTGGAGTAGGAAATGGAAACCCACCCCAGTATTCTTGCCTGTAAAATTCTATGGACACAGGAGCCTGGCGGGCTACAGTCCATGGGGTTGCAAAGAGTCCCACATAACTGAGCACTCGCACACATAAAGTTAAAAGCAATCGAACTATATACACACTGCATACATAATAATTGTACATATACAAATGCATGCATGTTTGCTCAGTTGCTTCGGTTGTCTCAAACTCTTCGTGGTCCCAAGGACTGTAGTCAGCCAGGCTCCTTTGTCCATGGGATTCTCCTGGCAAGAATACTGGAGTAGATTGCCATTTCCTCTTCCAGGGGATCTTCCTGACCCAGGTATGGAACCTGCACATCCTGCCTCTCCTGCATTGCAAGCAGATTCTTTATCACTGAGGCACCAGGGAAGCCCATGTATATGTATATGTATATGTATATATGTATACTTCTATACACATGCAAACATAAATTTAAGAATACCGATAGATGAGATGAAACTACATGAAAAGGGAAACAAAGAAATGATAGACTTAAGAATCAGAATAATGGCTATCTTGGGTGGAAGAGGCAAGAGTGTAAATGAGCAGAGCTAGGGCAATAGATGTAGGTTATTCAAAAGCTCCTAACTCTTCTTTCAGGGACATAGTTTGCTGCTGCTGCTGCTGTTGCTGCTGCTGCTGCTGAATCACTTCAGTCGTGTCTGACTCTACGTGACCCCATGGACTGTAGCCCACCAGGCTCCCCCGTCCCTGGGATTCTCCAGGCACTAGTGTTTATTAATTAATTTTGAAAAAAAAAACTACATGAATAAAGTAGGCTAGATGAGGTCCAGTAAGGAGCATGTATCATGTACCAAGGATTATGATTCATCTAATTCCATATACCAGAGGTACAAAAAAAAAAAAAGCCACAATCATTACCTTATTTCAGTTCAGTTAAGTCACTCAGTCATGTCCAACTCTTTGGGACCCCATGAACTGCAGCACACCAGGATTCCTTGTCCATCACCAACTCCCAGAGCTTACTCAAACTCATGTCCATCTAGACAGTTATGCCATTCTGTTATCTCATCCTCTGTTGTCCCCTTCTTCTCTCACCTTCAATCTTTCTCAGCATCAGGGTCTTTTCAAAGGAGTCAGTTCTTCTCATCAGGTGGCCAAAGTATTGGAGCTTCAGCCTTAGCATTAGTCCTTCCAACGAATATTCAGGACTGATATCCTTTAGGATTGACTGGTTTGATCTCCTTGCAGTCCAAGGGACTCTCAAGAGTCTTCTTTAACACCACAGTTCAAAAGCATCAATTCTTCTGTGATCAGCTTTCCTTATCATCCAACTCTCACATCCATACATGACTACTGGAAAAACCATAGTTTTGACTAGATGGCCCTTTGTTGGCAAAGTAATGTCTCTGCTTTTTAATAGGCTGTCTAGGTTGGTCATAGCTTTTCTTCCAAGGAGCAAGTGTCTTTTAATTTCATGGCTGCAGTCACCATCTGCTGTGATATTGGAGCCCCCAGAAATAAAGTCTCTTACTGTTTTCATTGTTTCCCCACCTATTTGCCATGAAGGGATGGGGCTGGGTGCCATGATCTTAGTTTTCTGAATGTTGAGTTTTAAGCCAACTTTTTCACTCTCCTCTTTCACTTTCATCAAGAGGCTCTTTAGTTCTTCGCTTTCTGCCATAAGGGTAGTGTCATCTGCATATCTGAGGTTATTAATATTTCTCCCGGCAATCTTGATTCCATCTTGTGCTGCATCCAGCCTGACATGATGTAGTCTGCATATAAGTTAAATAAGTAGGGTGACAATATATAGCCTTGACATACTCCTTTTCCTATTTGGAACAAGTCTGTTGTTCCATGTCCAGTTCTAACTGTTGCTTCCTGACCTGCATATAGGTTTCTCAAGAGGCAGGTCAGATGCTCTGGTATTCCCGTGTCTTTCAGACTTTAAACTATGCCAAATTGGCAAACATGGAACAGCAGGAGAAGGAAGCTCCTGGTAAATTCCTAGGTAGACTGAGAGGAGCCCTTCACAGACTGACTGACATTGATTCCGAAAGTGAAGAGGGATGAGTGATCTTAAAGACAGGTTTCTCACTCAGTCAGCTCCAGATATCCACCGTAAGCTATTAAAACAGGTGTATGGACCAAATAGAGCTTCCCTGGTGGCTCAGACAGTAAAGTGTCTGCCTGCAATGTGGGAGACCTGAGTTCGATCCCTGGGTTGAGAAGATCCCCTAGAGAAGGAAATGGAAACCCACTCTAGTACTCTTGCCTGGAAAATTCCATGGATGTAGGAGCCTGGTAGGCTACAGTCCATGGGGTCACAAAGAGTCAGACACGACTGAGCAACTTCACTGGTTACCAGGTATCTCTTGACTTCCTACTTTTGCATTCCAGGCCCCTATAATGAAAAGGACATATTTTGGGGGTGTTAGTTCTAGAAGGTCTTGTAGGTCTTCAGAGAACTGTTCAACTTCAGCTTCTTCAGCATTACTCGTTGGGGCATAGACTTGGATTACTGTGATATTGTATGATTTGCCTTGGAAATGAACAGAGATCATTCTGTCATTTTTGCAATTGCTTCCAAGTACTGCATTTTGAACTCTTTTGTTGACTATGAGGGCTACTCCATTTCTTCTAAGGGATTCTTGCCCACAGTAGTAGATATAATGATCATCTGAGTTAAATTCACCCATTCCAGTCCATTTTAGTTCACTGATTCCTAAAATGTTGGTGTTCACTCTTGCCATCTCCTGTGTAACCACTTCCAATTTACTGTGATTTATGGACCTAACATTCCAGGTTCCTATACAATATTGTTCTTTACAGCATCGGACTTTACTTCTATCACTAGTCACATCCACAGCTGGGTGTTGTTTTTGCTTTGGCTCTGTCTCTTTATTCTTTCTGGAGTTATTTCTCCACTGATCTCCAGTAGCATATTGGACACCTACCGACCTGGGGAGTTCATCTTTCAGTGTCCTGTCTTTTTGCCTTCAGTGTCCTATCTTTTTGCCTTTTTATACTGTTTATGGGATTTTCAAGGCAAGAATACTGAAGTGGTTTGGCGTTCCCTTCTCCAGTGGACTACATTTTGTCAGAACTCTCCACCATGACCCGTCCATCTTAGGTGGCCCTACACGGCATGGCTTATGGTTTCATTGAATTAGACAAGGCTGTGGTTCATGTGATCAGTTTGATTAGTTTTCTCTGATTGTGGTTTTCATTCTATCTGCCCTCTGATGGATAAAGATAAGAGGTTTCCTGATGGGAGAGACTGATTGACAGGAGGAAACGGTCTTGTTCTGATGGGCGGGGCCATGCTCAGTAAATCTTTAATCTAATTTTTTGTTGATGGGCGGGGCTGTGTTCCCTCCCTGTTGTTGACCTGAGACCAAAGTATGGAGGAGGTAATGAAGATAATGGCAATCTCCTTCAAAAGGTCCCGTGCACCCACTGCCACACTCAGTGCCCCCAACCCTGCAGCAGGCCACCACCAACCCACACCTCTGCCAGAGACTCCTGGACCCTCACAGGCAAGTCTGGGTCAGTCTCTTGTGGGGTCACTGTTCCTTTTTCCTGGGTCCTGGTGTGCACAAGGTTCTGTTTGTGTCCTCGAAGAGTCTGTTTCCCCAGTCCTGTGTAAGTTCTGGTGGCTCTATGGTGGGTTAATGGCGACCTCCTCCAGGAGGGCTTATGCCACACCCAGGTCTACTGCACCCAGAGCCCCTGCCCCTGTGGCAGTCCACTGCTGACCCGTACCTCAAACACTAAAGCACTCAAAGGTAGGTCTGGCTTAGTCTCTGTGGAGTCTCCTGGTGCACACATAGATTACCGTAGTTATCTATTGCTAAAAAAAAGAACAAAAAAAACCCCTCAAGACCATAGTAACTTAAAAGAGAACATGTGTTATCTCTCAGGAATCTCTCATGATCAGGAATTCAGGAGCAGGTTAGCAGGGTGGTTCTGGTTTCAGATCTTTCATTTTTGTGATTCTGATTTCAAGATGTCAGCAGAGGCTGCAGCCATCTGAAAGCTTGACTGGGGCTAGAAGATCCACTTCCAAGGTGGCTAACTCACATGGAGCAGAAGTCAGTGTTGACTCTTTGTCTCAGTTTCTTGCCATGTGGACCTCCAATTTGTTAATTTGCTTAAGTGTCTTCACAATATGGAGGCTGACTTCACAGTGAGTGATCAAAAAGCAGAAAGAGAGGAGCAATGGATTTCCTAACCTCAAATTAAGAGTCATACAAATCACTTTTGCCACATTGTTTGGTCACACAAGTCAACCCTGATAGGAGTTGTAGGTTGGACTACACAAGAGTGTGAATACCAGTCAGCAGGGGTCATTGAGGGTCATCTTGGAAGCCAGAACCACACAGCCCAATGTGGCTTACCTTGAACAACTAGTACTGCAACTCTTAAATCCCAAATGTTATGCTCTATTCTGTTCTCGGTGACATTAGAGAATTTTATTTTATCTTTAGAGTTGGAGGAGAAGGAAATAACTTTCTGCTTTGATACAATAATACTAGCATTCTAATTTCAGTCTTTCCATTGAATTCTGTTAATAATCAATATATTAGCTTCCTTCTGCATGTGCTTTCAATTGTGTCAAACTGTATTTCTTTTTTTTTTTTTTCTAATTCTATGATTTCTAATTTTTAACTTTCTGGCTTCATCCTTCCTAATATACTTAAAATTATTAATCATTTTGTTTCTTTCATGGATTTTTTCCCCCCCAAGGTTGTAGATTTGTTAATTTGCTTATTTTAAAGTTTTTCTATTTTTTCTTTCAAAATATTTGTTCAAGTGGATTTGTACATTCAACAAGCATTTATAGAGAATCATTCATATGCCAAAACAGTAAAGCCTCTCTATCAAGCAGAATTGAGAAGATATGGAAGTAAATACACATAGGGGAAAAAGGTGGAGTATTATAAGGAAAGGTAAGGACAAAATATAAAGTAAGAAAAAATCAGATTAAATAGTTGGAGGGAATCTCAGTTTTTCTTCAATACCCTTCTATTTGAAAGACCTTCACTTCAACCATGCCAATTTAACAGTTGACTATTATACTCAAGTATCAACTGAGAATCATATACTCAAAGTCCAAGATCAGGCTTTGTGAAGTTTTAATACCTTTGGAACTTTTCACTGTTCGTTATTGATGACATAGCTTAAAATGGTAGTTCACTGATCTTATGAATCAGAAATGTGTGTAGATAGTAAGAAATAAAAAGAAAAATGTGTTTAGCACTTTATAGGTAACTGAAAATTAGCCACACCCGTGATCCCTTTCCCACTATTGCTTCACTACTTGTCAAAATACGTTCAGGTGAATAAGCCTCAAAGAGATCAATTACTTGAAGAATGTGTGACATAATGTTTGCTGTCCCTCTGTGACCTATGTCAGTTCCCAGCCTACATCTACAAGAAAGAGATCTTCCTTAAAGGGATTCTTTTTTTTTTTCCATATTAGAATTTATTTCATTAAGTATGGAAAAGGAAGAAAACTATTTAGAACCAGAAGCCATCAGCACAACAAACTAGCACATGGAACAACTAAGGGAAATTTTGCAGCCTCAAAAGAATACTCATGAAGGAATAAGCATGTTCCAACCATATGTTTTCATGTAATAGTTTACAAATGTATCCAACCACATAAAAACTAAAATTAGCCATTTTGGCGGGAAAGATGACCCCCTTTCTTAACAATGAAGATTTTAGCATATTTATTTTTCATATAAAAGGAGAGGTGATTAATAATGGTTTAAGATGTCATAAAATATTTTTCCTTGAATTTCTGTCTAACTAGGACTTGCAGTTTAATTCAACTGAAGTCTAATTCAAATTTTGCAACCTTTTGATATCAGATTGAATGGCACTTACTAAAACAGATATATAAATAATACATCATCTTATATTCTTCTGAAACTGCTTACAGTATATTCTAGGATTACATACCAACCATAATCTCCAAAACTGTGAATGACCAGTGAGACAATGAAAAAGGACTGGACCGCATTCAAATTCTTTTTGTCGGGGTGGGGTGGAATTCAGTTGAGCTTTGAATCTGGGAGGCTGAACCATGGGTCTTAGAATCCAAGGTTGCTGTTGGAGAAATAGTGAGAATTAGCTAGAAAGGTTTTCAGGAAAGAGTAAATTCAATTAACTTGCTATGGCTAAATATTTGAAACCTGAAATTTTTCAGGCTTCCAGACTTGTTCTGATCTCAGTCAGGCATTGGCAATCAAGAAAAGTGCTCGTTTTGTAGTACACCAAGCTACTGCCACTCCCCTGGACAAAACTGCAAAATATCAGTATGCCCTATTGCCCACAAGGATTTCCCTAGTAGCTCAGCTGGTAAGAAATCTGCCTGCAATACAGGAGACCCCAGTCTAATTCCTAGGTTGGAAAGATTCCCTGGAGAAGGGAAAGGCTACCCACTCCAGTATTCTTGGGCTTCCCTTGTGGCTCAGCTGGTAAAGAATCTGCCTGCAATGTGGGAGACCTGGGTTCCACCCCTGGGTTGTTAAGATCCCCTGGAGAAGGGAAAGGCTACCCGCTCCAGTATTCTAGCCTGGAGAATTCTATGGACTCTATAGTCCAAGGGGTCTCAAAGAGTCGGACACAACTGAGTGACTTTCACTTCACTATTGCCCACAAATGAAAGCCTTACCCTACCACCTCCAGCCCCACTCTACCCAAATTTCCCTTGTCCCAACCTGAGCTATTTGTTCATTCCCAGATTGCCAATATCAGTTAAGTGTTGATCAGATTCTAGAACATCGAAGTAACTAATAAGGTGTGAATGAGGTTTATGGGTTCACAAGGCAGATTTGCATTTTAAAAGAGGGATTTGTTAAACACAAATGAACTTCTAATAGAAGGAATGTGTAAGAGAGATTTTTTTCTCTAAGGGATGGGGACATTTCCAGAGCTCTTTGTCAGCTCAGGGGTATCAAGTACAGCCTTGACATTCCTCTTCCATCTGCAAGCTCTTACCATTCACATCTCTATTTATCCTACCAGTAACCTTTGCAAATAGTACATATTTAAAACAGAATTATTAGAGAGTTGCTTGATAGAACTTTGTATAAACCTGAAGGTTCTTGGGCCTCCAATTAGGTACTAGAGCCCTAAATTTCACAGTAGTCCATTTAAACAGACAAAAATGCCATACATTAAAGGATTAACTCTCCATTTAGTGTATTTATCCATTTAATTATTTAAATGAAGAATTTGTAAGAACTTTCCTATAATTACTAAAAGAAATAAATGCTTATTTTTTAATTGAGGGAAAGGTTAGAGACCTTTTAAAAATAAAACCATTTAATTACATAAATATAAAGGAAAATTTTTTTAAAAAAACTTTCCATATAATTTTAATGTCAGATCAAGAGAATTAACTTTGAACACTTAGAATTTTTTCTGGGCCAAAGAATTTAATATTTCAGAGGAGAAAGAGGGGACTGATCCACACGAAGAAAGAGGAACATATCAGTAGGGATCTAGGAATCTCTTTAAAATGTGATGAGCAAAGAGAAAATTGCTCTGCTCCACAAATTAATTCCTACTCTAGCTCCCCTAGCTCCCATTTTGAAGAAAGATTATCTGTATCAGGTGGCTTCTCTTGTGGCTCAGCTGGTAAAGAATCCGCCTGCAATGCAGGAGACCTGGGTTCAGTCCCTGGGTTGGAAAGATCTCCTGGAGAAGGAAAAGGCTACCCACTCCAGTATTCTGGTCTAGAGAATTCCATGGGTCCATGGGGTCGCAAAGAGTTGGACACAACTAAGCAACTTTCACTTTCACTGATCTGTATCAGAAACTCATGAAACCACTAACAAAACATTTGATCAGAATTGTACACTTGAAATTTCAGACTTTCATTCTCTGGCCTCTGTGCACAGAGTCTATTCATCTTTCCCCCTTAGATCTTTGTGAGCCATCAAAGTCCACTCACAGGTATTACCCAGAAATGTGATGAAGCCATAAAAGAAGATTCTAGAGACAGACTCCTGTTCCCACATGTGTGACTCAATCTTCGTTGTTGTGGACAATTTTTCTGAAGTCCATCCAAAAACTGTCTTTATTATAAAAAGAATAACAACTACTTTGAAATCATGCCAGGTTTTTATAGAATATATAGCTCTTTCACTTCTAATTTATAAAATGCCCTTAAAGGTAGCTTAGAAGGGATTAATAATGATGATGCTCACAGAGATCATTTGAATTTGACAACTGAGCAAATAGTTGAATTAGGATTCAAATCCTAGAGTTAAAGAATTGTATTTCAGATCTTGTGCTTTTTTCATTAGAGCAATTTTTAGGTGCAGATATACCTTCTTGCATGAAATAGGGCTAAGCCACCCCTGCTGCTACTGCTAAGTCACTTCAGTCGTGTCTGACTCTGCGCGACCCCATAGACGGCAGCCCACCAGGCTTCCCCGTCCCTGGGATTCTCCAGGCAAGAACACTGGAGTGGGTTGCCATTTCCTTCTCCAATGCATGAAAGTGAAAAGTGAAAGTAAAGTCGCTCAGTCGTGTCTGATTCTAGCGACCCCATGGACTGCAGCCTACCAGGCTCCTCCGTCCATGGGATTTTCCAGGCAAAAGTACTAGAGTGGGTTGCCATTGCCTTCTCCGTAAGCCACCCCAGTACTGCCTAAAATTAGTTATGGTAAATAATCCATAAAAATATGACTTTCCAAAATTATTCTTATCTTAAACTTTCATATCATAAAATCTCTCTGGTGGAAGCATTGGGATTAAAGTAATCAAGTTTTATTTTAATAGTTTATCTCTTTCACTTTACAGAAGTGGACCAATAGTGACTATTTTAATTTGCCCTAAAGACAATCATTATGACTATAAATGATGTTATAAGTAACTTTTTTAAAGCTTATGTGTAGGATAATCCCATAATTTATCATCCAAATGAGGGCACTTTTGAGAATGAACGTGGCCACTGTTCCACTGAAACTATCCTGACTAAATGGAGAGATACGATTACTCAACTTACAGAACATAATTCTTGGTTCCAGAGTGATGCATTTTGAATGAACAAAGCCCAGAAGGATGAAAATCTATATACATATACCTTACCAGTAAGTTGCCCTGAATCCCAGTTCTCATGAAGTATTCCCCAGTAAAACTTAGTCACTTTCAGAGGGGTCTAACTAACAGGCATTAAGCAAACATTTGAAATGTCAAGAGGGAAAAATCTATCCAATAGATAAATTTCTACAGTTGATCAAAATATTATATAATACTACATTTTTCAGTCACGAAGTCATGTCTGACTCTTTGCTACCCCATGGACCACTCCAGGCTCCTCTGTCCTCTACTGTCTCCTGGAGTTTGCTCAAATTCATGTCCATTGAGTCAATGATGCTATTTAACCATCTCATCCACTGTCACTCTCTTCTCCTTTGCTTGGTTTGATCTCCTTTATATACTACTACATTAGTAATTGATAAAGTAATTAAACTGCTAAGCAAAGGATTTTTATATACAAAAATTAAATTTGATAATGTAGGACTGTATTTAATCATAAAATATCCTCATGACTGGCACAAATGAATTTTATTTTGAAGAAAAGATAGTATTTAGAGATTGTATTGCTATATACCATGCATGCAACATGCTGTCTTCCTATTTTGCCAATAAACTGCTATACTGAACAGTGACCCTCAGAGAATTGATGTGCTTAACAGAATAACATTATCAGAAAATGAGAGAGTTTGATAACTCAAGAGAGAATTTGATAACTATTTTTAATTATTGCTGAGTTATTTGGAAATTCTTCAAGTGAAATTACATTGGTCCACCAGGGCTTCCCTGGTGGCTCAGACGGTAAAGAATCCGTCTGCAATGTGGGAGACCTGGGTTCGATCCCCGGGTTGGGAAGATTCCCTGGAGGAGGGCATGGCAACCCATTCCAATATTCTTGCCTGGAGAATTGCCATGGACAGGAGCCTGGCAGGCTACAGTCCATGGGGTCCCAAAGAGTTGGACACGACTGAGCAACTAAGCAAAACAATACCTTGCTTAAGAAGTAAAATTTTCCTGGTCTGTATGAAGTTCAGATTGACTTGATTAAGTTCATGGGAAAATGTCAGTTTTCTTACAATTTAAACTTTTAATTTGAGGTAGAAAGTTTCCCTTTTGGACAAAAAGTTGCAGCCTGGAAGTGGTAAAATGTCTTGGCGGGTGGGGAACTAATGAAACTTTGTTGTGGACTAGTTCACAAAGGAATACAAGATGCATTACATAATGCAGCCCTTTGTTTGTGGAGCTTCTGACAGAATCCTGCAGTTTTAGCTTCGTTTTAGCTTGAACTGAAAACTGCCACCAAAGTCCTCCCAAACTCCAGGCAGCTGAGTCTTTTTCCCCACCTCCTGCCATGATTACTCTGGCTTCTGATTAAATCACACCTTATATTTAAGGTCACTAACCTAAAACGACCCAAAGCTACTTATTTCTCTCTTCAACAGTTCCCCATTATTTGGAATACTTGGAATACTTGAAAATAGTTTCTGTCCTAACTTATGCAGCCTTTTCTCCCAAAGCAAATGCTCTAATAGTTTCCTCATTCGTGGGTTCAAACGTCAGGTGAAAGATTTTGGAAACTAGTTAGCATGCTGAGGAGTCTGGAGTATTTGCGTGAGTCGCAACCACGCTACCTGAGGGAAAGAGAAAACGTCTTGTTAGTGCTACTTAACGAGTGCCGGCTCCTCGCTTAGTTTTAACAGAATCAGAACTGCATTGCATTGTCTTCTCTATATTTAATAGAAATCTTATTTGTATCATCTCTTCTTTAAAATATCCATGCCAAAAAAATAAATAAATAAATAAAATATCCATGCCTTTGGGACTTCTTAATGTCTTCTTTCTTACTTAAAATACATTTTGACTATTTTTAGAAAACTTTTACAAGTTTGTTTTTATTTTATTACTAACTGAACTAGGTTGTAACAAATTCTCGTCATAGAACTTCTTATTTTAGACTGTTTTTTTCTGTTTTGACCTGGTTTAATCCTCCTTTCTCAATACAGATTTCCTCTTTGCTTTCAGAGTGAGCATTTCATTACATTTATTGAATGTCTAGTATATATAATCAAGATATGAAGCCAATGAATATTTATTACATACCAAGAATGTGACTGATGATTACCGTCTAGTTAGGAAGAATAGTTTGGATAATTCAACTTATGAAAGTTATTTCTTGGTTAGAAATGTGTTCTGTAGCAAAAATTCTGACCTGAGTGTCTTAAACAATAGGGGTTTGTGCTTCTCACATAAGTCCAGAGATAAAGAGCTGCTGGTATGTGATAAAGTGAGGGCCAACATCTCTGTGTTTCTCTTTGCTTTTTTATTTCTTATTTCACGTTTGTTGCTTTATGGTCACAAAACAGCTGCTGCAGCTAGAAGTGTACTGTCCATATTCAAAGGGAGAAGAGGCAAGCAGAAGGATTGCTTTTTACCTCTATCAGAAGAGAAAAAACTTTCTCAGAAACCAGCTTCTCAAGCAGATTGCCACATAGATCTTATTGACTAGAACTGGGTCCCAAGGCCCCCCTTGGTTGCTAGGGAGGCAAGGAAATCAGGGAACAGATTTGTCATAATTGGCTTAGAAATATCATAACTCATCATTCAGGACTGAGCACACTGCCACTCTGAACAAAATAGGAGTCTGTAGGTAGGAAGAAATTGGGGAATGGATATTGACTGGCAATAGTGTCTATTCCAGCTGTACTAGTCTAAAAAAGAAGAAAAAAGAGAATTAATGTGGACCACAAAAACTGGGAAACAGTTTATGGATATGATAGAACATAACCTAGGCTATGAGGTAATTAAAGCAATTAGATTAATAAAAGAACGACACTAGGACACTCCAACTAAGAGAAGAACAAAAGCTTTAAGAAAGGAACATATGCTATTTATAGGAAGTAGACACTGCATTGTGAATTCCTTAATTCTTTGAAGGCAGGAAGTAAGGCTTATTCCTATTTATTTTCCTAGTGTCTCACACATAATAGATGCTTATTGAATCATAGTAAATGAATGCATAATATTCCAACCCAGAAGTCCAGACATGATTTAATAAATCATGGAGATAATAGAATAGAAAATTAAAATTTAGGCCTCCCTTGGCAATGCCAAGAAAAGGGAAATACTAATATAGTGTGGCTACACTCTGGAATACTTGCTGGGTAGTACTGGAACCTGGGACATTGAAGGAAGTAGAGCAAGAAATGGAGGCTGAAATATCAAGTTAGTAATTTGAACTTAATCTGTAAAAACCTGATTATGTTTCCAGAGTAAAGTTTCGGTAATATACAAATGTTGGCCTCCAGCAGGCCCTCCAGGTATTGGAAGCATCGAGTCTGTTGCTATCACTTGTCCCCCTTTTCTTCAAGTTCTGTTCTCTGTAACCTTCAGAGATTTCTACTGTGAAAGGAGCTCTGGAAAAATGTGAAGTGGTTCGTGGGAGATTCCTAGATTCCTACTTTACAGTAATCGACATTTTACTTTTGTCCAGTTTCTGTTCTTTGCCAGTCTCTCTGCTGCCATTTTTAGGAGATCATTAAAATACCTGACTACCAATTGTTTATATTCTAACCAAGAATTTAAATCTCTTGATTGTTTTAGGTGAAGAAAAAGAAATTTAATACTGTTCACAAAAAATTAAGTTGGTCAAAAGGATAATTTGACTGGCTTTTATTGCTATGGTACAAATTCAACCAGACAACTCAGGCAAGAGTCAGACAGACTTGTTTCTGCAAATACCAAATGAGTAACTTCCACTAAAGGGAAATTATCTTTCTCATAGTCTTGCTCACTTTCTATTTAACCAAGGATAAACTGTCTTGTCCTACTTTGTTTCCTGAACCCTAGAATTTAAAATTGGCTTACCATCTACAATATTGCTAAGTAGTAAACTGAAATAATAAATGAAAGTAATTTAATTTTTGAATTGCACATCCATAAATCCCACATAATTTCAATGATTTGCAACTCCTTTTTGTTTTCAAGACCTTAACTTTACACACAAAAAATATGCTGGTGGAGTGGGGATAGGCATAGTAGTAAAATGTGCCAACTTAGTAACAGAGTTCTAACATGCTTATGGTCTATGGTCATTTGGTGAAGTTTACTTATTGCTTTAGGTTTCAGCCTCCTTGGTTAGATTAGAATGTGTGTGTGTGCTAAGTCACTTCAGTCATATCAGACTCTTTGCAACCCCATGGACTGTAGCCCGCCTCGCTCCTCTGTCCATGGGGATTCTCCAGGCAAGAATGCTGGAGTAGGTTGCCATGCCCTCCTCCAGGGGATCTTCCTGACCCAGGGATCAAATCCAGGTCTCCTAACATTTCCTGCATTGGCAGGTGGGTTCTTTACCTCTAGCGCCACCTCAGAAGCCCTAGATTAGAATACTTCAGGCTGTTTAAGCTGAAGAGTACTTTTTATTTTGACAAAAAAAATGTTTTTAATTGATTGAGTTATATATTTCCAGTGACAGATTTTTAACTATTCCGAAGACTTAACATTATTAATATTGCACTTGAATAAGTCACTCAGTTTGAGCATCAGTTTTCTCATCAAAATGAGGCAACTGGACTTACATGATCTCTAGCTATTTGCAGCTCTGAAATTGTATGATTTCATTTTTCAATTCAATTCAACAAACATTAATGAAGTACTTATATAATGCAAATCAACATGGTAGAGCCCAGATGGATACAGAGATAAATAACATGATTGTTTCATGCAAGGAGTTTGCAATTGGCTTCATTCAAGATTGAGGTGTATATTTCTCAACATGTCCTAGCTCCTCATGTTTGGGATGTCATTTATGAATGAAGGCATATGATTTATTACCAAAGGGGAGGAAATTCATTCATTTGTTAATGTTTCTCATATCTGAATTTGGAGAAATTAAAAAGGGGTCTGAACTATTATTTTAATTATGTTGTGCAATTGTATCCTACCCTCATTGCAGAGAATTTGGAGCCTTCCAGACCATTATCACATCCATCCCTAAAGAAGTCCAATGAAAATAGAAAGAAGTAAATATAGTTATCCATGTTTTAGTGATTAGAAAAATGGACCCTAGATTTCCTGGAGATATACAATGAGCAAATGAACAGGCAAAAAATCTAGGAACCCTCCCCCTAGGACTGCATAACCAGCTTCCCTTGTGAGTGCCAGTTTCTTTTAGCAGATTCTGCAGAGCCTGATTGCTAACCTGTCTTCCACACCTGATCCTTCCTTATTCTTTATCTAAACAGCAGCTTAGTCACTGATGATTTCAGATGTATCAGCAGGAAAAAAAAAGGGGTATGGTGGAAGAGTGGAATGTACACAACAACAGATGTGCCATGCAAGCTGTGATATAGTGATATAGTGTTCCAGTCTTCAGTTTGCATTAAAATTAGAAGTGAAGAAAAGTTGAGGACTCAGTCAGTCTGATCCATAAGCATTTGTCTGTAGGCCCAGCAGCCATAAAGAAACCTGTGTCACTCTAAACATGCCACCCTGGAAACTCTGTCTCAATCCTTAGTATCACTAGAATTTTCCTAACCTGCTTTTGAGGGAAGTTAAGAACATAATGAATTTTCTTCTTTTTTACAAATTCTGCAAGCAGCTCCTTGGAAACAGTTGATTATATTTCCTTCTTTACCTAAATCTTCCTAGGTAGTAAAAAAGTCATATCCGTGTTTCGTCTCATGGTTTCCTTAGTCAAAAATTTGCATCCAAGGCCTAGGAAAATGTTTGGTCTTCACGATTGAATGTTTAAACAGGTGCACACTTCACTGGTCTGGCTGAGGAAAGGTAGTCTCCTCCTTTCGGAAACCGTGACGTTAAGAGAAAGATTCTCATGCCAGCTTTTATGAATGCCTGTGAAGGAGAGTCAGGTAATTCTTAAGACTTATTACCTGGGTTACCAACCTACTTGCATCCCTCCTATTTTATGTTCTCATGAAGAAATTGATTTAATAGATTCAAGATATTATTAAATACATTCTGCATTAATATTATATGTCCTCTTTGAATCCAAGTGGCAATACAATAGAATTTCATTTTATAAATAACACCTTTCAAGCTAACACCACAGGGCACAGTACAAAAGAATCAAAATAGAACACAAATGCTGTAATCAAATGCAGACCCCAGGAAGGCTGATTAAAAAGGCATGTTGCTAGTAAGAGCAGCCGACAGGGTAAATATAGTGGGTCAGAGCAGAACAGCCAACTGAACAGAAGGGCACACTAAAATAAAATGGACTTGCCTGCCTGATTCACATGGCCTTATGATTCTCCTTTGTCATCGTTTCCTTTTGGACTCAACAATTGCAGGGGAGAGGTGTGCATATCTGTTTGCTGGGGAATTGGGGATCGAATGTATGTAAGGTCATTAGGTTTATCCTCAGTCTTCACAGACAACACAAACAAAAGAAGATTCTAAAGACAGTCACTTGTCTAAAATCCTAAAGCAATGCCTACAGTATTTGCTTGATAATCCCACTGGTTTTCAGAAAACAAGACTGAAGGAAGCCAGTAGATCCTCCCCATAATAGTGAGAGCGGATAGTACTACTATGACCAGGCATCAGTGAAAACAGACAAATGGGTGGGACAGGTGCTTTGTGGCCTTAGTTTTGAGCCTGTCTCCTCTCCATAGCACTCGCTCCTCACCCAGTTGCTTTCTGTGCTCTCAGCCTCTTACCACCACACAACCCTTTCTAATGTCGGGGGTTTGTGTTTTAAATCCTACCTCTAGGTATAGAATAAACAGTTCTGCCCTCTTCTAAAAGGAAAAAAAGAATTAGGTGAAAACAGTTGAGATATTTAAGTATACCTCCCCATCCATATGTAAAATCAGTTCTGTCAGTGATCACTGTATACCTTAAGGAATGCTTCCCATTGGTCATTTACTTAAGCTTTTCTATATAATATTGAAGGTAGAACAATATAGGACAAGACTCATAGGGAAAATTCCCTACTAAATATATGATACATTTTTCTAAAATACAGCAACTCATAGTGAACAGCCTCCCCCAAAATGAGTCATAGAACAGCAAATATGGGTTCTAGAGTCAATAAAAAGAAAAGGAGAAAGGAAAGATAATAGTTGAGCTCATTTTTACCACTCTTGAAGCTGTGGATTGTTCATAATGACTCTCCTGATTTACCCACTTAGTTGAAATTCTGGACTGGGATCACCGATGCATAAATCTAGGTCAACAGTTTAGTATTTCTTTACATTTTTCCTAATCTGTTAACTGTAAACAAGTAAAACATATGTGGGCAGCATTTGGGGCTTACCCAGTGGTTTAGCAGTTAAGAATCTTCCTGCAGTCCAAGAGACACAGGAGATGTGAGTTCGATCCCTGAGTCAGGCAGATCCCCTGGAGGAGGGCATGGCAATCCACTCCAATCTTCTTGCTGGGAAAATCCCATGGACAGGAGCCTGGTGGGCTACAGTCCATGGGGCCACAAACAGCCCACATGACTGAAGAGAATGAGCACTCACGGGCAGCATTTGGGTTGGGGGAGGTCATCATGCCAATACTAGTAGTGCCACTTTTATTTAATAGAATATTATTGTCCTTAATTCTGACAATATATATTTAATTATACAGAGTCAGTGCATTAGCAAAGGTAAACAAGTCTAGTTAGTCGTATAGTAAGAGAACACTGGATTGTAATCTCCAAAGTGAGTTATCTCATCAAGTGTATGATCTAATAACTCTGCCTGTTATCCATGTGCTGCTGCGCAGATCCAAATTCACCCTTCCTTGCCTGCTCAACAAAAATGTATCTGGCTCCTTTAAATATTTCCCTTTCCTTACTGTCTGTGTGTGTGCGCTTTGCCAGTGAGGATTCAGAGAGACATTATGGGAGGAAGAGGGTTTCCTTCCAGGTTGCCTGTACATTTTTGGCAGGCTCCTGCACTGTGCATGGTTCTCTAGGGCCTGGCTCCTGCGGCACACACTTCCGCCCTGTGGCCCAGCAGCCGAAGTTCAGGTAGTTTCTCCAGTGTCCAGCAGCTACCTCTATTACCCACCACACACACACACACACACACACACATGCACACATTGGACGGTGGTTTACATGGTAGAGTGCCTCGGATGAAACAGCCTCCCTGTGAACAGTTTCCCGGACACCCTGGAGTATAGACTTCCAGCCAGTTTTTCTGACACACTGCTCCAGCAGTTTCTCTGCCATTCAGTCATTGGCTGTGCCTTGTGCAACAATGGGCTTCCCTGGTGGTTCAGTCAGTAAAGAATCTGCCTGCAATGCAGGACACCCAGGTTTGATCCCTGGGTCAGGAAGATCCACTGGAGAGGGGAATAGTTATCCACTGGAGAGGGGAATAGTTACCCACTCCAGAATTCTTGCCTTGAGAACTCCATGGACAGAGGAGTCTGGCAGGCTACAGTCCGCGAGATTGCAAAGAATCAGACACGACTGAGTACCTAACACTTTCACTTTGCCCAATAAAGACTGGAGCCTGGTCCAAAGGTGTAAGGGACTCTTGATCGGGCACTCTCTATCAGCCTTAGAAGTCGTGGCTCCTCCTTATATTTGCTTGTTCTTATATAATTTCAGTTAAGTTCAGTTCACTCGCTCACTCATGTCCAACTCTTTGCAACCCCATGAACCACAGCACGCCAGGCCTCCCTATCCATCACCAACTCCCAGAGTTTACTCAAACTCACGTCCACTGAGTCAGTGATGCCATCTAACCATCTCGTCCTCTGTCGTCCCCTTCTCCTGCCTTCAATCTTTCCCAGCATCAGGGTCTTTTCAAATGAGTCAGCTCTTCACGTCAGGTGGCTAAAATATTGGAATTTCAACTTCAGTATCAGTCCTTCCAATGAACACCCAGGACTGATCTCCTTTAGGATGGACTGGTTGGATCTCCTGGCAGTCCAAGGGACTCTCAAGAGTCTTCTCCAACACCACAGTTCAAAAGCATCAATTCTTCGGCGCTCAGCTTTCTTTAGAGTCCAACTCTCACATCCATACATGACTACTGGAAAAACCATAGCCTTGACTAGACAGACCTTTGTTGACAAAGTAATGTCTCTGCTTTTTAATATGCTGTCTAGGTTGGTCATTACTTTTCTTCCAAGGAGTAAGCGTGTTTTAATTTCATGGCTGCAATCACCATCCGCAGTGATTTTGAAGCCCAGAAAAATAAACTCAGCCACTGTTTCCCATCTATTTGCCATGAAGTAATGGAACCCATGATCTTAGTTTTCTGAATGTTGAGCTTTAAGCCAATATTTTCACTCTCCTCTTTCACTTTTATCAAAAGGCTATTTAGTTCTTCTTCACTTTCTGCCATAAGGGTGGTGTCATCTGCATATCTGAGGTTATTGATATTTCTCCCAGCAATCTTGATTCCAGCTTGTGCTCACCCAGCCCAGCGTTTCTCATGATGTACTTTGCGCATAAGTTAAATAAGCAGGGTGACAATATACAGCCTTGACATACTCCTTTTCCTATTTGGAACCAGTCTGTTGTTCCATGTCCAGTCCTAACTGTTGCTTCCTGACCTGCATATAGGTTTCTCAAGAGGCAGGTCAGGTGGTCTGGTATTCCCATCTCTTTCAGAATTTTCCACAGTTTATTGTGATCCACACAGTCAAATGTTTTGACATAGTCAATAAAGCAGAAATAGATGCTTTTCTGGAACTCTCTTGCTTTTTCAATGATCTAGCAGATGTTGACAATTTGATCTCTGGTTCTTCTGCCTTTTCTAAAACCAGCTTGAACATCTGGAAGTTCACGGTTCACATATTGCTGAAGCCTTGCTTGGAGAATTTTGAGCATTACTTTACTAGCGTGTGAGATGAGTGCAATTGTGCAGTAGTTTGAGCATTCTTTAGCATTACCTTTCTTTGAGATTGGAATGAAAACTGACCTTTTCCAGTCCAGCGGCCCCTGCTGAGTTTTCCAAATTTGCTGGCATATTGACTACAGCACTTAAACAGCATCATCTTTTAGGATTTGATATAGCTCCACTGGAATTCCATCACCTCCACTAGCTTTGTTTGTAGTGATGCTTTCTAAGGCCCACTTGACTTCACATTCCAGGTTTTCTGGCTCTAAGTGAGTGATCACACCGTCATGATTATCTGGGTCATGAAGATCTTTTTTGTATTGTTCTTGTATGTATTCTTGCCACCTCTTCTTAATATCTTCTGCTTCTGTTAGGTCCATACCATTTCTGTCCTTTATTGAGCCCATCTTGTATAATTTACAGTTGTCTTATCATTAGTCACTCCCTCATTACTCCAAACCCCTGTTATAGTTAATAACTCTTTATATTAAATTTTTCCTATTCAAATTACTGTGTGGTTTCTGTTTCCTGATGGACCATGACTGCTCCATGACTAAAAAGGATTGAAGTAATATGTATTGTTTGGGAGTAGGTAGCAGTAAATCATCTCTTTATGGAATGGATTAGCATTAGTATGATGGGCCTTATCCCAGCCTCGCTGTTAGAGGAACAAAGAGTTTTGAGAATTTGATGCTAGATTGAAAAGTGACTTAAGAATATGACGCTGTGTACTATTTTTAACTGTACATATGGTTTTAAGGATCTGATTTTAAAATATTTTACTTGATCTCACTGAGAGTTTTGTAAAATGTAAACTGTAAAAAGGCAGACAACAAAAGCCTGGACTCAAAAGTAATTTGTTGGCCTTGAAAAGATGTTGGAAAATAATAACACTATAATGTGAATATTTAGATTAGTAATGCTAGGGAAATAATGATTCCCATGGTTTTTTGAGAACTCGTAGCAACAGGGGTAGATGGGGCTTCCCTGGTGGCTCAGAGGGTAAAGAATCTGCCTGCAGTACAGGAGATGCAAGTTCCGTCCCTGGGTCAGGAAGGTCCCCTGGAGAAGGGAATGGCTACCCACTCCAGTATTCTTGCCTGGAGAATTCCACGGACAGAGGAGCCTGGAAGACTACAGTCCATGGGGTTGCAAAGAGCAGGACATGACTGAGTGATTAACACACACACACACTGTTATTATCCTTATTTTACAAATAGAGAAATAGAGGTTCTGGAAGGTTAAGGAACTGACGTAACATGCTTTGTGCAGTACATCTCAGGGCAAGGTTTTGAGCTTAGATCTGACTGTGAGGTCTGACTCGGAACCATCGCCCTCTGCTATCAGAACACTAATACTGAAATAAATAGCAAGCTACCTGGGAGACCAAACACAGAAGAGATACCAAATCCAGAAAGAGATACTCTAACATATCCTTAAAATGTATAGCACACTTTGAGATAGTTCTGAGACAATTTAGTACTCTTACCTAAAAATATAGGGACGAGCTGGGTGAACACTGATGATCAAATCCCCAGATCCAAAGTGTTAACTGTGTATCAAAACCCCAGCAGCCTTGATTCAGAGCTGAATTGAAGGCAGATGAAATATTAACAGCAGTTCTAGCAGCACAAAATGAAATATGAGATCCTGTATCAGAAATTATTAGTAACCTGTTAAAAGAAATGCTGAAAAATGGCAGTTACCAAATTAAAACTGGGAAACAGAGCCCAAATGGGAAATTTTGAAAAGTTTGGAGGAAAATAAATGACAGATTGTCCTCTTGGCTCTTATTACTATGCCATCCTAAATCCTACTTGGCAATACATGGTGGAGGTGAAATAAGAACTGCATCACTGCCAGTGCTGGTCCTCAAATTTGTAGTTCTAAGTGTCTGTGAGGGTGTCTGCGATTGATTGGAAAAGTAGCTAGAATTTGGTAGCTCTATCTAAATTGGAGAGTCTAGAGACTCTTATTATGAAAGGCTTCCTCTCATTTGTGAATTGGCCCCTTTGCTCCACTTTTGGATGCCTGGCTTCCTCCATGCCGAGCTGCACTAAATGTTTCTACATGGGAAAGCTATTCTCCTTAAATGCTTTCAAATTTAAAGCATCTATCTGGATATGTTCATGTTTATGACTCAAAATATCTAGCATCAAAAAAAATAGAGAGAGAGAGAAAGGTTACAAATACCAAATACTGGGTAGTAAATGAAGGCGATATTTTTCCATCAGTAACTGAGAGCAGAGAAATGACTAGAAGCAGAGTTGCTGAGCAGTTGGTGCCAGAGAGAAAAAGGAAATGAGCTATAGAACCATAGAATCTTCATGTTGGCAGAGACTATGGAGTTCATGCAGTCCAACCCTATCATTTTTCAATGAAGACACTGAGACATGGGGAGTTAAGGGACTTGACTTGCCCTAGACACATAGCTGTTTACTGACAGTCAGGCCAAAAACATTTCCCAACTCCCAGTCTGGAACTCTGTAGTTCAGCATGCTACTGCCATTCTCTACTGAAAATTAACACTAACCCAGCCTGGAACATAGAAGAATTCAGCATCTGTGAGAAGCAAGAAAAATGAATTCTGAGATGGAAATCAGTCCGAGAAAAAAGAGAGGGGAAATGAATGATTCTCTTTCACTGTGATTCTTTGGCCAACGTTTCTAAAGATATTTTCTATCAGTTTACTCCTCCATCCCTTTCTACAAAAAAATAATAAAATAATTTGGTTGTAATTCCCCAGGGTTTATATTTACACATTCAGATTTGATTTACTTTGAGAATTCTCCCATGTACAAGTTGTCTTGATTATTTCGTGTGTGGCATTCCCATTGATTCCTGTTATTTACATGGGCCTGACTCTTTTTCCTAGCACTTAAATGTGCTCCAGAGTCCTTGTAGCTCGGAGAATCTTCTCCCAGGGACACCCTAAGGATCAGATGTAGATTTAAGATGCAAGAATTATATTCTGTTAACCTTTGTATTCTGTTAACCTCCTGGAAAACTTAAGCCATATGTGGGCCTCATAATAAGGCTCATGAGTTAGGTGAAATAATTTTATTTGGAAGCACAGGATACTTTGAAATAAACCAGTAACAAAGGAGAGACAATAAAAATGTTTCCGTAGGATACCCTGTGAAATAACAGTATGGGTCTTTCAGACAAGTTGAATATGTTTCAGAATAGAGCAACCGGAAATGAGAGAGTCAGACAGTATGATGAAAACTACAGATGGAATGCTTCGCATGGGAAGTGATTATATACAAGAAGAGGGCTCAGGAGCAGGTGGGCGTGGAGTTGGAAAGGAGTGGGTAACTGAAATAAGAGAAGATAATGCTTGACCAGGTCTAGTAAAATATTCCCTGCCACAACCACTGTTCCATGAAGAGACTGAGCCAAGAGGCCTGAAGAAGCTAACCTGAAGTTCAGCGTTGCCATTATTGTGGGAGGCAGCAGGCAGAGCACACCCGGATTTGTGTTACGCAGTAATCAGTGCTGGGTGTCAGCATTCATCAGCCAGATGGCCAGACCCACAATTAATCAATTAGGCTGGGATGATCAACTGGACTAAGTTTTCCCCTTTGGTAAAAAACCCTCATCACGCAGTCAAGACCAATAGCACTTTTATCCTGTTGCTTTTGGAGATGCTTCTAAAAATCCCTCTTCTGTTTCAGGTTTCTAGTTACTTCGTGTTGTTAAGTTCCAAGCTGCTTGGACAATATAGATACCCCAAATCGAGATTTTAACATAATAGGTTTTTAACATCCTCTGTGTTCATACATAATGTTTCAAATCTCCAGATAGAAACGAGCTTTTTGAAGCAACATTCTCTGAGGAATTTACTAGATGTAAGGTCTTCCTATTGGATCCTCTGAATCCATTGCAACAACACTGGAAATGATTCTTTCACTGAGTACTTAGGAAGATGATAAGTTAATAAGATACAAACAATTAGCATTTCATTGAGTATCCAACCTGTGATAGATACTACCATGATAAGGATCAGCAAACATTGATTCCATCTTTATAATAATTCAAGGTGATAATATTCCATTTCAAAGAAAAGAAAACTGAGGCTAGAAAGTTCATTTTCTTAAGGTCAAGCATTTATCAAAGAGGTGGTGAGATGATTTAATGATCTTTGGAATAAAAACTAAAAATTTATTCTACTTTTTTTTATACATTTTACACAACTGTTCATCTTTATACAAAAATAGTTAGGAGTGAGTCTTTATTAGCTCTGTCTAAAGCTCTGTAAAGAAATCTTTTACTAGTGTTTCCCAGCCCTGATAATGGTGTTCTCTTTTCCCTGCAACTCTTGCTGTACCCCATCTGACTTTTCAAGTTGCTTTCTCCCTTGTTTGGGGGCCATCGCCACTATTTGCTGACCATTCTGTCCCCACCTCAGTTTCCTTATCTAGAAACGCTCCCTCTGAGTTTGTTTCCTACCCTAAGTCTTTTCTTTATCCATTGACTCATTCAGGCTATTAGCCTCCTCCAAAAAAATGTCTGTTAATTGATTTATTTTTTATGTTGAACCTGTTTTTTTCCTCTGACTGTTTTATTTTCCTTCTCCTCTTGCTATATAACAGTACTCCTGCACAGGAAGAGGCGTGGGAAAGTCCTGTTGACAAGAAGTGTCACTTGCTGATGGAGGTCCATGCTGACCCCATGGAGCAGAAATATAGACACAGTCTCATATTCCCTTTGTGCTCCAACACTGAACTTACTTCTCTCCTTTCTCTTGGCTCTTCTTTACTGCCACCCAAGCTTAACTGGAGTGCTTCTCTTTAACCATTTTGTGACCAGATTTTGCGAGGATGTCATTGACCCAAATGCACATCTTTGAGATATTAGGCTTTTACTTATAATCACATTATTTTATGGAACATGAGGCTTCCTGTTGTGATTTTACTATACCGCTTTTCTTTTGTTTGTTTGTTTTGCTACTTATCAAATAGGGAAAGCAATACCAAAATACCACAGGATGGTGTATAGGTAACCACTTTTTCTTAAATCAAGTTTAGGAGCACATGGAAAAAAAGGTATTACAGAGATCTTAATGAGCATCTTTTCTCCTCCAGGGCTCTACTGATGCCCTCTTTTTCTGTCTGCGGTACTCTAATTTGTTCTTGCTATGTTTGGTAGGCAGCTGTTCTAAGTTTTTCCCTTGCTGCTCCTTTTTGTACAGTCCTTCAGTCTTCACCCCAGAGCTGATGAGGCTCTTTCATTTTGACCTGCAGTATCTCTGTGAATTGCAGAGCTGAGCCCTGCCATCTAAACTGCCTTTCTGCTTCATTTTGCTCCTGACCTAACACCACCCCCCCACCCCTGCTATTCCAGGCCTGGCCTCTCATGACCAGAGACTGCTGACTCATCCTGGCCTGTGCCAAGCTGTGCAGTCGCTTAGCGATGTGGACAGGAGTCGAAGGACTAGAATGAGATCACTGAACTCATTTCACTTGTTGCTTACGGTACAGTCCAGCATGAGCTGGAAATGTAGGAACCTCAGCCTCTCGAGCAGAAAGAGTAAGTAGATTAAACACACTGCATCACCAAGCCCTCAACAAGCAATAGTAGGGTGGTGGGCGGGGGCTGGCTTTTTCATGGCCGTGTCTAGGGCATTCCGGTTCATCAGGAATGTTCCTTTGTCCTCTCTTCTTCCTCTCCTCCACAATCGCACCCTCCCCCCTCCCTGAACTTCCCTTCTGAAAATGTCCGGATGGCACAGCAGTCATCTGGGCAGAAATGAAATTTTGCTAATAAGCAGGCTCCACAAGAAATCCTAGAACAGTGACACTGTTGAAACTGCTTATGTGTCTACTGGGAACTGACATGAACTTCCCAACAGAATTCAAGGAGATGAAAAAAAAAATCTCTTTTTGTTCTCCTTTTCTTTCTGATTCTCTTTTCCTTTCTGTTTTGAGGGAGGTAGTTTCAGGAGAAATGGCTGCATTCTGGTGTGGTGTAAAGTTTTCCGTCGGGAGACAATAATGTACATTCCTCTGGCAGGACGGGATGGGTTTTTTTTTTTTTGTTTCTCTTGCTGTTGTTTATTTATAAGACATTTCCTCTCAGTTAGTGGAAGTTAGATCGTAAGAGGCTCCAGTGATTTTCCTTCCACCTCCCCTCCCTAATTTCTGTGCTTCAGCACTCTGGAACACCGTGAACTCGACGAACTAATCAAAGCAGGGAGCTTAGCTGCCAGGCCTGGACAGCCTCGGGAGTCTGTGCTGATTCTCAGGCGACACTCCTTGGATCAGGAACCACAGTCCTGGTGAGTGGTGAGGTTCCAGAATTTGATGTGTCAAGGATTCTATTCTTGGTGTCTCTGAGGCAGTCAGAAAATAACGAGTGTTTTTTAAATGGAAAAAAATGGAATTTTTTTTTTAAAAAAGCTACCAAACAATCCAACGGCCTGATGAAGATTTTACTATGTACAGCTGAGAGCACTCTATGGACAATGGCTGAGCCTTGAGTCTGTGCTCAGGAGGAGCCTGCAGGCTTAGGTTTCATGCTACCACCGATGGATGTCAGCCTTGACATGCCTAGCAAACATGCTGGTGGGAGGAGAAAGATAGGTGAGTGAGTGCGGCTGGGAGGTAGCAGATGGGGTTATAGGAGGGGGAAGTGAAAGTGGGATTCAGGATCCGTTTGGAGTTTCTCTCTACCAGCTTTTCGTGCATCTCTCCTCTGCACATTTACATTATGCTCAGAATACATAACGTACCCAGTTAAGCAAGGAGTAAAAGTGGCTGCGTGGAACAAGAATATTGTTTAATACTGTTCTTCTGAAGATCACTTTGCTAAGAACTGGCTGTTTTTAAACGTTTGGGAAACTTCCCCCACCCAACCTTTGGAAAATATTATTTGTCATACCCTTGTCTTTATTCTTCTGCATTCATGATATTAAACAGAAGAATGCAAGGGAAATCCTTATTTGGTTCCAGGGAAATTTATCATCGTGACACAGGAAAACTAGATGACTGTCCTCACAGTATTAAACCCAAATATAGTATCGTCCTCAATATAAGAGCCTCTGATTGAGTGTGCTCAGAAGTTGTCTAACAAATGAGATGGGGGTGGTGGCACGCTGTGTGATATGAGACTAGCAGAGGAGTCAACAGACCAGCTTCTAGTGCCAATACTTGCCTTCCATGTCCTTGTTAATAATTCACACTCTCCCTGGAAGTGGAGTTTCAGTTGGAACGTGTATTTATCTTTTACCATCAGGTCCCTACTTAGTTGCTTTTTCAGAGGTATTTGATCTCACTGTGTTTTCTTGTTTTCTTTCCAATCTTAAGGATCCAGTGTGTTCCAAAATATTAAGAGTGGAAAAAATAAAAACAAAAAAAACATGGTGGCCATAAAAGCATTTGACTGTGTGGCAGCATCTGAAGTGAATTGCTCTTTGGAGGCAAGGAGGAGTCTTTGATGTTCCCAATATGGTTCTCATAGGCTAAAACTTCCAAGAACCACAACCCAGCCTAAGGGGCACTCACTCGATGTTCTTAAATATTTGGAAAGAGATGCTAATTTATTGTTTTAGTTTTCCTTGCTATTAACACATTGCCAGTAGATTCTTCCTCAGAGTTGGAAATGCTTTAGCACTAGTTGATTTTGTGTTTAACCAGATGTGTATTGTGTGTGCCTGTTGTGCGGACTCCTGTCCAAGCTGGTGCAATCACTCTGCATATCATATCGATGCTTACTTTTGGAATTTTGTTTGCTACTCTGGGTGATTCAGATTCTTAACCATAGAACTTGTGCATGCTCAGTCATGTCCGACTCCTGCAACCCCGTGGACCATAGCCCACCAAGCTCCTCTGTCCATTGGATTTTTCAGGCAAGAATACTGGAATGGGTTGCCATTTCTTCCTCCGGGGGGATCTTCGCAACCCAAGTATTGAACCTGTGTCTCCTGCAGCTCTCCTGAACTGGCAGGAGGATTCCTTACCACCTCATGCTTATATAGTCCCATGGTCCTTACAGACACTGACCCCTGCTACAGCCTCATCAGGCTCTGTCAGTGACCTCTAGCACACAGAGTCAGCTTACTTTCATGGTTCCTATAGTTTGGGAGGCACATCAAATTCCTGAGCTGTCATTGTGATAGGAAGAAGTCCCAGAGTTTTATTAGGACCAGTACGCTCAAAGCTTGATGGTATTTAATGGAAAGCTTGCTTATTTCAGCTAGGCCATGTTAATTATACTACATGCATGTGGAATATTTCTTGGGGATTTTCCATTAGTTCTCTGTTTTCTGAGGAAAGAAGCTGAAAGGAAAAATAGGGTTAAAATTTTTTAAAGTGTGATATATAAATGTAACTCACTTTTACCCATTACTACCAAGACCTATGTGAGGTTGTGCCTTCACAGTTAACACTCAGGCTCCACAGACTCCTGGGAGAATTGTCCGTTATCTCTCGTAGAGATGATATCTGCTAAGACTGCACTCAGGGTAAGCTGGATAGCTAGCATTTAGAAAACATTTTACTATTGAAATCCTCTGTGCTTGTACACAAAATGTTGTGAGCATATTTAAGCAGAAAATAGGTAAACACAAATATCTAAGAGTATATCCCAAGATGACATTTTAAAAAGATAACCTGCCAGAGAAATTTTCCTTATTGTTGCCAAGACCTGGAGTTCCACGTGGCTGTGGAAGAAAGAATTGCATGGCTGAGTTAGAGTATTTAAGTTAGTTTGATCAGTACACCTTTGATAGAAAGGCAAGATAATGATGTATTTCTTTCCATTGAAATGGTTGTAAATAGTTACCTGATCTTTTCAAAACCTGTGTTATAAACCTCCATAATGTACTATTGATAATTCAATTTTCCGAGTGCTGATTCTAAAAATTTTATTTTAATTTCAGAAGATGCATGTTATAAAATGTCTATTTTCTTGCATGTACATTTTTGCTGTAAGCACTTCCCAAGTGATTAGGCAGTCACAAATAGATTCAAATAGCATTTCTAAATGACAGAATTATTATTATCTCAATAAGAAATTATTCTTTCTTATTTATATAGAAATGTTTTTGATATTTATGTGATTTCTTTTAAAAGACACGTGTTTTTAAACGTTAGGAAGAAGGTGCTGATTCATTGTATCATGTGATTATATATGTATGTTAGCTTGTGTATAATCTGTATTCAGTATACCTGTGCTCATGCTCAGTTGCTAAGTTGTGTCCAACTCTTTGCGACCCCCTGGACTGTAGTCTGCCAAGTTCCTCTGTCCATGGGATTCTCCAGACATGAATACTGGAGTGGATTGTCATTTCTTCCTCCAGGCAACATACCTATATTCAGCTATTAAAAATATAACCAAATCCTAGCTAGGTTCACTTGCCTCTAAACTCAATCAAACGTTTTACAAATTAACCATAAGTGAAATGTAGTTGACGTTCTATCACACTGACAACACAGAAATTTTACACAAATATTTATGAACAGAATCTGCAAAAGATAAGATTTGGTTAGCTGATAAGATTGGTAATTATCCTTCGTCAAACACACATGTTAAATTATGAGCCTAAATTCTATTTATGTACAACTTCAAAATATTAATTGCTATATGTATAAAGTAGTTTAAGTAGAAAGAAATGAAATTGCTTTTAATTATCTGAAAATTCATAATATATTTAATGATTCACTTTATTTTGTAAGAATGAATTTATATCCAAATGACCCAGTTTATTCTAGTTTCTCAGTGATTTAGTTGTACATTAAATACTTTGATGCTGTATTTACATATCAACATCAGCAACTATAATTTCCCAGATACCTTTTCAAGATACCCAACCAAGACATATCCTTGTGAAGTCACACTTTTTTCTTTGAAGCTTTCTGTAAAAACCTAGATTAAAAGTGAACTTTCCCTTCTGACATTAATTGCATTTTAAAAATCTGTAGCTTTCATTTGACACATCATATACTGCTTTGTACTGAAGTTTTTTTATACATATGAAACTACAAGTGGTTAGAGGGCAGGTGCTACATTTTATGTTTATTTACCTCCCTTCCAACCAATGTTGAATTGCCTCAATCTGAGTGGAGGATCAATGAATAGGTGATGAATGAATGAATGGATAAGTGGATGGATATCTGTATGGCAGTGTATTGACATTGAGTACATATTGCTAATCATACGGAAGAAATATGTCCAGAAAACAAATCAATTCTTCTGTATCTGAATCCTTTAAACTCCCATATTAGATCTTCCAACTAGCTGATGGCATCATTTTCCAAGGTAGCTTTTCTAATCTCTACATGCCCAAGTGATTTCTGATGGGACATGGAGTCTTGAGCATGCAGTAGTTCCATTCATTTCCTAGGACTCATGAGGGTGCCAAATACCTACATTGTTCTGCTCCTGCAGTCTGAAAGTACCAAACTCACCTGTAAAGTATCATATTGACCAAAAACTTCTCCAGTTTGTCAGTATTTGCTTATAGTCAGTCAGTGGTTCTTCCTCTCCTCAAACTCAATATCTAAGGAGCTCAGGTTGACATCAGATGTGGAAAGGCATGAGGACTAGCTATGAATACCCATGAACTAGACAGGAGAGGGTTGGGGCAGACAACACAGTAAAGAAAGGGTCAAGAAGACAGACTGCCCAATCATTTCCACTATCTTAAAAAGTACTAATTAAATGCCCTGTCTGAGGCAGATAATAACTGAAAACAGCCAAGTGCAATTGTTTCTCATGAATGCATAAAGAAATTGGTGGGATCTCTAGGTGCTTCTTCAATCAGTAAGCTGGAGCATACTAAGGCACATTTGGTGCTCTGGACACATCGGAGGAGAGGGAACCATTCCAGCACCCTAAACGGTACCCTGCTGACATGAATAACATCTAGAGACTAACTTCATATACAACAAACTGACCCTAATAAACAATAATTAAAAGAATCCAAAATATCTTGTGAAATTTAATTATATCTGTCATCAATGGTCAATCAACTTAGTAATCACTAAGCTACATCTAATTCTGTCTCCTACATTGAATTATTTTCTAGAGCTTCTAATATATATAAATGAAATGTACTGGTTTTATTTCCTTCTCTTTTTATTTTTCCCCTTTATCCTCTAGTAAACTGAATTCCTAGATGTAAGCAGCCAGAGGGAGAAAGAGAAATGATTCACATAATGGATAATTAACCCTTGAACAATGGAAAGTTAACTCTCCATAGACATGCCAAAAACTGAAATGTTTTGTTGTTGAATATGTTCTCCTTTGGGTGTTAACACATAGAAGACATCTCCATTAGCTCAAACTTGGCACCAAACAACCTGTTCATTTTCAATCTACAAATGCCACACTCACCTTCCAGTTCATTCTGGCAGGATTTGTAGCATGATGCCCTCTTGGGTAGTCATGTACAAACAACTCTGAGGGGCAAAATTGTATGAGTGCCTAATCCACTTTTGAAAATGAAAGAAAAGGATCTGTTTTTATGAAAAGCACCTAATAAGGAAAGACACAAATTGTAATAAAAAGTGTTAGCACCTTGCATCTCCTGTTAATTGCCTTCCTAGTCAAAAGGAACCAAAATAGTGTAATAAATGTTAGACATACATCATGAACAGAGTGCAGAAAAAAATGTCTCTTCCTTTTAACAGTGAATTGAAAAAGAGTAGCAAAGCTTCAACTACCCACATTGCCTTAACTTAGGCTTCTAACCTTATTCATCTACTTCATTTGTCTAATGAGGATAATAGTACCCATTTGACTTATTTATCAGCATTGTTATGAGGATCAGATTACAAAGACTGTCTCTTCATTACATTCATTAAACATAGATTTAACATTCATTCATTCACTCATATACTTATTAATGCAAGAAACACTTTTGAACCATATTCTGTGTCAGGTATTGTTCTAACAGTTAAAGATTGATTCATTTATTAATAAGTATTTATTAAGGTGCACATACTGTGAACCTAGGGCTTTTCCAAGGGCTTGGGATACTACAGTAGACAAAACCAACAGAAGTCTCTATTCTCAAAATACTTGAATTTTAGGCAACGGAGAAAGATGACAAACAGGTACATATTTAAAATATAAAGTATGTTAGATAGCACTGGTAAGTGCTATGGAGAAAAGTTAAATAAGAGGAGAGAGACAGAGTATGGTTGTGTGAGGGCTAAGGTTGCGATTTTAACATAACGGAAACAGAATGCCTCCCTAAGGGGACAACATTTGAGAAAGGTGAAGAAGCAAGACTGTGTCAGGCAAGTTTGAGTGGTAACAAGGCAGTCTTTGTAGCAGGATGAGAGTGGGCATGCAGCAGAGTGGTAGACGTGACAGGAGAGGCAGTGGGAGCCTGAGCATGCTGTTGTGAAAGTCTGGTCTTGACATTGACAATACAAAGATGAAAAGACATGACCTCAAGTTGCTCATTGGTGGAGAGACAGATAGGGAAACAAGTTGGGATAATGCCATATGCTAAGAATCATAACTGAAGGATGCTCAAGGAACCTTGGAGGCACAAAATAGCAAAAGTTTACCTGAATGTATTTTGCGGTAGAGTTAGGAAAAGCTTCATAAAAGAGCTAATAAATCCCTTCTAGGCCTTGAAGGATTTTCCCAAGCGGTCAGAGGGAGGAAGGACATTCAGTAAGAGGACTAGCAGTAGGAAATAGCATAGCAGAGTTGGGGACCAGTATCACTAACGTTTAGTGCAGGAGTGTGGAGAAATTATGCTATAGACGTGGGCAGGGAACAATCCTGTTGGGTCTTGATTGCCATGCAAAGACTTTTAACTTCATCCTAGGATATGTGGGGAGCCATTTAAAAGTTTTAAGTAGAGAAGGTTAATGATCAAATTGTGTTATAGAAGATCACCCAGGCAGCAGGGTAGAGGATGGATTGGAGGAATGGGAGAAGAGAGACAGAAAAATGAGTTAGGAGGCAACTAAAATTGTTGAGACAGAACACAATGAAGCTCTGAACTAGGACAATAACTACGGGAATAGAAAGGAAGAGACACGTTCAAGAGATAAGAGGCAGAATGGACACACCTTAATAACCTTTGGGCTGGGCATCAAGAGAAAGGAATTTCGGATTACTCCCAAGTTTCTGCCTTCCACGACTAAGCAAGATAGCTATGAGGAGGAGGAATGGGTCTTGTAGGCTGCAGGAAGGGGATAAATTTGTCTTTGACTGTGTTCAATTTGAGATGTTGGGGAAACATCCAGACTGATGCCTGGTAGGCTGTTGGATTTAGTCAGGAAAGTGGAAGATAGGTCAGGAATAGACGTAAGTTTGGCCATCATCTGAAGCGTGAGCTTCAGCATCATAGTTAAAGAATGGACCTTTCTCAAGGAAAATGTATTGGTAGAAAGCAAAAGAGAGCAAACCCCTGGAGTGAACCACATTTATGGAACAGAGAAAGGAAGAAGAGACTTAAACAAAATTATTATGAGCAACTATTATGCTCCAGGTGCTGTGCTAGATGTTGGAGGAACCAGGATGACTAGCACCCAGTTCCTTCCCTGGAAGTACCCACAGTTTGTACAAATATGAGATTACTCTCACCATCAACAATGGACAGTGCTAACAGAAGAAATGTACAAAATAACAGAGAAAATAGTATAGGATATTTCAGTAGCATTAAGGGAGATGATAAAGGCAGAATCCTGGAAAGTCTGCTGCATGCATTTTGCAACACAGTTCATTTCTGATTCCTCTAATACTTGAATGTGTATGTTCCAGTGTTAGCATGGGTTCAAGCTATTGGCAAAACAAGCCAGGTGTAAATTATGGTAGAATTGAAATCGATAGTGCTTTGAAGCACTGGAGTGCCCAGTTCACATCAGGGTGTGCGTGTGTGTTCACTGAAACATGGCTATCAAGTGCACCCCGAGTCATTAGATGTGTTATCCAGTGAATAACAGCCTAATGATATTTTAGCAGAGCAGCCTTATGATAAATTCTGCCTTAGTGAAACTCCATGTACAGAGCAATTTCTCCTGGCCGTGTATATTGCATGGCAAAGAAAGGATATCCTGCTGCGTATCAGAAGGCTGTAATTTCATTTAGGGGTTCTATTGACATCGTAAACTGTGAGAGCAGAGCTCAAGTGGCTATTTAAGTCATAGGAACTTCAAGCTAAAATTACTGCCTAGTCCTAATCGCCACCTCCAAGGGACTCCTGCCTATACATATGTGTTTTATGTTTCTATCTTTGTGTCTATAAATACTCTATCACTCCAGGAGTTAAGGTGATAAGCTGTCCTAAAATATGACAGGTATCTGCCACCTTTGCAACTGGTGTGAGCTAAGGGCTAAAAGCAGTTGTATTATTCATTGAAGGTCAAATGTTAAAAAGGGCCAGAAACTCTCCAATAGGTTCAGAATACAGGTGTTTTGGTTTTCCTACTTGAAGACATTCTCTATTCTGTTTAAGGTCAGAGTCACCTTTAGACCTACCTGTACAACAGGGATCACAGCTTGTAAGGATTTGCCCCATTCTTTCCTCTCTTTGCCTTGACCCATGCTCACTTGTGAAAAGACTAGTACTGAAGAGTTAGAGTAGTACCCAGGAAGGTACAGATGATACAGTGACCCACGTCTAAATGATTCCCTAGACGTTTAAGGAGTCCATTCTGTCCTGAGATATAGTCGAGCTGAAAATTGGAAGCTAAAATAATTGACTTGAATGTTTATATACTAAAGAAATTTAAATAAAATTGCAAATTGTCATCATGTTTATTAGATGATGCTTTGGGATTGATCTAGGAGACCAACAAGGGAAGATTCAAAGTTATGTATGTTTCTCTTTGGTTTTTAATGAAAATGTTTGTACCCCCATGTTAACTATCAACTCTGTCCAGAGATGCCACTACAAAATTAGACATTGGAGTTTGAGCTTATCAGTCATGCTGGCTAACATTCTATTTGGTCACTCTCTTTCCTGGACTTGGGAGTCATCCTTCTACATACTGCCTTAAATACAAATTCCCAAAGGATTATCATGACTCAGAAAACCACAATAGTAATAGAATTTATGACTCCTCATAAGGCAAATGTGTTTTTCAGTTATCTTATAAACCCTTATATCACCCTGAAAAGGAATGGAGGATGGAGAGGCAGATAGTGGGACACACAGTTAGTGGCAGAGACTAAAGTTTTACTTTCCATATTAGCCTGATTATTGTTCTTCTGCTTCACCACAATATTTCTTTGTTGGTTACATAGTATAATTAAAAATTAAAGTCTATAAGAGCTGAATCTCTCTCATCTGTTACCACAATATTTTCATTATATTCCTGAACAACATAATATGTCATTGTCACATCTCTGAGAAGTGCTACTGTTCTTAGTAAGAGTATCCTCAAATCATCTATATCTATGGGAATAAAAAAGGAGAGATTATGTAGACATAGATAAGCTCCATCATGAGGAAGTACAACTCTCCTATTGTTCTGGATTTAGGCAGCATAGCAGAGTGATTAGGAGGGCAGACTCTCTGGGTCTGGGTCACTCTCTGGTCTCTGGGTCACTAGCTGTGTGATCCTAGAAATGCTATTTCATTCTTAGTTTCTTAGTACAGAAAATGGAGATGAGGATGATACCTTCATCATAAAATTATTATGCAAAGTAAATGATCCAATAAATGTAAAATATTTATATGTTTTACTGGTATATACAGTAAGTACTCAGTAAACATTAGCTGCTATTATAATTACCATTATCATCCTGCTCTTCATCACTTATTCCTATGCTACAGAGTCTCAGTTAATACATGTCAGGGAAATACCTACACATGTGTGTGCATGCACAAATACACACAGGCAAACACATGTGCACACACCCTGTCCAATTAACAGTGCTTGCTTACCTCAGCCTTGGGCGTAAGCTTCACCTATATGTTCATTTCAGTGTTACTATTCTGTCTTCCAGTCCAGACTCTGCTAGCTATTTTTCTCCTCTTGCCTAATTTGAAACTCTCAGTATTGATATCCAGTCACTACAGTAGGCCTGCCCTCCTGTCTGCCTCATTTTTCCTTTGTGGATCCACAGACAGTATCCTCAGAACTGTGTTCATTATGCCTCTGCCTGTACCTTCTTCCCATTCGAAATTTGGACTTTAATCTTACAAGCTGTATTATCCATTTGTATTTTAATCTGATACCCTTGTTTCTAACCTTGATTTTGCTCTTCATGTCATATATTCACATATCCTTTTCTATAGTGGTTATATTTTGTGAAAAATATGCTTGCCTCAATCATAATTGAAACCTGATAGCCCTATCTGTAAGAAACAGCACTCATCCACCTTGGCAGACCACGTGTTGGGCCATTCATTATGCCTCCACAATGTCCTTATCTTAGCCTCTTGATGAATATCAGAGATCTGATATCCTGAACCTGGTCTCACTTGCCCTATACCTGCTCTACCCCTAGGCTGATGCTAACACCACGCAAAACTTAATTAATGTAAAATTTAATTAGGCAATATTGGCATTAGTGTAGAATATGTATAATAGTAAATATCCATGTACAAGGAGAGAAACTAACAGCAAAACCCAACATCATTGCAACTGGTAAATATCAGTTGCCATTACATTTTAATGTATTTGTGTTCCTCTTTTTGTTACCTTTTTTTTTTTGACAGGATTCATAAAGAGGAGAGAAAAAATTTGTAAAAGAAGAAATACAATTTAAATTTAGAACCAAGTATGATGCTAAACTTAATTAGTATATCTCACAATAATTACAAGTGTCACCATCATCAGAACCATACCTGCTTACAAGGAGCTTCTAGTTTGTATAATCTTATTGCAGAGATTAGTAATTAGATCCTAAAGCTAATTAGGTAGAAATCACTAGCCTGTTATTATGCACCAAAATGAGCAGTAAAGAAAGGCAGGGAGTGCTGTGAGAATTCCCATCAGAGTGGCTTCTAATGGTATATGGAAGGCTTGATAGCGGAGGGAGAACTTTAGCTGTAGCTATAAAAGCTGGGCATTGAAGGATGAAAAATTAAGGGTGCTTTGGAGAGAAGGGAAGATGGAATGCAGTGAAGTAATATCAAATAACAAAGAAAGAGGGAGAAAGAAGAAAAAAATTTAACCTGAAAGAAGGCACAGCAATGGGAATGAAGTTAATGTGTACAGGAAGTAATGAGATTAGAAATGAGATCCATGTTGCTGAAGATTTTTAGGACATGAATTTAAAAAGGCAGGTGGAGTCTAAAGTGTATGTTATATGGCTGATGAGAACAATGACTGTTACACAGTTAGAACTCAATACGGATTTGCTGAATAACTGACACTTTTTAGTGAGGCTAGCAAAAATAAATGAAAGCGGTGTTACAAGAGTTAAACTGCCTATAATGTGCAGTGTGGACTGAGGGGGTTAAGACTAGTCAGAGATGCCAACTGAGAGGCAATTATGGTCACTCAGATGTTGAGCAACCAACACTCAAAATACAGGATGACTGTGAAGATAGAAAAGGGACATTTTTAAAAACATTAACAGCACTCTCCATGTCTCTTTCCTACCAACTGTAACCCTAATCCCACCATAACTTTAACTGGAAAATGTCTCCTAAAAGTGGGATCCTCTTTGCTTTTTTATTTTAGTGAAGTCTATAACTACTTACAAGGCAGGATCAGGATGGAGAATGGACCCTCAGGCTTATTCAAGCCTCTAATCAGTAAGGGCTTAATTGTATTCTATTCCTGAACAATGTAATGTGCTCTAGAAGTTCGACTCCTTGGGGAATAAACTCAGGGGACACACAGACTCCTTTGGGTTCACACTTAATGGTTCCTGATAGGCAATACTCTGTGGGAAATCCTGCATATCAAAGCGTGCTAATTTGCTCAGAGAGATTCTGGAGGACTATTCTCAACTATGTAGCTCTTAACTCTCACTATCTAACTCCTGAAATAGTGGTAGAACCCTTTTCCCACATTTTCTCTCTTCCTTCTGCAGTTAAACCAGATCAACATCAAAAGGAAGCCTCAGTAGAAACTATATGTTAGCAGAGATTTCAAGAACATCCCAAGCTTTGTCTTACTCTTAAACAGTCTCAGAGATCCCAAAGGTATCCTCGTACTTGGTTGTAAGAAATGGTGCTCATTAACTTGTCTCTTGCTGTGTGCCATTATTATCAGTCATGCACTCAATTGGCCTTTCTTTGGACAGTTCTGACATTTCTTGAAGGGTAACAATTTGGCCAGCATATCACATCTGTATTCAACTTTTTTATTGGCCAAGAATCATATGTGCACATTGCTGTGTTCCATTCCTAAGACAAGTGCCCCATTTTATCTTATGGCTCTTTAAGTGACTGCCTTTTCTTGCCTACACAGAACTCCTAAAGAAGACCATGCCTTGCTTTTCTCTTTATCTTCCGGTTTCAGCATAGCGTATGCCCTGAAGTAGACCACTAGTACACCTTTTTAGATTCTCGCGACTTCATGCATTTTGAACAGGAACGACCCTCTGTGAGGCTTACATCCCAAGTTCTGATATGGAAAATACCTCCTAAGTGCCAAACTCGTTTGCCTCCTCAGCAAATCAATCCTGGGTACTTACCGAGACTAATTTTTCCCAGCAGTAGGCATAGGGAGTGTGAAATAGATGGCTCTGCCTGTCAAACCTGTCTGTCTGCACAGCATAGAGTGGCACCATTTAGAGGAATGGTGTTTGGAAAATTAAACAAGGACTGTCTGAATAGGAGACCTATCGGCCTGCAATGGAATGACAGGTTTCTGCCCACAAACTGGGGTTAAGACCTGCATATTGATGCTCCTTTTCACCCATTTGTGAGTAATGGGTCTCACCCCATTAGTGGGCGCATGTGTTACACCACTGGAAGCTGTTATGCATTCTCCGTAGGTCTGGATGAAGGAGCTCTAGCTACACATAAATATGTACTTGCCAACAGATCTCTGTATTTATCTGCCTGTCAGTGGGAGCAGACAGGTCACAGCTCTTTGATGGGCAAGAACTGCAGGTCAAAGCCGTGCTCTTGCTGCTGCGACCACCACTGTGATTGCTGTGGCTTTATCATTTGAATCCTGGAGGAGGCTAGGGGCAGCTTGTTAGCTGTTGTTCCAGCCCAACCTGGGCAGTTAGTCTGGTCATCGACATAATTAGAGAGATTTTTTAAATGTTGACTGCCAGTGTTGCGGTGGCCAATGTTGTTGTCGTTGAGGATGGACTCTTAAAAACCATGGTCACCCACCATGGATCATCTTTCGATTGTGCCTCAAGGGCCCACACGTCTCTGCTGTCTCCTGGCACTGTGTTGCTGCTCTGAGGCTGTCTGATGCTCCTGGATTCTGCCTGTCAAGTGTATTTCCTGCTGCAGGCTGCACCACTCACTGCCTCTCAGCCTCTGCCCCACTCAGGAGACACACTGCCTCCCAATAGGAAAAATTACCGTGCATCAAGCTTCCTAATTCTAATAGTCTACTAAACTAGGTGCTTACTTTAGTAGCTGCCACACCCCTACAACTACATACATCATTGACTGTGGACTTCATCATCTCGGTATGAATATTCCTTGTGAGGAAAAAGATATTTTCCCCCCAAAATGAAAACATACTAATGATGGCAAACTGAATTTATGATTACTTTGTGTAGAACTGAGGAAAACAATCAAAGCAAACAAGTGTTTTTATCTAGGCCTGTTTCCCAGTTTAATTTGATAAAGGAAATTGTGCAATTCTTAATATAACTACAATACAACAGCAATTAACAGATATTCTCTATAGTCGCTGCCCCTCCTCTCATGCTTATATAAGGGCATAGACCGTTCTTTTCCCCAAAATTCAATTTTGCTCAAGATTGTGGCATTATTGTAAAAGAAGTGATGGGAGTATTTTGGGTTTTTTAGTTGGTCTGTGCAGTATCCATTTAACGAAATCTGACTGAAAGATACAAGAAGTGAGCTCATTTGAGACAGTGTTTGCTGATTTTGCCTTTCTAGAATGTAGGTAGGAAAACAGGAGAGTTAGTCTCAGGGAAAATTTAGAAAGAAATAGACTGTCTTATCAAAGAGAAGAGATGATATGAAAAGGGCCTGTTTCTATATGTCAAAAAGATATATGACAGATGTTTCACTGAATAGGAGGAAAGGGACTGGGTTCAAATGTAGAACTTCCTTTTCCTAGTCATTTTTATTTCATATGCCTTCCTCATTATTATTCTTAATATCTATGCAAAGACAGGCTGATTTTTCTGAATATCATCTTCAGCAGGGTAAAAATTAATTTGATCAACCAGACAGACAGACAGTGAACTAAAAATGGGGGGCGGAGGGGGAAAGGAGTCCTATATTCTATTAAAGTATGTTGCCTGAGCAAAAGCTTGTTTACAAAAATAAATTAGGGATTGATTATTGGGAGTTGAGGGTTGCTGCTTTTGTGAGAATGAGCTAGGTAAGATCCCTGTTTGACCTTTCGCTGTTGCTAAAAGCCCTTAAAACTCTGTACATGTATCAAAGTCATGTTAAAGAACTTGTAAGTTCATGGCTTGCTATGAGTCTGCTGCTGCTGCTGCTGCTAAGTCACTTCAGTCGTGTCTGACTCTGTGTGACCCCAGAGACGGCAGCCCACCAGGCTCCCCCGTCCCTGGGATTCTCCAGGCAAGAACACTGGAGTGGGTTGCCATTTCCTTCTCCAATGCATGAAAGTGAAAAGTGAAAGTGAAGTCGCTCAGTTGTGCCCGACTCCTAGCGACCCCATGGACTGCAGCCTACCAGGCTCCTGCGTCCATGGGATTTGCCAGGCAAGAGTACTGGAGTGGGGTGCCATCGCCTTCTCCGCCTACACTTGCTTAAAAGGCACAACAGAAACATTGAAATGGGACAATTCATTAGGAATGAAGAATTTTCTAGCTGCTGTGGCAAAGGTTTGTCTAGGACATTGTTTCCCCAGACATCCCTGATTCTAAGAATCATCAGAGTCACCTGTGAAATATACCCATTGTTTGGGTCTTCCCTCCCCCGAGCCAGACCTAGAGAATTCAGGAACTTCCGTGGAGTGACCTTGGCATTTGTATCTGAAGCAAGAAACCCAGTTAATGCTTATGATCAAGGAATTTTGGGAAACACTGCTCTGAGATTTTTTTTCAGAACATATAAAGAGGTGGGAATGATGATCTTATATACATACTTCTTATGTTCTTCCCAAGATTTGAGAGGCATTTCAAGAAAGTAAAAGAGAGCCTTTCTTTAGGCCAGTGATTTTTTAGCATCTTTTGTCTCTCCTTGTCCCTCCATATCAGTGACCTTAAGACTTTGTATCCCTCTTTTCCGCATCCCTCAGACCTACCTAATAAATGAAATAAAAGTCCTTAGGTTAGGAATTTGGAGTTTGAATTCTAGTTCTGGCTGGAACTCAGAGCTCTGTGACCTTGCCCCTTCTTGTCACTTTTTTTTTATATTATAATAATGATGAGCTTGCACAAAATGTTCTTTGTGAACTATACCAGCTCTACATTGTTACAAACATGAAATAACCTCTTTAATTTTGTTTGGGGACCATATATGATGACTTCTGAGCTTAATGGGAATGTGTATTCAGGTTTAGACATATCCCTAAGTTTTATTTACAGATTTGTTACCTATTTCTGAAATCAAATTGAGTTATGATTTAATCTAAAATAATAAACTCTTTGGAAAATTTTTCTGCTTCTGACAGAAGTGTCTTCCATGGGAACCGTTGACAAGGGTTTGTCATATTGACAGCCACATGATGGATACTGATTTGTTAAAAGAGTAAGGGAGGGTATGAGTGAATGAATGAACAACGTGTTCTTCATGCTGACACTTTCAAGTTCATGGGGGCAAGGATGGTTATACTCTTCAGCTAAACATCGGGAGACTGGCAGTCAAAATAATTTTTTAAATACCTATACATGTCCATGACTTAGGGTTGCTACAAAGCTAAAGAGAAAGTCCTTAGCTGGAGATAACAATAAAAGTAGGAAAGAAAACAGAATGTGGCTTGAGTTTCAAAGGTGAAGACAGAGAAGCATAGCTGTAGAGGTATACACTTCCTGAGCTCCCTTGTCGGCTCAGCGTGTCCTCAGTGTAAATACACGTGTGACAGTGGCCTCTGTGCTCGTTCACACTTCAGAGAAATCCTCAGTTTCCTTTTCTCCCTCCATTTTAGCAGTGGGCAGCCTGCAACCTTTTGATCAAGTTGACTTTGTACGTTACATGACTGAACTCTGCTATGCCAAACATCCTTGAGGAAGTTGACATTTGTGTACTTTGAAAGAAAAAAAAAAAAGAAAAGTGAATCCCAACTGCTTCCTCCTGCCCTTTTGATTAAGAGAACGGTAAGTCAGCAGGAGAGGTGCTGCTTTTAACAAGCAGGGGTGTGCAGAACTGATTGGTATCTTTCTTTGAAAAAAAGTAGAAAAGATTGATGTTAAACAACACTAATCAGAGTTGATTACAGGGACTGAATGAATTCATTGATGGGAAAGAGCCATGGTTCCAGAGACAACAAATGAGATTAGATAAAAGTCAGGGGAATAGTATTTGGAATAGTTCTGCTCATCTCTGACAACCAGGAATCAGAGCCCTAGCCCTCTAACCACTCCTTGGAATAGACTTATCTGTACACCAAGTACACTTCTCAGCAGGGAATGCTCTTCTTGCTGAGTTTTGCATGGCTGACTCTTCATTCAGGTCTCAGCCTTCCCTGATCATCTTATCTAAAGTGGTACTTCCATCACAACCTGGGTGAGCTCTACCCACCCCTGAAGCCTCATTTCCTGCTATTTCCAAGTGCTACCCAGAACTCTGTCTGGAGCCACCTGCAGTTCCCTGCATAGACTCTGTTTTGCCTTTTTCTGAAATTTTTTTTTCTGTTGCCTCTACCTGTGTCCCTTTCCACCTCACCTCACTAAAAGTCAGTGTCCCGTACCTCTGTTTTCCCATGGTGATTTGTACTTAACTCGTTTATAGCAGGCATCACCCCATGTCATAATTATTTGCATATTTATTTTACATTCGCAACAATAGACCAAAATATTTGAGGGCAAGTACTGTATCCTTTGGAGAAGGAAATGGCAACCCACTCCAGTAGTCTTGCCTGGAGGATCCCATGGACTGAGGAGCCCGGTGAGCTAAAGTCCAAAAGGTTGCAAAGAGTCGGACCTGACTGAGCGACTGCGCACACACACACGCTGTATCCTTTGGCCTGCCCTGGTGGCTCAGAGGTGAAGAATCTGCCTGCAGTGCAGGAGCTGCAGGAAGCATGGGTTCGATCCCTGGGTTGGGAAGATCCCCTGGAGGAGGAAATGGCAACCCACTCCAGTATTCTTGCCTGGAGAATCCCATGGACAGAGGAGCCTGGTGGTCTACAGTCCATAGGGTCACAAAGAATCGGACACAACGGACGCGATTTGGTATGCACGCCTGCACTGTATCCTTCATCTTTGTACCTTTCAGATCAGATCAGTCGCTCAGTCGTGTCCAACTCTTTGTGACCCCATGAATCGCAGCACGCCAGGCCTCCCTGTCCATCACCAACTCCCAGAGTTCACTGAGACTCACGTCCATCGAGTCAGTGATGCCATCCAGCCATCTCATCCTCTGTCGTCCCCTTCTCCTTCTGCCCCCAATCCCTCCCAGCATCAGAGTCTTTTCCAATGAGTCAACTCTTCGCATGAGGTGGCCAAAGTACTGGAGTTTCAGCTTTAGCATCATTCCTTCCAAAGAAATCCCAGGGCTGATCTCCTTCAGAATGGACTCGTTGGATCTCCTTGCAGTCCAATGGACTCTCAAGAGTCTTCTCCAACACCACAGTTCAAAAACATCAATTCTTTGGCGCTCAGCCTTCTTCACAGTCCAACTCTCACATCCATACATGACCACAGGAAAAACCATAGCCTTGACTAGACGAACCTTTGTTGGCAAAGTAATGTCTCTGCTTTTGAATATGCTATCTAGGTTGGTCATAACTTTCCTTCCAAGGAGTAAGCGTCTTTTAATTTCATGGCTGCCCTTTAATGTTAGCAAAATACCCAGAATGTACTGGATGTTTTACTAATGAAGAATCAATCAATACTCTCTACTTACCTACCTCATTGTTTTAAAATAATTGCCTAAAATAAATAACAGAACACAGAGGAAGACATTTCTACCCAGAATGGATAACCCACTGGTTACCTGTTTACCAAAATAGCTAATGACCCAAAGGAATTAGGAAATCAAAGTTAGGAGTGTAACCCTGCTTTTTTCTGTGATCTCTGGGTTCTTCCAAATAGCAGTCTGACTAAAATATGAGGAAATCTTTAGGGAAATGGGTTGTTGGACTACTATTATAATTTCTGACTAGTGAATGAATGTGTTGCTTATTTGACAAAAAATTAGGCTGCTTCTATTGAATTTATTATTAATTATAATGCACTGATTATATAAGCTTCCAAAGTATTCAGCATACATCATCAGCCTAATGCTATATTCTGTCTCATGTTAATAAACTCATGGCTACTTTCAGTGCTCAGACTTCACCTGAGCATTTTAGAATCTTGATAAATATTATCAGATGAATATATTACACTCATTATTTTCAATAATCTCATACATATAAACTCCTAGAGGAATGTGTTTTCTTTTACTTTTATAGTAACAAGTGGATTACCAGATCTTTTCCACTCAACACATGGAAAGTAGAACATATTGGGAATCACGCCAGGCTTTTAGATGGGATTTGTCCCAACAAGTTCACGGTTGAAGCATTTTATGGCATTTTAGATTTTTACTAATACCTCTATTGGATTTAGGAAGGAGCAGGTGTCTAATAATATCATAAGAAAGCTACAGAGCTAGGGAGGGAAGAACCTAGAGCATTTTATGATTCAAGGTGATACAGTCCCAGGGATGCTGAACACTGGCCACATTTGCCATTGGCTACACCAGTGGCTAAAAGATGGGGGAGCAAGGGAACCCTTTTGCCATAGCTAAGACACTTTCATTTTCACTTTTATATGAGATTATTCTTGAATTAGCCATCTCACATATTTCAGTGCATTTTCAATGCAGTTCTCAATCTTGCATTCTTCAGTATATCTTGGAGATCTTTTCATATCAGTACATAGAGAGCTACATTAATCTTTTATTCAGTTGCACAGTATTCCATTATGTAAATGTATCATAGTTTATTGTACCAGTTCCTATTTATAAACAGTTTTTGTCATTTCAAACAATGCTCCAGTGAACAACCTTGTACATAAATCGTTTCATAGATGTGCAGATTTTTTGCAGGATAAATTCTCAGAAGTAGAATTGTTGGTCAAAGGATTACATGCATCTTAAATTTTGAGAAATTTTACCAAATGGATCTCGACAGGGGTTGTATTGCTGAGTACTCCCATTGGCAATATATGAAAGTGCCTTTTTACTCCCAGCCTCAACAAAGTAGTATTTTTTTAAATTTTGGATTTTTGCCAATTGTATAGGTAAAAGATGATATCTCACTGTATTTTCAATTTGCCTTTTCCTTATTATGAGTGATGCCAAGAATCTTTTAATATGTTTTAATGATTTTGGTAACTGTTTTTTATAGGCACCTATTTACCTTTTGTCTTTTCTTTTGATTAGGTTCTTGATCTTTTTTTTATTGACTTATTGCTATTTTTTTCTATATGAGTTGCAAATATTTTTCCCAGTTTTTTTTAATTACTTTGCTTATGAGATATATATTTTTGCCATACAGAACTTTGCTTTTAATATAATCAGATTTACCAATCTTTTCTATTATGGCTTCTAGATACCGAGTCAGGTAAACAGTCCTTCCCCTGCCAAGATTATGAAAGGATTTGTCAGTGTTTTCTATTGACACTTTGATAGTTTAGATTTTTGTATTGAAAATGAAATCTATTGAATGATATTTCTAATCCAAAAGATATTTTCAGAATAAAAGAGGACCTAGGAAGGAAAAGCCATAATGTTCCAGAGCTTGATAAGCTGTGGTTGACCTGCTATTATTTGCATGTGCTGTGTGTGCTGCACTTAGTCACTCAGTCGTGTCCAACTCTTTGCCACCCCATGGACTGTAGCCGCTGTCCATGGGGATTCTACAGGCAAGAATATTAGAGTGGGTTGCCATGCCCTCCTCCAGGAAATCTTCCCAACCCAGGGATCGAACCCAGGTTCCCCGCATTACAGCCAGATTCTTTACCATCTCAGTCATCAGAGAAACCCCAAAATACTGGAGTGGGTAACCTGTCCCTTCTCCAGGAGAGCTTCCTGACCCAGGAATGGAACCAGGGTCTCCTGTGTTGCAGGCAGGTTCTTTACCAGCTGAGCTACCAGGGAAGCCCATCATTTGCATTGTATACTAAATCTCATTCCTCTCTTCCAGGGGCTTCTCTGGTGGTTCAGAGGGTAAAGAATCTGCCTGCAATGCAGGAGACCTGGGTTCGATCCCTGAGTTGAGACGATCCCCTGGAGAAGGAAATGGCAATCCACTCCAGTATTCTTGCCTGGAGAATTCCATAGACAGAGGAGCCCAGTGGGCTGCCGTCCATAGAGTCACAAAGAGTCAGACACGACTGAGTTACTAACACTTTCATTTTCTTCCAAAAGCATCAATATAATTACTATGAAAAGGCCAATCTGTATTTTAAAAGGAAAATTAAGAATAGCCATGTTTAGCCTTTCAAGGTCTTCACCTTTCTTCTTTCTGGATTGCTGTTTGTTTCTTTGTTTCTGTGAGAAAGCCATGTTCTAGCAGAGGCTACAAGCTAATGACATTATTTATTGGTTCAAATTCTAGTATCCTATGCAATTCAGCACTAAAATCTTATTAATTATGAATTACAAGCTGGTATAAAATCATGCATAGAACCTAGCCCCTAGAGTCAAAAGTCCTGAATTGATCTGCTGTACCCCAAAGCATCTCTCCTTGCTATGATTTCCATCTGCAGTCAATGAAAAGAATGAAATTGTTACTTCAAAAACAGTAAAAAAGCAAATGGATAAAATTTTAAAATATGTTCTATAGAAAATTAGTTCATGAAGTCATTAGCTGATGATATTTTCAAATGATACAGCATATGAATTTTTTGAGGGAAGTTTTATGTAGAAAACTTTATTTTCCCACACTCCAGTTAGTATTGGCTCACCATCTTCTATATTTACCTTCATTTTCAAAACTGGTCTTTCAACAAGTATCTGTCTTCGATACTGGCATTACAGCAGTGAACAAAACAGACACATACCAAAAAAAAAATTCGTCTTCAAAGTGCTAATAGTTGGAGGAAAAGGGCAGAAAATAAACAAATACATGCAAAATATAAAGCATATCAGAGGACTGAAAGTACTATAAAGAACAAGAAAGCGAGAGGGGGAAAGGAAGTACTAGGAAAGGGGTGTTTCTTGGATGACTAAAGTCAAAGAATCCTACACATTTAGCAATAAACTTTGAAGGATATGTGAGGATATCTTAAAGTTCCAAATACATTGAAATGACCTTCTGTATCATAGAAAGAACCAGAGCTAAACATACGTAAGTAGCAAATTATGTATGAACATATTAGCTCTATTCAAGTTCAGCTTATGTCAAACTTGTCTACAGACATCTCACATGTGCCTAAGTTACTCAGCTCTCCCGTTGAAGCCAGATTCATCAGCTTTTAGCCAACGCTGTAGAATTTATTGGGCTTCCCTGGTGAGTCAGATGGTAAAGAATTCACTTGCAATGCAAGAGATCTGAATTCAATCCCTGGGTTGGGAAGACCCCCTAGAGAAGGGAATGGCAACCCACTCTACTATTCTTGCATTTTATTATTGAGAATGAAGGACCAATGTCAATGTGATTAGGCGCGGGTAAGATTCTTGTTTAAGTCAAATGATATGATTAATCTTAATAGATGGAACCTTAGCAGAAATAAGACTCAATAGCTATGAGGACCTTTTCTCTACTACTAATGTAGCATCTCCCCCATGGAACCCCAAACCTCAGGGTCTGTGATATAGTAAATACTGTCTATTAAAATTATAATGCTTCTGAGTTGTTTACTGAACTTCCTTCAGGTGTAGTTTATTGACAGAATGATGTTCTTTGGTTGTCACTCAAGTTCCCCTGTGATCTAGCCCTAATTTGCCTAAATATTACCAGTTTATTTCTTGCTACTCTCTTTCACAGACCAAATGATTTGCTTTTCCCAATGATGACCTTTTTTGTTCATACAATTTATTCTTCTTGAAATGATTTATTTTCCCTTTGTATACTTTGAAATCCCATCTATCCTTTAACACCTGGTTTAAAGGATTTTCTATGTGAAATCTCTTTCCTTAACCATTTCTTAAGGTCACTTCTCATATATTTTGTCAAGCCAGCTATCTACTATTTATTTATTTATCTATCGATTGATTGATTGATCAATCATCTATCTATATACCCATCCCCTAAGGTGTTTAATATTTTTATATACTGAATAAATGGATGAATGGTAAAATGGGGGGATAGAGGAGTGATGTGGGAAAATGAACAAGCAGTAAAATAAAAGTGGTCCTGAGTAGATCCCATAGTCTTATGAAAAATATTAAATAAAATATAAATGAGCCTTGTTTTAATTGATCTAGAACTGATCTAGAATTGATCTAGTGAGTCTGTCTGGTGGCTTCCAAGCTGCTATCATATGTGCTGCTGTTGCTGCTAAGTCGCTTCAGTCATGTCCGACTCTGTGCAACCCCATAGATGGCAGGCTACCAGGCTCCTCTGTCCCTGGGATTCTCCAGGCAAGAATACTGGAGTGGGTTGCCATTCTCTTCTCCATATGTAAGGTAATCTGAAACAAGGTTCCCTTTTAGAAATTAAGAATACTTATAGCTGATGTATGGAGAAGGCAATGGCACCCCACTCCAGTACTCTTGCCTGGAAAATGCCATGGGCGGAGGAGCCTGGTAGGCTGCAGTCCATGAGGTCGCAAAGAGTTGGACACGACTGAGTGACTTGACTTGCACTTTTCACTTTCATGCATTGGAGAAGGAAATGGCAACCCACTCCAGTGTTTTTGCCTGGAGAATCCCAGGGACGGGGGAGCCTTGTGGGGTGCCGTCTATGGGGTCTCATAGAGTTGGACACGACTGAAGCGGCTTAGCAGCAGCAGCAGCATAGCCGATGTATCTGATGTGACTTCCCTGGTGGCCCAATGGCTAAGACTCCACACTCATATCTAAACTACCTCATAAGAGTGCAGGCTCTGCTGACCTCTCTCACTTGATACCCATTGGTATGCTGAGGTTGGATCTTGTTTCCTACCTGAGCTCTAAAGATAATGCATTTAATAAGGCTTCCGTGCCTTTGATTAGTTGAATCTGATGCTTTCAAACATCACAGCTTTTCCTAAGATCTGGGCAGCACGTGGTTTATTTTTTAAATTCCATTCTTTCTGAATATTTTCCACATGTAAAAGATGTGCTGAGAAAATTAAGGCATTGATATGACAGTAAGTCCTGGTACCTCAAGAAAAGGCAAGTACTGAGATACAGCCAGTTGTTAGAAGTGAACTGTGGGAGCATGTAGTTTGGCCTCAGTTAGTAACATGACACACTCATATCTGATGAGACTACAAGGAGAAAATAGCACTCCAAGCCCAGAGTCAGGTTTAGTTATGATTTGAAGGTGAAGTCAGTACTATTTAAAGTTTCATTTTATTTATAGGACTCACTAGTAAGTGTAGGGTTTCCAAAAAAGTAGAAGACATAGTTTCTGACCCAGAAGCCTTTCAAAATAATAAACATGAGGAAGCGAATGCAAATATTATTAATACATATGACTGAAACTTCTAACTAAACATTCAGAGAAAGTAGGGCACTAACAAATTTACGTAATTGGAAATCTCAAGTTAAAGGGAATTTCTAACTGTTCTGTACCATGTGTGAGATAGGGCCATCAGGAGAAATACTGTTGCTTACAAATTCCATTGGGCCTCATCACCAGACAAAGGAAAAGAAGGAAAACATCTCAGAAAACTGCTAGAGTAACTAAGCTGAGAAATTACTAGACCAAGGAGGCTGAGGAGAGGGAGATAAGAGAATCTAGAAAGTGCTGCCAACATACAGACTGCTCCCATTATGACTTTCATAGACCCAACCTCTACCTGAACCCCTGCCTTACATCAAGGCTTCCTCTCAATCTGTTATGAGTCTTTTTTTCTATGATTTTATAATGCAATTGCTCTGTGATTTGATAATAGAAGTTAAGCCTATACATTTTCATAATCACCTTCTCTAGAACACATCCATTATGCAAAGGAGGGAAACTTGTACAGCAATAATGATGATGTTTTATTTTAGGTGTACTAAGTGCTCTCACTTATATTATCTCATTTGGTCCTCACAATAAACCTCTGAGGTAGATGCTATCAATTTTAGAGGCGAGGAAAATGGAGTTCTAGAGAAATTTTATAACATTTTATCTGAGGCTCTCTTTCTCTCTCTGTCTCTCCTACACACACACACACACACACACACAGTTTTAGAAAGATAATGAAGAGAGAAGAAAACTCTGGGCATGATTTGTACCTGTGAGTAAGGAGTCACATAAATCTAATCTGGAAAATAGTCTTAAGTAAGGTTTGAAATCAGTCTGGTATAGATTTGAGTCTTCATCTGCTTCTTACTAGATTTGTGACACTTGGCAGTTTTTCAATATTCTTGAATCTGAGATTTTTCATCTGTAATAAAGGAATAATAATAATAACCAAAAGGAGTATTTTAAAAATTAAATGAAATAACTGTAAGTAAACTTTGGAGAAGGAAATGGCAACCCACTCCAGTGTTCTTGCCTGGAGAATCCCAGGAGTGGCTGAGCCTGGTGGGCTGCCATCTATGGGGTCGCACAGAGTCGGACACGACTGAAGCGACTTAGCAGCAGCAGCAGCAGTAAGTAAACTGCCTAACCCACAGAAAGCAATCAATGGAAGTTACCCATAATAAAGATAGTGATTATCAGTCTTTTCTTATTTTCAAGAACAGCAACAATGAAGGTGGAAGATGCTTAAATTTGTAGAGAGGAGGATAAAGTACTTAAAGGATATACAGTAACAGTAATACTCTAGTGTCTACATGGAAGAGAGGGTTAATACTCTTTTTCAGCAAATAAAAGTGTTGTAATCATTAGGTCAGTTGCTAAAAGAAAAAAAAAAGTATATCACCTCTATGTCTGTGTTCTTCCTTCACTTTTCAAGATCTTATAAGGCCAGATATCTTTCAGAGAAGCATCTCTGGTGTGTTCGGGAGAACAGAGCATTTCTGAGTCCTCCAGAAATGATTTAAGTGCAGATATTACAATAATTGTGGGGCATCATGAGGTCCCCTCAGCTCCAACTCTGTGAAGATCAGGAGGTGGCACAGGTATCACACTTTTCAGAGAGCAATACCAGATGAAGGAAGACCTGTGAAATTTTGAGAAGTGTCACATATAGCTTATGCTGCTCCAAGAATGTCCTAGAAATTAAAAAAAAAAAAAAAAAAGTGTGGTATTGGAGGGTGTCCAGGGAGCTATAGAGCAAAACATCTCCTGAAACTCTTTTGGGTCCCTCTCCCTAAAAGAATGAAAAGGATCCTTCTTAATTTCTAAAGTAGAACAGAGAAGAGACTTTGCAAACTGGACACAACCCAGCAAAAATTCAACAGTGGTTACTGTTGGGTCAGAGAATTATATGCTTTTTTTTTTTTACTTTATTTATGCATTTTTAGTGCTTTCAAATTTCCTATAACTAACCTGAATTACATTTACATAATTTATTTTGAAGATTTTTTTAGTTCCTATATTGTTTTTTAATACAGAGAAAAACAAGGAAGAAGTTCTCTCATAACTTTGCACTCAGATATCCTTATTGGCATTAATTTTTTAATTGAAATAGAATTGATGTACAATATTATGTAAGTTATAGGTGTATATTATAGTAATCACAGCTTTTAAATGTTATAACCATTTATAGTTATAAAATGTAGGCTACATTCCCTGTGTACAATATATCCTTGTAGTTTATTTTATACTAATCATTTTTACCTCTTAATTCCCTACCCCTTTTTGCCCCTACCCCTTCTTTCTCCCCACTGGTAACCCCAGTCTCCACTAGTTTGTTCTCTATATCTGAGTATTCCTTTTTGTTTTATTCACTAATTGCATTTTTTAGATTCCACATATAAGTGATATTATAATCACAGGATTTGCCTTTCTCTCTGACTTGTTTCGCTTAGCCTAATGCCCTCCAAGTCTGTCCATGTTGTTGCAGATGGCAAAATGTCTTTCTTTTTATGACTGAGCAGTATTCCACTGTGTAGCCATGTATATAATATACACATAATGTATATACATGCCATATGTTCTTTCTTTATTTCTTGATGGACACTTACGTTATCTCCATATCTTGCCAATTATGACAAATGCTATGAACATTGAGATGCATTTATCTTTTCAAATCAGTGTTTTTGTTTTTGTCAGATATATACCCATGAGTCAAATTGCTGGGTCATATGATAGTTCTGTTTCTAGTTTTTTGAGAACCCTCCGTACTGTTTTCCACAGTGGCTGCACCAATTTACATTTATACCAACAACATATTAGGGTTCCCTTTTCTACACATCCTCTCCAGCATTTGTTATTTGTGTTCTTTTTAGTGATAGCCGTTTTGACAGGTATGAGATGATATCTCATTGTGGTTTTGATTTGCATTTCCCTGATGATTAACAATGTTGAGCAGCTTTTCGTATGCCTATTGGTCATCTTCATGTGCTCTTTGGAAAAATGTCTATTCAATTTTATACCCATTTTTTTGTTATAATCAGGTTTGTTGTGTATGTGTGTGTGTGTATGTGTTGAGTTGTATGAGTTGCTTATATACATTGCATATTAATCCCTTATTGGTTGTATCATTTGCAGATATTTTCTCCCATTCAGTAGGCTGTCTTTTCATGTTGTTGATGATTTCCCTCTCGGTGCAAAAGCTTTTAAGTTTAATTAGGTCCAATTTGTTTAGTTTTGTTTTTTATTTTATTTACTTTAGGAGACAGATCCAAAAATCATGCTACTGCAATTTATGTAAAAGAGTGTTCTGTATATGGTTTCCTCTAGGAATTTTATAGTATCTGGTCTTACATTTAGGTCTTTAATACATTTTGAATTAATTTTTGCTTATGGTGTTACAGAGAATGTTCTAATTTCATTTTTTTACATGTAGCTGTCCAGTCTTCCCAGCACTTTGGCATTAATTTTTAAACATGTTGAAAAATGAATAATTGAAAAATATCTGTTGTTCAGTCACTAAGTCATGTCCAGCTCTTTGCATATCCAGCTCTTCGCAAGTCCATGAATTGCAGCACACTAGGCTTACGTGACCCACTCCAGTGTTCTTACCTGGAGAATCCCAGGGACGGGGGAGCCTGGTGGGCTGCCGTCTATGGGGTCACACAGAGTTGGACACAACTGAAGCAACTTAGCAGCAGTAGCAGGCTTACCTGTCCTTCACTATCTCCCAGCATTTGCTCAAACTCATGTCTCTTGAGTCAATAATGTCATCCAACCATGTCCTCCTCTCCTCCCCTTGCCATCAGTCTTTCCCAGCATCAAGTAAAGTTCTCCTCACCCCTCCAATCTTAAGTGTCTCAACATCCTCCCCACAAACAGTATTTATGTATATGCCACTTTGTACCTATATGTGTCCTCATGTTATTCATACAAGAGAGACTATATAGTATATGTCTTGTATCTTGTCATTTAGCATATAAATCTACTTCATTCTCTTTAACACCTTCATGGTATTCCTTGTAGGGGTATACCACAGGTGTTTAATTAGTTGCTAAATATTTGAGGATGATTATTATCAATACTTTTATAATCAGAAAAATTTAATGCCCATTTTTACATATTTGCTAGACCTTAACCTAGAGTAAATCAAAATCTCTCTCTGCTTATTACACAGTCACAGGAGGAAGAATGACAGTGTGTGTATGCGTATTTGTATGAACATGATAGAGATAGTTGTCTTGACCCATAATTTTACAGTATAAAATGTTAGAATGGCCAGAGGTAAGGTAGAAAATGTCTCTGTGATTCTGGCTGAATTGTGGCCTCACATGGAAGTTGGCAGACTTTTTGAGAGCTTTGATACAGTCACTGATTACAGTATCTGAGATTTTACAGCATTTTCCACTTGAGTTAAAGCTAATTTTGTCTTCAAAATAAAAGACTTCAAAAACACAGAAAATAATTATTTTTCTCATGGAAGGAACTCATTTTATCTCCTATCATAAAAAGAAAAGCACTAAGAAGTGATAGAAAAGTTGATACAAAAACAAAACTCCTTTAGCATATTTGAGCTGTGGAACTTGATTCTTCAAGTAACTTCTAATGTCCCTGGTACCCAAGAAAGAGAGAATCAATGAAGAAAAGTAATCCACTAATATATCAAGACTTACTATGATGCTAGTAATGAAGCAAGTGACGCTATTCAAAACCACACTGCTGCAGGTTAAAAAAAAAAAATTACCCACGTGCTTTTGAAAAGGAGGAAGAATTTTGTTTGTGGGCATTGGCATGATTGCTCTATGTAAAATGTGAAGATTGCACAACTCTAATATGGAAAAGTAAATGCACAAGCAAACCATGTTCTAACTATTCTAATCTGGAAAATGTGGTTGCTTTTAATGACACAGTGCATCAAGGTCAAGGGAAGGTGCCCTCAGCAGATGGGAGACTTTCAAAGTGAAAAAGCTTCATTTACATTTAAAATGTATTGAGTTACACATGATTTCTAAGGAACACTTGGTTGTTCTAGTTATAACCCTGGCTCATTTCTGTTATCATGTGTCCAGTAACTGACTTACCTCATATATTTCCCTGGTAGATGTTTTCTGTGGAAAGTCAGGGAGAGAGAGGTAAAGAAAGAAAGTATTCCTCAATGTCTTGTTATAAACTCAGGTGTCATTGCTTTCAGTAGGCCTCTGGAAAGGAGACTGTCAGAGGACACATCTGTGCCTTGGCGAAAAACAAATTTCATGGTACCTTGACTTTTAACCTCTAATATACATAGAGAACAGCTTAGAAGTTGTTCTGATGTTTATTTGTACCCATGGTTCCCTGATTTTATGTTCCTTTGTTTTATTTTGAATTTTTCAACATTGAGTTCTGCAATATTTACATTTGAGCTATGTTTTGTTCAGAAATAGTTTGTTGAAGCTATTCTTTATCATGTATCTCCCTTAACTTTTTAAAAACACAATGAAATTATTCACGGTGATTTAGCATTTGGTAACACAGAATGCCTGCAGAAGGCTTGATCTCATCCTTTGTAAGGCTCTTTAGAGATGAGATGCCACATCTCATGTCAATGGTTTAAAACTGATTTTATTCTTTTTCTTCTTATCCTGCTTCCCATTCTGTGTTCTTTCTTCTTGTCCTTCCTTTCTCTCTCCCGGTTTCATGAAAATTCATTTATCTGTGACATTTAAAGACTCTGTCTGAGAGGTGTCTGGAGCTGTGGCCGGCTGTGTACATCAATAGTTTCTCAGAATCTGGCACTCTGTCAATATTTGGGGGCCTATGTAACCGCACTTAAATGTAGAGCCTGCCAGCTATCAAGCTCTTAGTGTCTCAGTAACGAGTCCAAATGAGTGGATATTAGCATGTCAAATCTTTCACAACTGGCAACACTTGGTAGACAGTATATGGGCATCTTGCATTAGCCCTCTGCACTTTCCTGTTTCCTTCATTTATACGATGTCATTTTCCCCTCTATGTACAAAAAGAGGAATCTAAAATGATTGCTAAAATGAAACTGAAGTCAACAGCATTGTTGCACAGTCTTGATTTGGTGGGTTTTATAGACAGACTTACAATGGTTCCACTTAACAATTTTTTGACTTTACAATGGTGCAAAAGCAATATATATTTAGTAGAAACGTTACTTTGAATCTTGAATTTTGATCTTTTCCTGGGCTAATGATATGCAATACAACACACTCTCCTGATGGTGGGTGTGGCAACGAACCGCAGTTCCCAATCACCCACACAGTCATGAGGGTAAACAAGTGATATGCTTACAACCATGATGTACCCACACAACCATTCTGGTTTTCACTTTCAGTGCAGTATTCAGTAAATGATATGAGATATGTTCAACACTTTATTGTAAAATAGGCTTTGCATTAGATGGTTTTGGCCTAACTGTAGGCTAATGTGTTTTGAGCATGTTTAAGGTAAACTAGGCATAAACTGTGACATTCAGTAACCAGGTGTATTAAATGCATTCCTTACTTAAGATATTTCCAATTTATGATGGGTTTATCAAAATGTAACTCCATCATAAGTCAAGGAAGATCTGTATATAGCTATATACTTTGGCCACCTGATGCAAAGAGCTGACTCATTTGAAAAGACCCTGATGCTGGGAAAGATTGAGGGCAGGATAAGGGGACGACAGAGGATGAGATGGTTGGATGGCATCACTGACTCAATGGACATGGGTTTGGGTGGACTCCGGGAGTTGGTGATGGACAGGGAGGCCTAGCATGCTGTGATTCATGGGGTCGCAAAGAGCCAGACACGACTGAGCGACTGAATTGAACTAATATATACATATATATATATAGGTGATGTGGAGAAGGTGATGGCACACCACTCCAGTACTCTTGCCTGGCAAAACCCATGGATGGAGGAGCCTGGTAGGCTGCAGTCCATGGGGTCGCTAGGAGTCGGACACGACTGAGCGACTTCCCTTTCCCTTTTCACTTTCATGCATTGGAGAAGGAAATGGCAACCCACTCCAGTGTTTTTGCCTGGAGGATCCCAGGGACGGGGGAGCCTGGTGGGCTGCCGTCTATGGGGTCACACAGAGTCGGACACAACTGAAGCGACTTAGCAGCAGCAGCAGCATATAGGTGATGCACTTTTACTGTATTTTAGGTGTTTCTTTTTGCTTAGGTTATGATGTTTCAACCAGAATTGTTGTTGCCATTTTATGGTAGAAATGCATATATGTAGTTGTCCCTTCATCTCCATGAGGGATTCTTTCCAGGACCCCTACAAATACCAAAATTCACAGATGTCCAAGACTCTTCCATAAAATAGCATCCATGGATGTGGAAAGCAGACTGTATGTTGGGGCTTTCTAAGTAAAATCTTCCTAGACTATGTATCAACCTAGTGTGATAGAGATTTAGCTACATAGTGAAGAAATATTAATGATTTAGAGAGATAAGGTTGTTCTCTGGAACAAAAACTCTTTACAATTTCAAATGCTTCTTAGAGTCCACCCTACTGTACCAGTGAAATGGCCCATTTATGAACTGAATCATTAAAACAGTATTATGTCAACTTCGCCATGAACTGCCTTAGATAATAGCATATTGACCTTTCAGGGTTTGTAAGGGAGACCAATAATAAGGCAACACTATAGTTTCTAAACTATCATGTGCCCTCAACCCATGTGTAACCTGTCCATACCTTATAATGAAAATACTTCAAGAATCTGAACTGTAACAAAAGGAAATAGAAGATCTTGGAGATCTGCATAACTTTAGGCCATGCTCAGGTCAAATAATCCAGGTTTCCAGATAGCCAAGAGACTATCCTGAAGTTCCTGAAGCCCCTTGAGTGGGTCAGTACCATTACTTTTCCTTTTCCTTTAATCCATTGGACCAGCAATAAATTCTGCAGTTGAATGAATTCACCCAAGCTTCATGTAACTCACAGATCTTTCCCAGTCTGGATTTTCACTAAGTCCTTAACATTTGAGCATTTGCTTTCATGTGGGCTGCTATGATCTGTTATATACCGTAGAAGATTTTAGGGTGGTTCTTCTTGGAATTGAGAAAAGAAATGCTTAAGGAACAGCATTAGTGCAGTTTCAATATAACAACTGAAGATAAACTTAGGACTTCCAGGGCTTTTAGTTATACTTCAGAAAGGGAAATACACATATCTATTTGCCTAATAATTAGGAGTTATTTATAAGACTAAAAGTTCATTTTAACTCCAGGTTTTTTATGACATAATACAGAAGTCATCATTTTAATTCATTCAGTTGCCATCTTTGGTAGGAAAAAGTCCCTTGGGAGTTTGTATTGAACTAGACAGTGTGGATGGTCAAAGGAATGTCACAGGGGCTGCAACCACTAGAAATAATCTGGCAGTGTAAGGGTAAGCCTCAAAAAAAAAAAAACAAAAAAAAAAACACAATGGGCACAAAAAATGAAAGAATAGGAAAAAAAGAAAACATAGGTATACATGGATATGTAACATCCAATCCCCACATCAAGGCATTTGGTACTTTTCTTTCCAGTTCATTTACAATAGAATATCAGATCAGATCAGATCAGATCAGATCAGTCGCTCAGTCGTGTCCAACTCTTTGTGACCCCATGAATCGCAGCACGCCAGGCCTCCCTGTCCATCACCAACTCCCGGAGTTCACTCAGACTCACGTCCATCGAGTCAGTGATGCCATCCAGCCATCTCATTCTCTGTTGTCCCCTTCTCCTCCTGCCCCCAATCCCTCCCAGCATCAGAGTCTTTTCCAATGAGTCAACTCTTCGCATGAGGTGGCCAAAGTACTGGAGTTTCAGCTTTAGCATCATTTCTTCCAAAGAAATCCCAGGGCTGATCTCCTTCAGAATGGACTGGTTGGATCTCCTTGCAGTCCAAGGGACTCTCAAGAGTCTTCTCCAACACCACAGTTCAAAAGCATCAAGCATCAATTCTTCAGCACTCAGCCTTCTTCACAGTCCAACTCTCACATCCATACATGACCACAGGAAAAACCATAGCCTTGACTAGACGAACCTTTGTTGGCAAAGTAATGTCTCTGCTTTTGAAGATGCTATCTAGGTTGGTCATAACGTTCCTTCCAAGGAGTAAGCGTCTTTTAATTTCACGGCTGGAGTCACCATCTGCAGTGATTTTGGAGCCCAGAAAACTTAAGTCTGACACTGTTTCCACTGTTTCCCCATCTATTTCCCATGAAGTGGTGGGACCAGATGCCATGATCTTCGTTTTCTGAATGTTGAGCTTTAAGCCCACTTTTTCACTCTCCACTTTCACTTTCATCAAGAGGCTTTTGAGTTCCTCTTCACTTTCTGCCATAAGGGTAGTGTCATCTGCATAGCTGAGGTTATTGATATTTCTCCCAGCAATCTTGATTCCAGCTTGTGTTTCTTCCAGGCCAGCATTCCTCATGATGTACTCTGCATAGAAGTTAAATAAACAGGGTGACAATATACAGCCTTGACGAACTCCTTTTCCTATTTGGAACCAGTCTATTGTTCCACGTCCAGTTCTAACTGTTGCTTCCTGACCTGCATACAGATTTCTCAAGAGGCAGATCAGGTGGTCTGGTATTCCCATCTCTTGAAGAATTTTCCACAGTTTATTGTGATCCACACAGTCAAAGGCTTTGGCATAGTCAATAAAGCAGAAATAGATGTTTTTCTGGAACTCTCTTGCTTTTTCTATGATCCAGCGGATGTTGGCAATTTGACCTCTGGTTCCTCTGCCTTTTCTAAAACCAGCTTGAACATCTGGAAGTTCACGATTCACATATTGCTGAAGCCTGGCTTGGAGAATTTTGAGCATTACTTTACTAGCGTGTGAGATGAGTGCAATTGTGCGGTAGTTTGAGCATTCTTTGTCATTGCCTTTCTTTGGGATTGGAATGAAAACTGACCTTTTCCAGTCCTGTGGCCACTGCTGAGTTTTCCAAATTTGCTGGCATATTGAGTGCAGCACTTTCACAGCATCATCTTTCAGGATTTGGAATAGCTCAACTGGAATTCCATCACCTCCACTAGCTTTGTTCGTAGTGATGCTTTCTAAGGCCCACTTGACTTCACATTCCAGGATGTCTGGCTCTAGGTCAGTGATCACAGCATCATGATTATCTGGGTCGTGAAGATCTTTTCTGTACAGTTCTTCTGTGTATTCTTGCCATCTCTTCTTAATATCTTCTACTTCTGTTAGGTCCATACCATTTCTGTCCTTTATCAAGCTCATCTTTGCATGAAATGTTCCTTTGGTATCTCTGATTTTCTTGAAGAGATGCTTAGTCTTTCCCATTCTGTTGTTTTCTTCTATTTCTTTGCATTGATTGCTGAAGAAGGCTTTCTTATGTCTTCTTGCTATTCTTTGGAACTCTGCATTCAGATGTTTATATCTTTCCTTTTCTCCTTTAGTAACATGTATAACTTCTAATGAAGAGAGAAACATGCTCTCCTGCTTCTGTCTATACTTAGATATGTTTCTGTGGTCCCAGAGAGGAAGAAAAACAGCAATATGCCATACTAGTCACAAGATTTTTACACCACCAAAACCTCATCTCAAGACATATTAGAGAACATTTTCAAAATCTTCTATGGATGAGTTAGAAATGTGTCTTTAGTACTGTCAGTAAGACTCATCTGCTGGACTAAGAACTTACCCTCCTTTTGCTCTGAACTCAGAATTTTATGAGCATACATTGTTCTTTATTTATGTTCTTTATTGTATATTATGTGTTTAATGTTAGACACTAATCCTTTCTAGGGCAGAGCAAGAAACAGGAATAAGATGAGAACATAGGATTAGCCTTCAGAATTTATAGTTACGAACAGGAGGAATTTTGTTTTCTTTTGGATCATTTTTAGACATTCTTTGGAAATGTATTTGAAATTTGGTGGGCTATAATTTAGCCATCTCTTTTCATTAATAGTAAAATGTTCTCTTGCCTAAAGCAGGAAAGATTTGGGTTCTTCTTCCTTAGAAATCCCAGCAACTTCTTCAGCTCTTTTCTTTCCTGGTGTATATTTTGTTTACTCTCATAGAGTGACATGAGAACAAATGAGAACAGTGGGACCAAATTGCTGGGAATATGTCTGACCCTACTGCAGCATGAAAGACACATATATTACCTCTTCTGCCTTGGCTACCCCTGCCAAAAAAGACATAGCTGCCTGACTATATGGCTGTAATCAACTGAACAGTCGATAGGGTTGTTTAAAAGGTCTATCTTTTATACATATATATATATATATATATATGCTCTTTTTTAACTTCTTTCCCCATAGAGGCTATTACAGAGTATTAAGTAGAGCTCCCTCTATTATACAGTAGGTCCTTATTACTTACCTATTTTATATGTGGTAGTGTGTATGTGTCAATCCCAATCTTCTAATTTATCCTCCCTCTTTATCCCCCAGTGATAAGTTTATTTTCTACCTCTGTTACTCTATTTCTGTTTTGTAGATAAGTTCCTTTGTATATTCCACATATAAGCAGTATCATGTGATATTTGTCTTTCTGTGTCTAACTTATTCCACTCAATATGACAATCTCTACATCCATCTATGTTGCTGCAAATAGCATTATTTTGTTCTTTTTTCTGGCTGCGTAATATTCCATTGTAGATGGGTATCATATCTTCCTCTGTTGATGGTCATTTACTTTGTTACACACCTGAAATTAACACAACATTATAAATAAACTATACCCCAATAAAAATTGAAAAAAATAAAATCACATTATTAACCTAACAATCAAAATATAAAAATAAAACCTTTTTTTAATTAAAAAAAGTTTATCTTAACATAAATTCAAATCCATTCTTATTATGTAGATGAGCTTTGTTGATGCTTCCATGATGCCTTATTGCTAGGTACCGCTAAACTAGAGAACCACAACCCCCACCCCAAAAGGCAGCAGAAGTAAATGGCCCATCTAGTTCCAGCCACAAAGTTACCTTTATTCAGACATCTGCCCTCCTCTATTTTTGGCCAATAAACTGTCATTTTTATTTTTAGTTTATTAGTGACTGAATGGAGAAGGCAATGGCACCCCACTCCAGTACTCTTGCCTTGAAAATCCCATGGACGGAGAAGCCTGGTAGGCTGCAGTCCATGGGGTCTCAAAGAGTCGGACATGACTGAGTGACTTCCCTTTCACTTTTCACTTTCACGCATTGGAAAAGGAAATGGCAACCCACTCCAGTGTTCTTGCCTGGAGAATCCCAGGGACAGGGGAGCCTGGTGGGCTGCCATCTATGGGGTCGCACAGAGTCGGACACGACTGAAGCGACTTAGCAGCAGCAGCAGCAGCAGCGACTGAATGATTTTATAATGACTACTGCTTCTGCCTTCCTAAAAATCTGCTTGCTAACTTTTAACTCAAAGTAAGAGGTGTTATTATTACCAAAGGAGTGCTTTTCAGTACTCACCTTGAGATCTACTTTTCAAAAGGGTAGAGGGAGGGAAATAATACCAAATTTCTGAGAATATTTATGAGAATGGGGATCATTGCTTTTGAAAGCCACTGCTTTTGAAATAATCATATGTTCCTCCATAATGAAAGTGTTCTCTTACCCAATAATTATAAAGCAGTTTCTACTCATGTAATAGTGGCTCAGAAGTGACCTGCTTAACTAGCAGTCATGGACCCAGAGACCATCCATGTACCCCAAAGTGATGAATGTTGAGTTATTTCTGTGAATCTCTTGGAACTGAATGTTGGGAGTGGAATACCTTGGGTATAAGAATATATTATGCTGTTTAGAAAATATATAATGTAGATTTTTAAAGAATAAAATTCTGTAAAGAATATATGGGTCAAAATAGACAATAGATTAGATGAAATAATAGATTAGACTAAATATACTATTTTGGAGAAAGTTTCTCTATAAATTTAATAAGTGAGCTGCTTAATAACAACAGTATTATATTTACATTCAATGAAATTCAAAATTAAAGTCATGATAGAAATTCAGACTCTTACATAAATGGTGCTCTGTGACCTGGAAAACAAATTTACAGTTACCAAAGGAGAAATGGGTGGGGGAGGAATAAATAAGGAGTTTGAGATTAGCAGATACAAATGATTATATATAAAATCAATAAACAATGTTGTACTGTATAGAACAGGGAACTATATTCAATATCCTATTATATACTACAGTGGAAAAGAATATATGTGTATATATGCACATAACTGAATTACTTTGCTATACACCAAAAACTAACACAGCGTTGTAAATCAACTATAGTTCGATTTAAAAAGAGTGACGCTCTGTGGCTGACCACCCAAGAAACAGTTATGGTCTAGCTCACCTTTCTGGTTTGTGAATGATGATACCTTTATATTTACCTTCACTGTCTCTTCTTGCCGAAATGAAACTCACTATTTGGGAAACTACCATTTACAACCATTTAATACTACTATCATGGAGAAGGAAATGGCAACCCACTCCAGTATTCTTGCCTGGAGAATCCCAAGGACAGAGGAGACTGGTGGGCTGCCATCTATGGGGTCGCACAGAGTCGGACACAACTAAAGCAACTTAGCAGCAGCAGCAGCAGCAGCAATACTACTGTCTGCAAGTTATAAACATGGAAGTCTAACCTATGTGCAATAAACTATCCCAGGAAGGCCTTGGTAAAACGTATTTGGTAATCCTTTGACAATAGCAGGACTCTAGGTATTAACCATCTTAAGGCCATGCTGTATAATACTTTGTCTTCTTTCTGAGTCCAATGAGAGCTTTGGTGAACTAAGGCAAAGCTAGAGTTATGATCTGACTCCATGTAAATGGCAGAACTTTTGGTTTTGTCTTAAATGACAAGCAAACAAAAACCATTTCTAAACTGCTAATTTGATGCTAAGAACTTCAGAATTCTCAGTAGTCAATATGGAAAAATGCAGAAATGGTATGTCATCTTGGATTCTGTATTTTTACTACCTTGATTAATAGACACATGTTTTCCAGTATTAACAAATCCAGTGTATTCTAAATCATTGGTAGCAGCATTTCAAAAATCTTAAAAAAAAATGAATTTTAGTGTAAAATTATATTTTAAGGAGGAATAGTCAGGGAAGAGTGAAGCAAAATCCCATGAGCAATGGGACACCAGGAATTCTAAACAGTTAGCTGTAAATCACTGTTTTAGATGTCAGACAGGGAATGCATGCTTTGAAAGTAAAGTGCTTTTATGCACAGTTTCCAAATAACAACAGTTTAAGACGTAGATATAACCATCCACTTTAGAAAAAAGATAGTCATTTGAAATTAACATTCCCTAAAACAGAAAAGCAACAGAATGTTGTTAAATAAAAGGTAATGTTAATATTCTTCAGGAAGAAAAATAAGCATCACAAGTGGCAACTCATCCCCCTCTCTCATCATTCATATCTGAGTTCATATAGACATGTTGGTTTGCACATCTTTACTAAACTAACACCACATACTTAAATATGAATATCCACGTTTTTTCTTCTCTTTACAGTTGTCTTCTTTCTCTATAAATTCGTTTCATACAAAGAAAGGCTTATAACTTTGTTTTTAAATCTTCTTGCAAGTCATATTTTCCATTATCTATGATGGTTTGGTAAATATCACTGATGGACTGAAAATAAAGAATGGCTAGTTGCAAGGGAAAAACAACATCTAGAAGCAGAGCATAGAAAGTTAATCAAGAGTATAAAATGCAAAACTGAGATTTAAGCATAGTTATAATAGTTGATTATGTAAGAAACATGAAGAATATTGATGTTTCTACTATTTCCTCTATGCATAGATCATACACTTTATCATGTTTGTTTGAAATGCAACTGAAATTAGATATGAACACCTTGGAGAGAAAATGTTATTAAACCCCTCCCAGTAAAATTTAAAATTAAAGGCATCGAAGCAACCTAAATTGCTTATCCATTCATTAATGGATGAATGGATAAAGAAGATGTGGTATATATATACAACGGAATATTACTCAGCCATGAAAAAGAATGACGTAATGCCACTTGCAGCAACATGGATGGATCTAGAGACTGTCATACTGAGTAGAGAAAGTTACACAGAGAAAGACACACATCATATGACATCGCTTATATGTGAAATTTTTTTTAAAATGGTACAAATGAACTTATTTACAAAACAGAAGCAGAGTCACAGATGTAGAAAACAAACTTATGGTTATCAGTGGGAGATAAGGGGAGGGATAAACTGGGAGATGGGGATCGACATGTATACGGTGTGTGTAGGTACACAGTCATGTCTGACTCTTTGCAACCCCATGGACTGCAGCCTGCCTGGCTCCTCTGTTCATGGAATTTTCCAGGCAAGAATATTGGAGTGGGTTGCCATTTTCTACTCCAGACATATACACACTACTATATATAAAATAGATAACTGAAGAGGACCTGCTGTATAGCACATGGAAACTCTACTCATTGCTCTGTAATGACCTACATGGGGAAAGAATCTAAAAAGGTGGATATATGTATAGCAGATTCACTTTGCTGTTTACCTGAAACTAACACAACACTGTAAACCAGCTATACTAAAATAAAATTAATTTTGAAAAAAAATATTTAAGGGGAAGTCAAAACATTGAGATTGTTTCATCTTTTAGAAGAAAAGGAAGGTTGAGATAGTGAGCTGAGACTAGTTTTTTTTAAGCAAGTTATGGGAAGTAAGAAATAAGACTTTCTTTTCTTCACTGAGGCCGCATAGTGATGAAATAGGCTTACACTGCAACAGAACATGTTTAGGTTTGAAAATGAGGTAGACTCTTAATAGTGAGGCTTCTAAACACTGAAAGAGAAGTTCTGGGTTTGTCTTCTTGAAAGTGCTTAAACCTAAACAGGATAAACTCTCATCTTTATGGAATATTCTAAACGTGTCAAAAAGGGAAGGAGCGCCTTTTCTAGGTGATTCTCACGATTCAGGACTTTCTTTTTCTCTCTCTTTTTAAAATCACTATTACTCAGAAACAAACACTGCTAAAAAGTCACCAGCACTACTAAATGTTCTTGGCCAAAGGACAGAAAAAGGACACTTCCGAAAGCAACAGAAGTGCCACCAATGTCTTAGTGGAGAATTCTCAGGAATTTCCCTGTGCTACCCTTTGTTCCATATGATCACAGATATAACCGTCACACTATGTTGCCATTATTGCCTATAATAATTGATTTACTATAAACTTGGAATTGTGGGTACAGCTGCTGAAACAACTACTTGTGAACAAAGAGATTAGAACTTAGTGTTCGGTGTTCTGTAAAGAGGTACAGTAGACTTTTAGTGGAAAAGTTAGCACATTTCACTCTCTGCTTTTTGCTCTCAGTATTCAAAGTCAGACTCATTTCTATTAAATCATTCCCTTCCTGTGACACTAAGTATTTCTGATTCATCTCCAGAAATATGAAACCAATGTGTGTTGGTGGTATTTGCTTAAGAAATAAGGGAAGAAGTCCAGAGTATACAAGGAGGAAAAAAAATATATCCCCAATTTAAAAGAAAAAAAAAAAACAAACATATAGCTTACCTCTTCCTACCTGCCATGTTCTCTTCTAGGAACTAGAGATGCATGGATAAATGTGCCCATTGCTAAAGAGTGATCACAGACAGGAATGAGAAGCAGACATAGAAATAGAGACCTAGGGCGTGAAGAGATGGGAGTTGGTGAGAAGGAAGGTGAAGAGTACTGTATAGATATGCCCAGGACATTTCTGTTCTATGCCTATGATCTTGGTATAATTATCAATAGAGTCCTTTTACCCTCAAAAAGTGGCCTTGTTTGGAGAGTAAACTCTATGGTCACCCTATAAATAGCTGTAGCTGTCAAGTCTGCCTGAGGTGGTCTAGAAAGATCTTCCCCAGGATAGGGCAGAAAATCAAAGAGATTAAGAATGCTTTGCCATTTCTGTTACCTACATCCAAAAAGAAATTATAAAACTGGGTAGACTGACTGCCTTTCTTTTCTCCCAGGGTTGACAGAGGGCTAAAAAAGCTATTTAAGTTCTGTGTGGTGAGAGAAGAGGGACAAGGCAGAAAGATGATCTAAACCCCCTTGTTTGTATATGAAATGCACGAGAGTTGTCATTAAATGAATCATTAAATTACGAATTCCCAGAAGCTTTCAGGATTGGAGGACATGGTAAAAAAAAAAGAACTAGAAGCCATGATGGGGAATTTTAGAAAGACATGTTAAGATTTAATAAAAGGAAGAAGATTTTGTAAAAACAGAAGTCCTAGAGCAGGATTGGGTTGCCCGTGAGGTTAAGCGCACCGTGTCCCTGGTGGTGTGCAACAGGGACTGAATGGCCCCAGCAAGCAAACTCAGGCACCAGGTCAAGACTCAGACCACAGGACTTTAGGGTCCTTTACACATTGCCCTGAGATTTTATGATTCTGCATGATGCATGGTGTCTTTTTGAGTAGCTTTTAAGTAAGAATCTTGTGCTTGGGGAAGTATAAATACCAGGAAACTAAAAGTTTGTGTAAGCTAAAACTTCTTATGATCCAGTCTGAACACACACTAAAAACGGACCAAGGAAAGCCACTGCAGATCTCACTGAGCTCATTCTTTGCTACTCGTTCAAGGTAAGCAGCCGTTAGAGGTGTAATACTCAGAAGACGTGCCTCACTCAGACCTCCACCTCTCGGACTCATTTTGAGATAGAACAGCTGCAGTCTTGCTAACCAGTTTGATTTGCATAGCTCTGAGTTACATAGGGAAAACCTGTGGCAAAGCTATCATTAAAGAGAAACAAAGCAGAAGACTGAACAAAGGCTACATTCTGTGCAAAGCTGGAAGTTTAGACTGTTTCAGTAATCCTTGTCATGGTAAGAAAGATGTCCGCCCCTCCCCCACACCTAAAAACAATAGCAGACAAGTGACAAAAGAAGTCTCCCTGGAGGTGACTTAGGAGCAAAGAGTAGGGTGAACTAGAGGCTATGCGTATGAAGAGAGAGAAAGAAGTTGGCATGGACACAGGGAGATGCAGCCAAACACCACCACACTCATGGCACAAAGATACGAATAGGTTAGAATCCCTTCCACCTCTTCCACAGTGCATTTCAGCCGGACTAGTTCAGGTCCAGGCAAAAGAAATGACATCTTGATGAAGCTCAGCTTTCCCAGAGGCCTAACAAGGATTGCAACACAGTTAAAGTCAGAATAATCTCACCAGGCCTTTTCCATCAAATTCTTGAATATCTACATTTTAAGATGAAAACATTTTCCAGTAAACTAGGGAGAAATGTCTTCTGCAGGCAGTGGAAGTGACTTTAGTTCTTTAGTGGTTAAGAGTATCAGGGCTTTGGATGAAGGGAAAATAGCGTCACACCTTTGCTACTTACAGATTTATGGTGAAGTATTTGAATTTCTCTAAAGTTTTAGTTTCCACAAGTGAAAAGAAATTGATAATACACACACCATGGAGCCATTGTAAAGATGATATTAGACATGTAAATTGTGTAATGCTTGTAGTGTCTGGGAAATTGATTATTAACAATAAAATTTTTATTCAGCAAGGACAATTATCCATTTCTGTAACATTCTTTAGTCATGCATACCAAGCTCTGCCTCATGTTTCATCATCACTTTCTCGCTGGTTCTTAACACTCTAACTGTTCCAGCTTTGACTTGCTTCCCTAGATATTGTAAGTGTCTGCCTTCTCGCTTCAGAACTTCATGCTTCCATGTTCTTCAAGAAGTATACCTAGAATCATTTAGAAATGTAGTGCCAATAATGGACAAAATTTGAAATCATTAGGAGAAATACATGGCTTTTAGGAAATACTGTTCTTGAGTTCTGAGGGCATTCTTCATGTTTTATGACATTGACCATGAGACAATTCATGGCAGGTAAACAAGGAATGAAAGTGAAGTCGCTCAGTCATGTCTGACTCTTTGCAACCCCATGGACTGTTAGCCTACCAGGCTTCTCAGTCCATGGGATTTTCCAGGCAAGAGTACTGGACTGGGTTGCCATTTCCTTCTCCAGGGGATCTTCCCAACCCAGGGATTGAACTTGGGTCTCCCGCATTGTAGGCAGACGCTTTACCCTCTGAGCCAGACGCTTTACCCTCTGAGCCACCAGGGATATTATTTTGTACCCTCCTCCTAGGAGGTTAAAATAACTTACTAAAAGTCACTCAGCAATCTCAGATGAAGAATCTAAGGAGACAGTCTTGAATTCTTGACCCAAAATCTGCCCTTTGCTATACAAAAGTCATCCTTGGTAGGATGATCCCAAGTATTAATTTTAGATTATGATATTACCTTTTGCCAAACACTTAAAACGTTTTCTGGATTTGGATAGGGCCTCCGGTTACCCTCAGAACTCGGGGAGAAGGCCATGTAAGTTCTCTTCTCAAAAGTTAAAGCAGTCCTTGTCACCAAGACTATCATATGTTAGATCACATGTCAGCGTCTGTGACACAGTCAGGCCTTGGCTTCTCAGGATCTACTCATTACAAGTGAGTTTATGGGCCTTGAAGCATATGGCCTTGATATATGATCTCAGAGCAAAAGAGCAAGGTATTTCAAGCTGGCCACAATTTTATTGACTCTTACAGGCTCGCTTTGTAGTCATTCCAATAAACTAGATGAGAAATTTCTGATGCTCCAAGCGATCCAGTCCCCAGGACTCCATTTCATGATTCAGAGTCCAACTAAACAACTCAAGAGTGCTTTTGTGTGACACTGTGACCACAGGGATAAATAATTGCTTAGTAATTCTCTTTGAGGCAGAAAATTCTAAACATGGAGAAACCATTTCCCCTTAATGGGAGCCAGAAATCCTGTAAGTGCTTGAAATGGCATTCACAAGTCTGAATGGTAAACAGATAAAAACAGGAGCGCACCAGTTGCACAAATGACTTGCTTGTCACAAACTTGTCATTGCAGTAATCTAACATTTCTTTCACAGAGCCCGATGGAAAGTATGGAACAAACAGGCCCTGCTGACGTTTTGGCTCTGCTAAGCCTTCCTCCAAGCTAAAGCATCTGCAGCATCTTCCTGTTCTAGACCCTTTATCTGCTGAAGTTAGCTGATACTGTGCATGTCAAAGAAATGTTTGACTATTGCATTAACAAGTTGATGACAAGCAAGTTATTCCTGCAACTGAAATGCTTCTGCTTTTAGCAGGCTGCCATTTTGACCTTCATCTTATTATACAGAAGAACCAGAACAGAGCAGAGCCCTGGGAACATTCAGTATTCCAGTATCGTTGCCCTAGACTTGAGACCACTGTCTAGGGCTTAGGTGTAGTGGTATAGTGAACATATCTGGCAGTTCCATCAAGTTTATATATGGGATTTTCTGGTAAAACATAAATGGTATAAACACATTGGACTGTCCCAAGATTTCCTATTACTGAAATAAAGTGAGCCACACAGAAATTCATTTCCTCCTCACCCCCTCCACCCCAAACACACACATGCTCATACACGGGTCTGTATATAAAATGTTAATACAAAAGTCCCTTCTTATCCTCAGTTCCACCTTCCCCAGTTTCAGTTTCAGTTAGCCACAGCCATCTGCAGTCTGAAAGCATTAAATGGAAAATTTCAGAAATAAACAGTTCATTAGTTTCAAATTGTGCACTGTTCTGAGTAGCATGATGAAATCTCCTGCCATTCCACCTGGGATGTGAATCATCCCTTTGTCCAGAGCACCCCACCAGTTACTCACTTAGTAGGCAGCTCGGTTATGAGATTGACCGAGACAGTACTCTGGTTCTTGTGTTGAAGTCACCCTACTTTACTTAATAATGGCCCCAATGCATAAGAGCGGTAATGCTGGCAAATCAATTATGCCAAAGAAAAGCTGTTAAGTGTTTCTTTTTGTTGAAAAGGTGAAAGTTCTCAACTTACTCAGGAAAAAAAAGTCGTATGCTGAGGTTACTAAGATCTATGGTAGGAATGAATCTCCTCTCAGCGAAATTGTGAAGAAGGAAAAAAGAAATTCATGCTAGTTCTGCTGTCGCACCTCAGACTGTAATTGCTGTGGCCACAGCGCACGATGATGCTTAGTGAAGATGGAAACGTCATTTGATTTGTACAGAAAGATATTTTGAGACAGAGAGATCACATTCATGTAACTTTTATTACAGTATATTGTTATATTGTTTCCATTTTATTATTGGGTGGTGTTAATCTCTTACTGTGCCTGATTTATAAATTACACTTTATCGTAGGTATGTATGTACAGCAAAAGCTATAGTGGATATGAGGTTTGGCACAATCAGTGGTTTAAGGCATCCACTGGGGTTCTTAGAACCTAGCTCCCTTGGATAAGAAGGGGGTACTGTAGCTGAAAGAGTTAATGAAAATTATAACCAGTTTTACACAGTTTTTGCCAGTTCTTGGATTTCCTCCTATCAGTAAGCTCTCCTCACCTGCTTCTCAAGTAGCATAACATCTGAACCAGTCTAAGCCTAATCAGAGCCACACCCTTATCCCCTAGAAAAAGAGCTGTGTCCTTCAGCCGCCTCACAGAAACCTGGGGCAGCCCTTTCTAAAACACCACCGGTTCATCTCCAACTTCAGCAGCCAGTAGGGAGTGCTCACACACTGTGCACTTTCTGTTTGAGAGGCCCTCCCCTGGCAGGGGAACCCACCCTTGGTGTTCCCTGAGTGTGTGTCTGGTGGGTCCCAGGCTTACCAGCGTGCAGCCAGAGCTAGAGCCTTAAACAGGAGCTTGGCCTGTTGCCCCCAAGCATTCTGCCTCTGCTGGTGCCTTAGGTGGATCAGCACTCGGAGCAATGGCGCTTTAGCCCCAAAGACTTAGGTCTTTTCATAAAGCGGAGCTTCGATTGTTCATCAAGGTGTCAGTCGCCCTGCATCCTTTCATACCTCTCTGTAAGGGTTAAGGGCAGTTGCTTGTGTCTTACCTGGTTTAAATGTTGACAGAAAATGCTGCATTCTCAGATTTTTTTTTCTGGTGGATGCCCCAGGTGCTTTCCTTTTGAAAAGTCTTGTGTAAAAATGATGATCATTGTTCAGCCACGAGAACTCAAATTTCTTGCCAAAGTAGTGATGGGGCTTAATTTTCTTTTAGATTTGGGAAACTGATCACAGTCCTGTCTCCCAGATGAAATGTTTAATTCCCATCCTAGGTATCTCAGACTGTAATCTATACCTCAGCCTCGTTACCTCAGAAGGCAGGTGGGAAAGGTATGTGAAGAGGGTCCTGCGTTTTACACAGTTAAGAATATTGCCCCAGGAAAAGGAAGTGAAGGTAGTTTGAAGTGGCAATTACATCTTCTGTCACAGAAAACATGTAAACAAACCATTGAATTTTAAAAGAAAGTTTAGTGACTTCTTTCTTGCTTTTTTTTTAAAGAGTTTCTTTCTTCCTTCTTAAAGTTCCTAATATGATTTCTGTAATGATTTTCTGTTTTCTTTCTTCATAGAACTTAAATGGCAAAGAAATGATATGCTATTTTTGATTCAGGAAAAAATAAAGATCTTTTTATATGGGAACTCTCTTTTTAAATATACGTTAGGAAATAGATAATGGTCACAAAAAAAAAAAAATGTTCTCTCTTCCTGTTCAGAGAGATAGATGATTAGTATATGTGCTTTTAATATATATTTACTTGCTTATCTGGTTGTTTGTTTATTTTAAGAAAGCAAGAAAGGAAGGAAGAAAACAAAAGCTCTTGTGCTGGAGTGATTTCCTTGGATTCATAGAATGTGGGACTGGAAACGAGCGTGACGATAGGGCTGTGCCTTTGTGTCACGTGTCCACTTCACAGATATGGACACTGAGACCAGACCTGTTTTATAACAGGAACAAAGGTAAACGCAACCGGGCTGTGGCAGAGCCAGACCTAAATCATGGTCTGACCTACAATCCGGCCAATATTCTCTCAGAAATTACATAATTTTTTAAAAACTTTTTCTTTTAAACAAAGAATGATTTACATTGGCGTGCTTAAATCTAACAGGATGTTTGCTTTTGGAAAAACTGTCTGTAAATTAGCTAAGCTAATTCAGGAATGTACAGTTGAACAGTTTTGAGACATTTCTTACCAAGCTATATTTTATCTGAGTCGTATAAGGAACCATTATAATTTCAATTATTTCTTTTCTCCTATAAGATTTCATAGAAACACTTTTCCTTTCCCATTTTGGCACCTGAAAACATGAATTTTTAAATGAATCTGTTTCTTTTATAAGTATTCATTTAAGTAGGTCATATTCTAGAATTCTTTGAGGTAAAAAAAAAAAAATCTTATCAGATTAAAAGAAATCTGTTTTTTATTCCCATTTTTAGCCACATACGAGTCGGTCCTTGTAATCATCGGTTTCAACAAAACATTAAGTTAAAACATCAATGTTTTTGTTTGTTTTGGTTCTTTCTGTTTAACACAATGGGAAAAAAATGCATTTACCTTTTTGCAGCTATAATAATTATATACTCCATTTTTCATTTATGCAAAACTTATTTTTGAGGGTTTCCTTTTTGTTTCATTTCTCTATTTTTGCATTTTCCAAACATCTGTACCGTGGCTGGTGGCGAGAGTAGCAGTGGCTGGCACTTTTCCTCCGCGCTTTGAGACAAAGAGAATTGGCTGGAATAAAACCTTGCTTTCCATACGGTTAACTTGAAATACAGCATTGAAAAGGTATTGTCTCTTTTTCTTTTCTGAAACCAGAGGTGAAGCCCAGAAACAAATAGCAATATTAATGCCAAACCACCTGTTGATTCACATCAGAAAATCCTTGGCAATCCCCCACTTCATGTTTGAAACACCTAAATGGATGACTGATCTTTATGCGTTGGTAGCATTGTATTCCTGGAGAATCCCAGGGACGGGGAAGCCTGGTGGGCTGCCGTCTATGGGGTCGCACAGAGTCGGACACGACTGAAGCGACTTGGCAGCAGCAGCATTGTATTAATACATGATGCTGGTCATTCACTTAAGAAAGCCTGGATTCTACACATAGTCAAAGAGTGAATTGAAAGTTTTGCTTTGACTCAACTAAATGATCACTTTGTAAGTACACTTGGCTGTGAAGTGTTTATTGATTCCTGGAACAGTTGGACCTAGTGTCATGGACAGTGAAGAGGAAAAGATGACACTAGTGTTTTCTTTTACCTTGATCAATTCTAGTTAGGAAAAGCAGTAGTCTGTCCTGTCATTTTTAATGTAAAATGTTTCATTATAATGTGAACATACAAGAATCCAGCACCCAAGTTAAACAAACCTCAATGTGGAAAATTTATTTCCAAACCTGTTTTTATCGTGTATTATTCTAAGTTATGTATAGTGAAGTACACAGATTAATTGTATAGCTTGATGAGATTTTATGTGAGTATACATCCATGCAACAATATTCAATCCAACATACAAAACATCCACAATACCTAGGGGAATCCCTCATGCCCCCTCACAGGCTATATCCTCCAAAACTTTAACAAAAGATTAAACACAGCACAACTCTTCTGATTCCTATCATCATGAATTAGTTCTACATAAGCCATACATTATGAGTTATAGAAAATGAACTTTACTGTATGTGTCACTAAAATCTGAGTCTCTAATTGTTAGACATTATTTCTGGTATTTCCCATTTGCCACCAAAATTGTACTTAACATTTTTGTACATGTTTGGAAGCAAAGGAGGAAATGCTAAACTGTAAGAAAAAAAATACATTTTTCAATTTTATGAAATAACGTCTTATTTTTTAAAGTTTAATAACTTTACTAAGAATTATGCAATGTTTCTTTTTAAAGTGGTAGTATCGATTTATATTCTCATTAGCAGTCTATGAGACCTTCTCCATATGCTTCACAACATTTGGAATGACCAAGGTTCTTACATTTTTGTCAGACTGAGGGGATTGAATAATATATCATTGAAAATGTTTTTCACTTATAAACCACTGGGATTTCCTCATGCGTGTTCATGCGTGTTGCCGGTTTATATCTTCACCTGTGTTTTGATTGAGTTATTTGTTTGGCTACTGTTGTTATGGACAGCTTTTGGTTTTGGTTTTGTAGTTGTTATAATACTCTGGATTCTCATCTTTTGAGCAATATAGATTGCAAATATCCTTTCCCAGTTTTTAGTTTTCTCTTTTAACTGTATATAGTGGCATTTATTTTTAAACCTTCTGATTTTAATGCAGTTAAGTTTATTGATGTTTTCCTTTATGGTTTGTCCTCTTGCTGCCACTGCTGCTGCGTCGTTTCAGTCGTGTCCGACTCATTTTAAAAACCCTTCAATATGACAAGATCCTTAAGAAACCTTCCTATATTTTTTTCTAACAGTTTTAAAGTTTTTTCTTTTACATTTAGATCTCTAATCTTCTTGGCATTTGTTTTTGTGTATGGTATCTTACATGCATCCTGTTTTTTTTTTTTTTTTCCTTGTGGGTAACACAGTCATCCCAGCACCATTTAACAAATTAGTCATCCTTACTCACTAATTTGTAATGCCTCTTTCACCTACATCAAATCTGTTTTTAGTATCTTTATTTAATCCAGTGGACTATTTCTCTATTCTTGTGCTATCACCAAAGTGCCTTAATTACCATTGCTTTATAATATTCTTATTATTTGGTAAGGTAAATCTCTCTACATTGTTCTTCCTTAAAATTCTTTTTGCTCCTCTTGGCCTTCTGCTATTCAATGTAAATTTTAGGGTTGTTTAGTCAAGTTTAGCAAAAGCCCTGTTGAATTTTATTTGTATTTACATTAACTTTAGATAGTAATCTAGAGGAGAATGGATATTCTTATGACACTGTGTCTTTTTAACATTGAGAGCTGTACTTGATGAGCTCTTCCTTCCAGTTCTATAATAATGTTTTATAATTTTCACCATAAATTGATCTTATTTGTTAGAATTCCTCTCATATAACTTAATTTTCATGATATTATGTATAAAATCTGTTTTCCACTTTATTGCTTATTTGTTAGTATTGGTGTATACTCAACAGCTTTGCTGAATTCTCTTACTAGTTCCACTGGCTAAACTGAAACTCTCCTAGGTTTTCTACATGGACATGTATATCATTAGCAAATAATTCCAATATATCTCTTAATTTTCAATTGCAATTTATCAACTAATTTTCAATTCAATTTATTTTTCCTGTCATATTGCATTACTGAGACCTCTATATACGTAGTAGTATACTACTAAGTCGCTTCAGTCATGTCCGACTCTGTTCGACCCCATAGACAGCAGCCCACCAGGCTCCCCCGTCCCTTGGATTCTTCAGGCAAGAACACTGAAGTGGGATGCCATTTCCTTCTCCAGAGATCTCTATATAGTGTGGAGTAAAAGCCATGACATTAGGAATGTTCTGTTTCATTCTTTACTGGAAATGTTCTGGAAATGTGATATTTGCTTGGGATTTTGATAACTCAAAATCATTATTGAAAAGTTCCCATCAGCTATTTAAAGTTTGCTAAGTATTTTTAATCAAGAATACTCAGGACTTCTCTGGTGGTCCGGTGGCTAAGACTCCATGCTCCCAGTACAGGGAGCCTGGGTTTGATCCCTGGTCAGGGAACAAGATCCCACATGCCACAACTAAGAGAGTTTGCTTGCCACAACTAAAGACCTGGTACAGCCAAATAAATAAATAAATATTAAAAAAAAAAAAAAGAATACTCATTGAATTTTATCTAATGCATTTTCTGCATCAATAAAATGATAAAATTTCCCACTAATATGTTAGTATTTTATGTGATATTAAGACATTTCTTAATAGTCAACATTTCTTACATTCCTGCAAAAAAAAACTTTTTTTACTTGGTCCTGGTGTGTTTTTAATCCAGTCTTGAGTTTAATTTGCTGACAACTTTCTATATATGTTTGCATGGGGAGATTAGTCTTTTCTTAAAATGTTTTTATAGACATTTGGTATTATGGTGATAGTAGCCCTGTAAAATAAGTTGAGCAACATTTCTCTCTTATTTTTTTCTATTTCTGAAACTATTTTTATATTATACAGATTACCTATTCTGAAGATTTGGTTAGATTTACCTCTAAAATCATCTGGACCTAATATTTTGTATTAGTAGGTGGTAGGTAGTGTAAGGTAGATGTTATATTATCATCAGTTCCTTTACTTCCATAGCTATTGCTTTATTCAAGTGTTATAGTTCTTCTTAAGTCAATTTTAAGGAGGTGTTTTTGGAAAATATACAATTAACAGTGAATCTACACTTCAAATTTATTTGTACAAAGCTCTTCATAAATTCTTATGATATTTAACTTTATCTGTAGACATGTTCCCTTCTTATTCCTAATATTATTTATATTAACCTCTTCTCTTCTTTTACTGGCTGTTAGACATTTTGTGTTTTATTTACTTTTTTCAAAAATTGTCTTTTGAGTTTGCTTATTGACTTGATTGTGTCTTTGCATTCTATATCATTACCTTATGCTTTTGTCAACATTACTTTTTCTTTTTATTTTATTATTTAGATCATTTTTTCTAGATTCCTGAGTTCATTTTTTCTCATTCAATTTTAATACTTTTTATTGTTTTTAAAATGAATCTGTCTCGAAATTCTCATTCAGGGTCTCATTAGCTGCATAACATGTCTTGATATATAGTTTTGTTTAATTTTAAATATTTTGTAATATCTCTTTTGATTTATTTTTAACCCTTAATTAGAACTGTATATTTCTAGGGACTTCACTCGTGGTCCAGTGTTTAAGATTCCATGCTTCCAGTGCAGGGGCACAGGTTTGATCCCCAGTCAGGGAAATAAGATCCCACATATCACGCATTGCAGCCAAAAAACAAACAAAAAAAAGTATATATTTCTACATGGCAAACATGTATTTACTCTATTTTTATTACTGATTCTGAATTCAATTCCATTATAATTAGATGTGTTTTATATAGTTTTGATTGAAAAAAAATTTTTTTTAATTCTTTTCTGACCTAGTACATGGATTTTATTGCTGGGCTTAAAGTTCATTGCAAATATACTCATTTTGAAATCATTATCAGACAATTCTATAAAATCAAATTTATCTGGAGTGAATATTCCAGTTATTAATTTTGTGGTTGTTTTGCATTCCTATAGACTAACAACAAAGGATCAGAAAGAGAAATTAAGGAACAATTCCATTTACCATCATATCAAAAGAATAAAATAGCTAGAAATGAACTTCCCTTGCTGTGTTTTAGAATTTTGTCTTGCAGGTTAATGTTGGTCATAAAGCTTTTTTGTCTTCCCTCTTGGCACTCTCTCTCTCTCATTTTTTCATACCTCCTTGACTGATGGTTTTCCAGTTGCCTCTATCTGCATTCCTGGCTTTCTCGTCCCAATCCAAATCTTATAATGGTGTCTTTAGCTTACCTTTAAGAATATTTGATCATGAGACTGAATCTATACCTTCATCCTTCCACCTTTCAGTGCCTGCAGCTCTGTCTAAGATATTGCCCCAGGCAGCAGATGGCCATATTTTTTACAGCCTCTTGTTGAAGTAGCAAAACAGACTTAGGTCCACCATTTCATATGGAACACTTTTGGCCCCATTACTCCAAAGACCTAGATTCCCAGCCACCTCTATGTGCTTCTCTATCCGGATTTCAGTAGGCTTATGGCTTCAGCCCTCCTCACTGTTTTTAGTTTCTTTGCAGAAATGGTTACTTTCTTCTTTTTAAGTCTCACTCTGCCTTTTTAGATTTTTTCATTTTGTATTGTATCCGTTTTTTCACTTATCAGTATATCTTGTATAACACTCCTTTGATTTTTACCTCTCTTTCATTTAGATACACCATTTTAAAACAAATATTACAAATAATATTTATTATTATTGATTATTTAGTGGTGCTGGGCACTGAACTTTATCAATATTGTTTTATTCAATCCTCTCTATATAGTCAGTTACTTTCATTCATGTTTTATAAACTAAGGAAATTGATATAAATAAGCTAAGTAAATTTCTCCTTAGGAAAGAGGTGATGACTAGTAAATGCAGAAGTAATATTTAAATTCAGTTTTCTCCACTACAAAACTAGTATTCTTAAAGTACTATTGTATGGTTAGATTTTGTGGAATTTTAAGCCTATGTTATGGTTTTTATTTTAATAATAAATTAATTGACTTAATATTTATTGTTGTAAAAAATGAGTATTTTCTATGTTATTCTGCCTTCTTGGTTCTGTCTTTTTCTCTATGGTATATAACTATTTTATTTGTTTGTTATTAGTATAGCAATTTAGAAGTTTTAAAGCAAAATTTATTTTTCTAATAATGAAGAGTACTATAAAATAATAAATAGTATATATTATTAGTAGATGTAATAGATAAATACTAAAATAATATTAGAAAAAGTAGCAGTTATTTTTTAAAATAAACTATTTTTTAATTATCGCTATTAAAGAAATCATATGCTGCATGAAATGAGAAATTTAGGGTGCTGCTTCTTCATTCCTCTCCTCCTACCCACTTTCTCAGTTTTTGTTATAATGCATTAGTCAGGTATAGATTATTATCCATCTCTGTGATATAGCTGTGGAGAGGATAATCACAGAAAGCTGGATCATTTCTTCAGTAATAGAGAGCTTCTGGTATATGCTTAAAAATGTTTGTTGAGTATGAAATGAATAGGCCTAGTTTGTGTGCACACACATTCACACAGAGAAAGAAAACATAGCTAAGATCTCTTTAGTGTCCTCTAGCACTGGATGACCCACCTATTCATTTAAACGTTGAATATTGTAACTGTTTAACTGCCATATGATTTAATAAATACTCTTTCTGTCAATTTAGTTGGGCAAACACATGCTTTTAAATCAACCCTTTACAATCAATGAGCTTCTATCCAAGTTAGTTCAAGTCATAGCTATTCCCACATCTACCCCTTCTGCCCTACCCTATCCCTCTAAATAATTAGTATATTTGGCAACTCCCAGTCTCACAACCCATTCTCCTACAAAACAGTTTGTGTTGTTTACTATTTAAATAGAGGCACATTGACGTAGTTCTTTTTAGGGTAGTTCTTATAATCCCCAATTATTGTCAGAGGAAATTCTTTATAGAAGTTGCTAGGAAAATTGGATTTTCCATTGAATACCACTAGATATTAGCACTCCAGTATTCTTGCCTGGAGAATCCCAGGGATGGGGGAGCCTGGTGGGCTGCCATCTCTGGGGTTGCACAGAGTCGGACACGACTGAAGTGACTTAGCAGCAGCAGCAGCAGCAGCAGATATTAGCAAGAAACTTAATGATGATCTGCAATATGCTAGAATAAAAACACCATGCTTCTATTGTAGCAAAGCAGATTAAGTAAAACAATATAGATTAACAAGAAGAAAGCAAACTAGTATAAACTGGGTCATTTGCTGATGTGCAAATTTTATGAAAATTTTAATAACACATTTGATCAATTTATAAGTACATTATTCATGTTTATAAGAACACTCAACCCTTCTATGTGATATGATTTTAACAATCTTTTGTCCATAAGAACAGATTGAAATTAAATGGGTTTCCTAGCTGTTTCTATTCTTTAAATTATACAAATGATTTTTTTATTATTCCCTACTTAAAGGCATTGAACTAGGAATTGGGAGACTTGGTTTCTAGTCCCAGTTCTATCATTTAACTAGCTCTATGACTTTGAGTAATTTATTGAACTCTGAGTCAGTTTCTTCACTTATAAACATAAAAAGTTGGGCTTCAAGCTCTGTAAATCCCCTTTCAAGACTCATATCTAGTATTCAATATTGGGTGCATGTGTCTCTGTATACTCACATATATGTACTCACATATATAAAGTTAACTGCATATAAGTTCCATATCTCAATAACCTATGTTAATCAACAGAATTCATAAGGACATAGCCAAGAATGGGATTAATTTCCCCCTGAAGATGGCAGTTGAATTTAGCTAATAGATAAATAATAACTGGGAGTTAATGTAGGATCTTAATCAGGACTGACATGACAACAGCAGTATTTTCAGAAGTACTGTTAGGCAGCAGTGTGCAGAATGCATCAGAATGGAAGAAATATGAACTACAGACTAGGCAGACATGATGTCCAGGTTCAGGATTAGGTGAGGAGAGTCTACAGTATAGTGACAGCATCAGAAATGAAATGGAAGCAAAAGATAAGAAGGTACTGAGATGTTCAGTACCTATTTGTTCAAAAAAATCTAAGAAGATTATAAAAAGAAAAATTATGAAAGAGGAAATGCAGTTGATAAACATATGAAAAAATATTTTAACTCACTAGTACTCAAAGACATGATTTATAAAAACTAATCTTTAATGCTGATAAATGTACAGTAAAACTGTCATTCATATAATAGTAATTGTGGGGGGTCATGTGTTGACACCAAATTCTGCAAGGTAATAGGCATTATATTATCAAGAAACTTTCTTTAAAAATGTATCTTTTGGCCCAGTCATTTAATTTCTAGGAATTTATCTACAGGAACCTGAAATTCAAAGATTTGTGTACAAAGACCTATTCATCACAATGTCATTTATAAAAGTAAAAGAAGAGAAAATCTTAAATATTTAATCAAATAAATTATTAAGCAAATTATGGAACATATGTATATATTATTTGTATAAAGTTATTAACTACAGTTATTAATTTTAAAATATTTTAAATGTTAATTTACTAGGAAATGTTCATGAAACATTGTAACTGAAAATGCCTGATCCAAAAGAAACTTGTATACCTGACATGGTCCCAAATTATCAATAGAAAAATGAATGAAAGTATTTGGTTACATCAAAGGAAATACATTAAAATGTGAATAATACTAGTACCTCCTCTGTATGATGGAATGAAGTGATATTTTATTTCTTCTTTTCCTTAACTTTTCTAAATATTCTGAAAATACTCTAATGGTTAGAAAAGTAAAAAATTTTAAGCAAACAGTAAATAATGCAAATAAAAATAATTCCAAATCTGATAATATTTCAGCTTGAGAAAAGAACACATGTCTATTATTTATCACTTCATAAAGGATTAAAATGTCTTCCTTTTCCAATTTATTAAGCTTTTGAAGTACTTGAGATATCAATTTTTAGAATCTTATCATCTAAAATATGATATATATTTTCTAAATCATATCATATACTTTCTATTGCCCAGTGTTTCCCAGAGTTTCTTTTTTCCTTTCTTTCTTTTTTCGGATTCTTGAACATTTGCCTTAGGTTATCAGCCTGTGCTTTCACATTCCAGAACCTCATTTTTTTAGTCCATCAATCAGCTCTGACATTAATATGCTCAGGTCACATCTGCATGTATATGAGCTTATCTCAAGGGAAGAAATCTTGAGTACTCTTTGTTTTCAACTGTTTTTAACTTCTAAATTTCTCATATTGTAAAAATTTCATAATCCAATAATAGCATTTTAAGTAACTGAAACAGATGAAAACAAAGGACATAGCCAATATGTATCTATAGGTCACTTTTATTGAGTGGCATGACCTACTACTGATAACATTTATCAGGCATCCATCTCAGAAGGAAAATTTCAGCTGCTTTATGTAAGAATGAATAAACATAATGACTAACTTGGCTTTGTACCCAGAATTTAGCCAAAAAAGAAACCCGGTTGGATGCCAGAAAGAATAAACCACATAAAGTTTTATCAGCCCAAAGTACACAAGTAACTCAGTCTGCCCTTTTTCTAACAAAACTATATAAGTAAAAATGTAATCTTAAAAAATCAAAATTCCTTACACTGGCCAATGGCTAAGTGCTAGAATAACTAAAAATTTCCAGACCACACCCTTTTTGCTTTCTGCCCAGAGAAGAACCATTGTCTTTCTAACTCAGGCCTCCACTGAGCACAAGGTAAACCAGAACCAGTTGCATACATGCTCATCTCTTTTTTCTGAACTGTAAACCTGGTGAAGGCAGAGGCTTTGTCCTATTTATCTTTTATACCTCAGGTTTTGGCAAGATGCATAATTGTTGAATGAATTAATCAAAGATCAGCAATTTAGTTTAGATGATTTTAGTAATTATAAAAATACAGAGGAGAAGAGTTACTTGAATACAAATGCTGACGTCCTATGTATTATAATAAATAACCAATTTTATTAGTATTTAGGCACTTTACCTCATTTACAGTAATGTTACCATTTTATTTTAGGTACTTAACACCCTTTACAATGATGTTACCACCAAATCATGAACATCTTTGAAAGTAAACACCTTTCAAGAATGTATTTTTCCACAAGGCTAAGAGCTAAAGAGTTAAAACTTAGGAACTCTTGCAATAATCAGTGTGACATTCAAAACAAAAAATTATTACATCTCTCTGAATCTCAGTTTCCTCATCTGAAAGATGGGAATAGTAATAATACTTAAGTTACAATCCTTATTGTAGGGATCAGATGAGATGGTTCATATTAAACATGACTGTCTAGCCTTTGGGCTATTGTCACTACCATTAATGCCTCCCAGGTCAGCTATTTGTACCTGCACATATATCTTGACAACTGGGACAGAAGGAACAAAGGTATACTAGCATTCTATCCCTGGGTGTAGAATCAGAGAACTGCATCAGTTCAGTTCAGTTCAGTTCGGTCACTCAGTCGTGTCCGACTCTTTGCGACCCCATGAATCACAGCACGCCAGGCCTCCCTGTCCATCACCATCTCCCAGAGTTCATTCAAACTCACGTCCATCGAGTCGTTGATGCCATCCAGCCGTCTCATCCTCTGTGGTCCCCTTCTCCTCCTGCCTGCAATCCCTTCCATCATCAGAGTCTTTTCCAATGAGTCAACTCTTCGCATGAGGTGGCCAAAGTACTGGAGTTTCAGCTTTAGCATCGGTCCTTCCAATGAACATAAGCCAGTGCTTTTCAGGCTTCAGTAGCCTAAGAATTACTTGGGAAGCTTGTTTAAAATGTAGATCTTTGAGTTCCACCTCAAGAGATACTCATTCAGTTTAGTTGCTCTAGGGTGAAACTCTGAAATGTCTTTTTAGTATATTCCTCAGGAGATTCCGATGCAGGTGGCTCCAGACCAAGCCCTAAGTGACCTTGACATGATAATTCCATCCCAGCCTCGATCATGGATTCCCTCCAGTCCATGGCTTCATTCCTCAGGACTCAGTCTGTCTGCTTCATCCTGTGTGGCTTCACTAGTCCCACCCCTCACCTCAGCCACTAACAGCAGAAGAGAATAGAAAGATAGGATCAATTGGGAAAACTTGAGTAGCTGCAGTTAATTATCTGTTATTTTGTATTCTTTGCACTAATGATATTCTGCATTAGTCCAAAAGTGAGCAGACTTGAGAAGTAAGCTTGAATTTAAGAATGATCATTTTCCCCAGGTAACTATAGAATGACTAACTATAGTGAAGTTTATCCCTTTTTTTTAACTGAAATTGCTATCTATAGAACTTAGACGAATAAGCACAATTGAAGTGCAAAGTGTTAAATGCATGCTTTGATTTAGTCAATGCATTTGCACATTGAAGTAATTAGGATATATTTAAAAGCACTCTGCTTACAATACTTCACTCTCCATTTCCTACAAATCAAATTAGTGAGGGGTAGATTTGATTTTGACATCATTTTGAAAATATTTTCTTTTTCTTTTTTTAATTTTCTTAGAGTTACATTTTTACAAAGTTCAATACACAACCGACTGTGACTAAATTCATAAAAACCAAACAAAAAGTCCAAAGTGAAGGAAAATGAAAAACAGCACAGGGTAATATGCAGTAGAACAATGTAAATCAGACCTCAAATATAGTTGTAATAACACACCTTATCCGTGTCTGATCAATTAACAACAAATACTTATGCAGATAGCAAATAGCTCATTCTTTGATCGAGAGCCCCAAATTTAATTATTCATCTCAGTCCAAATAAATATGAAAAGGCAGCCAACTCTTAGAAAGATCTTAACCATCTCCTGTTTTCATCATACTATATGTAATGCAATGAATGAATGTGAAGAAAGAATATGAAGATTGTTTTCCTTGTTTGTTAACAAAGCATTCAAGCAGGATTATTTATTTTTGAATAGATTTGGCAGAACCAAGACATGTTTATGGAGCTATGTTTCACAGACAAACCCAAGTTTAAATCCCAGCTCTGCACACTGTATTATCTTTGACAAATTATTTCACCCTCCTCAGCCTCGGTTTTCACATATGTAAAATGAGGGTAATAATATCCATATTGCAAAATCATTTTCTTATCATGCAATATTATATTGAAAGTGTTTATGATTTAATATGCATGCAATAAGTGGCAGTTATTAGTATTAATTCAAGAAGAAAGTTTGAAGGAATAAGAACCTAAAATCCTCAGAAGAAAAAAAATACTAAAAAAAATATTCTGTATTCTCACTTCCCCAGAGACTATTTACTGATTTTAATCCTACAATTTTATCAGGATTACTACAGGAAGGATTGTTTTGCCTTTATAATCTTCTTGCCACCCAAATTGCTGTTCTTAATGTACATCAGTGACCTCAAAATACATGTTGATAAATACCCTTTGTACAACTGAAGTGCACATTTGAATGACTATAATTTTTAATCTCAATTATTATCAGAGTCTTTTGCTGACAATAAATAGCACTTTGAACTGGGCACAGGTTAGATAAGTCTAATTCCCCTTATTTTTTTCTATACTACATTTATAGTTTTAGAAGTATACATGGTAATGCACAGAAGTGAAGGGGCGATGGAATGGACAAGAATAGTAGACTCATTGGGGCTTCTTAGGAAACAAAGATGGTGTCCTGTTCTGCCTTGTCTTATGTATAGAATTCATTAAATGTTTGTTGAAACAAGGAAAAACAAAATGCTAAGAAAATACTTGGATAACATCAAGGAGCTGACTCAGAAGTCATAGGTGCAGGTAGGAGGCAAAGAGCTGAAGACTTATTTACGGACATCAGTACTCCCTCAGTTAGATTCCATGTGGAATATCAGCCATTTATACTCAGAGCCACTAATTCTTAGCTGGAGGAAGCAGCTAACCTAGGAACAGTAACTGATCTTCAGTCAGAGAGCCATGACACAACCTTCACTTCAGAGCTAGATAGAGCCATGGAGATTTTCTAATCCAAGGGCCTCATTGTTCAGCTAAGAGAATATAATGACTTACTCAAACACATGTTGGCAAGGTTTGTTGATGTTCAAACTTTGATTTCCTGACTCTGGTCCAATTCATTTTATCTTGTAGTGTGCTGCCTTTGTGTCCCCCACTATCTCCCAGAGGGTTCCTATATATCCACTGTGGCTCCTCTTTCTATGACCAAGGCCATGCAAGGAAGCATTCAGCAATGCCTCTGATGACAGTCATCTCATCTATTATGGCATTTTCCATAGACCCTATAAAGCCATAATAAAGAGATTCTTCCTTATCTTTTAATTCAATTTTTATCAAGAAATAATCTTCATTGAGTTATTATTAACCATTAACAGCTCATCCAAATTACTTAGCTCCTTTTTAAATAATCGTTAGCTGATGCTGAAGGGAATGGAGAAGAAAGAACCATTATAATTTGAGGAGAGAGTGGAGTTCTGTCCTTTGGGTGTTATCCAGGGGAAGGCAAGGCCAGGTGGGCTGTGACCAGGGGCGTCCAGAGTACCTAGGAAGTCACTCAAGGATTTGAATCTTAGAAAAGGAGAGGGGAGATGAGAAGAGGTGAAGGAATAGAAGAAAGAGGAAGGACAAGAGGAGATGGTTCTGCAGCTAAACTTAATACTGTGGTCTTCTGGTTCATTGCCTACTATATTAGTCCCTACTGTGCTCAATGGAAAAGCTTTGTGTTCAGGTCAGTTGTGTCCTGTTAGAATTTATTTATATTGCCACTGTCAAGTAATGACTAGAATTCCTTGAATCCAGTATTAATGACAGCCATAAAAGGAGAAATAAAGCTTTCCGTAGGTAAATATCTCCACCTAAAGAATGGAGAAGTGTTGATGGGCTGTTGATGGTGAGTCAAATTGGCATACCAGGAATTTTTATAAATGGTTTTCCCATGCCTCACTGAATTTGTAGCTGAGACTTTAGTTGTATACCAGCTGTGCGTGCAAAATCTCATAATTATTCTTACTGTATTAAGCATTTTATAGCAATTTTAGCTCTAAAATGCTATGCAATAGTTTTTATGCAAGCGTACCAGACATGTAAGCTGTTCCAATGAAAACATTTCCTTTCATTTAGACACGTGGTTTTAGGTTTCCAAACTTAGCTCTTTGCATTGATGGAAGAATCTTTAGGAAAGCCATCAGGTTTTTTGGAGGGAGAAGGGGAGGCAGTTGGATGTTCTTGCACATACTTTATTTCTTCAAGCAGCCTTATCAGAAAAGGGGCATTTCATTAATTGTACATTACTGATATTAGTAAATACTGCTGCTGAGTACTGGCTCCCCCACAGTCTGTCCTGTTGAGAAAGGCACTGAAGAGGAAGCGAGGGTTATCTCTGCATCCCTCTGGGGTATAATGACAAGCAGGCAGAAGGACTTGGACTTAACCTCTCTGCAGAAGGCTGACACCTTTAACACTGCTGCACAGGCTGCTGCACCCTGCAGTGTCAAGTCTTGGGCCTGAGCCCAAAACTGGTGTGGAGTTTGAACCCTTGGCATTCTGGCTCAGGGCCAAGTGCTATCAATGGAACCCCACTGACACCTTTAGTTATTCTTCCTAGATTAGGATAGTAATTTACTTGTCTCTTTGATTTCAAGTGTCTGGTTTTGTTTCCAGATGCCTCCCAGCTCATCTGTATTCCAGGGATTTCAAAAGACTTTAACCTCATTGGTTCTTTGCTTTGTCAGTTCCATTTGGTGAACACAGGAGGGATACAGAGACTAGAGAGCAGTAAGGGAGGGGGCGGGGTGTGTGTGTGTGTGTGTGTGTGTGTGTGTGTGTGATGTAGTGAGCATGTGGGGAGGGCCTGGTGAGACTGCAGGAATAAATAAAAGGCATGTTCACTTTCAGAATATCAGCTATTATCCCAGAGCAAGTCAGGATGGAGTATAAGAGGTGATGCGTAGGACAATGTAGTGAAAAATGTCATTAGACAGATTCATGTGTAAAAGCCCTCCAACCAGCAGTAATCTCAAATTCCCCCAAACGATTGCAATATATGGAAGAGATGGAGAGACCATAGAAATTTTATCCCAATGCCAATAAGGTAACAGCACTTGGATTTAACATGCTATGGTAGGAAAAGGCATTTATGCAGGGGTGTCATTTCATGTTTACAAGGCCCTGTCTAGAACCGTTTATTGATTTTACTGCGGTTCTTTCCCCAGGACCCTGTAGATAGATAATCGCTAGAAATGTCCATCATTAGCAGGGCAATGAGTACAACCATCGCACTAAGAAAAAGATACACATAGGACCCTGCCAGCAGGCATCAAACCAGGGGGTGGGGGGAGAGTCACACAATAACACGTGCAGCTATAACTCCAGGCAAACACACACACAACACCCTGTGTAGCCATTGCACTGAGAAAATACACACAGCCCCCTATGCTGCCATCACACATCAGGAAAATACACACACGACACCCCTATGTAACCATCACACCAGGCAAAAGCAGAGACATAAAATGCTAAGTCAATAGGAATGAACAGCTCGTAAAAGCCTACTGGAATAGATCACATCACAGCCAGGTACATCTGTTCTCAGCACTAACCATTATCGTTAGCTTAAAATGCTTAAAATCACTGCGCATCCTCAGGTCTAGGGACAGATTATTCCAGGAAGATTCTGCTAAATAGATTTGGCAATGCAGTGAAAGGGACCTCTACTACATTTAAGTGATGCATTTTGCATCTCAAAGGCCATCAACTATATTTAGAGGAACTGTGTGATTGAAGAACAATGCTCTAGGATGGGAAGGCAATTTTTCTGGCCCTTCTAAATCTGGGGGTGATTTTGACCCCAACTTGAGTTAAGTGTACAATTGAATGGAAGCGATCAGACTGGGAGATGACTAATAAAAGCAGAATTGGAAACAGCTTTCATCTGTGCTGTAAAGTAAGCCACTCTATCCTGTTTTAAACTGGAACTCTCAGGTGGGATGTCATATCCAGAGGTCTTGGTGAGGTCAAACTTCAAGCCACCGACTTGAGATAAATAAGTAGTAACTACAATCCTTGCCTCATAGGGGTGTCTGCTCAACTAGGGGGAATAAAGGAACCACCCACCTCTTCTTTTGCCAGCGCCTTCTCTTTATCCTCTTGCCTTGGTCTGTGATGTTATCCTAACTGTGTGACACAGGGGTTATGGCACTGTGAGGGAAACTCGGCATGTCCTTCTGAAGAGAGGCCCAAAAAAACAGAAAGAGTTTCAAGCTCACAGTTCCATGTTTCAATTACACTGGCGTTATGTGTTTCTACTGAGTGAGACATGTTTCAAGCTAGCTTGTTAAGAATGATTTACACCATAATTCTAGGAAAAAACAAATGTGAGTGACTGAGATTTGAAAGGGAAGAGTAGGGGGGAAGTGCCAGACTAAACGAATCCTAAGTAAATAGGGTGAGGTTGGGTCTTTTTTTCTTCTTTTGGTGTTTTTTGTTTGTTTGTGGGGTTTTTTTTGTTGTTGTTGTTTAAAAAAAAAGAAAAAACAGAAGCGAAAGATGTATTGTTGGTAGTTACTTCTTTCACCTGGGTTAAATAAAGCAAAAGAAGACAGAACTGCTCCCTTTGCTCCATGTAAAAGCAAATTTTTAGGAGAGGACAGGTATTTCTCTTAAATTTGCAAGATAGCATCTTATTGGGAATAAGTGGTACTGGAAATAAGAACTAAGAGTTACACTTTTTTACCAAAGGTGGCAGAAAAGGTTTTGTTAGGGTGAGATAAGCATTTTCCATAAAACAATGAGGTCGTGACATGAGGTAATTACATGGTGACTGGGACACACCGCATGCCATACTGGGGAAATTGCATGATACCTGCGTGGTAGCACTAGTAACTCTCGTTATCACTGCCTTATTATCTCCTGATAACTGTATAATTAGTTTGCGTCACCAAAGCACCCTAAACGTACGCCTGTTTCCAGCTACTCTGGTAGGAAAAAAAATAAACTTTTTTGCAAGGGGGAAAAAAAGCTAATGAAGAAAGTTGCCAAGAACAGATATTTTGTAATCTGTGCTAAATCTCTGCTGGAAAACATGAACAGTAACGAAGCTGAGAAGACAGTAAAAGAAATTCGGGGCAAGGTGCCAGACGCCCAGACGGAAGGAGAATGTGGACCAAAAGATTGCGACAATCGGGTAATTATGGTTTATGAATTTCAGCTTTAATCTGTAGTTCAGTGAGTCCTGATTAAATATCTGTTAAACACAATTAAAGTTTGTTTTTGTATTTCACCGTCTTGATCAGAATAATTAGAGACTGCGTGTTTCATGTCAAAAGTAGCAAGAGGAATTTTAGTGAATGAACATCGTTTTTAAAAGCCATTTGTAGCACCAGCTGTTGGCATTATTTTATATTTTAGTGTTATCAGCATAAAGATGGTCCTCTGGATGCTGAATAGTTTCTAGCAGGACAAGGATATTATGCTGTCATGATGGGCCTGTGTTGATGAGGCTGGAATGTTTAAGGGCTAGTGTTCACTGAGATAGTACATGGGCGAGATGCAGGTCAGGGAGACAGGTCTTTTTAAGTGAGATAAGAAGGAAGTCATCTGAGTTAAGTTTATCCAAGCAAGGATCAGAGGGAGGAAATTTCTCATGGTAGACTCATACCTTAACACCTGCAAACTCCAGGAGACAGTGAAAGACAGGGAAGCCTGGTGTGCTGCAGTCCATGGAGTCACAAAGGGTTGGATACAACTTAGCAACTGAACAACAGTCGTGTGTTAACATCTGCAAATGCTGGTTAGCTTATTCAGACAGATTGTATACAGTGCCCGAAGGCAGGCACAAGACAGATATGATGGGAAGTGTGGGAATCTGTCCTGGTTGGTTCTTGGTTAAAAATCTGTGTCTTTATTTTTAGAGTTAATAGAACGTACTACTGAAAGAACTTACCATATTAATAATTCTTTGGCTAGAGATAGCAGTATGAATTCTGCCAAAAGGACAAGTTAGAATATAAGTAGGACTAACTGAAACTAGGTTTGGTTTGTAAGACCCTACAAACCAAAACTTAAACTATGATTTCCTCACACTATGCCAAAAGTGAGGCTGGAGAGTTAAGTTTCTGTGTCTTTAAAAATTATAAGTGGGTATATGTAAAATTTTCTATGCAGCTGTAAAGAAATATGATACTATCTTGTTTTCAATTTGAGTCCTGGAATATTTTGAACACAGCAATAGAATAATGGACCTGTTCCCCAAAGAGCGGGCATGCGTGCTTAGTCACTTCAGCCATGTCTGACTCTTTGCAACCCCATGGACTGTAGCCCACCAGGCTCCTCTGTCCATTGGATTTTCCAGGCAAGAATATTGGAGTGGGTTGTCATGCCCTCTTCCAGGGACTCTTCCCAACCCAGGGATCAAACCTGTGACACCTATGTCTCCTGCATTAAAGCAGGTTTTTTACTACTGAGCCACCAGGGAAGCCCTCCCTAAAGAGGCCCATGTCCTAATCCTCAGAACCGGTGACTAGATTGCCTTAAATAGCAAGAGGGACTTCGCAAGTGTGAGTAAATTAGAACCTTGAAATGGAAGGATTACCTTGGATTCTGGATAGGCCTAAAGTAACCTCAGGTGTTTTTATAAAAGAAAGACGGAGGAAGTGGGGTCAGAGTCAGAGAAGGCTATATGACAAAGGAAGCAGAATCAGAGAGCGGGGGGCAGAGATTTGAAGATGCTAGACTGCTGGCTTTGAAGATGGAGGAAGTGACCAAGAGCCAAGGAGTGTAGCCTGCCTCTATAAGCTGGAAAAGATAAGAAGAGGGATTCTGTCTTAGAATCTCCAGAAAGATGCAATCCACTGACACCTTGATTTAAGGATTTCTGACCTCCAAAACTCTTAACAGATTTGTTTGAGACATTAACATTGTGGTATTTAGTTACAGCAACGATAGGAAACCAATATGGTCCCCATGAGCTTCCTCCATGGATTTGACATCCATTTAAAACTTTTCCAATTAAAAGTGCATCTGGGTATGAGAAAAATAAGCCTCTGTGAATTTAGTTTTTTAATACCTATTCTCCAGGCTCTCTGTCATTTGGAGGTACCTGCTATGGTAAGAATTAAGAAGGCCTATGCATTATGAATTAAAATAATGGGCAAATTCAACCCCACCCCCCAGCACCAGTTACCCACAATACTTTTCACATGAATAGAAATGTTTACAGGAAGGAAGAATTGGAGAGTAAGAATCATTTTTCTAACAACAATAGCAGTTAACAACCCACGGGTTGAACCATTTCACTTTGCCAATATTCAACCGTTTTGACTTATAGAAACAGCAATTTCATATGGTTCAGCACACCCAGTTTTTTTGTTTGTTTTATTTTCCTATTATGTTATTTTTTTACCCAGTGTTATTTCATTTGAACCTTCTAGGACTTGGATTAAATTTATCCCCAAATTTTGTAATTAATAAATGTCAGAGAATTTCAAAATGATTGTGTATAACATATTCAGGTGAAAATGAGATTGAATCCCAACTGGTCAAAGGTATTTTAGCAGAATTGAGGATGTAGGCATGTATCTCTTTCCAAGAAGTGTCAGTCTTAAAACTGTAAGAATGCTGTAGGGCAAAGTGAGCTTTACCTAATAGACACAGACAATGAGTATGAAAAAAACACTCAAATAGGCAGTGGTTGAAACTTGCTACCTAGCATCTTTGTATTCAAAAGAATATAATAGCAGTATCACAGAGGAAGGGGTAGGATAGCATAGTGCTTTACAATGCTATTGCTTGAAAGGATTCCTAGCCTCCTCCCACTTACGGCTTCCTTTGAAATTTTGGTGAAAGCTGTTTCAGAGGATTCACAGACCACCTAAAGCCTAATGTTGGACCTCAGATTAATTATCCCTGGTTTACACTTTCTTCTAAGAAAAACACTGTGGGACTAATTCATCTGACATAATTTGAGATCAGAATTGTGAAATCCTTATTTGTCACATGATTTTGTACCAGTCATTAATGTACATTGAGGCCTAGTCTTTTAATTAGTAAAATTAGCAATTTTGATGCTAATGTGCTAGGAAAGTGCATTTTTGTTTTTTAAGCATTTGAGGTTCATTTAAAGAACCATTGGGATGAAAAGCACACTCCAGTATTCATTCTGTTATTTTTCAGTCACTCTTTTACTCATTCATTCAGCAAATATTTATTGAGCCCCTACTATTCTAGGCACTGGAAATATAATAGTGACCTGGACTTACAGGTCCTCTTTCCTCATGGGACGTTCTAGTTAGGGGAGAGAGTTAATAAATATGTAGACATACTAGCACGTACTGACAAGTGAAATGAAGAAAATAGGAGTATAACCTAACAGATAGAGTGTGTACAAAGATGGCCTCTGGCTGAGACTCGGGTGATGTTAGAAACCAGTCATGTGAAGATCTGGAGCAAATTGGAATAGCAACAGCAAAAACTCTGAGCCTAAAGTGAGTTAGGCATGTGAATTATGAAATAAGGTCAGGGAATAAGGAGAAATATATTGGAGATGTGATCAGAAAAGAAGTTGGAAACCAGATTATGCAGGCTTCAAAGTAAGAAGTTTGAATTTTCGTCTCATGGTGGTGGGCAGCTATTGGAGATTTATGTAATAGGATTTGATTTCACATTTGAGGAAATCACTGTCTTTGCTGTATAGAGATAATGAAGAGTAGGGGAGCAAGAAGAGAAGTAATTCCCACTAATAGTTAAGAAAATTTCCAAAACTGAAGATAGGAAATAATCTCATGACAGTGTAATATATTACTTCATGGAGATTTTGCGATATCTTATGTTGAGTAGCCAAGAGAGCCGAAACTGATTTATGATCTGTAGCATTCCCGTCTTTGGTCTATTCAAGGATTATTTTGGCCTAAAAACATTCTTCCTTAGAGGAAGAGGAAAAGGAAATGTGAACACAGTCCAACAATGTTTGCAAATGAAGGAGAGTTATTTGGTGGGGAGAAGATCGTTAAAGTAACTGAGAAAATCACCAGCAACTGAGCACCTCAATAGGTAAGGGAGTGACTGAGAGCTTGGGCTTATTTTACTAAGGGTCATCATAAGTCTGCCTCTTCTTGCCTAAGGTAACTAAGATAACTTGTCAACTAAACCCTTCTTCTGCTACTTTTAAATGTGAATTGAAATGTCCTGATTCTTCATCACTCTATCCCTCAAAGTAGTCTACAGAGAAGATAACTACAATGTTTAGGGACAAATGAATTTGAATGAACATCAGAAAAGAAATAAATTATGTTATGTTTATAGGTGTTTCCCAATAGAATTAAAAGATGAAGTCCTGGGATAGGTATTAGTACAATGTACTGGGACGTTAGTGAGTCATCCTCATTCCTTGAAAGAAGTTTAGCTCTACTATACTTCGTCAGCCAATAGAAACCCTTTAATAAATGGTAAATCATAATAAATATACCCAGGAATAATGGCCTGTGTAAAAATGGTAATTTATTGTTAGCTTCTGGACAACTTATTTTCACTAATTAACTAGAAAATTATATGAATCATTTCTCAATAATATTCATAACTGGTATTAATTGATAAGACATGCAATTGTACTTGAAAATATATCTAGAAAATAATTCAGAAAGCAAGGAATAGGAGGCTTTTCCAATGGGATGCTCCTATGAAACCAGAGGTTACAGCTTCAGAGTATGTGTAAAGAGATGAGAAAGCTGCACTAGAATTAAAGGTAACTAGCTGAAAGTGATATTGAATTTCATAATCAAAGTTTCTAGAATGACCTTGTAAATTACATTTCCCGGGAAACATGCACATAATAGTTTAGTATTATGGAATAATCTTATTCCATGTACCAAAAACAATTAGGTACTAAATATGAAAGACATATTGCACATACTAAATGTACTGGGCTTATTTAAATGAAAGCTTAACAAAATGGTTGTTGTTGTTTTGTTTTAATTAAAGTTGAAAATCTTATAATAGAACTTCCTGCCCTTCTGCCGCCCCAGGTCTTCCTGCTATTTTAAACCCTTCCCTCCCTTCAGTTCCCAAAATGCCCTTTCTCTGGGGAACAGAATATAAATTATCCTATCTAAATTTCAGGAATGACTATTCCCACGTGAGAGCATATCAAAGCTGGGAAGAGAATACAGAACTTTTAACAACCAGTGCTATTCAGACTAGCTCATCTGCTACCTCCTAATAAAACTGGTTGTTAATCTTTCCTGATTTGTCTACATCTTTCAGGTAATAAAAGTGTCTAAACCATAATGCATTCTTCCAGAGAAGATAATCAGGTAACTTAATACCTCTCTGCTCAGTGACACAATGTCCCTTTGTATCCAGTCTTGAATTGGATTGACATTTCTAACTGACACTTTACATCAAAGGTCACTCAACTCAGTTCACTACCTGATCTTTTGTCTTCTAACATATTCTTAATTTTCAAAAAGGTTTCTTCATCTCTGGCAGTATACTGAGAGCTTCCAATTTCATTATCTCATTGGTATATTTCACTAATTATTAAGATTTCTCTAATTGTAAGTCTGTCTTCCCAGGAAAATGTCTGAGTCCCATCATTAGAGATATTAATAATCAGAAAATTGTGAACACAAAAAGTGTAGTTAAGTTGGGCATAACACTGAACTGCCAAAGGAACAGAGAACTCTCAAGTAGAAAGAGCTCTCCTAACTGTAATTTCATAAGGACCCATTCACTATATAGTGAATTTTCTTAAAATGAAATGAGCCAATATGATAAAGGATTTCATTTCCTTTGTTTATTTATGTTGAGCCATTCACCACATACACATTGAAAAACAATTTTCAAGGCAAGACCAACCAGCGTCTTATAAATTAACATACATGTGACATTCTGAAGGGTATCTTTTATTGTCCCTCCAGTTTTGGCTATCTCTACCCCCTTAAAAAAAAAAGGCATAAAAATATCATAAGCTAGTAATAGAACTACCAAAACTTATTTACTGAAAAATAAACTACAGTCATTAAATGTTTGATGCTGTTGAAGTTATTGGCAAAAAAAGATTGAACAGAAATTAAACATTAAAGGTATATTAGCTGAGGAAGAGATATATTTGGAATAAAACTTTCAAAGAATAGAACATTTACCAAGGTATGAATAGTTTATAGAGTGCAAGTTAGCCTATCTCCCAAGGAGATTTGATAGTAAATGTAGATGAGATTGGGAGTGTAGGGAGGATTTAAAGGAAAAGGTCAATATAGGTTGCATGTGGAAATAGAGCTGTTGGGAGATATTTTGAAAATCACGAGTTCATACTATGTAACTGTTCATCTTTATCCTACTTTGTAGAAACAATGCATGAGCAATCCAGAAATGGAGGGAAACCCACAGGAAGTAAACAAAGAATTAACTTTTCATAGGCATGCTTACCCTGTTTTTTTAAAAATTGTGTTTATATTGGAAAGTGGGATGTTGTTACCTTCCATAGCTGGAGAGGATAAAAAAGGAAAAGAAAAAAGAATGGAAGGCAACAGTACCTACGTTATTTCCCAATGCAATTTTGAATGACTCTGATCCAACTTTCAGTTTCAAGCTGTTTAAATCTATCTCACTGACAGGCCCAAATCTAGTGCTCACATGTTTGGGACAATTAAAGTCAGCAGGGTCTGTGGCTCCCTAACCCAGGCTTTATTGTGTAAGGAGTAAACAGCCACTTGTAATTTAGTGAGTAAGTGCAGGTCTTTCATGATGCACATACCAGCTCCACTGAAAACCGATCAATTTCTGTGCTTGGCAGTGGCATTCATAAGGCCCCTATGGAGCATTATCCCATGCCTGAGGGTCATTACTCTTCCACAGAAGCACTGACAGTTGTGATGAATGGCAGTACCTGGGAAGAAGAGTGTTTGGATGTTTAAACAGATTACATTTTCCTTTTAGAGCAGTAGACATTAGATCACATCTTAGACTGTCTACCCACGTAGACAGTGAGGATGAAATCAGTGCGACTCATATGTGACTAGTGAGATTCAGATGTACCAATAATCGTTTCTACTGAGAGAAATGGACTTGAGTTTGCATCCTGTCACGATACTGTGCATGCTACCAAGCAATAGGTGATAGCCATATACAGCAGCTGAGATGCTGGGCTGTCAACAGGCGTGAGAGCCCGTCCATCACTATTATCTACAACAAGACTCATTACCTGCCAGCCAGTAAACATCCCATTTACACCATCTGCAATGAATTAAAAAGTGACGAAAAGAATCAGGATCTGTTTGAGTTGCAACATGATTGTCAAGTTTATTTTAATCTCTGGACGCCTTTCAGTTCTTTGAGAGACTTTAGGGGAAAGTATATGATGAAGAAGTCCAGGAATAGTCTGGCATTGATGATTGTCAGGTTTTTTAATCAGGAATTTACAAATACAACTGGCCTCTTAAAATGTAAGAAAGTCCAGGTCTTTGTCAATTACCTTTTCAGCCCTTCCCTGTCTTTGGTTTTGAGGTATGAGAGGACTGGGAATCAGTGTTTGATACTCCTAAATTGATGCTGACTGCAGTGAGAAATATTTCATAAAAATGTATATTTCAACATAAACTCTGAGGCAAAGCTGGCACTGTATCCAGAAAGGAAGTAATGATTAGTTTCTAATTTACATGTGTAGCGATATCTTTGACAAGTGCAAATTCCATGTCCTATGGTAGGGTTCAGCCTTCCCAGGTGGCACAGTGATAAAGAATCTGCCTGCCAATACAGGAGCCACAGGAGATGCAGGTTCGATCCCTGGGTTGGGAGATGCAGGTTCGATCCCTGGGTTGGGAAGATCCCCTGAAGGAGGAAATGGCAGCCCACTCCAGTACTCTTCCTTGGAAAATTCTATGGACAGAGCTGCCTGGCGGGCTATGGTCCATGGGGTCGCAAAGAATCAGACACATGGTAAGGTTCTCTGTAACTGTTCCTACTTGAAGCAAGTTTTGAGGTATTAAAAAGATAAAAAGATCTACTGCCTCTAGAGACTATTTAATTATGTATGAGCAAACTAGTTGTCTGTCTAGATTACACATGTGGGCTGCCCAGTGGTAGAAACAGCAGAGCAAAAGAGTAAATAGAGGTATGAGACACAAACCACATGAGAAATAGCAGAAGGATGTGACATTTATTCATATACATCACCTTATTTTAGCAGAATCGCTTGTTTTTGCATCTTCCTTTTTCTTCATCAGGTATTCCAACAACAAGTAAATAACTTTCATTCCTGCCTTGAAGTTAAGGGTTCTCAGTGTTGCCCAAGTTACTGCTCTGAGCAAAGAGACCAATTCTGAAATGAGGATATTGAAGATAAGCCCTTCTGAAAATAGCCCTGGCCATGCAATAGGATTTTACTCCCAGAAATCCATCTCTTCCTCCCACAAATTGCCCTTGTGGTAGTAATATAGGAAGGAGATTATATATTACCTCATCTCCTTACAGAAAAAAGAACAAGTGCTATGGGAAAGCTTTGTGTCTTTTAATCATTCTAGGCATCCCCTGCCTTCAATATTTCACTAAAGAGGTCCTCCGTTGCCTTTAGAAAGACGCTCTAGTGAGAGAGAAAGAAACAGAGTAATGAAAATGATGACCTCATCTGGAAAGGCTTTCTAACCAAAAGGGATAAACTAGCTGTGACCACCGTCCTCAAATCTGTGAAGCAGACAAGGATAGAAAGGTAGCATGAAGTGTGACTGAATCTTCAAAATTTTGCTTGGTAACTGTTCCATCTTGACACTACAATTTAGCAGGAGACATCATTTTTTTTTTTTTAACCACAAGCTCATCTTTATGTTTTTAGGGGAAACACGTAAATCTCTATGTAGAAGATTTTTAGGGCTACTGACCTTAACTATGCTGGAAATAAGGAAGAGAAATGTCACGTTGTGGGAATAAGGAAGCTATTTTGCAGAACCTAGCAAGGGAGTGAATGAGTTTCATTCTCCATTCCTCTTCTCATCTACCCAATTCTGAACTCATATGCTGTATTAATTCCATTAAGACATAGTTAATTGTTGATGGGGTCACATACAAGTATAGAGTTTGCTTCTCTAAAAATAAAACCTGATTATATTTGAGCCATTCAGCCCTGAACAGCATATTTTCAAACTAGAGTAGAAGGAATGTACCAGATAAGTTACACTGTGAATTTATGGTGCTCATTTTAACTAATAAAATTTACCTGTCTAATACTAAGATTGGATTAGGAAAGCCATAATTAATCTCTAATAGTATCAGAAAAGGGAAGCCCAGTATGCTATTAGTAAATGTACACATAATCAAACACAAAATCCTGATTTTTTTCACTGACTTTCCAAGGATCAAGGAAATACTTCAGGAAAGATGGTAAGAGGAGGCTAGTGTTTGGGAAAATAGGCGTTAAATTATACTTCAATTTATTACATTTTCCTGCAAAATAGCTTAATGTACATGCCAGGAATTAGTAAAAATTGGCTACTATCTCATGAAGTGTTACTACTTTATTTGAAACATCCTAGATCTATGTAGCAAACAAAATGCTGGAGTTCTTAAGGTCTTTTATATTGTCATGGATGTCTATGACAATAGATATGGTATTACGGTAAAGTCTTAGACTGGATTACTTCTCAAATCTGCTTGGGATTCTCCAGGCAAGAACACTGGAGTGGGTTGCCATTTCCTTCTCCAATGCGTGAAAGTGAAGCTGTTCAGTCATGTCCGACTCTTAGCAACCCCATGGACTGAGCCTACCAGGCTCCTCGGTCCATGGGATTTTCCAGGCAAGAGTACTGTGGGGTGGGGTGCCATTACCTTCTCCTTTCTCAAGTCTAAATGCCCAATTAAATGTGAGGCATTATTCTCAGTTACTTTCTTGAAAGATACCATATAACTGTTCCATGAAATAAACCTAGATTTAGAGAGAAGGTAAATTTTTGAAGCTACATTGAAGACACTTCTTGGAGTGACCCAACATCAGTAGTCAGCTTGGACTTATTTTTTTGTGCTTATATAAAACAACATTGTTGAAAAAAATAATTCTGAGGTCAGAAATGTAACACAGGGTAATAGATACAGTCTTTACATGCATCAGATGTGTAAGCTTCCACCATGGTTATGAACAAGCAAATAGAAAGAAACCATATTGGAATAACTGATCTTTGTGTCCAGCTTCATCCTACTCTACGAAATACAAGAAGATTGTGTGTGTGTGTGTGTGTGTGTGCACACACGCACATGCGTGTGCATGCACGTGTGTGTTTAAAACAACAAACATGTATCAGATTGCTGGGGATAGCAGACAGTGGCCACATCTGCAGCAGAGACTTTTTTGTGGCAGCTCCTAAAGCTTATAACCATAGTGAACTATAGTGAACCATAGTGAACTAATTATAGTGAACCATAATTATATTGTTTAGAAACTCATGTCAGAGAAAAAGCTCTTTTGCCTTTACTTCCCCCATTAATGTTGGGCTGCTTGGAAATAGGCCACGGGAACATTTACTGAATCTCTGTAACTTTTCCGTTATTTCAATGGTTGTAAAGTAGAATAGAGTAGTGAATAATTTAAGGAAGTAAAAAATCAGGAGGATTCAAGTAAAAAGTTTAAAAAGGTGCCACTGTCCTTGACTCCATCATCTTTTTGAATTAGATTTCATAACTCATGAGGTCTTCTCCCTTGATGTCTGTTGCCAGAGAACTTTAGCTAGAGACAAAAATAATAAGGAAATATAGTTAAGCTCTAATAGGAAATAGATACCTAGATATCTAGAATCTCCATGTTTTTAGCTGCAGATGTTTCCATTTATTTATGGAATTAAAAGTGTTCTAAAACAATAAAAGTTCTGTGAGGTTTATTTCTTTAAAGACCGTATTAGAAGTTTACAGAAACATCTGAGGCACAATCAGGATATGTCCAGTGACAGCCTTAAATCTACTTACTTCCTTTCTGGCTTCACTAGTAATGTACCTTAAAGGCTAGGAGAAAATTTTACATTGAATACCACATAATGAGTGGAACTTCGCTTAAAATAGTTTGTAAGAGTAAAATCTGAAATATTATCTGTGGTTTCCATAGAAGAGCACTTTCTTTCCCTGAATATATCACTTTTGACCTAATGCTCTTTTATTTACTTGATTGCATATATACCTTTTCTTCGTTTCCATTTGTCAAATGTTGTCTATCTTGAAAGTGTGAAAGCGTTAGTTGCTCAGTTGTGTCAGACTCTTTGTGACCCCGTGGACTGTAGCTCCCCAGGTTCCTCTGCCCAAGGGATTCTCCAGGCAAGAATATTGGAGTGGGTAGCCATTCCCTTCTCCAGGAGATCTTCCTAATCCAGGGATAGAACACAGGTCTCCTTTACTGCATGTAGATTATTTACCCTCTGAGCCACCAGAGAAGCCCAAATAGAAATACAGGAAAGGAAGCTAGACAGGTGGCTTGTGGCAGAGCCAGGATTTAAACCCAGGAAGTTCAACTGAAAATATCCATACTCTTAACCATTGTGCTATTCTGTCTGTCCCTCTCAAAGTTCATTACTTTTATGCAATCCTTCATGCCTACTTCTTTTCACCTTTCTCTCTAGCAAAGGTCACTGATTCCTCCTAGGCACCCCTCTCCCTACAATTTTTGGTGGTGCTTGTATGAAACTTAGTACTTAATTTTCATCATCATCTGGTATTAGTCTGATTCCTCTGCTAGATGCAAATTCTTCAAGTGAAATAAGTTTACTTGGTATAATGTCTTAGACATAGTAAATTCTCAATAAATAGTATAACTCTAATTGAATCTCTTTCATTTTAAATAGGGAATTTTTTGAGAGTTTTCCATACTACTTAAAGGACAGACTTATAATAAATAAAAGCATCTTTATATCCAAAATTAGAAAGACAATAAAAGTAAGCTATAAGCTCCCTTTGTTTCTTAAACTTGGGCATCTTTTACTCCAGATCCTCTTTAAAAAAACTTATCTTAAGCTCTGTGTGTTCAAAAGATAACTCATGAATTATGATTTTTAAGATGGAAGAAAACTGGGAGAAAATAAAGAAATCAAGTATGAAACCAGAAAGTAAGAAATTATAATTTTCTTCCTAAAGGGTGAATGTTAGTCCTTAAGGATAACCAAAAAAGATCACAAAGCTAAAACAACACATTTATTGTCTTCAAGGCTTCCTCTTTAAGTGAAGAGGAAACAGTGTTAAAGAATGGCAGTCTTGTCTAGTGCCATGCTTATACCAAGCTAAAGACAAATCCACTTGCAATTTGGACTTTGGTTTTTCACAGTGAATGTTAGTCAATTTGATAAATATGTGTGCTTTAGGCAAGTAATCAAGCAAACTATGGATTAAGTGATACAAATACAACTAATTACTGAATTAAAATGTACTCAGGAAATACTTTAATTGCATAAGAAAAATAGGATCGGATGTGATGATTGATTAAAAAAATAAAGAAGATATAGTTAAATAGAAGTAGAAAGGAAAGTGAGAAAAGCAAAATAAAAGTAAGATATTTGGAGTCAATTGCTCAAGCAAGAAAAGTGTCACGTACAAAGTATACTTCTTAACTGATAGGTTAACCAAAAGTCTGATATCAGCATCAGTTCAAAAAATGTCAGTTTGTAACCCGTTATGAAATCAACCCTGTCCATAGCTTTACAGGAAAGAATATTCTTTGTGTAATGAGTTAGAGAAATTAAAAAAGAGAAAGGCTCAAAGGAGGACAGTAGTAAATTGTTTATGTCCTAAATTGGGCATCATTAGCACTTTTATAGTTTGGTGGAAATTGCTATGTGAAAGCCAAATTTCTATTTACAAAAAGAAAATGATACTATAGTAGAGAATGGATTGCACTGTATAGACTTAAGCATGAGGGGCCGTTTTGGTACCAGTAATAGTACCATGGTGAAAAAAACAGTGAGGGTATACAGTGAACGCGTACCAGAATTTTGCCATTAATTTAAATACATTTTAGAAAGGGAAATATAAATATGGGACTGATAGAATTGTATATAATTGTCCCACTCTACTACATCAGGTACTATAAAATTAACACTTGAAGAAAATATTCGACACACACACCAGGTGGACTGCTTAAGGTAAGGTCTTATTTATAGTTATAAGGACTGGTGAACAAGACTAAAATGAACACATAAAATGCTCTTTGGATGGATGGACATTTAGTGAAATGTCATAAAAGGATTTTGTTTCCTTGAATAAGAGGAGCATCTGCCATTATATAGAATAGCTATAGAATTGCCATCCTTCATATTTTGTCAGTAGCCAAAGGTCAGAAATAAATAGAGTAATACCTTGGTATATTAAGAGGCTTTCATATGTTTATTTCTTCGGGTACTTTTTAACCTCTGTGAAAAAGTTATTTTCTTTTCCATGACTAGTTTTCTTCAAAGTAAGTTTTCATCTTAATAGTTATAAAGAAATAAGATTTCTACATCCATTTCTTGTGCTCTTCTTCCTTTATATTAATGGTTAAGAAAGAATCCAGCCATGTTTTTAAAACTTGATTTCCTTTTGATATACTTATGGGTGAACCTGACTCTGAGACTGACTGATAGCCTGAGGCTCTGCAGCTCCTTAGACATCAGCTGCACGAGAGAAGGGAGATGATGTAAGAGATTAGTAGAGGGGTGTAGGTCAGCTCCCCATGGCTTTCCACCACACCTGAACTGAGGATGAACAGAAGCTACCGCCACTGGATTCTTGCACATTGCTTTGTGCAAAATAAGTGTGTATTTTGCTTTTTCCTCTCAACCCTAAACAAGCAGGAATTCACAATATTATTGATAGTAGTTTTAATACAATGGCCATAAGGCCAAAACTCATGTGAGGCAGAGAGTGAGCATGTATCCATTCCAGGAGCTGCATGGTTTCTAATCAGGACTGATCTGGGTAGAAATTTAAACCTACTGTAACCAAAAGACATCTTATTCACTGGCTTCATTTAAATGCATAAATGCTATTTGAGAGGGGAAAAAAAAGATATCCAAGTATACTAATACAAATTACTTGATTATAAATTATGTCAAGATGGCACATCTATCACTGATGAAAGCACTGCTCTATCGGTGGCCCGAGAATTACAAACAATGGAAAATTAATGTAGAAAATGAAAATGTACTCTTTACATAACGTTGCAAACAGGTTTAAACCATTTTCCATTGAGTGATGGAACTTTTATGTCTCTTTAGTATAAGCTTTACACATAGTTGTATTGTAAACCTTACACACACATAGGTCCTTCATAAATACTTGCTTAATAAAAAATTAGGTAGCTGAATTAAAGTTGTAAGCTGTTATGTAACATTAGAGAAAAGGGGCTTTACTTCTAAATCTGTGTCTATAATTTACACACACACACACACACATACACACCCCTAATCATCTGGATATCCCATCACTGCCCAAAGCATCTTCCACTCCAGGAATCTACTTTCTTTTCTAATTACTGTCCTTTAGACCCTTTCCTTGGAGAAGGCAATGGCACCCCACTCCAGTACTCTTGCCTGGAAAATCCCATGGATGGAGGAGCCTGGAAGGCTGCAGTCCATGGGGTTGCTGAGGGTCGGACACAACTGAGCGACTTCACTTTCACTTTTCACTTTCATGCATTGGGGGAGGAAATGGCAACCCACTCCAGTGTTCTTGCCTGGAGAATCCCAGGGACGGGGGAACCTGGTGGGCTGCCGTCTATGGGGTTGCACAGAGTCGGACACGACTGAAGCGACTTAGCAGCAGCAGCAGCAGCAGCAGCAGACCCTTTCCTCAGGCCCTGACATTAGTATCATTTTAAAATTCTCTTCTTTTGCCCTTCACTTCCCATTTAATCAGTCACTAAATTCTAGTTCTCTCCCAACATCTCTTGAGTTGTCCTTTTTCTTCTGTTTATTTTCAGGACCTCACAGTGGGCCTGGAGAAAATGGCTCTCATCTCCTTTCTGAACCAATAGAAATAGGCCACCTTTCCTTCAGACTGTTTTCAGAAAACAGTCTTTTAAGCGTCTAAAATCATTGCTGTCACCCATCATTTCTTTATCTCATTTTCGTGGTTTAGGATACTACTCTTCTGCTTTTCTATCTCTAGATTAAAATCCCAATTCATCCTCTGACTGTCACCTCCTCTAGTAATACTTATTCTCCTTGGCCTCTCTTCCCCAACACCAAGGTCACCATGAACTTCTGTCTCCCCAAAAGCAGAATGAACAGGGGTTTGGTTGGCATCTTGGCAGTCTCTGTGACCAAGTGAGTCAGTTCTTCATGCACCCACAGTGTCCCTCCTGCTCTGATTGCCCTGTGCTCTCTACATCAGGGGTCAGTGAGCTGGTCCTTTCCCATCTCCATGACCTGAACCATGCTCTCTCTCCACTCTGGGATGTTCTTCTCTCTCACTTTAGAAAATGTAGATCCATCACTCCCTTCCACATCCTCTGTTGTCCTATTACCCTGAAGTCTTTATATATCCTGTACTCACTTGTGTATTGATCTGTAAGTGTTAAGTAGTGTTGCCTGTATAGGTTTTGTTGCTCCTAATTCCCAGAAAGACTTACAAACATCCCAAGGGAGTAGAGAGCGTTGCTTTAAGGACGGTGCAGAATTCTCCACATAGAACTTCTTCAGTAGACATTTGCTTTCTGCCTAATGAAGCATGTGACCACTGGATCTCAGTAAGACATCTGGATTCTCCAGACATGATTGAAAATAGCCATATGTTGCAAAAGGATGCACCACACATCTGTAACCCACTGGTGCAGGTCAAGAGCTTGAAAATGATTGAGGAGCAAGACTTATTAGTCGGGAGGCCTTGAATACGGTCTACCATGTGAAGAACATCAAAGGACCTATGTTTCCTAGCCAAGCAATAGTTCTCAGAGGCAGTGGGCCAGGTTCACCATTCGGTAGAGGAAGTTTGCCAAATGTTGTTGTAATATTCAAATGGGTTTGTCCTTAAATGAGCACATCTGATGAGCATCCCCACCCAGGCTGCTCTCTGAAGATGTAAGTGGGCAGCAAAGCACAAGTGTGACTCAGTCAGCTGCCAGAGACTGACTGGCTCCGAAAACATCCACACCCACCACTTTACACTCTGCAGAATTTTACTCTAGTTGTGCCAGCCCCATGTTTGAGAATTATCAATGAACCAGTAAGGGAGAGAGGCCATCAAGATTTTTCCTGTATTTATGGATCTCAAAAATTCTTCATTAGAAAACTTTAACTGACTCTCTGAAGGTCTCTTGGGGACAGCTATTATGTAAGAAAATCTCCTTCTGACTCTGTTTTAGCCCACCTAATAAAATCTGATGGCAGCACATGGATTGCTTCAGGGAACATAGTTTCGGGGTTAAAAAAGACCTAGAATTAAATTTTATATCTTGCTCCCAAAGAAGGGCTGTCTATCTGAGAGTATATAGAAAGGTCTGTTTTGGCCATGAATTAAAGAAACATTTTATGAAGATGGTTCAGATCAAAGATTTGAACAGACCATTACTTTAACTAGAGGCTTGGATTATGTACTCTTAAGTAATGGGGTAGAACCCCTTCCTCCAGCCTGATAAAGAGAAGCAGCCTATGAGAAGCCTTTGATGTCTCTGCAACGGTTGTCGATGACAATCACACTTTACCAGCACCATAGCTAACCTCTACCTCACTGCAGGTAGGCATTATTATCCCAATTTACACGTGAGAAAAAGGTTTAGAGTTACCAAGCAGCTTGCACATAGGACACAGCTAGTAAGTGACTGGTAAACAGCCGGCTCTCTCCGGTGCCAAAGCCGTTTCTCTTGGTCCCCACTCTGCTGCCTTCTAACCGAACAACACAACACACGTGAAAGCATTTTGCAAACTCTAAAGTGGTAATGGTAGTTTATGTGGGAAACAGAAAGTCCTGAGAAGGGCAATGTTCAGATTACCCCAAAGAGAGAATAAATGGACTTTATTCTAAACACTCTAAAGTTACTAGCAGCCCTCTTTGTTATATACGAAAGGCCATCTGGAAGCATCCAGTAACAATGAGGTTCATGTTCTTTTTTCACTAGCCTAGCCAGGTGCATAAATATCCAAAGCAGTTTTCCCTCCTTCGTATCCAGGGATTCTCATGGATTTTGCCATTCCAAGGAGAAAGAAGGGGTATGAGCAGAATTCTTGTATTTTATTTAACCTATGTATCAACTTCATGAGCCACTTCATTTTAGTTTTCTGACAGGGTCCCTTCATGATAACTGCTTGAAATAGGGAGTCATTCTTCTCAATATATTGATGGAATAATAGAAGTTCCTAGAGATACTATCTTCCATGTTCAATTAGTAAACAATTAAATACAGGCTGAATGAAAAAGTTTTCAACATAGCTGGGAGATAAAAATCTAGTTTTTAAGAACACTTTTTATTTAATTTTTTGGTCTTAGGTAATATGACTTTTGTTAAATAAAATAGATTTCTTCACCCAAATCACTGGGTTTTTTTTTCTTGTTGTTACTGATTTGTTCTCATTATTTCAAAAATGGCTCTAGGTGGCAATTCTCAGCATTTTAGCAAGGAGATCATTTGTAGACAAACACTTAAAGGATATAAATGATTATTTCAAATTCTTTAATCAAATAAAACTTAAATGATCACTGTTTTGAACTTCATTTACCTTATAACCAAAACCACTAAACCTAACTATGACTAGTCTTGCCTTTATGATACTAGCTGATGGTGAACTATGATATGAACGCTTTGGGTCACTGCCTCATGTCAGACTTAGTAGGTGCTTGTTAAATTGTTGCTGAATGCAATACCTCCAAATTGTCATCTAGTTTTGTGAGGTTTCCTGGAGTAGGGAGGGAGGTATTTAAATTAGCAATATTTACTCATTTCCTGAGATTTTTTCATGCTTATTCTCAAAGGTAAATTATGAAAATCTTTAAAGAAAAGGACTTCAAAAGTTTTTGAGTTAAACTATCATAGAAAGAAAAGTCTTGCCTTCCTCAGAAAATAACCATTGCTTTCTTCATGACCATTGAAACCTTAACTACTTTCTTAGTCTTAGAAGAGTTAACTGCAATATTATAAATGTATGGTGATATTGCTAAAAACCTTGGAGAATATAAGTCTTTGGGTTTAGATAGCTAGGGTCCTTGGCTTATTTTGGAAACAGGCCACTTTCTAATAGAATTTATATTAGTTAAAGGTTTTATAGTCAGTTTATTAATTGATAAGAAAATGAAGTACTAAGAAGATAAGTTAATTTGTTCCACATCACAGGAAGTCAGAGATGATACGTGATGCTGACATCATTGATCCAGCTACTCCCCTGTTTGAAATCTCGTCTCTACCACTGTTTTAACATAGGAAAAGCCAACAAGGTTCAGAAATTATTGTTTTTTTTTTTTTCTGGGTATTACATGTGTGTGAAACTTTTTGCTTTCAGTAATTATCAATTGTGATTCATGGCTTCAGTATAAATCTCCCTACCTTTCATTTAAATCCACTTATTGCATTGTAGTACACCCAGGAGCAAATCCATTTGGCTGTGAATGTGCCAGGAACTGTGCAATAAATTATCAGTCTATTGAATAAAGCTATTGAAGAATACGTATTTATACCCTTGGAAAGAAATTTGGCCATGTTACTCTGAGTGGGTTTGATTAACCTGAACCTTGCCTGTATACCCCACTGCCAGAAGAGAAAAGCCAAGTAGGTGGAACACATGTATCTTTTCTGTACCTGTCTGCTAGACCTCGAACAAGATTACTGTTGACAGGGAAAAGCAAATTTCCTTTTCATTCCACAAAGTAACTTAGCTGCTTTTACATGCAAAAGCCCTTCCTCCCAACCTCCTTTCTCCTTCCCTCACCCCCTCCCCCTTAATTCCTGTCTGGAATGGATTCCTCCCAAATGAGGATAATCCTGCCTTACTGTTTACTCACTTGGTTGCCTTCCTGGGCTCTGCATCGTCCACAACAGGCTTTTTTGCTGCTTTTATTTATTCGTGCCAGAATGCACTTAGGAGTTTTTATTATTGTTTTGGTTGAGGTGGCACTTTAGCTTTAAGTCCTTATATTTATGATTTATAACTTTCTCTCTAAATTGCATGTTGGACTAGAATTTCTCAAGCATATTCTTTCTTTAGACACAACTGTTTCATAACATTTGAAGAAAATATTGAGCATGGCACCTCAATATCTAGGAATTCATTTCACTCGTTTGCTTTCAGAATTAGCTGATGTACCTGATGCATCATGTATTGAACACATCTGTATGCTCAGTGATAAGCCACAGACACATACCCATCCTAAGGGAACTATTATGAAAAAAAAAAAAAATATATATATATATGTATAAAAAACACACCACTATATACCTTTTAATAGAATAAATCTAAATGATAATTTTGTGTTTCAGAAATACATATGGACAACCAAATGATGGTTAAAGTATGGTTATTCATTCTGTAATGGTAGTAGTTGAATGGTACTATAAATTCCAAGAGAGCTTTACAAAACCTGTGTGACATACGTCACTTCATTTAATCTTCATGATAACCTTACAAAATGGATATAATTACTCCAGTAATAAGACTCAGAGAGGTTAAATAATTTGCTCAAAGTCATCTTGGCTAGTAAGTAGCATTAAAAGGACTTGAATCCCTATCGAACCATCCCCAGAGTCTTGGTTTGTCTATTAAATATACCCATAAACTTGAATATTCTGATATACTCTCTTAAGTCGTAGTTTCACATGAATACCTTCTGTCAAATGTTGGAAGAACAGACTCATATGTACTATCCCAGCCCACAGATTGATTGTTTTTACATAAATTGTCTTTTCTTCTCCAGGGGATGGCTAGAAGTGATGGTTAAAGGATTTATAGGGGAAATGGACAAATTCCTAAACAAAAGCATGATAATCACTCAAATGGGGCATTGTAACTTAAAACTAATTGCATTTTCCCAATACTTTTGATTATATAAAGCTCTAAGCAGACATCTATGAGGTGAATTCAAGCCTATTGTACTTTGTATTCTTTCTTAGGAACTCTATCACAGACACATTTAAATGAAACATATATTGCAAAAAATCATATGAGGAATGTTGCAGAACTAACAAGATAGTGGCACTGGAAACCTTAATTTTAAATTTCATGATTTTTGTGCAATTAGAAGCTCAACCTTAAAATTTCATGAACTTAGCATTTTTTGCATTTAATTATAGATATTGGGTTAAAGCTATGGAAGTTAATATTTTAAGCCTCCATTAACGATTGTAATCGATTTTTTGTATTATTTTTTGGTATAATAACCAAAAGAGCACTTAACCTGGACAGGAATAAATCTGGGATTCTAGAGATTAATATTAAATCTGCTAATGTATTGTCCTACCATTCCCTGGAAGACTGGGTTATCTGATGCTACATGCAAGAGTTTACAGGTGACAAGAATCTGTAGAAAATAGCCTAGGTTTCAGTAATTTCCCTTTGAACTGTCAGAGTAACATTGTTTTTTCAGTTTCACAGTAGGATGTATTTTAAGCAAATGGAGGATGGGGATTCAAAGATGAAAGGAATCGACATAAAAACTAAAGGAATTGCTTAATTTGTAAAATTAACCCTGTGTCATGATTCTTCATTAGGGATATTTGCTACACTGATTCAGCACCAAGCACAGGGGGCAAATGGGACAGAAAGGGCACTAACTGTATTGAAGATGGCACTAGAAATTTGGAGGGCTCTTAATAATTAGGCACTTAAGCTCACCTAGAGAAGTGATTAGTGTTTAGAAGTGAAGACATGGCTACAGAAACACAGATAAATTAGAAGGGAACAAAATGTCCAGTTTGCCACAGTTCTTTTAAACAATTATAACCCGCACAAGGGCTGTAGAAATACTATATTCATGCTGCTTGCACAGCCCCCACACTCTGTCTGGTCCCAGTGAGTTCAACTATGGTGGTAGAGATGTAACCTGAGCATGAAGATCCCTAGATTGTTTTTGTTTCACATCTCTATCACTGACTCACTGATACTCTCAAAGAAAGCTACTCACTCTTGATTTTTCCATTCTCCTACTTGTGATATGGATGAAATGCCTTCCTCTCAGATAATACTAACCTTTATATCATTTTTTTTTAATTCATGTGTTGAGAACAGTTTACAACTAAGAGAAGGTGAATATTTACAAACACATGGTAAGATCTCACCAGGGGCTAGCAATCCAAACATGGATAAAACATTGTCCTCAAGTAGTTCACAGTCTAGTGAGGGCCATGAAGAACTGGGAGGGTGGATACAACCTAGGAAAGAGATCAGATAAAATAGGTTAAGTACATCAGTGCCACGACGAGAAGGACATGATGGTTGGATAATTAAAAAGCAATAATAAGTATGCAGTGGTAAATAAATGTTAATGATAATAATAATGTGATGTAGTGGAAAGAGGGCTTCCCAGGTCCCGCTAGTGATAAAGAAACTACCTGTCAGTATAGAAGATGTAAGAGACGTGGACTCAGTCCCTGGGTCGGGAAGATCCCCTGGAGGAGGGCCTGGCAACCCACTCCAGTATTCTTGCCTGGATAATCCAGTGGACAGAGGAGCCTGGCAGGCTACAGGCCATAGGGTCACAAAGAGTCAGACATGACTGAAGTGACTTAGCACACAGGCATGCACGTATGTGGTGGAAAGAACCCTGGAATAGGAGTTGGTTCTGGTCTCGCTGCCAACCACGTGTGATCCGGAGTAATATTAATACTCTCTGTTTCTGTGTTTCTTTATCTCAGAAATGGCTGTAATATCTGATTGCTTATAACAAAACATCAGATCAGATCAGATCAGTCGCTCAGTCGTGTCCGATTCTTTGCGACCCCATGAATCGCAGCACATCAGGCCTCCCTGTCCATCACCAACTCCCGGAGTTCACTCAGACTCACGTCCATCGAGTCAGTGATGCCATCCAGCCATCTCATCCTCTGTCGTCCCCTTCTCCTCCTGCCCCCAATCCCTCCATTGAGCATTAAATAAGAACTGTGTATATGGCAGCACCTCGAAAACTTCATAGTGCTGAGCAGATATCTAGCATTATAACTATTATATTACCAAAAGAGGTGGAGAATCAACATAGTTAAATGAGTGATTCAAACCAAAACTCATTTCACCAAAAATGCCAAATAACTAAAACAGAATTAAACTTTGGTGCTTAAGTTGTGTGAATAACACCTCTGACTAAAATTTTGTTGTATGAGGTTGATATGTTCTGGCCACAAACTAGCAGTATAATTGTGACTTTCCAAAATTATAATTTTCTGAAGCTAGGAGAAAGAAACTTAAAATTGGAAAAAGCCTGGACACTTATACATTAAAAATGACAGGATGAAAAAGAAGGAAGATTGTACTTTTTCCAAATGTCAAAATTTTAAATGCTAATAAAATCCAATAAACAGGATATTTACCATGGCTACAACAGCTAGCAAAGGTTAGCATGGACAAGGACTGGAAGCCATTGAAGGTGCTGAGGGACAGCAATCAATGAGAATGCCAACCCTGGATGAGTTTTAATCTCACTGGCATGTGCTCAAGTCATGAGCTGCTTCTTTCATAGACTGTACTGAATCATAACCATTATTTATAAGAGTTTTTTAATGCACATATGATTTCATTACAGTGCTTTTTATTTTTCATAACAGAAGTTACTTTTGACTCAAAGTGAGAAAACTGTTCTTATGTGATTTAACTCCAACAGTTTGAGTAGGATGACAGAGTGCTCAGACACAAACAGGGCCTGTCTCTACACATCTCAGACAGAGAGAAGAATATTCAAACATGTGTATCTTGCACTTAATTTAAACTGCGTGGTTGGTTACCTATCTCTTTGGCAATTCAGTATAAAGTTTTATTACTGTGAAATAGAATAGGGTAGGGATTTATGTCACACAAAAATGAATTTCCATGGATGGGAACACACATGAAATAATTTAGGTAAGCAGTATGTCAAATGAAAATTTAAGATGTTAGAGCTGGTGGTGCAAAGGGGGGAAGCAAAGAGGAGGTTTGTGTAATAGATGATAAATATATCACCAGGGAAAGAAAAAGAACCACAGTTGCTATAGGAAGTTATTATTAATGTTGAAGAATTGTAGAAAACATTGAAGAATGAATTTCAAGATCAAGAAATCAAAGTAACTGATTAGATGAGGGAGGAGTCTCATTTGAATGTCAGTGGAAAATAGAACACTTAAAATCAATGCAAGGCCTTACAATTATACCCAAAAGAAGAAGTGAAAGTGTTAGTTGCTAGGTCATGTCCGGCTCTTTGCGACCCCCATGAACTCTAGCTCGCCAGGCTTTTTGTCCATGGGATTCCCCAGGCAAGAATATTGAAATGGGTTGCCATGCCCTCCTCCAGGGGATCTTCCCGACCCAGGGATCGAACCTTGGTCTCCTGCATTGCAGGCAGTTTCTTTACACTCTAAGCCACCAGGGAAGCCCTCACAATTATACCCAGGAAGGGATGGAAACCACAGGCCTAGAGTTTCTGCAGGTTTGGGCTTTAGGGACATTTTTTAAACTCTTCTTTTGCAGAGGTTATGGAAGGAAGAGCAGTGAGCACAGCTCCTGTCACCTCTGAAAAAATCTTTTCTTTCCATTAAATTTTGTTTCAAAGCAGTCCCGATTGAAGAAATGAAATGTGAGAATGTTCACTCTCAGAACAGTTCTCGTGATTCTCTGCCAGTTCACAGGGTAATTCAGGTATGATGGAAGGGTTGAAAATCTTTTTGTCATTCCATTCTTCTTGCCTCTTTTACATGTTTGTGTGAAGAAATTCATAGTGGTAGGTCTCGACATTGAGTTAAAAGAAGTCCTATTTTTAATCTGCCTCTACTTCTCTAGTCCTCAAACAGGCTAAAAATCTCAAAATTACTGTAAAGACACTTGAAGATTTAGAATTTAATTAGCTAATTTAGATCAGGGACAGAGAAGAGTAAGGAGAGTTTCATGTGTCTAACTCAGTGTCATCTACCAAGACACGGAGCAGAGAAGGAGGGAGAGGTTTGCCAGGAAAAGGCAAGTCATGCTTTTGCTTTGGGACTTGCCATATTCAAGTTTGCTACAAGATGTTTAGATTGTCTAAAAGTGTCCAAGAGACCATAGACAATACAGGTCTGAAGCTCTAGAGAAAGTGAGTGCTGGGCCAGATGTACTCAGGAGTTATTTGCGAGGAAGTGGTCAGTGAAACCGTAAGACTGAGATGACTCAAGAACTAGCTGTATGGGGAAAACCCAGAGCAGAATACTAGGAAATTCTAATACTTAAAGAGTGGATAAGAAAGAGAGCCAAAGAAAAGATGGAAGAGGACAGTCAGAGACAGAGAATGAGAAAATCCAGCCAGTATTGAGAAAACCAGGGTGAAGTGTTTCAGGGAGGGGCTGTGGGGAGACCAGCTAAAAATAGAACAGAAAATGTCTAAGGAATTTGGCTCAAAAGAGGTCAATACTAACACTGAAAGTAAGGTACCAAAAGCACGGTGGTTTATCTGAGGTAATAGTTTATAGCTATAATTCCATAAGGGCTAGTAGAAGACCCATGTAATGATGATCCAGACAATTTTTAATCCTTTATTTTTCACATTTCTCAATTCATCTCTTCACTTATCTCCTGCTTTTGTATTTTTTAATTTTTCAAAATATTTAATTTGCACTTAATTTCTGGAGCATGAGTATTAGGAAAGCTATACATAAAATATATTAAAAGGCTACATGACTAAGCATACACACCCACATACACGGTGGTCACAGTATAGCATTACCACTCTGAAAAAATAGGACAAGAAAAAAGCTAGGACTTTTTTTTTAATCAATACTTCTTTTACTACATTCTACAATTTACAAACTGTCCAGGTTCTATTCAGCACTTATTCAGCTGGCTAGAGTTCTGTGGAGGATGAGAATATGAATAAAATACATATTGTCCTCAAAGATCTTACATATCAGTAAGGAATCTACTACAATGTGAAAATCTGGTCACTGAGACATAAAATGTCTTGGAGGGGGAGCAAATCTCTGGTTTAGAGGGCTTCTTACTTAAGATAATATTAGTTTCTATACTATTTACTTAAACCTCCATGTCTCAGAGGCCTAATGCAAAATTTCCTCTGTTGCTCATGTAAAGATTGGTCAGAGATCCAGGTTGGCCAAAGCTTTGTCATCTTCAGCACATAGCTTCCAAGGTCACCTTCAGGTGACCTCCAGCCAGAAGACTGCTGATGGAAGAAAGCAATAATTGCGAAGGAACTTTTATGGGTAAGCTCTGGAGCAGTGCATGTCACTTCTGCTGACATCCCACTGGTCAGAATGTGGTCACAAGGCCGTGGCTGTCTGCAGGGAGGGCTGGGAAACAGAGTTTGGCTCTATGTCCAAGAGGAAAAGTAAAGGGTTTGGGGAATAATCAACCAGGGACTGCCAAGAAGGTCCTCTGGGGCAGGACTTAGATTTATGGACCATGGGGGAGTCTGTGGAAGAGTGATGCAGAATGGAGAAAGAAAGAATCCCGGCTTCCCTTCTGTGAGTCAGATCCACTATGCTGACTGGGACGTGTTCACTTTCAGTACAAAGTCCTTAACAGCATTGTTCTCTCATCTGAGAAAATTCGTCTATTTCTGAGAAAAAAAAATATCTGGGATGCATGGTAATTCACTTCTCTGGATATTGAATGTTAAAGCAGAGAAGGATCCCAGACTTTCTCCTTAAAGCCTCAGAGGTGAGGAAGAGGAGCCCAGAGGGAGGCCATACTCTCTGGCTCTCACCCTGTGAAATACCCTCAAAATCAGGGTAGAGCCCAGGCTTCAGCTTCCATTCCAGTGCTTTTTCTGTGAGGCAGGCACAAGTTTTAGCATTTTTGGTGGGAGGAGAAGAGGAGGTTAAATTCCATTCACCACAATTATGTAGAAATAACCATGGAACTTCATCATAAATTGTTTCTGTCATCGTATTTTAAATTCTACTGCCAAACGAAAGGAAGTCAGCTAGTGCTGATGTAAAATCTCTTCTTGCTAATCAGGATAGTCCATATTTATTCCTTACAGAAAAAAAAAGAAGCTTGTTTCTTATTCTGAAGAATAAGAATAAGTATATGTCCTCTTCTCAGGTCTCATGTAGACATTTAACTGTCCAAAGATGCGGAGCAAGGGTAGATGAAATCAACTTGTTTACTATTATTCTTTTACCTAAGTTTTATAAGAAAGAGGGAACAAAAGGTGAGTGATGAGAGAGTTGTATGGCTATAATTGAGTTAATGTTGCTTTCATTGTGACAGAATTTTAATTGGCAAGGATGCGTAAATGTATATCAAAATGCATGTCACAGCTTTTGTACAAACATAAATTTGACTTTAGAACATATTTTCTCAAGTGAGAAGGATAAATTATCTCAGAGCTTGTGATTCTTTACTTTTAAAAGTCATAAGGTCAATTCTTTAATTAAAAGGTAAAGAAAAGTGCTCAATGTCCATGTAGTCAAACCACTTATGTCAGGATAATCTAGTAACCAAAAAAGAAAAAAATCCTGGAGAGAGAGATGCAATCTACCTTCAGAATAACTGGCTTAAGAATGCCTTCTTTCGTAGCCTCATAAGCTCCACTCTTAGAAGTCTTCCATCTCAGTCCAGGAAAATGCAAACAACACTGGGTGAGACAGAACTTTTCTAAATTTACTCATTACTCATATGTGCTTCAATCATGGGGACTACTTGTTTTTCCTATTCAATAATGTCTTTCATTCTCTTTTCTAAAACAATTTACATGCATATAAGGTCAGCCTCTAGTATAGAAAATAAAGATATAGATAGACATATAGACAGATATATAAAATTCTAAATTGGAATTACTGGTAAATACATTTTGCTAAGTGATACAGAGTGCAGTTTTATTTGTGTGTGTGTGTGTGTGTGTGTATGTATATTTATTTATCTCACAGCCTGTTTGACAGTCTTTTCTCTGTGTTCTTACAGAGGCAGATTAAACAACTACATTTTATATCCCCTGAGATTATGGCAAGGTAGTGCCAGGACCACAAGATAAATGAAATACAACTGAACATTTATAAAAACCAGGTCTGAGAAAGTCTGTTAATAGAAGTCTAAATTTCTAGCTGTATCTGGATTGTGTGTAGACAATACTCTACACACCTAGATATCAAAGGGCTTCCTTCTCACTGCAGTTCTGTGAAATCACATGCATATTGCCTTGTCCACCCAATGTTTTGGTGAAGAACAGAGGCTTATTGATAAACCAGTGCTTGAGTACCAGAATTATTTTACTTCCCATCTAAGAATTGCCCTCCTCTGAGGTTCCACTCAGATTTTTGGACCTGCCATCTAGTGGCCACTGCAGTAACAAGGCAATGGTAACATTTTTGTCTTCATTTGAAAACTGGAGTTTGAATGTGGCTCATCTGTGGATAAATATGGAGACACTCCGCCCATGACCACAGTCCCCTCCTCCGTTAGACATACAGCCGTTTTCATAGAGCAGCTTCAATCAGAACATTTGTTATAATCACAGGAAAAGCAGATTTTTCATACAGAATGATACACACTACCCACCTGGATTTAAAAAAAAAAAAGTAGAAAAAGAAAGAAAGAAGAAAAAGCAAGTCTTCCGCTATTGAGAAGAGGTCTGGAGTGGCGGAGAGAAAGGGAGGGGGAGAAGGGAACTGGAGAGCGGGCGTGTATTCTGTCAAGTAGTTCTGCTTGTGAGACTAATTCTTACAAACTGCGCACCCAGCAGAGTAAACCTCTTATTTTGCTGCTTTCGCTCTGATCCCCCACGTAGCTGTAATGTTCTAGTTGTTTTTCTCTGTCCTAAAAGCCACATAGGCATTTGATATGATACACAATGTTGGCAAAGGAACGATTTACAAATGACTTAAGTAGGTAATTATTTATTAGAATATGGGCCTAGAAGTCTATGTTACTGTAGCAAAACCTAGTAAGAGGTTAGTTTTGTTTCAGTGTTTCTATTATAATCCCTGGTTATTAGTTTTCCTTTTTCCAGGGACTTATGCATGGAATGTAAAAAAGCACAATGGGCTATTATTATTATTTATTATTTGTCAAGAAATATGAATATACAGAGCAAAGGCCAATTTGTGAACTCTATGCCAGACAATCCCCAGCCCCAAAGACCTCACAATACAACTCTTAAGCAGGTCTTGAAAAATGCAAGACAGAATGAAAGCAGATGGATGAATGATACTTATTCAATATCTTAAATATAGAACTCAGTGGTACAGGTGCATCTTCAGATGTTATTTGAAAGAAGAGACAGAATATCTTGGCATTGTGTCACTTATTCATAAATATTATAAATTTTATATTATTTGAGAAACTATTCTAAATATACAGGGTGGTTTGTAAGAAGCTGTGAAAACCAATTCCTTTAAATGAGACAAAGGGCAAATCTAGTGAGAAGCAGGGACTGAACACAGAGAAACTAGGGAAGAACCAGGCCAAGGATGGAGCCAAGGAAAAAATAAATCCCAAGGGGATACATAAAGTGTGATGAAAAAGAACTGCAAGGATTTCTTTTTAAAGAAAGAATCAAATCAACCAAGAAGAAAGATGATCTTGGCAGCTGTGTCCTGAATATACTAAAATTACCAAAAAACTCCAGCAACAATAATGGCAAAGCCAATGATTGAGTTATGAAAATTGCAATGCAAGGGTGTAAAACTCTGCTTCGGACAGGAGGGCATGGTACTGAAGACAATATTGGTGCAGCAGAAAGAATACTCAGATTTAGCAAAAAGCACAATGAAAAGTGGGAAAGGAGTCAAGTTGGTCAGATTGCTGAGGATAATAGAAGTCAATGAAACTATTCCATGAAGCCATGGTATTTTTTGGAACATTCATTACCTATCCTATGTTATGTTAATTATTATGGAGTATACCATACATGACCTAAATCAAATCCCTTATGATTATACAGTGGAAGTGAGAAATAGATTTAAGGGACTAGATCTGATAGATAGAGTGCCTGATGAACTATGGACTGAGGTTCGTAACATTGTACAGGAGACAGGGATCAAGGCCATCCCCAAGGAAAAGAAATGCAAAAAAGCAAAACGGCTGTCTGGGGAGGCCTTACAAATAGCTGTGAAAAGAAGAGAAGCGAAAAGCAAAGGAGAAAAGGAAAAGATATAAGCATCTGAATGCAGAGTTCCAAAGAATAGCAAGAAGAGATAAGAAAGACTTCCTCAGCAATCAATGCAAAGAAATAGAGGAAAACAACAGAATGGGAAAGACTAGAGACCTCTTCAAGAAAATTAGAGATACCAAGGGAACATTTCATGCAAATATGGGCTCGATAAAGGACAGAAATGGTATGGACCTAACAGAAGCAGAAGATATGAAGAAGAGGTGGCAAGAATACACAGAAGAACTGTACAAAAAAGATCTTCATGACCAAGATAATCACGATGATGTGATCACTCACCTAGAGCCAGACATCCTGGAATGTGAAGTCAATGGGCCTTAGAAAGCATCACTACGAACAAAGCTAGTGGAGGTGATGGAATTCCAGTTGAGCTATTCCAAATCCTGAAAGATGATGCTGTGAAAGTGCTGCACCCAATATGCCAGCAAATTTGGAAAACTCAGCAGTGGCCACAGGACTGGAAAAGGTCAGTTTTCATTCCAATCCCAAAGAAAGGCAATGCCAAAGAATGCTTAAACTACCGCACAATTGTACTCATCTCACACGCTAAAGTAATGCTCAAAATTCTCCAAGCCAGGCTTCAGCAATATGTGAACCGTGAAATTCCAGATGTTCAAGCTGGTTTTAGAAAAGGCAGAGGAACCAGAGATCAAATTGCCAACATCTGCTGGAAAATCAAAAAAGCAAGAGAGTTCCAGAAAAACATCTATTTCTGCTTTATTGACTATGCCAAAGCCTTTGACTGTGTGGATCACAAGAAACTGTGGAAAATTCTTCAAGAGATAGGAATACCAGACCACCTGACCTGGCTTTTGAGAAACCTATATGCAGGTCAAGAAGCAACAGTTAGAACTGGACATGGAACAACAGACTGGTTCCAAATAGGAAAAGGAGTTCGTCAAGGCTGTATATTGTCACCCTGCTTATTTAACTTCTATGCAGACTACATCATGAGAAACGCTGGACTGGAAGAAGCACAAGCTGGAATCAAGATTGCCGGGAGAAATATCAATAACCTCAGCTATGCAGATGACACCACCCTTATGGCAGAAAGTGAAGAGGAACTAAGGAGCCTCTTGATGAAAGTGAAAGAGGAGAGTGAAAAAGTTGGCTTAAAGCTCAACATTCAGAAAACGAAGATCGTGGCATCTGGTCCCATCACTTCATGGGAAATAGATGGGGAAACAGTGGAAACAGTGTCAGATGATTTTTTGGCAGGGGGCTCCAAAATCACTGCAGATGGTGACTGCAGCCATGAAATTAAAAGATGCTTACTCCTTGGAAGAAAAGTTATGACCAACCTAGATAGCATATTGAAAAGCAGAGACATTACCTTGCCAACAAAGATTTGGCTAGTCAAGGCTATGGTTTTTCCAGTGGTCATGTATGGATGTGAGAGTTGGACTGTGAAGAAAGCTGAGCGCTGAAGAATTGATGCTTTTGAACTGTGGTGTTGGAGAAGACTCTTGAGAGTCCGTTGGACTGCAAAGAGATCCAACCAGTCCATTCTGAAGGAGATCAGCCCTGGGTGTTCTTTAGAAGGAATGATGCTAAAGCTGAAACTCCAGAACTTTGGCCACCTCATGCGAAGAGTTGACTCATTGGAAATGACTCTGATGCTGGGAAGGATTGGGGGCAGGAGGAAAAGGGGACGACAGAGGATTAGATTTCTGGATGGCATCACCGACTCGATGGACGTGAGTTTGGGTGAACTCCAGGAGATGGTGATGGACAGGGAGGCCTGGCGTGCTGTGATTCATGGGGTCGAAAAGAGTCAGACATGACTGAGGAGTGACTGAACTGAACTGAACTGATACCATATATGTAAGTCAGGATCCCTGAGCCAAAAATAAACCTATATTCAAACTGAAAAGAGAAGATGAACACTCCTTAAACAACTACAAAATATAAGGCAGCTGATGTTATTAAGCATAGCAGGTTTTTCGAGAAGGGAGAAATCAGCAGGTCTCAGAGTAATCATGCAAGAGCCATCCAAGAGAAGAGACCAAAGCTTAGCCTTGAAGAACTGGTGTGTGGGGGACTGACTTAAAAACAGGGGAGAAATATGATAAAATCACCAGGATAGAAATTAACAAAATTTTCAGGGGGAGCAGTATAATGGCCTTAACTTAGTGAAATGGATGGTTTGAGCAGGAGAGGAAATATAAAGAGGTAGTAGGTAAAGTAATGCCTGTGTGTGAAACAGAAAATTAGGATTCATCAGCATGTAACAGGGGGCCATTCATTAATTCATTATAGGGTTATTTATTGTGGAGGATATTATGTTTCAAACACAGAACAGTCAAGGCTTTTCCCCTTCCAGAGCTTACATTCTCATGATGGAAAATAGAATCTCCCTGCAACAAAAAGCAAACAAACTGAACAAGATAATTTCTGACAGTGCTTAGTACCATAAAGAACATTAAACTGAGTTATAGGGAAGAGTGACTGGCAAGAGTAGTGATGGCCCAAAATGGGGAGAAAGAAGAGTAAATATTTGAAAGTGGAAATTCTTCAGACTTAGGAATAACTTAAATAGAAAGAACAAAGGGAAGTCATGGGTTACTTACAGCTAGCTAGTCTGGGAAATTAAAAGTTTACTAATGCCAGTCATATAGGCTGTGAAGATAGTGAGAGAGGGGGAAAGCTGAGGATGGGTAGGAAAAGTTTTCTGTCCCCTGAGGTGATCCACTACATCTCTGGCTGCCACCTCCAGTTTCTTGACGATTTTAGCCACTGGCTCACTAACGCTCTTTTCATTTCTACCACATCACCATACAAGGTCATTTCAGTGTCTAAATATATAATCTTTCTGATACTTTACCTCTCAATCCCTTAATTCAGTCGTGATCTGTCCTCTACCCTACCGTAGCTACTCACTCCCGTGGTTATACTTTTGACCTTTTATTTACTAATAATTACAAACTTTCCATAATCTCAGTTTCAAGCATCCCACTCTCCAACCAACCACCTAATATTCTCTTAACCCAATTCCACTGTCCCCTCTGTTACAGCAATCCCTGAAGCCTCCGAGTGCCTCCAATACAATGATTCTACCCCGAGGCTCTCATATTACCCCTTCCTTGTATAACTAGATTCCATGGACAATGATTCTAATCATGTCTTTGCATACCTCCTTAGTCCCCTTGATCGTCTCTTGATTCATTGTCCTCAACTGGCAAGTCTCAACTACACTGATCATTTGCAACTCCCCATCTATTCCAGGCCCACAGGCTAGCTGAATGTGGCTGGAGAAAAACACACAGGTCACCTGACTCTCCCTTTAAACTCTAACTGCTCAGAGAGGCTCTTAGTGCTGCCCTGCAATTACATCACACTTCCCTATCCATCGGAGAAGGCAACGGCACCCCACTCCAGTACTCTTGCCTGGAAAATCCCATGGATGGAGGAGCCTGGTAGGCTGCAGTCCATGGGGTCGCTAAGAGTCGGACACGACTGAGCGACTTCACTTTCATGCATTGGAGAAGGAAATGGCAACCCACTCCAGTGTTCTTGCCTGGAGAATCCCAGGGACGGGGGAGCCTGGTAGGCTGCTGTCTATGGGGTCACACAGAGTCGGACACGACTGAAGTGACTTAGCATAGCATAGCATAGCATCCCTATCCATTCCCTTCCCCATGTTGCTATAAGAATATTTCTCATCTTTCCCTTTCTCAAACTTCCAACACTTCCTTCCCCATCCTTAATCTCAACTTATGACCTTCCTTCCTACTCCACTGAGAAAATAGAAGCACTCAAAAATGAACTTGCGCATTCACTCCCCATCACACCTACCCTCCCATCTGCATCTGTGCCCACATACCCTGGTTTCTCTCCATAACTGTGAAGAAACTCTGCCCGCTCCTGTTCAACCTACCCTTCTGTGTGCGTTAGACCCCGCCCTCTTTCACACACTCATCTACACTGCTCTCATAAAAGCTCCCCTCTTTCTCTTCCTTGATCAGTTTTCCCTATCTACCAAATCTTTCCTACAAGCACACAAAACGCTGTCGTTTATTTCCCCCTAAAAAATACTCTCTTCTGACACTCACTATAGCTACTATCCTATTTCTTTGATTCCCATTTCAGCAAAACTTCTCAAGAAATGTCATGATACTCACTATGAACACTCTCCAATCCTATTCTCCAATTCTCTCTTGAGCCCTCTCTGATTACCTTTGCACCCACCAATGTGGTAAAACAGTTCACACTAAGATTATAAGTGACCTCCATGGTTCTAACTCCATCAACCAATTCAGTCTTCCCTGACCTCTCAACATTGTTTGCACAGCTTTCTCCATCAAAACACATTCTTCCCTTAGCTTTCAGTCCTCCAGGCTCATCTGATTTTTTTTCTACCTCACAGGCCATTTCTTCTCACTCGTCTTGACTGATACATTTTCATTTCCAGCATGTAAACACTGGAGGGTCACGCAGCTCAGTCCTTGAACCTCTTTTTTAATCTCTGTTCACTTCCTTAATATTCATACCCAAGCTCACAGCTTAAGCTTTTATCTCTAGTCCAGGCCTTTACCTTGGGCTAGAATATGTGACTTCTAGGCTCACATATTCAACTGCTTACTCAAAATCTCCACTGGAAGTCGAATGAGCACCACAAACATAAAATACTCAAATGGAATTCTTTTATTTTACCTAACAAATAGGCATTCTTTCCCAGCCCAGTAAATAGCATCTCCATCCTTAGAGTTGTTCAAGTCAAAAATTTGTTTCTCTCAGTCTTTTATTTATCTCACAAATCCAACCTACCAACAAATTCTGCAAATCTACTTTCAAAACACATCCAAAATCTTACCGCTTTCTCATCCTGACCACTACTACTATCCTAACTCGAGCTAGTATCATCTGTTACATGGATTACTGCAGTAGCCTCCTATCTTTACCTTTTCTGTTTCTGAAACTGTTTGTGTACTTGCCGCAAACAGTTTGTTCTCCAAATAGTAGGCAGAAGGATACTTTGTAATGCATGTAATGTAAGTCAGACCACATGTCTCCTCTACTCAAAAGTCTCTAATGACTCCCTATCCATCCAGAGGGGGAAAAACAAAAGCCTATACAATAGTCCACAAGGCCTACACAAGCAGTTTCCTCTGTTAATTTGTGTCTTCATTTAGCACTTGAGCCCTCCCTTATACCTCCAAAGCTCCATTGACCTCCTTGCTTCCCTCACCCACCATACATGTTTCACTTCAGAGCCCTTTGTACTTACTTTTCTCATCGCTTGCAATGCTTTTCCCAGATAAGTCTTGGTTGCTCACTATCTTCAGGTCTTGACTCAATTTTCACTTCTAAGGAAAGCCTTTCATAGCAACCATATTTAAAATTGTACCCCCTACCTTTGCTTCATTTTTCATCATAGAGATCATTCCCTTCAGATGAATGCTTTATTTACATATTTATTTCCCCTTGTCATAGAATATAAGCCCATAATCACAGGAGGTTGTATCTTGGAGGGGTAGTTTTGGTCTGTTTTGTACTCTAAGAAATTTCCAGTGTCTGTAACAGTGCCTGGTATATAAAGGGTGTTCCACAAATATTTGCTGGATGAATTGAAGAAAAAAAAAAATGAGTCCTTCTTTCTCTGTGTTATAGGCATTTTTATTAGATGCAAAACTTAATATTGTAGTACGGCCCCCATGATTCTCCATGGCAAAATATTCAAGTTCTTCAAAATTAATTTTGAGAGTAAGAGCACTTCGTGCAGGTTTATCCAGAATATTAGGTGGGCTACTATTTCTGTTTCGTACCCAAAGCAGCAACATCTAAAGCATTTGTTATTTTTTTCATTTGGTAAATGCTTACCAGGGAATATGGCTGTTCTGGACACGGGTAGTGACATGTGCAAAGACTCAGAAACAGAAGGGGACATGGCACAGTGGACCATTACCATGTTACAAATGACAGGCAATGGAGGCCTAAGCTAAAGCGGTGGAGTGGGAACAAGACACCTAGAAATGTGAGAAACATCAAAAGTAAAAGGTCACCAAAGTCAAGGTACCTGGCTGATGGAGAAAACAAAATACTATCTACCTTTATTAGGCTACAAAGTGGAAAGTTTATTATAAAAGAAGTAGGTAAGAGCAGAACTCCTGGGAAGCTCAACTGGTAAAGAACCCACCTGCAATGCAGGAGACCCCCGTTTGATTCCTAGGTTGGGAAATTCCCTGGAGAAGAGAATGGCAACCCATTCCAGTATTCTTGCCTGGAGAATCCCTGTGGACAGAGGAGCCTGGTGGGCTACAGTCCATGGGATCGCAAAGAATCGGACATGACTGAGCAAGCAGCACAGAACTTGAACACAGAAGACATGGGTTGTAAAATTCCCTTTGTGGGATGTTGCCTTAAAACTCCTCATCGTCATAGTCACTCTAAGAATATTCAGTGTGTTCAGTGGTGACACCCTAAAGAATCATTCCGGAAGGTGCTCCTAGATTAGATCCTAATTCTTCCAACCTCCTGAATAGTTGAAATAGTTAAAGGTCCCAAATTTTCTACCTAGTTACCTCACCCTTCCTGGAAACATTTTCCTTTTTTGTAGAGAAATTGTTAGACTAATAAATAGGATAATATATGTGTATATAGATAGGTACACACATACACACACGATAGTTTAAAACCCAATTAACTGTAAATATTGCTTTCTATGCACAAAAGCCTTCTTTGATTATTAAAAGAAATTACATTAGAATTACAAATCTGGTGATTATTTGAGGGGTGATGATTCCCAGGTATGAGACTTGGACATATGGGTGAATATTGATGCTATTTGCTCACATAGGGAGCATAGGAAGGAGGGAAACTATAAAGGAAAAGGTGGTTGAACTTTAGACATGCTGTGCTATCCAGTTGGAATGGTCCAATAAGTCATTTGTTATAGTGGGCTAGAGGTCAGGAGAGAACTAATGGCTCAAAATTGTAGATAGATTTGAGAACTAATGGCTCAAGATATAGATTTCAGAGATTATTAATATATTGATGATAATTAAAATTTGAAGAGAAGGATTTCCAGTGGCCCGTGGCTATATTATTGTTCAGTCGCTCAGTCATGCCCAACTCTTTGCAACCCCATGGACAGCAGCAGGCCAGTCTTCCCTCTTCTTCACCATCTCCTGGAGCTTGCTCAAACTCATGTCCATTGAGTTGGTGATGCCATACAACCATCTTGTCCTCTGTCATCCCTTTCTCCTCCTGCCCTCAGTCTTTCCCAGCATCAGGGTCTTTTCCAATGAGTCGGCTCTTCGCATCAGGTGGCCAAAATATTGGAGCTTCAGCTTCGTCATCAGTCTTTCCAATGACTATTCAGGATTGATTTCCTTTAGGATTTACTGGTTTGATCTCCTTGCAGTCCAAGGGACTCTTAAGAGTCTTCTCCAACACCATACTTCAAAAGCATCAATTCTTCAGCACTTAGATTTCTTTATAGTCCAGCTCTCACGTCCATGTATGACTACTGGAAAATCCATAGCTTTGACTATATGGAACTTGTTGGCAGAGTAATGTCTCTGCTTTTAATATGCTGTCTAGGTTTGTTATAGCTTTTCTTCCAAGGAGCAAGCATCTTTTAATTTCATGGCTGCAGTCACCATCTGCAGTGATTTTGGAGCCCAAGAAAATAAAGTCTGTCACTGTTTCCACTGGCTATATTAGGCTAAAGTATATGTAATAAAACATTACCAGACATAGACCTGGACATCACGGAACTTATGATCACTTACCTGACATTTCCCTAGACTGGTTTTCTCCTAAGTTCCTTCTCACTCATCCCCTGCACTGACCCACATCCTGTCTCCAGCCTTCTTTCCTATTTGAAATTATCTACAGTTCAACACTTGGACCTTTTACATGGAACGTATGCCTTAATCTTTGTAAAAATTCTATACCTCAAAATGTATACAGAGAAATAATATGTACATGAAAACACACTGTCAGTACACTTTAAGCTCTCATTATTTTACGAAACTGTGGAATGAGCCAGCTTGCCTCATGGGCAATGTTCTCTAATTTACGTATTTGCTAAGAGTTTTTGTCGGATTTTCTTTGACTGGCGTGCATCATATTCATCTGCTATAATGTCAAGCCCTTGGGAGCTTTATGGAGACCCTTGTTAAAAATGAGAGGGGACTCATCTTTATTCTTTTCCTTTCCACTTTCAGGGCAGGAAACATAGGCACTCAGAACTTAAGTTACTCTTTGCCAGCCTTTCCGTAAATCAGCCATCCTCAGGAATGTAACTTTTGATTTTATTGTTCTCTTAGATTCCGTTTTTCTTCCTTTGCCTTGAATCACTTAAAAATATTTTCTTGCCGTATCATTTTTGTTACCTCGAGACCTTGGTAGGTTCATTTGTTTACTTTTTTTGTTTGAGAATATATCAGTTATTTCTCCTCATACTTGAAATTTTCCTGACTGACACAGCCTTGTGGGGGAAAAGTTTATGTTGGCTTTGTAATAGTAGTTGTAATCTCTATTGTCCCGAATTTCTAGAATCTGTGATGATCAGGGACTTCTCTTTGCTGTGCGACTTTATTGTGAGCCTCCCTTTCCCATGTCTTCTCTTTATCTCTCCAAAAAGCTTCTGCAAAATATGCCTTCCTCACCAATCATAATGCTGCACTGTCAGCGTATGCAGTCTCTATGGTAACTGGGACCCATGCCACAATACCAAGATTCCTGGAGCAACCACCATCATGGGGAAATCGGCACATGCACTCTTCTGGCACCATGGAAGTTTCCGAACGGAAACCAAAACAAGCACTACTATTTTAATACACGAGGCAAGGAACAGAGCCGATGAAAAGCTATCAATCCAGTCTCTGTATACTATATTATCATTGGGGTTTGGTGGATTCTTGAAGCCGATCTTATTTATTATAAAGCTAGACTGGTGTGCAGGTCCTAATCAGACATGGAGAAACTGGCTGAATTAGGGGAGGACATTTGTTTTTCTTACAGACACATGAGTAGACTCTAAACAAGCTAATTTTATTTAAATTAGGTTATATTCTTTGATAAGCTCAGTGAAATTACCACTACACAGTAAAAATTGTTCCCTACCATTGTAAAGACAGATCTTTTTCAGCTGGTTTCCCCAGAAACTGCGTATTGATCCAGTGGGGCCAAAAGGCCCAGTGGGGCAGTTCTGTTGGCCCATGTAAGGAATGAGGATGAAGCAAGGAGGCTCTTCAGGTTGGTGCCTCCAGGACTCAACTTCTCCCAAATATATGGAGCCCCATACTCCCAAATACAGCCCAACAGTAAAAAGGGGCCTAAGGCAGAGTTTCTCCTTGTCCTTGCTGAAATTTGGGGATAGGTAAATGTTTGTGGTGCAGAGCTATCCTATGCATTGTAGAATGTTTAGCAGCATCTCTGGTCTCTACCCACTAGATTTTGTTGTTCAGTCACTAAATCATGTCCAACTCTTTGCAGCCCCATGGAATGCAGCACGCCAGGCTTCCCTGTCCTTCATCACTTCCCAGAGTTTGCTCAAACTCATGTCCTTTGAGTTGGTGATGCCATCCAACCATCTCATCCTCTGTCACCCCCTTCTGCTCTTACCTTCAATCTTTCCCAGCATCAGGGTCTTTTCCAATGAGTTGGCCCTTCATATCAGGTGGCCAAAGTATTGGCGCATCAGCTTCAGCATCAGTCCTTCCAATGAATATTCAGGGTTGATTTCCTTTAGGATTGACTGTTTTGATCTCCTTGCTGTCCAAGAGCTTTACAACTAAAAGTGTCTCTAGATGTTGCTAAACATATCCTGGGGGATAAAAATTGCCCCCAGACCACTAGATTAAAGCAAGATGTGGCTTGGGTAAGAAAAGATATCTGGAGAATTCCTTCAAAGCCCCAGAATATTCATTCAGTTAGCCATTCAGCATTTATTGAGTCCCCATTGTTTTCCAAGTGCTCTTCTGTGCTTTAGGGACACAGCTATGAATGGACCAAGGCCTGATCTCATGGAGCTTACCTTCCAGTGGAGGTACTCCATGTGTTCCTGACCAGCTGGATTTTCCTCCATACAGCTTCACAGCCGGCCAACTGTGGGCCAAGCAAAGAAAAACACAAGTTCACACTGAAGACTCTTTTTTAGTTTATGAACCTCGAGAACGGCTATGATTTAAAAATGAAACTTGGCAAGTGATTAGTTCATATGTTTTAGTTTATAATGTGTTTTAATCATTTTGGATGTTTTCAAAACAAATGGTGAGATTAGGGGTTTTTTTCCCCTTCTATTTTTGGCCCCTTTCCTCTGAAGAGTCCTTCTCTTGTGTTTAGTTTTGGTGTTCTTACTGTATTTGAAGAATGCTTTTAAGTATTTGAAATGTGTACACGGATGAAAGGAGAGGAGGAGGAAGAAACATAAGAGTCTGTGATCCCTGCTGAAACAAAGATCCATACATACCCCAGCCCCAAAGTCAGTACTGAGGTACCACTTCCTCAAGGAGGCTTCTCACAACCCCTCGTGGCCGAGTCCCCTGACCCCGAGTTCTCTCAGCTTTCTTCACACAGCCCCATCACAGTTGTAAGTAAGAAAGGGACTGTGAAATCAGGTGTTCAGGTGTTTCCCTTTAGAACATAAGCTTGGTGGGGGTCAGCACCATGCCTGCTTTTCCCACAGTTCTTCTGTCTTCAGCACAGGGGCTGACATACTGGAAGCACTTAAGAAATAGGTGTTGAATGACACTGGCTGACTGAGAAAGCCAACTTTGGGTGTCCTACCCAAACATTTTTAGCCTGTACACTGCCTGTGGATTACCCTAGCTCCACTCTCAGACTTTAACGTGTTAATCTTTATTTTGTAGATTCTGAAATAATGTGTAAACTCCTAAAATTATGCTTAAATCAGAAAGTCTGAAGAACAGCTTAAGAGAATTAATCACTCAGTCCTGTCCAACTCTTTGTGACCCCACGGACTGTAGCCCACCAGGCTCCTCAGTCCATGGGATTCTCCAAGCAAGAATACTGGAGTGGCTTGCCATTCCCTTCTCCAGGGGATCTTCCTGACCCAAGGATTGAACCCAGGTCTCTTGCATAGCATTTAGATTCTTTACCATCTGAGCCACCAGGGAATATTAATGACTTTAAATATTCAGGCTTATATGGAGAATGCAGGAACATAAGGGAAATAACAGAGAGTGGTATTTAGGAATATTTTTAATATCAGTATTGACCTGGGCATTGTTCAAGAGTTAGAGGGTTTACAGGATAAATACTTATGATTGTCATTGTGGGGCACAGAGTGAAATTACATAATTTATTTCCTTGTTTTTGTCTGATGTCCCCCCATTTGAACTCAAGCTTCATGAAGGTAGAGAATTTGTCCTATCTATAATTTTATCCTCTGTGCTTAGAATGTTATTTGACACATAGTAGGTATGCCATAAATATTTGATCAATGAATAAATGGTAGGCACTTAATCAGTCCTATGCTGATGAATATCAATAACCTCAGACATGCAGATGACACCACCCCTATGGCAGAAAGGGAAGAGGAACTCAAAAGCCTCTTAATGAAAGTGAAAGTGGAGAGTGAAAAAGTTGGCTTAAAGCTCAACATTCAGAAAACAAAGATCATGGCATCTGGTCCCATCACTTCATGGGAAATAGATTGGGAAACAGTGGAAACAATGTCAGACTTTATTTTGGGGGGCTCCAAAATCACTGCAGATGGTTACTGCAGCCATGAAATTAAAAGACGCTTACTCCTTGGAAGGAAAGTTATGACCAACCTAGATAGCATACTCAAAAGCAGAGACATTACTTTGCCAGCAAAGGTCTGTCTAGTCAAGGCTATGGTTTTTCCTGTGGTCATGTATGGATGTGAGAGTTGGACTGTGAAGAAGGCTGAGTGCTGTAGAATTGATGCTTTTGAACTGTGGTGTTGGAGAAGACTCTTGCAAATCCCTTGGACGGCAAGGAGATCCAACCAGTCCATTCTGAAGGAGATCAGCCCTGGGATTTCTTTGGAAGCAATGATGCTAAAGCCGAAACTCCAGTATTTTGGCCACCTCATGCCAAGAGTTGACTCATTGGAAAAGACTCTGATTCTGGGAGGGATTGGGGGCAAAAGGAGAAGGGGATGACAGAGGATGAGACGGCTGGATAGCATCACTGACTCAATGGACATGAGTCTGAGTGAACCCCGGGAGTTGGTGATGGACAGAGAGGCCTGGCGTGCTGCGATTCATGGGGTCGCAAAGAGTTGGACACTACTGAGTGACTGATCTGATCTGATCTGATGCTGATGAATAGATTAACTGCTTATTAGTAAATACACAAAAAGTACAGGAACATTATGAAGTTCTTAGTCATTCGTGCAACAAACGGTTCGAGTTTCTCATGTGCACCTGGCATCATCGCTCCTGGGACAGTGTCCAGCACCTGGTGCTGTTGTTTAGTTGCTCTGTCATGTCTGAGTCTTCGTGACCCATGGACTATAGCCCACCAGGCTCTTCCATCCATGGGATTTCCCAGGCAAGAATCCTGGAATGGGTTGCCATTCCCTTCTCCAGGGGATCTTCCTGGCCCAGGGTTCAAACCCACATCTCCCGCACTGGCAGGAAGGTTCTTTACCACTGAGCCACCAGGGAAGCCCGTAGCACATACGAGGTATCTGTTAAGGACTTGGTAAGTGAATGAGCAAATTAGTATTCCAGCATACTCAAAGATGGTTATTTACTAAAGGTATTGGTTTACTAGAGCTGCCATAACAAGGTGCCACAAAATGGAGAGGCAGAAATTCTTGTCTCACAGCTCTAGAGGCTAAATACCCAAGATCAAAGTGTCAGTAGAATTGATTCCTTCCAAGAGCTCTAAAGAAGAATCTGTTCCATAGTTCTCCCGACCTTCTGATGGTTGCTGGCCATCTTTGGTGTTCCTCAGCTTATGGAAGCATCACACTAATCTCTGCCTTCGTTTTCACCTAGCGTTCTCCTCATGTGTTTGTCTGTGTCCAAATTCCCCCTTTTAAAAGGATGCCAGTCTTACTGGATAGTAATCCACCCTACTTCAAGATTGCCTCATCTTTATCAGTCATATCTGCAATGACCCTATTCTCAAATACAGTCACATTCTGTGGTTCCAGGGGCTAGTATTTCAACATAATAATTTGAGGAGGACAGCATTCAACCCATAACACTAAAACAGCAGAGATCTTTAAAGTTACACTCTATTTTGAAAACATCAATTTCTCAAAATAGCATCTAGTTTTATAATTCTATATGGAAATAGATGTGCTATTAATACAGCATTTACTATATTACACAAAAACATGTATGTTTACAGGGAGGAAACTGAAGAAAGTTCTAGAAGCTTAAATGTACAGAACTTATCTCGCTAAAGGGTATATGACCAGACAAAGGTTACATGGGGAAGACTGTTAGGAGATTTTGAAGAGATTTGTGTATGAATTCAAAGCATTTGGATTTTATTTTACACATATCAAGAAACCAACTCAGAAGTCAAAACTTATTGAACTGTAGAAAGGTATTAAAAGAAAGGGTGAATTTTATTGTATGCAAATTATTTATCAATGGACCTGACTTTAAAAAGAAAGAAAGAAAGCAACAAGGTTGGAAAATGGATCTTGCAGCTGCTGCTGCGACTCTGTGCGACCCCATAGACGGCAGCCCACCAGGCTCCCCCGTCCCTGGGATTCTCCAGGCAAAATGGATCTTAGGAGCTAGCAATCAGAGGTTTTTGGAGACCTTGGTCATTTAATTGGCGACACAGGTAGACAAACCAGATTTTACTGTGTTGAGGAATGAATCGGTTTAGGAAGCTTAAAAGTGGTTCAAAGGAAGGAAAGACTGTGTCCACGGAAGATGATCTGTTGTTTGTTAGTTTGTTGTGATTGTTATTGTTTGTTTCACATGTGGGCAACTGAAGCATGTTGGCATGCAGTAGGAAAATGGAAAATGCAGAAGATAGAAGGAGTAACTGATATAGTAAGATCCTGAAGGAGATAATTAATGCTAGGCAAAAAAGTATCTGAGATGTCAGGGATGGGTTCCGACAGAGGTAGCGTGATAGGACTGACATTTGATAGCTCTGTCTTCTGTTTGAAAAGAAGGCAAGGTTAATACAGTAGCTAAGAATAAAGGGTAGGAGGTAAGTTGCAAGCAGTTAATTACATGATAAAAGGAAACTGGGGACTGAAAAAGGAAACTGACTAAGAAAAGATGAAAGAACTGTAAAGTAGCTCCAAAACCCCAGCTCAGGTTGGAAACCAGAACTCTGAAAGGGCACCAGGCGATCCAGTTTTGTGATTTTCCCTCAGCTTTGCTCAGCAGCCTGGGAGTTGAGGCAAACATACATGAATGGGTTCGTATGGCCTCAAGAACTAGTGAGGAACAATTGAAAGTCATAGAGGAAGAAACTGATGGCGGGTGTCTTAAAAGCTAACCATGAGGGCCCAGACTGGTAGAGAAGAAATTGAAGATTAATAGTCTAGGAGAAAAGAGAAAAAAATGAAAGTCAAAAGTCATGGTGAAAAGGTGTTTATTTTCTGGGGCTGTATATATCCCAAGAAGGAAGTCTGCCCCTACCACATGTATCTTTTGCCACTGTCCCAAAGAAACCACAGAAAACAGGCTGAACACTTTGGAGGGTATAGACTGGACTTAGAAACATAGCCTGGAAGTCAGAGTTTCATTCTCAACTTTGCCAATAACTTAAGACTGTCATTATCACAGAAGGCTGACCCTTCGGAAAAGAATGTACTTGTATATATTAAAGTGGAAGAAAAAGGAATCTTCCATGAGACAATGGTGAAAATTGGCAAGGGACAAATATTTTTCGTTTTTGCCTCAGATTCCAAAAGTATACTGATGTTTTCCTCAACACATGCTCTCTTTTTTCTTATTTTAAGATTCTCTATTTATTCTGTAAGAGAGTCTCCAGAGCTGGCACCCTTCTTTTGGCACTCATTCCTGCTTTCTGGGTTTCCTCTTTCTTCTCGTTTCCTCTTGTCTCTGGCCATTGAATATTGTCATAGTCCCAGCATCCTCCCCCACCCAGTGACCAAATAAAGGATTCCCATAAACTCTGTGTTGAAATTTTTTTCCAAGAAGGCAAGGCTCAAAATGATGGTGCTTGGTTAGAAAATACATTTAGCTACCTCACAGCTGACACCATCCCACTAATCCTTCATTCTCTGTGCATTCAGATGAACCTGAGCATCTCTCTGTAGTATTCATAAGGAGACCCCTGGTCCTGTGGGCCCTGCCTCCATATGTCAGAGTGGCAGAGTAACCAACCATGTTATTCACTGTGAGATACCATGCTCTAGTTATCCTTTATTTGCTTGAATGACTGTAATGAACATAATAGACAGGGTTTAGTAGTTCCCTAAACCCAACAAGGATTCCTAAATTCCTTCCCTTGGTAATTTGAGGGGAATTTCAATAGACAACTCTAAAGCCCCTTTCTCTTTACAGATATAAATCCTTATAAAATTCCATTTTTTTCCTTATTTTTTATGCTCAAGATTCTCTTATAGCTCTTTCCAGTGATGCTAAAAAAACCAGCTGGTCTGAAGATTAATATGACCAGACATACCATGAATTTTTTAAATCTCAAAAGTCCCAGTTTCTAGTTCTTGGTCAATCAAATATAGGTTGTATTTTCTTGTGTATATAAAAATGTTCAGTGTGTTATCATAAGTCTCCTCTCATTTTTGGGGGGAGGGATCTCACTGTTGCCTAAAATTTTCTTAAATGCTTCTTTGTTAGAAATAGAGGAAAACCTGAAGAATGGAGGGAGAAGTATGATGTGATAGAAAGAGAAAGCACTCTAAGGAAGAAGGGAAGTCATTGAGGAGATGAAAAGAACAGTATTTCCCTTTTCCCTCGTCCCCTCAGAGCACTTTTATGGTTGGTTTTGATATTTCTCTCACCTAATGCCCCCAGATGATCTCTTTCTAGCAATGTGCTCTACAAATATATATATATATATTTTTCTCTTACATATATATATATATATATTTCTCACATATATATTTTTTTTCTTTCATTGCCAGTGAATATCTCCTCCTGCTCTAGCTGCTTCACATCCTCTCCAGCTGACTCCAGGGACTTGGACCCAAGGCTACTAGTCCCACTTTCCCTTGGCCCAGGCTGGCATGGAGAGTGTTAATGGCTGATGTAAATCTGAAAAGAACTTAGGCAATAATTTGGTTTTACTTTATTAACATTCAAAATATAAACAGATAAACTGCATGTTGAATTCATTAATTCATCCTCCTCTGTTTAAAAAGATGAGAACTGCATTTTTAAGAAAGGGATTGATTGGTGTCATGTACATATTCATTCACTCCTGTTTATACAAGATAGTAAGAATATTAACATGGAGGCAGAACAATGGCACTTATAATTCTATCGCCACTGTTTATGTGAGAAGAAAGTATCTGAAAAGAAACAGGGAGAGAATGTTTGCTGCTCTGTACATACATTAAACGCTTGTGTTTTTGTATATAAGGCATTTGAGGAGGAAAATTTAACATGTTGAGAAGGAATTCATGTTCTCCATACCATGTTCACTGTAACTGACCTAAGATAGCTAAGTTCAGAAAAGACTAAAACATAATGGCAGGGTACCTCCTTACAAGGAGCAAGGGACCAGAGACATGTGCTCCATTAAATCCTTCCAGAGGCTGAGTTTATTTAAAGTTATAATCCTCTGTTGGGGTCTGAAGTGTTCTCCCCAGAGAGTAGTGAGTGTTGTGTCTGAGAGACCATTGACTCATAATTTGCCTGAAACTCAAAATATATATCTCAGGAGTGGAGACCCCATCAATTGTTCAAAAAAAAAAGAAAAGAGAAGAATGCTGTTTTAAATAAGATGGTAAGGATCCATTTCAAACAAATAGTACTGGGGAGACATATATGATTTTTCTTGATGGTTTGAAAAAGACAAGGTAGTTGATGGTAAGGAAGGAGTTTCTTACCTAAGTTGAAATGAACTGAATTGATAATATAGGCCACAAAGGGTCAGATTATTGATAAGGGCTTAATGGATGTCGGGGTTTCCTTGGGTGGCGCTAGTGGTAAAGAACCCACCTGCCAAAGCAGGAGACAGAAGAGACCCAGGTTCCATCCCTGGATCAGGAAGATCCCCTGGAGAAGGGCATGGCAACCCACTCCAGTATTCTTGCCTAGAGAATCCTGTGGACAGAGGAGCCTGACAGGCTACAGTTCATAGGATCTCAAAGAGTCGGACACAACTGAAGCGACTTAGGACATGCGAGTTCTTCCCTGTAGCTCAGATGGTAAAGAATCTGCCAGCAATGCAGGAGACCCAGATTCAATCCCTGGATCGGGAAGATCCTCTGGAAAATGGAATGGCAATCCACTCCAGTTTTGCCTGGAGAATCCCATGGACGGAGGAGCCTGGCGGGCTACAGTCCATGGGGTTGCAAAGAGTCAGACATGACTGAGCAACTAACACTACTACTACTGCTGTTGCTGCTGCTGCTGGATGTCCCAGGGCAATTGAAAAGAGTGAATAAGGAACAGGAAGTTGTTATAGGCAGATGGTTATGTTTAGGATAACTTACAAAAGTGAGCAAGTAACCTATCAGTAATATTGGAGACATAAAAACTGTAAAGTGTACATTACAGTAGAGGTCCTCGAGAGCTGCAATGGAGTCTAATCGGCAGAGTAATTAATAGTAGACTATGGAAAAACTTCTGTTAAATTAGTGAATGAAAGCATGCCTCCATATCGACAGTGCTTTGCATGTTCTCCCGTATCTAACTAATTCTCAAGGAAGGTCCAGACACTGTGTTAGGCTCAGTTAAAAACACAGGTATCTCTCCAATGGGAAACCTGAATTTTCTCAAAAACATAGAGTCACTAATTCTAATTGGTTTATTCATTTCAATCCTAACTCACATTTCTATTCTTGTTCCACTTAGGTAAACATATTTTATTGCAGTTGGACCAATGTTGCATGCAAGTGATGAGAAATGAGGTTAGAGAAGTAGTGAGGGATTGGACCCCATAGACCTAAGTCCTTTAGAATCCCAAGAATCAATGATGGGCAGGAATCTTTGAAATCAAATGAAGCAGTTCCAGTCAAAGACTGGAGGCACTGATATAAGAGCTTGATTTGGGCTATAAATCAAATATACAATTTCCAACCAGTGTAAATAAAAACATTGTTCATCCAGCACCTGTTTTGCCTATTAACCCAGTTTTACCAACCTAACACTCTCAGTTGGCAACCACACCTATAAGACACTTAGGAAGAAGCATTCAATTGTTTTAGAACTTTCATAAGGTTTTTAGTTCAAGAGCATAGGATTTAAGACAGTCTTAAACATGAATTTTAAATATTAGATGATTTTCCCTTGTATTGACTGATCACCGTGCTAAGAATTACAGAATTCCTGGACATTAAATAGTGTGTGCATAAACCATTCTGCAGAGGAAGGAGAGGTTAAAAGTTCACACAAGATGTGCAAGTTCTCCCACCAAGCCCTACCAAAATGAGCCAATCTGCCACACTTACATTTAAGAATGCAAGAAATATCATGGTTTGCCTAAAATGGGACATTCACAAAAGGTCATTTTCTTGTCCTTTTATGTATAAATTGCTAAAACTTTGAAGCTATAACTAGTATTACTGAGGGGAATTGCTGAGAATTTTTCTTATCACATACGAGAGATGACAGACTTAAAATCTGATGGCTCTTTTGATAGCTTCTGAAAGAACTAGAACTTGTCTGGCTCCATTTGTCTGGCCAAGATGTATTTCTATGATTTATCCATGGAGTTTTTAGCAGAACCTTACACTTACTGTCTAAATTAATGATATTCTCTTCTTTTGCCATAACAAAAATCACGCTACACTATATACATTATGTTAAAGATTTTTTATTTTAGCATGTGGACATATTCTGTAGAAGCTTTTTCAGTTTCATCATGTTGACAAGCTGATTCCATTAAATCACCCACCATCATCATGTTCACTTTTTTCTTTTCTTTTTTGAAAAGTTAGAAAACAGCGATCATCTCAGAGTTTTTAAGACATTCACTTTGGCAAAAATAAATCTGGAAAAACATGAGCCTATTCCTTGAAATGGAAAAAGGATGGGTTGTGTCATTCTTCTCATTGGCCCTTCTTTTTAAGTTGTTAAAGATGAGGAAGGAGGCTATGGGTCTTTTTTTTTTTTTTTTTTCCCTAGTAAAAGGAGATTTAAAAAATTTTTTATGGATATAGCTCAAACTTCTCTACCTCAGTATTTATTATGTATTATTTGTTATTTAAAAATAGAAACTTCAGTAAGTTGGATGAATATCATGAAAGATTTCATTCAAGCATTTTTGATCATTTCTGCACTACTGATAAAAAGTTATTTGATAATGTTTTAGGGTCCCACTGCTGTTTTGAATTAGAGCAGACATATCCTAGCTCTCCCAACACCATGTTTTCCTCACTGAGAAAAAAAAAATCATCTGATCACGCTACTGCTGGGTCATTTAAAACACTGAGTGGATGTGTGAGATGAGGGAGGGGTAACCCTCAGGATGGGGTTAATTAGCTCCGTGGGCTTGTGGATGGGTCACTTCCTCAGGATCTATTCATGCAGGAGGAACCAGGCATATACAGAATTATAAAATTAAAAGAAAGCCATGAACCCTCATACTCTGGGCATAAACTGATTGCCTTTGGAGATGAGAAATACTCGCTGCCTTTTGTGCATGGGTATTTTGGGCTTCATTGGTCAGAGACAAATGGACTTCCCTTAAATGTCTGGTGCAGGTCAGACACTGAAAATATATCTACAGTTTGAGAAGGCTCTGGCAAATCTGGTGTTTTTTGAAATTTACCTCTGTTGACTCTTTTTAAAGTCATATCTTGCTCAGTGTCTTGTAACGTGTCTTATTTTCTAGGTGTCATCTTGGAAACAACATAATTTCTTCCTGAAAGTATGAGTGAATCCTTTCTATTTTCATAATTGTGTTTCATAGGCTGCCACTGGTCCCTGCCTGCTGAGATCAGCTCAGCCAGGGTTTGGCCTGAAGGATTCTGCTAGGCTGTTTACAATCTAATCCTTTCATGAAGTGAAAGGTGAAATAGCAGACAAAAAAACATCCTCAATTCCTAGGCCATTAATAGGTGAATACAAGTATTCAGGTATTTATAAGTAAATTTCACCCACTGGAAAGATACTGTGAAAAAGTCTACTTGAGCACATACTCCAAAGAGCCAGGAATGAAGGGCAATTAACCAGGAGGAAATCACTAACGAAGAACATGTTTGTAGTGTCAGAGGAAACCGTTTATGTTTCCTTATGTTTCTACCTAAATTACTCGGACATCAGTAGGAACACTTCATAGAGTGTATAGACTCTCCCCAGATGTTTATAACTTTCAATCAGAAATATATATATATATATATATATATATATTCAGTTCAGTTTAGTTGCTCAGTCATGTCCAACTCTTTGCGACCCCATGGACTGCAGCACACCAGGCCTCCCTGTCCATCACCATCTCCCAGAGTTTACCCAGACTTATGTCTATTGAGTCAGTGATGCCATCCAGCCATCTCATCCTCTGTCATCCCCTTCTCCTCCCACCTTCAATCTATAAATATATATATAATATATATATGATATATGCATATGTATGAATATATCTTTATTTGCAATTGAACCATAGGAAACTTTGTTTCTTGAGATAGGAAATCAGGTGACCCCCTTGGGCAATAAAGCTGCAAAATCTGTAGTTCAGAGAGTCTATGATGACCCCTACCGCTTACCACCATCACCACCACCACCACCACCACCACACACACACAAACACAGAATCACCAAATACCTTCCTCATGACCTTGGAAAAACCTGAATTTGGATCTTGTAGAGATAGTTTAAAATGCCAGTTCCCCTAAGAAGAAGTATTAAAGCATTTCAATTGATAACTTTTCAGATAACTGAGAGCAGGTTACAGTTGGGGAGGATGGAGAACCAACTGTATCCCCAAAGAGGCAGTCCCGATCACATTTGTTTCTTTTTCTTCACCTGCCTAATGATAGGAATGTGGATGTGAAACCAGGAAGGGATGGACTGAGGGAACCAGGAGTAAGTTTTATGAATTCTAACATTATTATCAGCTTTTTGAACCATAGCCTTTCAAACTCCAGTTGCTGGTTAGCTTGACACCTTTACTGTTCAACTCATTCTTCACATTCAAAACAGCATAAGGAGTGAATCAGCCATAATGATATGATAGGTTATCAAAGTCAGCTTAATGCTGGCTTTATTTTCTGAACTGATATTGAACAAAATGTTTCTATTGAAAGGTCTTAGGCCTCTATCCTCCCAGCTCCTGATCACAGCAATAACCAACCTCCAGAAGTCATTAGTGGAGACAAGAACAATATTCTCCAAGAAGTCAGCTATGAAGAAATTGTCATAATTTATCTCTGATTTGTGTCCTTATGAAAATAATGGTTTGAATTGATCTCTTTTTTTAACCAGATCTTTACAAGTAACACTGGGACTGATTTTTTTTTCCCCTGACAAAAGTTGAATAACACTCAAAGGCTTTAAGTAGCCAAAGTCCATCTTTAGAAATAGCTTTTCTCTATAATGTACTGCCAATTTCTTATGTGTGTGTATTTTGACCTTCCTGATACCTCTGCTATGGGCTGCCTGTTGATTGGTACATGTTAGTGCTTTGCTTATAAGAGTTGGGCAATAGTTCAGCGATCCAACCCAAATCTGGGCCACAGATAGAAAGGGCTCATCTTCTGTTTAAGAAATGTGGCAAACTACATGAAATGGATTTGGTTCAGACAAGGTCTTTGGAACTGCTCATCTAATCTTGTGTGCTTGTATGGAATGGACACTTCTGCTGAGCTCCAAAGCTGAAAGGTAAATAGATAAGAAAGCCAGTAATTTGCCACCTCTGTTAGAGCTCTCCCTGAGTCTGTCATTAGATATACATTCTTAATCATATGGAGCCCATTTTGGCCATTTAAAAGTATTTGCTCACCAATTCTCCTGATGTCTTTGAAGATAGTCCTGGGAATAATAACAGAGAAATCGTATATATTTTTTGGTCTTTTTTCTAACTTTTAAAAAAATTGGGTATTGAATTTATATGCATATTCATAACAGGTTTATTAAATATTCAGCTAAAATGTCTTGGACATGAAAGAATTAATTATTAGAATGTTTCACTCTAGCTAATCATTATGTTAAAAACCATAGTAGATTCAAGTATATGTTTGCTCAATTCTGTTTGAGTAATTAATATACACTTGGCAAATTGAATCTACATACAAGTAGTCTATACACTATTTTGAATTTAGTTACAGACTTCTTGTGTCACACTGTCCTCTTCAAACCATAGAATGTATTTTATTCAACTGTGTTGTAATTCTATACAATTCAGGGAATCAGCATGTTATAGGATTTTGTAGTAATATAAAGCAAAACGAGACTAGAGAAGCTATTGAATTCACCCTCCTGACTGGAGATAGAGCTGCTTTTATTCCATCCGAAACAGACGAGGATCTTTCCTATTTTAAATAACCGTGAAGATAGAAATTTCATAACAGCTCTTAGCAATCTATTTGATTATTTACCACTTGTACATTTAAGATGTTCATCCTAAAGTCTTAAATTCTTCACTGGACAGTTTAATATCATTTTGCCCTAGGACACAAATTCCTATCATTATCCTCTTTACAGCCCTTCTTATAGTCAGAAAACTATGAAGATATACCTCAGCTCTTTCTTTTGTACGCGATATTATTCCAGTTTTTTTAAACATTTACTTTTGTTTTTATAGCTCTTTCTGTACATGAATGGAAAAGGGCAGTATTTTTAAAAGGTCTGCCATACATGATGCCCCTGAGAAAGGCACTGCATGTTTTAATTTCACTGTGCTGATGTGGAAATAGCCACAGCTTTTTCATTATATGCTGATGGACAGAGCATTTGTGTTCATTTAACCTTGAGGTTGAAACTTGTTCCCAAAAAAGTAACTGACTCATAGCATTGGCTAGACCCAAGAATAAAGAGCATCAGTTTTCCTAATCTTAAAGGCTCATCTTGCCCCCACTCTGAAAACGCACTAAAATTAACTTTTCCTTGACCTTTTCTGCTGCTATTCCTTTACTGATTTAACAACTTTTTTCTATCATCTTTGTCTCCTAAAATAAATAGACAGCGTTTATTCAACAAACATTGGAGGGTCCTGCTGTGTTTAGGACACTGTGCTAGGCTTGGGAGGTTCTAGTGTGAACTGTTAGCAAAGGCTCAAGGGCAGAGGTGTCCTGGGCATGTTCAGGGAGAGCAAATAGTCTGTCACAGTGTGTAAGGAAGCAGTGGTGGGGGAAAACAAGAGAGGTGGACTGGGGCTAGATCCAGATCATGAAAGATCTTGGATTGCTCTTAAACAAATAGTTGGTGGTAACAAGGACAGAAGTAACATTTTCCAATCTGTATTACGGAAAGCTCTTATCAAGTCTTTAAAACACAGACTGCGCCCACATTGTCCTGTCGGGTAAAAGTACCTGCTTCATTTATGTCTTTTTATATAAATTCTGTGTCATAATTTTTCCCTTTGTATTAAAAAATTCAAGGAAACCATTTGAGTAAAGACAGCCTTCTGTTCACACTGATCTGGATGGTTCTTCCTCCTGCTGTGCCCATATTTATTCCAAAGCCCTCTGTACACTAACATGTTACTTTCTGTGTTTATATATACCAAGGAGTCTGGAGAAGAGTTTGTCCTATAATAGGCACAACTTTCTGTACCAAATGGCATTAATGATGGGCTGTGAGTAGCATTACGACCAAGTGTTTCTACTTGATTGGGCCACATGATAACAATGCCAGATCTTTACAGCATCTCCTGTTTGCATGCATGCTAAGTTACTTCAGTTATGTCCGACCCTTTGAGACCCTATGGACTATATAGCCTGCCAGACTCTTCTAACCATGGGGTTCTCCAGGCAAGAATACTGAAATGGGTTGCCTTGCCCTCCTTCAGGGGATCGACCCAGGGATTGAACCTGTATCTCTCACATCTCCTGCATTATCAGGCAGGTTCTTTACCCCTTAGTATCACTTGAGAAGCCCTTGCAGTGTCCCTTAAAGAATATCAATGTACTATATAATAAAAGGTCCTGGTATACCAATCCATTTGGAATCTATAAAGGTATAACTTCAGGAGTTTGAAATATGGAAGGAAAAGTTGTTTGGAGTCAGATTGTAAAGAGCTCCTAAACTGTCATCATGCCATCGAGTTAGGTCTGTTTTAGGAGCTGTAAGAAATTGTCCTAAATATATTAAGCAAATTCAGTCCCTGACACTACCTCCCACCCTGCTCTGCCACCCCTCCCAGCCCTACTGATTTTACTTCATTTCTAATTCCTCAGGCTTTCAATCTGTAAGAAGCAGGAACACTCAGGGGGATTAGTGTGGGATGGGGTGGAGTCTCAAGTTATATCTCAGCAATGTCTCAGGCTCAGAAGTGGCCCCAAATCTAACTGCTGAACTTGAGTTTTTTATTTTTTAATTAATTTTTTTATTAAAGGATAGTCGCTTTACAGACTTTTGTTGTTTTCTGTCAAACCTCAACATGAATCAGCCATAGGTATACATAAATCCCCTCCCTTTTGAACCTCCCACTCATCTCCCTCCCCATCCCACCCCTCTAGGTTGATACAGAGCCCCTATTTGAGTTTCCTGAGCCATACAGCAAATTCCTGTTGGCTATCTATTTTACATACGTAATGTAAGTTTCCATGTTACTCTTTTCATACATTTCACCCTCTCCTCCCCTCTCCCCATGTCCATAAGTCTGTTCCTATGTCTGTTTCTTCATTGCTGCCCTGTAAATAAATCCTTCAGTACCATTTTTCTAGATTCTGTATATATGCGTCGCTCAGTCACTACATACACTGTCGTATATAGTCGCTCAGTCGTGTCCGACTCTGCGACCCCATGGACTGTGGACTATATACGCTCAGTCGTATATAGTTGCTTAGTCATGTCCGACTCTTTGCGACCCCGTGGACTGTAGCCTACCAGGCTTCTCCGTCCCTGGGATTTTCCAGGCAAGAATACTGGAGTGGGTTACCATTTCCTTCTCCAGGGAATCGTCTGGACCCAGGGATCGAACCTGGGTCTCCCACATTGGAGGCAGATGCTTTAACCTCTGAGCCACCAGGGAAGCCCATATATGCATTAGAATATGATATTTATCTTTCTCTTTCTGACTTACTTCACTCTGTATAATAGGTTCTAGGTTCATCCACCTCATTAGAACTGACTCAAATGTGTTCTTTTTTATGGCTGAGTAATATTCCATTGTGTATATGTACCACTTCTTTATCCATTTATCTGTCGAGGGACATCTAGGTTGCTTCCATGTACTAGCTATTGTAAATAGTGCTGCAATGAACAATGGGATACATGTGAGTTTTTTAGTTTTTAATATTTATGAATTTGGTTGCATTGGGTCTTAGTTGTGGCATGCAGAATCTTCATGGTGTCAGGGGGGTCTTCCGCTTTGTCACAAGGACTCTCCAGCTGTGGTGCACAGGCTTCAGTAGTTGTGGCACGTGGGCTCCAAGATATGTGGGCTTAGTAGCTGTGGCTCATGGGTTTAGCTGCTCTGCAGCATGTGGGAATCTTAGTTCCTGACCAGGGATCCAGCCTGCCCCTACATTGGCAGGAAGATTCTTAACTACTGGGCCACCAGGGAAGCCCCTGAACTTTAGTTTTTGAATTCTCTCTTTTTACTGATCATTATTTCATCATCTAAATTTTGAAGGTAGGCATTATTCAGAATTATCATAGTATTTTAAGGAATGGTAAAGCATCACTATGATATTCCTATTGTTCTTCTCAAGATGGTCTTGAAAAGCAGGCCCCCAAGATATGAATGACCATTTATGGCATTTATAGTCAGTCTCCTTAAGACCAAGAAACTTGCAGGAGACCCCAGAGTACCTAATGGGAAATTGAGCATGCTTTGTATGCACATCTGAATAACCCTTCCACCTGACTTTAAGTTGTAAATCTTTTGCCAGGTAGAAAATAGAGAATTAAAAACCTCCAAATTCAGGGTGCATGAAATGTCATTAAATCTAGTATAAAATTTCTTGAATCTGTCAGATAAAGGAAATCATGTATCCAGAGTGAAGATGGAATATCAATTGACAGAAACCTATGAAGCTGGCACTTACTCTGAGAGACATATGAATCTAAAAATCCAATAATGCCTCTTCCTTTGAAAACACTTGAAGCCAGAAAGGTATTAGGAAAATCAATAAGGTAAAAAATCTTCATCCTACTGTTTGGAATGACTCCCACATAAGAATTAATTAACGCAATACTTCTAGAACATGAAAAGAATGTTAAAATGTTATCTCTACCCATAGAAAACAAAGATATAAACCCACCTAAATATTAGAGAGAGTAGTTGGAAAAGAAAGATTGGAAGGATTAAAGGGATGTCTAAGAGGTCATTTCTGTCCTGTTGTCTCACCATTTACCCTATTCAGATAGAAGGATAAGTGTTGAACTTCAGTTCATCTGAATTCCTCAGCTCTGTCATCAATGCTGTGACACATTCTAATTTTCTTATTCATTTGTGATGAATAAGTTCTCTCTTTTCTATTCACAATGCTAAAAGTAACCAGTTTTTGTGAGTGAGTTATGATTATTTCCCATTTTTTTAATGTACTATTATTTTTCCTTAGCAAGTTTCTCTCACTCTTTACCAGCCAGTGTGAACCCCACTTGCAGAAAAGCCCTTGGACAGTACCATTGCCTAGCCTTGGAGTTAGTCAAGAGGAATGAGAGACTAACCCCCTGGGCTCCTTTGTTAATCCAGCCAGTTACCTCAACTGGCAAGTGGCTCAGCTTCTGCCCATAAAATAGGTGTAATATTAACAACAGCTTTCCCTTACCACCATCCAATATGTAGAATCCAAATCAAGCCAAATACGTCTCCTTCCAAAGAAGAAGCCTGAACTAGCCTAACAAATTCCTGAATTAGTCCAGATGTCAAGGGCAAGCATAAAGAGAGGAATACCAAGAGGCACAGGAACTTAGGATTTATAAATATATAGACTTTGGAACAGTACAAACTCATTAAATCCAAGAAACTGTCTGATTTAAGGTGAGTTTTCTAATTTCTCAAATCTCATTTTTTCTCTGGTAAAGTAGAAAGGGAAAGGGAAAGGGAAAGGGAAGTCGCTCAGTCATGTCCGACTCTTCGCGACCCTGTGGACTGCAGTCCACCAGGCTCCTCCATCCGTGGGTTTTCCAGGCAAGAGTACTGGAGTGGGCTGCTAAGTAGAAATGACACTATATACTCTTGTAGTCAGGATTAAATAATATACTGTTAGAGCTGCTTTTTAAACTCTTCTAGGCAGGTGATCCTCAAGCTAAGGTGAGCATCCAGTATTTGGGGTGCCTGATGCCTGATGCTGGGAGGGATTGGGGGCAGGAGGAAAAGGGGATGACAGAGGATGAGATGGCTGGATGGCATCACTGACTCGATGGACATGAGTCTGAGTGAACTCCAGGAGTTGGTGATGGACAAGGAGGCCTGGCGTGCTGCGATTCATGGGGTTGTAAAGAGTCGAACACGACTGAGCGACTGAACTGAACTGAACTGATGCCTGAAACAGTGTGCCACAAATTAGGCTTTCAGTAAAGTCTCAGGCTTCATCCTAAAAATATGTACATATTCTGCTTTCTGCTCCTCAACAAATCCTTGTTTGTTTCACCAAACTGGAAGTTCCATGGGGACAAGAACAGGGTCTGTTCTTTTTGTATATAACTTTCAAGAAGTAATTATTGGATAAATGAGTACATGTACAAATAAGATTTTGAATTACTTAACCACAAGGACAACTGACTCTCTAAAGAGACAGCCACATCTTTATTATTTACTTTGTGGCTTTGCATACTCGTCAGACTGCTCCACTTCCCTGGGTCTGCCCGTATTCAAATTGAAGAACATTTACTTAGGATACCTGAAACCACAGAAGGTCTTCAGTGAATAGTACCTCTTATTATCATTCCTTTGCTCATTATTTCCTTTACCTTATTGTCCCTAAGGCTCTATGGCCTTTCTCATAAAGAAGTTGTCAAGGACTAGGAAAGTCAGAGTCTGGAAGTCCTGTGAAGGAGTCTGTGTGTCTCTAGCCACACATATTTACCCATGTAGTATGCTCCATTTTCATACATTTCATTTACTCCTGGCTTTAACTTTATAGCAACTTGTTAAATCATCCTAGAAGTGATGAGCAAGGGGACTGAAAGAACACTTTCTCCCCTCTCCCTTTAGGCCGAGGGTTACTAACCTGGAATTCTTAGAAGACCTCCTTGGAGTTTGGGAGATGCTTGAAACTTGTTATTTTTGAAGAATTTTAGGAAGAGAGATTTTCATAGGCATCTGCATCACCTTCAAAAGTTGGTAATCATTGCCCTGGAACATTACATACACAGAAATCAGAAGGACTAATCTTTCATTACAGTTAATAATACTTTTACTTCCATGGAGACTGATCAGTTCAGTTCAGTTCAGTCGCTCAGTCGTGTCCGACTCTTTGCGACCCCATGAATCACAGCACGCCAGGCCTCCCTGTCCATCACCAACTCCCAGAGTTCACTCAGACTTATGTCCATTGAGTCAGTGATGCTCATCCTCTGTCGTCCCCTTCTCCTCCTGCCCCCAATCCCTCCCAGCATCAGAGTCTTTTCCAATGAGTCAACTCTTCACATGAGGTGGCCAAAGTTCTGGAGTTTCAGCTTTAGCATCATTTCTTCCAAAGAAATCCCAGGGCTGATCTCCTTCAGAATGGACTGGTTGGATCTCCTTGCAGTCCAAGGGACTCCCAAGAGTCTTCTCCAACACCAGAGTTCAGAAGCATCAATTCTTCGGTGCTCAGCCTTCTTCACAGTCCAACTCTCACATCCATACATGACCACAGGAAAAACCATAGCCTTGACTAGACAGACCTTTGTTGGCAAAGTAATGTCTCTGCTTTTGAATATGCTATCTAGGTTGGTCATAACTTTCCTTCCAAGGAGTAAAGCGTCTTTTAATTTCATGGCTGCAGTCACCATCTGCAGTGATTTTGGAGCCCAGAAAAATAAAGTCTGACACTGTTTCCACTGTTTTCCCATCTATTTCCCATGAAGTGATGGGACTGGATGCCATGATCTTCGTTTTGTGAATGTTGAGCTTTAAGCCAACTTTTTCACTCTCCACTTTCACTTTCATCAAGAGGCTTTTGAGTTCCTCTTCCCTTTCTGCCATAAGAGTGGTGTCATCTGCATATCTGAGGTTATTGATATTTCTCCCCGCAATCTTGAATCCAGCTTGTGCTTCTTCCAGCCCAGAGTTTCTCATGATGTACTCTGCATAGAAGTTAAATAAGCAGGTACAATATACAGCCTTGACATACTCCGTTTCCTATTTGGAACCAGTCTGTTGTTCCATGTCCAGTTCTAACTGTTGCTTCCTGACCTGCATACAGATTTCTCAAGAGGCAGGTCAGGTGGTCTGGTATTCCCATCTCTTGAAGAATTTTCCACAGTGTATTGTGATCCACACAGTCAAAGGCTTTGGTATAGTCAATAAAGCAGAAATAGATGTTTTTCTGGAACTCTCTTGCTTTTTTGATGATCCAGCAGATGTTGGCAATTTGATCTCTGGTTCCTCTGCATTTTCTAAAACCAGCTTGAACATCTGGAAGTTCACGGTTCACGTATTGCTGAAGCCTGGCTTGGAGAATTTTGAGCATTACTTTACTAGCGTGTGAGATGAATGCAATTGTGCGGTAGTTTTAGCATTCTTTGGCATTGCCTTTCTTTGGGATTGGAATAAAAACTGATCTTTTCCAGTCCTATGGCCACTGCTAAGTTTTCCACATTTGTTCGCATATTAAGTGCAGCACTTTCACAGCATCATCTTTCAGGATTTGAAATAGCTCAACTGGAATTCCATCACCTCCACTAGCTTTGTTTGTAGTGATGCTTTCTAAGGCCCACTTGACTTCACATTCCAGGATGTCTGGCTCTAGATGAGTGATTACACCATCGTGATTATCTGGGTCGTGAAGATCTTTTTTGTACAGTTCTGTGTATTCTTATGGCACCCCACTCTAATACTCTTGCCTGGAAAATCCCATGGACGGAGAAGCCTGGTAGGCTGCAGTCCATGGGGTCACGAAGAGTCGGGCACAACTGAGCAACTTCACTTTCACTTTTCACTTTCATGCATTGGAGAAGGAAATGACAATCCTCTCCAGTATTCTTGCCTGGAGAATCCCAGGGACAGAGGAGCCTAGTGGGCTGCTGTCTGTGGGGTTGCACAAGAGTCGGACACAACTGAAGCGACTTAGCAGCAGCAGCAGTGTATTCTTGCCCCCTCTTCTTCATATCTTCTGTTTCTGTTAGGTCCATACCATTTCTGTCCTTTATCGAGCCCATCTTTTCAGGAAATGTTCCCTTGGTATCTCTAATTTTCTTGAAGAGATCTCTAGTCTTTCTCATTCTGTTGTTTTCCTCTATTTCTTTGCATTGATCGCTGAGGAAGGCTTTCTTATTTCTTCTTTCTATTCTTTGGAACTCTGCATTCAGATGCTTATATCTTTCCCTTTTCTCCTTTGCTTTTTGCTTCTCTTCTTTTCACAGCTATTTGTAAGGCCTCCCTAGACAGCCGTTTTGCTTTTTTGCATTTCTTTTCCTTGGGGATGGTCTTGATCCCTGTCTCCTGTACAATGTTACGAACCTCATTCCGTAGTTTATCAGGCACTCTATCCATCAGATCTAGGCCCTTAAATCTATTTCTCACTTCCACTGTATAATCATAAGGGATTTGATTTAGGTCATACCTGAATGGTCTAGTGGTTTTCCCTACTTTCTTCAATTTAAGTCTGAATTTGGCAATAAGGAGTTCATGATCTGAGCCACAGTCAGCTCCTGGTCTTGTTTTTGTTGACTGTATAGAGCTTCTCCATCTTTGGCTGCAAAGAATATAGTCAATCTGATTTCGGTGTTGACCATCTAGTGATGTCCATGTGTAGAGTCTTCTATTGTGTTGTTGGAAGAGGGTGTTTGCTATGACCAGCGCATTTTCTTGGCAAAACTCTATTAGTCTTTGCCCTGCTTCATTCCGTATTCCAAGGCCAAATTTGCCTGTTACTCCAGGTGTTTCTTGACTTCCTACTTTTGCATTCCAGTCCCCTATAATGAAAAGACATCTTTTTTGGGTGTTAGTTCTAAAAGGTCTTGTAGGTCTTCATAGAACCTTTCAACTTCAGCTTCTTCAGCATTACTGGTTGGGGCATAGACTTGGATTACTGTGATATTGAATGGATTGCCTTGGAAACAAACAGAGATCATTCTGTCGTTTTTGAGATTGCATCCAAGTACTGCATTTCGGACTCTACTCAGATATCACAAAACTAAAGTCAGACTTAACCCCTCTCCCTCCCTCTATTCTTGCCTCCCCTACTGTTTTAAGGTCCTGATTCATTTGGCCTTTACAGTTCTTTACTCTTTGCTAGATATTTGTGCTTTGAACCCAGCATGCTTAATGCAAATGATTTTAATCTCGTGCAAAACCACTGTAGATAATTCTTTGCATTTCAGATGAAAACAATATACAGACATACAAAGTGAATATCACTTAGGCAGAAAGGGCACATATCAATAAAATAACAATTTGAGCTGAACAAAAATAAACCCATGCAGATTAATACATATTTTCAAAATTGCATAGCAGATTGTAATTCAATCAAGAAACAGGGGCCTTTTGACATTTATGAACGTTTATAAATTGTAGAAGAACTCTGAGATTAAATTTTTAGCCTTAATATTAAATTTGGGATAGATATTATTGATTTTCATTAATACATAAAGACAACAATTATATCCAATAAAATCTTTAATTTAACTTGGCTTTAATTTGTCTTAGACTGTGACATACACACTGTGAATTTTCTCTCCATCTTGGATTCCTGTCATTGACAGCCTGTGTGTCATTTGACATCCAGGAAAGATAGTTTTTCATTCCAGACCTTGGATATATTAGTCAATCTGGGTATAATTTACATCGATCTCTTTTGATCACATCAAAAATTTAATTTTGACTGATTAACTTTTATGAATAAATACTCCTTGAAATTTAGAAAGTTGTATGCTTAGATATAAGAACATAAATGCTGAGTATAGTTCAAAAAGAGCATAATTATTATTGAGACTTACTGGGTTTATAACATACAACAGAAAAATAAGCGAGCACACTGCACAGATTAACCAGCAGTCATATTTTTCTCTGTTTTTTCAAAGGTTGGGAAAGAAAGCAACCTCAAAAATATTGGGGGAGCCGGTGGGAAGGAAGGAAAGGAGAAAAGAAGAAAAGAAGGAAGGAAAAATAGTTTAAAAGATGCACCAGTGTGATAGTCTAGGATCCCAGCTTGTAGACGGGACTAGAATGTAGCAAAACTTAGAGTTTTAAAGTCTTTGAAGCTAGTTGGTCTATATATATATATATATATAGACACTCACATATATATTTCAAGTTTGTGTGTACTTTCAGTGAATCATACATAAGTTAATTATCTTGCTTAAAATTTTCATTAAGCTCATCAATTTTGTGAAACAATTTAAAATCACTGGAGACCCCCAACCTCTCTTTATGGTCCAAGCTGCAGATTTTCAATTTAACTCTTCTTGTCCAAAGAGGTAAACACCATCCTTCACTCCTGCATGTTCATGGAACAGGGTTTCACCTAGTCCACAAAAAGAAAGATGTATTTTTCGGAGGAATCTCTACAATGGTGCATTTGTCCAGAAAACTTGCTGAGAAGTGAAGCTCTAATTGCCAGTTTTCTGCTTTAGCCTTATTCTATGCTAATTTATTTAATCAGGTCTTTCTACTTGATCTTTTTTAATACAGTTTGTTTTGCATTTTTCTGGAGGCCTTATGTGAAGTGGCTAAAACTACAGTGTCAGAGACACAAAAATTCAACCAGCGTATTTTAAGTCCTTGACATATTTGAGTGGGGTGGGATAAGGAGACCTGCTTTGTCTTCTCAGCATCCTTGTTTGGTTTATTCTCTTGGATCTTCTGTTACTTCAGTTTTATTTCTCTGTAAGAAAAGCTATCAAAACAATAGTGAGCAGGCCAGCCCATTAATCGCTTATTTGACTTGTGTGTTGACGATTACAAAAGAAAATTGTCAGACTTGAAATACAGAATGAGACACTGTTAAGGTCAACTCCCCCCAAACTGAAGTTTGTGTTTTTTTTTCTCCTTTTACATTTATTTATTTTTAATTGAAGGATAATTACTTTACAGTATTATATTGGTTTCTGCCTATGTTGATTCATGTTGATGTATAGCAGAAAACTGAAGTTTTTATTATTAGAAATGCATTTTAGGGGACAGATGCTTTTCTTTAAAATCCTTTTGTCAGAGGGCACGTTCCTAGCCTGGTGCTATGCAGCAGACAAGGCAGTAACCACTGTCAGTTAATGACTGACAGCACATGGAGGTTTTGAATGTATCCAAAGCATTAAACATTCTAAATCTACCCTTCAAAGAAGCAAAGTCTATGAAAGTCTATCTTTGTCAAAATTAGCTAAGATTTGTCATGTACAACATAGTAAAGCTTTTACTTGTTCTCATTGTGCTACCCAATAGCTATTTAAGCAATGATAGAAACGGTCTGTCTATAAGGCAAGCCACCAGCCACAGGAGGCTATGGAGCACTAGGGATGTGACTAGTAGACCAAGGAACCAAACATTTACTTTTTTATTAAATTTTAAGTATTTTACATTTAAATAGGTATATATGGCTAGTGGCTACTATATTGAACAGCATAACTCTAGAAACTGTTTATATGATTCCGATCAAAACAAAGCTGACAAAGAAAGAGGTACCACCCCTTCTACATTGATCAGACAGCAAGAGGCCACATCTTTGGACATTTTATGAGTCCTGAATCTTGGGCTCCAGGTGACAAAATGGGCTCTTACTGATCATGCTTTAGGAGCAACAAGTCCTGTCTAAACGTAATTTGCTTTCCTTCTCTCCACAGTATCATTGGGTTTATTTTTAATTCCTTGTTTTGTCTTTGATTTTCAGTTCCTTGACCATCAGCCTGTGGCCTGCCCCTTCTCTCTGTGTAAGTAAAATGGTTTCTTTACTTTTCAAAAAAAACAGAAGTGCCTGATTTGGGAATTTTGAGTCTTTATTGGCATGTTTTCCAGTTGGCTTTGTTGTGGTTTCCAGCGCGTCTTAACTGTGTATTAGCTTCTTTCATGTTTGGAGTCGATGGTCTTGGTGATAGTAGTAGCTGCCATCATGACGGGGCTGAAAGGCCAGCAGCCCAAGCCACTGGGCTTGTATTATATAAAGACTGCCTTTGACTTGGCCACAGCTGCTCTTTGCAAAAGTCACTGCTCTTCTAGACTACAGCTTACATTCTTCAGTCAGATACCAGCAACAGTTGGGCTTTTGCTCTGCTGTCAATCAATGGGCAATTATTTATTCTTCAGTTATATACCCATCGCTAGGTTCAATAGCTTTTTACTTCAACTTCTAGATCAGAGGTTTCATTTTTTGTACAAAATTTCTAATATCCTTTTACAGGAAGTATAAGACTGAAGTATAAAACTTCAGTCATTTAGGCTGAAATCCTGTGAAATTGTAAAGTCCAGGAAAAAAAAGAGAGAAATCCAGGATTACATATGCTAGGAGGTTTATAGAAGGTACCATTCTCTTTTTTAGAAAAGATGGAAAGTCATTTGGGGAAAAATAATAACTTGATTTCAGATGAAAAGACAGAATATTTATTATTTAAAGCCCAAATTAGGCTGCACTGAGTTGGTTTGGATAAATTTTACCTCGAGCTGCTTGAAAGAGATTCTGGGGCCCTGAACCCAGATAATCAAAGTCACTGTGTGAGACACTACCCAAGTGATGCTACAGGTAGTGGCAGTCACTCACGGGATAAATATTATCAGCGTCCTTCCAGCTGCTTCTCACTCTCTGGTGAACGCTGTCCCCTATTCACAACACTCTGTCTTACTTCACTGACGCCTTCGCACTGCGAGGTTATTTCTTGTGTTGCAATCATTTGCACAGAAAGGGTGTTCCCATGGCTCTTTTGCTTGTGTGTGGCTTCCACTCACATTCCTAGAAGCGAGTTGCAAATATATTTAGGGGAGCAATATCCTCCAAAGGATGCTAAGGCTAAAGTCTAAAGTGACAGTTATTTGACAGAGAAAGGAGATTGATTAAACTCCCCAAAGACTGGTGCTGTGTGTAATGCATTTATACAGCAGGGGTGGGTCCTCTCTGCCCCTGACAAGTCTTGTTATTCCTCATTCTCGGTGTTGATAGAGTGGGTCTGTCAGTGCTTTGGAGGGTGTCGGCGTTCATGCTTGCAGTTACCACTTTAAGTCTCTGTGTCCCTACTCCAGTTACCTAGCACTGGGTATTTCTAGTCCTCTGACTGGCAAATCATTTTTGTTACAGTTCTTTTGTGTAAAAACAGTTCACATAATAGCTGTGTGTTAGACAAGGCATTAATCCTCACATCACCGGGGATGAGTCAGCACTGTGCACTCCTGCCCGCCCGGCTCAGCTATTATGACGTCAGCACTGGAGGGCAAGCTTCAGACACAAGCAGTGCAGGGGCCTGGAGACCTGGGTCATAGATTAGAAATCGAGGGGAGACCTTTGAGATAAAAAACATAATTGAAAGGCCGTGCCTGGCTCATAGGAAAATGTGAAACTGATTCGATTCTACATCAGCCATCAATCTGGCAGCTTCTAGAAAGATCCAAGTTTTAACCAGAAATGAGGCTGAGCAAGTGACCTGGAATAGACTGAGCGCCCATCCATGTACCCACTAACCTTTTCCCACCTCCCAGGCCAGGCTTCATGATTGCTTAGATTGTTTAAAATCCTGAGACTGCCTTTATTTCAAGGGTGACGGGGCCTGTGACAGTTCTGCTGACCTCATGTGCCCACAGACACAGCTGATGGCTCCAGAGGTGGTGCCCCAGGAGCCCATCAGAAGAAGAAGAAAAGTTCCCTGGGGTCAGGTGAAAACGTTATCCCTTAGCGCTTCTAGCTCCTAATGCCACTGAATGGCCTCCTCCAGGCAGGTACAACATTCTGCCTGTTCGAATTTTTTCTCCTTGGCACTGCCTTTAGTCCAAAGTCCCAGTCTGGATTTTACATAGATTTCAATAGGAGCTGAATAGCTTCCAGACGTTCCCCCGAAAGTGTTTCATCCCATTCATCTTTAGCAGAGCAGAGAGGAGCCCTCCATGACTGACATGCTGCCTTGAAGTAGATAGCACAGACTCGCCCTATTTGAGAACCAGGTTCTTATAATGTAGAACTGTCCACAGTTCAAACTCAGATGCATTCTCAGAAAGGACCTTTCTGTATTGAAAACTAAACGTTGAAAAGCCTGAAAATTCACTGCCTACCTTCTCTGTTAACAAGACATTCCTCTATCACACCCTTGATCTCCCACTCTTCCTTTCACCCAGTGATAACCATCCAAAGTGCCTTACTACTGGGGTCTTCTGCCTTCATTGCATTGCTTGGAGGCTCCTATCCTGCTTGTAGAAGCTAATACTACTGCTTAGCTTAGGTTTTGATGGATTATCACGTACGGCTCTTTATTCAGTTTTCAGTCAACAAACGTTTATGGAAAACCAGTCACTATTCTCAGTTCTTAAAACTGCTAAATAAATAAGAAATAATCCCCATTGTTAAAAATCAGCCTGATAGGGAGATATACATAAATAAAGGCCATGCCATGTGATGGCCACTGGAATGGAGGTATACAAGATGTAGCAAGGGATCAAAAAAGAAGCAGGAGCACCTGCCTGCACATGGGGGGTGCCCAAGCGGAACCTAAAAGCCTGAAGAGTGAGCTGTAGTTTACCAGGTGAGTATGGGGGAGGGGGGAGCAACAGAAGATCGCAATCAGAAAAAAAGCCAGCACAAAGGAGGTGACACACAGCAGGCAGGTTCCGAGTTCTCGGCACAGTTTCGTGACTAAAGGAGATCCTTTCAGAGGAGATGAGGCTGGCAAGTAAGCAGGAGGCAGATCATGGAAGGCTTTGTATGCTGAGCAAGGAGTTTGGACTTGAAGTAACAGGCTTGGTGAGGCTTTGAAGAATTTTAAGGAGATTTATGTTTTAGAAAAAGAGCAGTCTGGTGACTGACTGAGAAAAGGGAGAGCCGGTCAAAGATGAAAACCAAGGGCTTCAACTGTGCAGTGGGGCTGGGAAAGGAGAGGAGAGGCCACTGGGTAGTGTGGCATAGACCCTGATGTTTGCCTAACACCAGCCTGGCTTGGCCCCATGCACAATCCTTGCCTTCTTGGATGAAGGCTCACATGTTTTGTGGGGCCAAATTTCAGGTGAAATGTTCCTTTAAGTCCCTTCACTGGAGACCTCAACTTGAGTTGGGCCTACTGGTTTCCAGAAATATGTGTCTCCTTCTCTCATAGTGGCCTTGGCAGGCCAAGAAGGAGGGGACATTGCCAGTCTGGCAATGCCAGTCTGCCTTCTTTCACCTGAAAATGAAACCAGTTCTTAATAAGATCCTCCCAAAGTCAATCAAAGCCCCAGTTCCTATCATTTTCCCATGGCTGCCCTTTTCTGAGAAGTTCCGAGCCATTGAACTGAATTGCAACTTATGCACAGCAGAGTGTTGAAACAATGCAGGATATTTGTTCCTTCTTTCTGAATTAGAGTTCACCATAAGCGTGCTTTTCTCTTGTTCACTTTGGGCTGCCAGGACAATTTAAAGGAGGTTTTCAGCAGCTTCTGTTGCATGTGCCATGTTCTCTTTAGTAAATGGGAAGATATGTGTGGGTGTGCATAAGTCTTCTCTGTATTACTTTCTGGAGAAATGTTTGCGGAGATGAACAAGATAAGGAGTAGGGACCTATTGAAAGCCCAGGTCCCCTCAGTGACCTGAGTGCAGTACGTAGGCTGGTGATCAGATGGTCAATTATGTGTTTGTCAAAACACAGTGGGCTGCATTCCAGACTGCCAGCTTTGGAGGCCCAGCTTCTGCCAACCAAATGTCATCTGGGAACATGCAACACTGGGCACTGTGAAGGAGTTTGAAATAGACCATGCCACAGCCAACCTACTGCCAGTCTTATAGCACCAATATGGCATGCACAGCCGGGCCCCATGTTTCAGAGCTCAGGAATTCACTGTTCTAAATTCAAGAGGTCAGATGGGTTCATGTTTTCAAAGCCTATGTTCTCTGCTTTGAACATTGTGACTTGCTCCTCAGCGATTTCCAAGTGATTTTTTCCAGTCACATCTCTGTGGAAACCACTCTTTTTATGATGGTTATGAGAGCCTTGTAAATGTCCCAGAGGAGAGAAAAAAAATAAACTTGCTCTGACAATGACTATGAGATTCTGATAGAGGGATTCCAAGTCTTAGGAAATTACATGAAAGGTGCATAGCTTTTAAAATATCAGGAACCACCTTGGCAACTTATAAAAAGCAGAAGGGCTTTGCCTATTTTATAAAGTGATTTGCATATACCTGCATAAATAATGTCCCCACCTGTACTTTTATGCATTTAGGTTGAATAAATTAAATTCAGTGATCTTTAAAATATTCACTGTCTTTCATTGCTCAGATATCATTTTCAGGACCCTTCCTCCTCATGTTTTTTCCCTGTAGTAGTAGTGGCTATTTTTTTTCTATCTTTGATTCAGAGAATCAAAATACACTACAGACCAGTCTATCATAGCCAGGAGCATTACCTCTCTCTGCTTCCTTTCCTTTTAGCCTTTCTACCTATTAAACAATGCTTTCCATAAGCTTTTCATAAAGGAAATGGGAGAGTATATTACTAAAATGAAAACATAGCACAAGCTAGGATTCAGAATCATATTTAGTGGTGAGTTAAAACATAAACGAGCACATTGCCCTTGTGTGTTCTTAAGAAACTTAAAATTGAGTTACGAAAAGAAGCCACACTATTGAGTGTTCCATATGCACATAAGATAATAACAATTCCAAAAGGAATGATACTCCAATAAGTACTGTAGGATTTCTTTCATGAGAGAAAACTTATGGGCTGGAAAACATCGTGTAAAATGTGATTTTTGTTGTTGTTCAGTTGCTAAGTGGTATCCAACTCTTTGTGACCCCATAGACTGCAGCACCCCAGACTTCCCATTTAGCTAGTCTTGAAAAATGGCTTGAATGTAAAAAAAAGAAAGAAAGAAAGGAAAAGTAAAGAAATGATATCCCGAGCAAAAGTATAAACCTAAGTGTAGGATTCTTTGAAGGGGTACAATAAAAAGCAGTTTTTCCCCACTCAAATTTTAAGCCCATTGAAAAATAAAAACAGTGATAGCTGGGGAGCCAAAATTCTTGCTAAAGTCTAGGTGGAAGGATATAACTTAGTATGAGAGGTAGAAGGGGCTCACTGACTCTCTTCCTCCCAAGGGAAAATCTGGATCTGCATAAGAGTAATGCTTTTCCAGGTCACTGACTCCCGCTAGTCTAAGCAGTCTAGAAAGGAGAAAGACTCAGAAACTTCAATAGATAAGTCCCAGCCAACTGAGAAACAGGGACCAAGGCCTGCCTTACCAACAGGATGATTCTCCTCCATGGAAAAGTATTAGCATAAGGAATGAGGCAAGATATGTTTAGAAAACTTCTTTATGTAAACTGGGAGGGGGAAGAGGCTTTCCTGCAAACCCTAAGATCCACAAGCTGGGAAACAAGAGGAGGAAGTACTGAGTAAAATGAAAATGGAAACCAGAGCCAAGAGGTCAGATAAGGCTCTCAAATGCCTAAGGGGACATACCTGAGGTTGAAACCAGCTGTCATAGAATTATTGGAGTTCTAAACTGAGGCTTCCTTTTTAGACTCTTAAAATTACCAGAATCAGAATCCCAGGAACAAGCAAGAAATGAAGACAATGAACTAAACCCAAGTTGGAAACAAAAACAAAACTCTTATCTTTTGTGAAACTAGTGATAAAATTTGTTGAGTACTTGCCTTTCTTTGGGTACTAGACAAAATATTTTTAATGGCTATATGATTTAACCTTTTAAACTACTCTTTAAGTCTATAATGTTATAAAAATAAAATGGATATTTAGCATGTTTGAATAATTTTTTCCAAGAATGCCTAGGAAGTAACAGACAGAACTTGAATCCAAGACTATCTGTCTTAAAATCTTCGTGGAATTTCATTAAACACAAAGTGAATGTCTACTAAGTGCTGAAAACCTAATAGCAAAACACACAGAGCCTCTGCCCTGCTGGAGTTTACAGTCTGGGGGATGGGAGAGAGACATTAATCAAATGGTCACACAAAAGAACTTATAATTGCAAGCTGTGCTTACTGCTGTGAAATAAAAGTGCCAGGTCCTCTACAAGCAATATAGGAGGGGGATCTAAGTGAGTCTGGAAGTACAGAAGACACTTCCCTGAGGAAGTGATTCTGAGCTGACCTCTGAGGTTGAGGAGATAATTCAGGGCCTGTTGATGTCAGGATCTCTGATGACATGTTAAGGACCTGCCTCAGGGCAATGGAAAAGCACATTTAAGACTGAAAGTGGCATGATCAATTTTGTATTCTAAAAAGATCTTGCTACTCTTGTACATTTATCCCAAACAGATGGAAACATATCCACACAGAAAACAAAGTTTATGGCAGCTTTACTCACAATAGCCCCAAACTGGAAACCACCCAGATGTCCTTCAATAAGTAAATGGTTAAACCATAGTATGACCAAACCATGGAACTGCTCAACACTTGGAAGTAGTGAACTCTTGATATGTATAACTTGGATTAATAACAAAGATGTTACACTGAGTTAAAAGGCCAATTTCCTTTATAGAACATTCTTATAATGACAAAATTATAGAGAGCAGATTAACAGTGATTAAGGAGTGAGGGAAGATGGGGCTGACTGTGGCTACAAAATTGTAGCCCAAAATAGTCTTAGGATGTAGCCGTTCTGTACTTTGACTAGTGGTAATCATGCAAATCTTTACATAAGGATGTGATAGCATAGAGCGATGCACACACACTTATACGAGCATATGTAAAATGAGTGAAATCTGAATAAGGTGGATGGATTGTACCAGTGTCCGTTTCCTGATTGTGATATTGTACTACAGTTAAACAAGATATTATATTGGGCCATTATGAGAGAGGGGTAGAGGGCATACCAGACCTTTCTGTATTATCTCTTACAATTGCATAATAAACTACCATAAACCTGAAATTAAAAAATTAAGCTAGTTTCATTGTGGTAAATTGTTTAGGAGGAGCAAAAGTAAGGAGACTATAGTAATAGAACAGATAAAAAATAGACTTGGATTTTGACGATGGGAATGGAAGCAAAATGAAGGCAACTGAGAGATAATTCAGAAACAAAATATATAATTTTGAAACAAATATATGGATTGGATGTGGGAGATGAAGGAGAAAGAAGTGACTACTGGTTTTATGTTTGTTAAAAATATGAAGGATGGTGCCACTCAGGGTTCTATGAAACACCAGAGGAGAACTGGGGTTAAGATCTATTTCTGAGATGTCTAGTGTCAAATGCTTTTGATAGAGAGAAGTAATCATATTGGGTAGGCAGATGAATGTATACAACTGGAATTCAGAAATAAAATGAAGACAAATGAAGCTGTTGGCATGGATGATAATTGCCTAGGGATAAGGTTAGATGGAGAAGAAGGCCCAAACTGGGACTTGAAGAACTCAGTATTTAATCACCTGGAAGGGAAAAATGAGGCTGTGAGTATCCTCAGAAGGAATAGCTAAGGGGTCCAGTACTCTTGCCTGGAAAATCCCATGGACAGAGGAGCCTGGTGGGCTGCAGCCCATGGGGTCACTAAGAGTTGGACACAGATGAACAACTTCACTTTCACTTTTCACTTTCATGCATTGGAGAAGGAAATGGCAACCCACTCCAGTGTTCTTGCCTGGAGAATCCCAGGGACGGGGGAGTCTGGTGGGCTGCCATCTATGGGGTCGCACAGAATCGGACACGACTGAAGTGACTTAGCAGTACCAGCAGCAGTAGGAAAATCAGAAAACATTGACACAGAAACCAAGAAAAGAAAGCGTTTCAAAGAGAGTGGTCAATAGTGACCCCTGAGGAGTCAAGTAAGTTAAGGGTTGAAAAATATATCACTTAATGTATTAGTCTGAAGGTTGTTGTTGACTTTAGCAAAAGGTGGCTTGTTGAAGAGGTAGAAGCAGTAACTTATTTGTTAAAGGATGAGGAAAGTATAAGAAGTGAAGAAACAGAGCAAATGTGGATAAGTCTTGGAAATTTTACCTTAAAGGAAAAGAAAATGAGCTAGTATAATATCTTAGGAATGTGGAGGGGGGGTGAAGTCAAAAGAAGTTTCTGGAGGGGAATGGCGATTTTAGCATTTTTATATGCTTAGAAAAATACAGTAGAGACGAGAGATTCAGTGTATAGGAGCGATAATAGGATAGGATGACTGTTGAATGGATGGTTCCTGATATGACAGAGACACGGGGTCCTGAGCACAAGCACAAGGATAGACGGATGGACATCTCTTCCATAGTTACAAGAAAGAAGAAGGAAGGGTAGAGATACATGCAAGCTGTGTGTAGGCTTGGTTCTGAGAGGTTGAGAGGTGTCCCAAATGGTCACTCCTAGGGAGCAAGGTGCTGCCAAGAATAAGTGAGGAGGAGATTTCAGGAAAGTAGAAGTGTAAAATCGTTCTTGGGAAAATAGGATGGCAGGTTGACCAGAAGAACACAGTGGGATTCTCCTTGGCAATGCAGAAGGTCTAGGTGAGTCTGATGGGTTTTTATAGTACCCATTCTGTCTTGTGTGACTTTCTCCAGAAGTTCAGTGACCAAGGAGGAAACTTAGAGAAGATGTGCCTTTTAGTTCAAATTACGATGGAATTTTACATAATAAGCGTGAAAAGATATTAGGGGTTTTAGTTTCTTTTTGATCCAATCTAAGGCCAGAATGAAAAGGCAGTAAAAGGGCTCTGTTCAACTCTCTAAGCCTCTGGTGAGCATCTACATTGCACCAGACACTGTGTTTGGTACAGAAAAAACAGTCTAGTTTAGTTTAAAGGCTGACATCTAGTCCAAAAGGCCAAGGAACAGGTGATTAGATAACCTTTGCCAAAAGACACAGAAACCCACGTTATTACTTTCTTCTGCCTTCTCCTTCCTCCCCTTCTGGCATTACCTAGTTATTTTCTTGCTTTCTCACTAAATATCTACTCTCTGCCTTATTGACAAGCCTCTAATATACAACATGCATATGTAAGTGACAATTCTGATTTCTTCCGTCATCATTTTGCTAACATATGATCATTTAGGAACAATTAGGTCATCTACTTGAAGTGTGGTATTGGTCCTGGGTGAATTTTCTCTGAATTTTAAGAGCTTCCATCTAACTGTACATAGACTGTTTATTTATTTTCTTGGAAAAAGGGATGGAGAGAGGAAGAGTGGGTAGGTACGAGAGAAGAAGGAAAAAAGGGAAAGAAAGCTAATGATCTATAGAAGACCTGGTATAGCAGCTCACCCTTGTTACTCCAGGGAACTCTCACTTAAAATGAATGGATGAGCCTCCATTCCTAATGGTGTCCTATGTCATCAGACTCCAAAATAGCTTCCAGAGCTGGAGACCTTTCAGAGTACTAAAGATTAACTAAACTTCAGCTTCTAGTAGCATAAAACAAGATATAAAAAAGACCTAAAGAATGTGTAAATTCTTAATTGCCAATAGCACTAGGATTCCCCATTCAGATTTATTCTGTTATAAAGCGGTGGCTTGCAAAGAGGTGGTGGCAATGACAGCTTTCCTTTATTTGAACACATTCCATTCTACTAGATTTCCTTTAGGAAATGACATTAAGACCATTTGACTCAAAACTCAACTGTAGATACATCTGGGATAAAATTTGCCAGCTGTTGAGCAACACAGCTGTATTTTTTTTAATAGTTACTTCTTTCATGATTCTATAATTCACATTTATTGTAAAATATTAAGAAAGTATGGAGAAAATATTCACAATCCCCCTAAACAGAAAAAGTGATTATTAACAATTTTTTAGATCACCTTCTAGTCTTTCCTCTGAATTTAACACGATTGAGCACATACTGTATGTATAAGGTTGTATTCTATTGTTTACTAAATATTATGTAAGCCCTTCTCAGTATAATTACATACTGCCACCATAATGTCTGAATAGTTTCCTATCATATAAAACTCCCAGAATTTTCCTAACAATGCCCTAAGTATAGATATTTGGGTTATTTCCAGTATGTGCCCTTTTATACTTTAAAGTCTTTTAAGATGTAATATGTTACCTGAATTGGCAAACTTGGAGGAAACTTGGGGAAGGCAGGCAGTGATGCCATCCATCAAGAGAATGGTCAGGCAGTAGTGTCACCCTATTCAGAGAGTTACTAATTGCTAATGACTTCATGGGAAATAGATGGGGAAACAGTGGAAACACTGTCAGACTTTATTTTTCTGGGCTCCAAAATCACTGCAGATGGTGACTGCAGCCATGAAATTAAAAGACGCTTACTCCTTGGAAGAAAAGTTATGACCAACCTAGATAGCATATTCAAAAGCAGAGACATTACTTTGCCAACAAAGGTCCGTCTAGTCAAGGCTATGGTTTTTCCAGTAGTCATGTACGGATGTGAGAGTTGGACTGTGAAGAAAGCTGAGCACCGAAGAATTGATGCTTCTGAATTGTGGTGTTGGAGAAGACTCTTGAGAGTCCCATGGACTGCAAGGAGATCCAACCAGTCCGTTCTGAAGGAGATCGGCCCTGGGATTTGTTTGGAGGGAATGATGCTAAAGCTGAAACTCCAGTACTTTGGCCACCTCATGCGAAGAGTTGACTCATTGGAAAAGACTCTGATGCTGGGAGGGATTGGGGGCAGGAGGAGAAGGGGAGGACAGAGGATGAAATGGCTGGATGGCATCACTGACTCGATGGACGTGAGTGTGAGTGAACCCCGGGAGTTGGTGATTGACAGGGAGGCCTGGCATGCTGCGATTCATGGGGTCGCAAAGAGTCGGACACGACTGAGCAACTGAACTGAACTGAACTGAACTGAATGACTATGAAACTCATATTTAAATTTTTAAGTAGTTGTTACAGGATTTATCTAAGCTTTTTTCCCTAAAATTCAAATTCTATGTTTTTAGTTCTAAAGTATACATTTAGTTTGGTTTGCATTTGTTATAGTAATGATGTAAAAGAAAAAAATCCATTCAAAATCTCACTATCCAGAGAGTTAACACTTTGGGGAATATATTTCCAAACATATCTATTTATCTGTCTGTTTTTCTTTGTCTTTCTCTTTTCAAAATAAAAGGAAAATCTGCTGGCTGTTTTGCAGTCTGCTTTTTTACTCATTGTAACAGGCATTTTCCATAATAATAAATATAGATCTACATTATCTTTTTGACAGCCACATTGTACTCCAGTAGAGGGTAATTTATTGAATAAGTCACTTACAGATGGACATTTAGGATATTTGGAAATTTTTTCTAACTAAACAGTGCTACAGTAACCATCTCTATACATATGTGCTTTTTTTTTTTTTAATTCACTTGCCTGATTATTTCCTTAGGGTAATTTCTAGTAGTGGAACTGCCAAAGTAAAATGTATCTGCTGCTAAAGTGTCCTCCAGCAAAATTGTATCAGTGTATATCCCCTGCTGCTACTGATGCTTTGTCACTTCAGTCAAGTCCAACTCTGTGCAACCCTATGGACTGTAACCTGCCAGGCTCCTCTGTCCATGGGATTCTCCAGGCAAGAGTACTAGAGTGGGTTGTCATGCTGTCTTCCAGACCCAGGGATCGAACCCGGGCCTCCTGCATTGCAAGGCAGATTCTTTACTACTAAGCCACTAGGGAAAGCCATGTATACCCCTACCAGCAAGGAAAGAGGTTGCCCATTTCTCTGCATCTTCACTAATTCTGTACTTGTCAATTGTACTTTTTGCCATGTAAGGGAATATTTTTATATTGGGGTACAAGATGCTTTTGCCAAGCATACAATCCCATCTGAAAACTTAAAGAATATTACATTTTATTACATGAAAATAGAAATCACTGTGGTAAACAGTATTTTTTAAACAACTAGGGAAATACTATGACATATCCTTAATATTTTAAAAGTAGATATAATCAACGATGAAAAGGTGAATAATACAGTAAAAACATGCAAAGGGCGAATGAGCAGCCTCACAGGCGTTCTGTTGTGTAGTCTCACCCTTTGCTGCAAAGGCAGTGCCCACTCTTGTCCTGTGAGGTCACCTCTAGCGCTGTTTCCTGCGCTCTGCTGGCACCCCCCACCCTCACCCCTCTCCCAGGGAAAGTTGTGGGGAGAGAAGCACCACTCGGGAGACCAGCAGAGTTTCTTTCTGGGTGAGGGACAGTCAGTACTTCCCCTGGTTTCAAACATTTATGTTTATTTGACATCGCCATTCCCCCAAAGGGACAGGCTAATTGTTCACTCATATGAATGTGAAAGTGATCATCTGAGCTCTGCCATCAGACTCCAGAATCAGTAAATTATTGGGAAGGGAAAAATACACACTGGCAACATTGCCTGATCTGTGTCTCCAGGGCAGAATTGACACTATTCTTCTACCAGATGTAGATAGAGATTTCTGGATGTTCTCATAAATAAAGTGCTAGAGGCCATGTCACCAGTGTCCTCCACCTTTCCCTCTCTCTGACTCCCATGTGTATTACTACATACTTAATGAAATGGAATATTTTTCAGCAACTTCAGGGAAAGTGAAAGACGCTAAGAGGCAGAAATGCCACACTGACAGCATCCTCCCCTGCCCTTCACAGCGCAGACTGACAGAGCATCTTCCTGTGTTTTGGAATTGTGAGCATGTGGCTCCCGGCATGTGCAACCCAAGTCTCTCTGAGGGGCAGGAGTTGTGCAACGCTGTTCTGAGTGGTAATTGGAGCATTCCTTCAGCACAAAAAGTTCATTTGCAGATGATAAGGGATGCCATGTGCTCTGGAGCATTTTTTCTACGTCTTTAAAGAAAAACCATGTCCAGAAGTCATATGCAGTTCCTTAAATCCTTAGGCAGTGTCCAGAAGGGAAGCAGAAAAGAAACCATCATGTTCAAGATTGTACAGAAGCTCCTTTAGGCCAATTACAAGCTGAGGCAAGTGGTAGGAACCAGGCCTAGTAAATAACTCCTCTACCTGAGCAGTGAAACTGCCCAAGAAGTGGGAGCACATGACTACCGGCTAGGTTTCAGTGATGCCCCTGGAGCAGTTAAAGACTGGCACTGCCATACTGTAGGCTCAGAGTGCCGAATGTTTAACTTTCTTATTGATGCCCTTAGAAAACGTCACATATTATACCCCTGCCTCTATAACATGGCCTATACTCAGAGGCCAAACAGGACCCAATAATGATGATTGGTGTTGTGTTGTTTATTAGCATGAATCTTCCCTCCATTCTTTCTCAACCTTTTCTTCCCCAAACATCATTGCCAATTGGAAGCTGGGCAGTGGTGTATGTATAGGATATACATTATATATATGTTTGGTACAAATGGGCTTTCCCAATGGCTCAGTGGTAAAGAATCTGCTTGCAGTGCATGAGACATGGGTTTGATCCCTGGGTAGATCCCCTGAAGGAGGAAATAGCAACCCACTCCAGTATTCTTGCCTGAAAAATCCCATGGACAGAGGAGCCTAGCAGTCTACAGTCCAAAAGGTAGCAGAGTCTGTCTGACACGACTGAGCGACTGAGTTCAACAACAACAATGGTACATATGCCACCTAATTAGTCAAAGAGTCTTTCTACTCTCTTGTAGAAGAGGTCTTTGTAGTGATAAATTTTTTTTTTTCTTTCATTAGATTCTTTCTGCACTCTTTCTGTCAGAGATCAGATCAGTCGCTCAGTTGTGTCCGACTCTTTGCGACCCCATGAATCGCAGCATGCCAGGCCTCCCTGTCAATCACCAACTCCCGGGGTTCACTCACACTCACGTCCATCGAGTCAGTGATGCCATCCAGCCATCTCATCCTCTGTCGTCCCCTTCTCCTCCTGTCCCCAATCCCTCCCAGCATCAGAGTCTTTTCAAATGAGTCAGCTCTTTGCATGAGGTGGCCAAAGTACTGGAGTTTCAGCTTTAGCATCATTCCTTCCAAAGAAATCCCAGGGCTGATCTCCTTCAGAATGGACTGATTGGATCTCCTTGCAGTCCAAGGGACTCTCAAGAGTCTTCTCCAACACCACAATTCAGAAGCATCAATTCTTCGGCGCTCAGCCTTCTTCACAGTCCAACTCTCACATCCATACATGACCACAGGAAAAACCATAGCCTTGACTAGACGGACCTTTGTTGGCAAAGTAATGTCTCTGCTTTTGAATATGCTGTCTAGGTTGGTCATAACTTTCCTTCCAAGGAGTAAAGCGTCTTTTAATTTCATGGCTGCAGTCACCATCTGCAGTGATTTTGGAGCCCAGAAAAATAAAGTCTGACACTGTTTCCACTGTTTCCCCATCTATTTCCCATGAAGTGATGGGACTGGATGCCATGATCTTCGTTTTCTGAATGTTGAGCTTTAAGCCCACTTTTTCACTCTCCACTTTCACTTTCATCAAGAGGCTTTTGGTTTCCTCTTCACTTTCTGCCATAAGGGCGGTGTCATCTGCATATCTGAGGTTATTGATATTTCTCCCGGCAATCTTGATTCTAGCTTGTGCTTCTTCCAGTCCAGCGTTTCTCATGATGTACTCTGCATAGAAGTTAAATAAGCAGGGTGACAATATACAGCCTTGACGAACTCCTTTTCCTATTTGGAACCAGTCTGTTGTTCCATGTACAGTTCTAACTGTTGCTTCCTGACCTGCATACAGATTTCTCAAGAGGCAGGTCAGGTGGTCTGGTATTCCCATCTCTTGAAGAATTTTCCACAGTTTATTGTGATCCACACAGTCAAAGGCTTTGGCATAGTCAATAAAGTAGAAATAGATGTTTTTCTGAAACTCTCTTGCTTTTTCGATGATACAGCAGATGTTGGCAATTTGATCTCTGGTTCCTCTGCATTTTCTAAAACCAGCTTGAACATCAGGAAGTTCACGGTTCACGTATTGCTGAAGCCTGGCTTGGAGAATTTTGTGCATTACTTTACTAGTGTGTGAGATGAGTGCAATTGTGCGGTAGTTTGAGCATTCTTTGGCAGTGCCTTTCTTTGGGATTGGAATGAAAACTGACCTTTTCCAGTCCTGTGGCCACTGCTGAGTTTTCCAAATTTGCTGGCATATTGAGTGCAGCACTTTCACAGCATCATCTTTCAGGATTTGGAATAGCTCAACTGGAATTTCATCACCTCCACTAGCTTTGTTCGTAGTGGTGCTTTCTAAGGCCCACTTGACTTTCACATTCCAGGATGTCTGGCTCTAGGTGAGTGATCACACCATCATCACACCATCATGATTATCTGGGTCGTGAAGATCTTTTTTGTACAGTTCTTCTGTGTATTCTTGCCACCTCTTCTTAATATCTTCTGTTTCTTTTAGGTCCATACTATTTCTGTCCTTTATCGAGCCCATCTTTGCATGAAATGTTCCTTTGGTATCTCTGATTTTCTTGAAGAGATCCCTAGTCTTTCCCATTCTGTTGTTTTCCTCTATTTCTTTGCATTGATCGCTAAAGAAAGCTCTCTTATCTCTTCTTGCTATTCTTTGGAACTCTGCATTCAGATGTTTATATCTTTCATTTTCTCCTTTGCTTTTTGCTTCTCTTCTTTTCACAGCTATTTGTAAGGCCTCTCCAGACAGCCATTTTCTCATTTCTTCTAATGTGAGGTTATTGAAGATAAATCAGACATACCTATCTTATCCCAGAGAATAATTTCCAGATATTTATTTAGAATGGCCACCTTACCCTCTCACACTTTTAGTAAGCTAAAACTGATTCCACTTTTAGTTCCCCCCTGGAAATTTCTAGACTTTGGTACATGGAAAGTAATTATCACCTCTAATTTAAAGTTAATCCTATATTTTGAATACAAGAAGCATGTGTCTCATGACAGAAATTGAGTAAAATTACACCTAAATCCTCTAGCAATGTCCTTCATTCTGGTCCATACAAGTTAGTCAAGGGTGCATAAGGGAAGTAGTAGGAAGTCTCTAATTAGAATCATTTTCTGGGATTTTTGCCCCCTCCTTTTCCCATCATTATGAAACTCGAATAGTCTACTACATTGGTTCTTCACCAGGAGATTCTACATACTCCTCTACCACTTTTTATTTATTTTATTGAAGCCTAATTGATTTACAATGTTGTGTTAATCTCTTTTGTATAGCAAAGTGACTTAATTATATATATATAATTTTTTTAATTTTTAAAAATTTTATGAAAGCAGTGATAAACACTGTGAAAAAAATTAACATGAAGATGCAAAAGAGGGCCTCAAAAATCATAAAATGTTGGGGAGGAGAGTAAGAAAATGTAGATTTATTTTTTCCTAGAATGTGTTTGAGCCTATATGACTACCAGTCTACCAGTTTTAATAATAGCACTTTTCAGTGAAGGTTAGAAAGAATCTTAATACTGTTTAGTTTCCCCAAAATATATGAAGTATCTGTTGACAAGGTGTCTATAACAATCTATCTATCTCTATTTATTTATTAATATAGATAATACAAAGGGTCAATTTCTTGGTCGTCTTATTATCACCAGTCATGAACATCTCCTATCTAGAATCTGTACAGAGGTCAACCACCTCACAGTAGGTTGTGTGTTCACCATCCACTCCAACTCTCTAAAAAGAGACAAATTTCAGAAATGTACACTAACATTCAGAAAACTACTTCAGAGATCTGAATCTTGGAGCAGGAATCCAAGAGAAATCTTACTGGTCACAATTATTGGGAATTTCCCCCTTTTCCCCAAACAACAAAGAACTATAGTGAAAACACTTTAAGATTACCTTTTGAGTGATTTTGGTGTTGGATTCTGATTTATTCTTTTTTAGAAAATGAGGGACTACATTTAAATTCCAAATAAATGCTTTTACCTAATAAGATATGAATGTACAATTTTTGACTTTTGTGATACAATGATCATTCATCAAGTCCAGTGTCTAATAATCATTTCCTCTTTAGTAATGACCAAGAGATAGAGGCCTCTTTTAAAGAGTAGATCGGAGTTTTACGGGTAGCTCCCCAAGGGGACATAGAGTTGAAACAAGGAGGGATGTAATTAGAAGCCAGAAAAACAAGAGAGAGCTGGGTGCACATTAACAGTGCCAGCAACTCTAAAACAAGTTAGGCTTTAGTCAAGATGTAATCAAAAACATGTACTCTAGATATTCATCCATTTCTAGGATTGTGCAGGGTTTAATTTCCTCTCATCTCTTAGCAAAAAATAACTTGATCTAAGAAGAAAGATTTCTCCACACCACAGTCAGATTATTTCCTGGGACCAGTACACCCTTGGCAGACCACACTGACTTGTGGACCAGCCTGAGGATCCAGGGAAAACAGACAGAGTGACCCAGAGGGACAGAGTCAGGGCCAGCTGTGGACTGGAGTCTATACCATCTTCCAAAAACTACCCCAAATCAGTCTTTTATTTCCTTTCTCAACAATAGGCATTAGAAAACCTAAAGATCAAAGGTCCTTTTCAGGCCTGAGCTATTGATGTGATTGTAGGGATTATTTCTAGGTCAGCTGCAGCTACCTTTTGCTGTGGCTGGACGCTCAAAGCAATCCTGTACAGGGACACATGCGCACACAGTCTATTGGTATGGGCTTTTCTCCCGCCTATTAGATGCATTACAAATTTGCTTTTAATGGGGCCTCTCTGCATTCAACAGAAATATTTCTGGAACTCTCCTGGCTCCCACAACATTTGCTGGGTGCACGCTTAATATGTTTTAGCTTTGCTGCCTGAAGATGGAATCAGGGACATCTACCTGCACATGGCAGTGCTTGGCTCTTGCAGTTGCAGAACTTAATGTATGTATCAGTAATGAAAATCTTAATTAAGAAAGCTGCATCATTGTCCACGAACACTCATTTTTCTCCCCCTGCAAAGCCCTTTGTGTATTTCGGTATATACCTGGTCCAGACAGACAGAGCCCTCGAAGAGCTTGTCTGGCAGATCTTCTCTTGATTATTAACAGCTAGCGAATGACAAAGTCTCTCTTTCCTTTTGTCTTGAAACTGAGGCTTGGAACAGCACAGCACACAATGTACTGTAGGATTTGTTTGTGTTTTTTTAAACTTGCTTTTATTACGTTGGTGGGTTTAAAAATCCGACAGTGTTGATCAAAACTAATTTAGGTAACTTAGAGTTGCCAAAACACTAGCAGATGCATATTTACACATATACTCTCAGAGAAATGTAATTTTCCATATAGAAACAATGCACAAACATAAGAAGGGACAATTTTAAGCTGTTTGCCCATGTTTCTGGCGCCTTTGCCCTCTGTGCTTAAAGCCTGCCAAGTCCCAACTTCCACAACCTTAGCAGTTCCTTCTTTCTCTGCATCAATATCCACATGCCAGCTGTCAGTTGTGCAAAGTAACATGCTTTGGAAGATGGAATCACTTCCATCTTCCATGGAAGATGGAGTCAGACAGGCAAGTGACCATACTGATAAAAAAAACTGAGTTATTGAGATCTTTTGAAAAGGTGGCCTATAATTATGTTTATGAAACAATATCCAATTGTAATATTTTAATCATTCCCAAATCATAGTTCCCCAAATAAAGTTAATTCATTTGAAATTCTCTTAAAAGCCTCAAAACATTTTACTCTTAAAATGTAGCAACTCCAGAACCTTGAATTGTGACCTACATAATGAAGAGAGAGACTCATGTCTCCTCCACCTGTGTGTATTGTCAGTCTTCTGCATTTTCTAAGTCCATGGTCCACAGTGTTAACCATTTCCTGGAAGAGCCATGCAAGTAATTGAATTGGGCTCCAGCTCTATACTTCCATAATGCTTTCTACTGGAATAGAAGGACACGGCCATCTAAAGAAAGTCTGGCAATAAATATTTAGAACTTGTCTTCTTATTGTACATATACTGCCCTCAACAAGAGAAGAGCAGACACACTGTCTCTGGAGATACTAGTATGATAATATTTATTTACTTTGCTTCTTAGAACTTCACATACTTTAGCACATTTATTTTCAAAACTACTATAAAATAGTTAACAGTCAGCTTTCTGCGTATCTGTAGCATGGAAAATTTGTGTAAATAGCCTCTATGTATCACATAAATATGAGGAAGACCTTATTATGCGAAAGTTATTTTCAAATATACATATGTTAAGTCTCATGGTTGCATTCAACATTTTAAATTAGGATTAAATATGTAAAGTAAATAAAATAGACTGAAGTTTTACCATAAGAGGTTAGGAGAAAAGCTATCAGAGCTCTTAGGTGCTAGATGGGAAGCACTGTGAACAAGTTGTTTTACTCTGGAAGATTCTCCTTTTTGAGAATCATCTGGCCAACCCTGCCATAAATTCTAAAGAAACTGTGAAGTAACTGGCCTAGAAATATGTTGCAGGTATATAACATAAGGCATATAGTAGACTGTCAATAAATTATGAATGAATAAGGGAAAAAGTAAATTTTGTTGGCATTTCAAAGACTAAACCAGAGATCAGGTACTTTTCTTAATCTTGGAAAGTACTTGATTAGAAATTTGAAGTGTGCTGAATTTCTCATCCTTGATATTCAACTTTCTAAGCAATAGAATATTCTATAGAGGGGAGAGGGGTAGGGGAGCAGGGGGAAGGATGGATTAGGAATTTGAGATTAGTAGATGCAAACTATTATATATAGAATGGATAAAAAAACAACATCCTTTTGTATAGCACAGGAAACTATTCTACCCTGTGATAAACCACAATGGAAAAGAATGTGTGTATATATGTACCTATACATATATGCATATATATTACTGAATCACTTTGCTATACAGTAGAAATAACACATTGTAAATCAACTTCCATAAAATATTTTTTTAAATACTCAATAGAATTATGAAGAATCCTAAGGTTTAAAATGTGGGTAGATTGGTTACCTTCTGTCTCTGGAACCCTGTGTGTGTGTGTGTGTGTGTGTGTGTGTGTGTAGTACCTGTGTGTATACACGTATCTCCATCCATGTATGTAAACAATCACTGGATCACAATGTAAAATGAACTTACTGTGAGTCCTGAGTAAAAATGTTTGGAAAAAATAGGTAGATCAAGATAATTATTTTTATATTCAGCATACCTACAATGTGCTTATAACTGAAGAGTGACTAGACCCATTAATAGACAACGAAGCCTGGCATGCTGCAGTCCGTGGGGTCGCAAAGAGTCGGACATGACTGAGCAACTGAACTGAACTGAGACCCATTAAATAGGCAGACAGCAGGTCTTCTGATGATTTACCCTCATCTCTGCCTCTCTGCCGAGACCTCAATGCGTTTCCTCATTTTTGTGCTTAAAATACCATATGCTGTCTCAACTTTGGCCCAGTCAACAAGCTGAGGAATCAAGCAAGTTTAGGTCCAAAAAGTGCCATGCAACTGGAGCAAAGTGTCTTGGGAAAGCATACCAGCTGACTGGAAGGATGCTCTTTAGTCCAAACCTGGCCACCATTTGCTCCCACACAGAAATACATCCACTGCCAATGTCATAGGTGATCCCACCAGCAAACATGTGCTCCATGGTCCTCCAGAACAGCATATTTATGTTAGCACCTAATGAAATGTCCATAAAGCAACATACGGTCTGTTATATTTAAGTACCCATGACTTCCTTATTTCAAAAGTACCTTTAAACATAGTAGTAACATTTCTCTATATGCAAACCTCTGTACATAAAAAGGTTTACATTTTAAAACAAACATGTTTTTGAGTTTTATCCAAATTCAAAAAAAGCATCTGAAAAATTTAACAGCTGAAAAACACTTTCTTCTTGCTGGGAAAACTTAAACCTTGCTAGGCTTTATGCAACTTTAAAAAAAAATCACTTCTGTGCTGAGAACTAGCATGAGAAATCTCAGCATGAAAGGTTGTTGGAATTTTTTTCTTCAGAGAGCTAAAACCAATCGTTGGTTATAGAGTGATGCCACAATATGCATATGCTTTGTTAGGAACAAATATGATCTAATTTCAAGGGCATCTTCAACCAAAATTAGGGGGGAAATGATAAAGGCTACTTAAGCAGCAATCCAGCATCTGAGAGCAAAGCTTGAGGACCTCATTGTCCCATCAAGGTCTTGAAACGCTGCTAACCCTGAACTGGTTGTTACTGTTTGAAAAGCCTACGGGTATTTGTTTTATTATGGTCTCACTCAATCCTTCCTCAACCGAGAGGATCTCACAAGGGAAGCGCAGCTCTGTGATGGTGTCCTGGACTTTGTTTTCTGTTTGTTTCAGCACTTCAATAAATGGTCTGTTACCTGCCATTATGACCTGCATGCATTTGCCGAGCAGTTTTTCAAATCAAAACAAATTATGTGGCTGTGTTTCTAGAAAGCCTAACCATTTGAAGATACTATGGAATTGGAAACTCGCGTAGACATGGCCACGCAATTGTAGGTTCATACACATATGTTCAGGCATATTCAGGAAAATAGGAAAAACAAAAAAAGACTGGACAATGCAAATATGGAAATACAGCTTGTTCAAACATTTGCAGCCCATACTCCTAACAGTGTACATATGTAGAAGTGACTTTGTAAAGAAGGCCCACACTCAAGCATATTCCTCTTAATACTCTCTTAGAAATTAAAGAACATAGCATAAATTTCAATATCATAATGGCTTCCTTTCGAGTGTGATGCCTTTGGGTAGGACTTAGGGGCCACTTCCTTTATGGGAAGAGAGATAGCAACAACGTACTCTATTATTTACTGGGTGATTTTTGAAAGAAACAAGTCCTTCCTTGAAGACAGGCGTGGATATTTCAAGACCTCCTCAGAAAATTTTTTCAGCACCTTCTGTGCTCCAAATCTGAGGCATCGTGTTTCAGTATAACTGAGTAACAGGCTGGCAAATTCCCTGCTTTCCTATTCACCAAAATCCAAAATAGAACTCAGAAAAACTCCCTCCTTCATCACCATACCCCACAAAAAAACATCCACTGGGACCCCCAGGAAGAAATAGACACCCCCTCCCCCAAAAAAAGACCAAAAACAAAAACTACCAACCAGCAAATAGAGCCAGTCCTGAAAGACAAATTCCCAGCTGTAACTGTAGCACTTTGCTCAGTACTGTGAGCTTGCTAGAGCTGGCACATTTTTTAAAATACAGATGCATAAATGTGCTGTCTGAGCCAGAGGAGATGCAGCATTCCCTTTGGTATTTCTTATCTAGACTAGTCGGCATCACCCGTGCAATTGACATGAACTCGGGCAAACTTTGGGAGATGGTGAGGGACAGGGAGGCCTGGTGTGCTGTACTCCATGGAGTAGCAAAGAGTTGAACGTGACTGGGCGACTGAACAACAACATCTAGAGTACATTGCAAAGGAGTAGCCTCCTGAGACCCAAAGTAAAAGACTCAATTTGCCATCTGACCACTTTTTTAAAATTAAGACTTCCTGTGACTTAATTTCTCATAACATCTGTAGAAAACCACCTTTTTCAGACTTCTGAAGCATTTTCTAAATTCAAACGTTCACTGTCTGTATCTTACATGTATACACATATGCATACACATTTAGAGATTATATATTTAAAGTGAAATATGTAACATGGACCGCTTTATAAGTTTCCAAAAGAGTATGCATATGTGTGTGTGTTTGATAATTATTTTACAGTGGACATAATTTAATCAAACCAGTGGAAAATCTTTGTAAACCAATATATATATTCAAGCTTCCCAGTTGGCTCAGTGGTAGAAAATCCACCTGCCAATGCAGGAGACGCAAGAGACATGGGTCCAATCCATGGGTCAGGAAGATTCCCTGGAGAAGGAAATGGCAACTCACTCCAGTATTCTTGCCTAGGAAATCCCACAGACAGAGGAGCCTGGCAGGCTACAGTCCGTGGGGTCACAAGAGAGTTGGACATGACTTAGCAACTGAACAACAATATGCATATTAATTTTTTTGGACCATGAGATATGCATTCTTTAAAAATAGCTTATTTTATTAAAATAATTTTTAAAATTTTATTAAAAATTGCTTATTTTATGGAGGACTTCTTTTTTCTTGTCTAAATGGTTTTCTAGAATGCATTTTTTAAATTAAATAATACTAATGAAAGTAAAAGGAAAGAAAATATGCTCTAACCAGAGGTCCAGTTTAACTTCCAAAGTTGGGCCAAAATTTTGTCCAAAGCTTAAATCTGCCTCTGAGGGATAAAGATTAGAAACACTGAGGTCTTTACAAAAAGATCAAGGTCCAAAGGCCATTCCCAGTAGCTTAGGGATGAATTCCAGGGGTTCAGACCTGTTTTTGACAACATGCCCTGTCTATTCTTACGTCCTTGGGGGCAAGTTAATTAATCTTTAAGCCTCAAGTTCCTTGGTTATATAATTAGAATAGTAATAGTAATTGCTTCCAAGAATTCTGATGAAGATTAAATGAGATAAAACATGTGAAGCATTTGGTCCAGTATCAGTCACATAGAAAGTGCTCCATAATGGTAGTAAGAGTCTAAATTATTTTAGCATTGGCAGTATCTTTAGAATAAACACCTCACCTGGAGATGGCCATGATGAATAATTCAGTGTGTTATTTCTGGCTTGTCTCTCAGTTTATATATGATGATTTTTTTTTATAATCACAACACATGTAATTATACTACCAGCATTTTGTTTTTTCAAGGTAATATTTATTGCACACTAACACCATTCCAGGTGCTGTGGAAGGCATGTGAAGCATGTCATGTCATGTGATAATCCTTACTCCAGGCCCTATCAGTTACCATTATTAAACCCATTTTTCAGATGGTGGGACTGAAGCAGAGGGCACATCAGCAGTTTGCCTACAATTACATAACTAGGTAATGATGGAGTCAGACCTTGAACAAGGCAGCTAGTACTAACGGCTAAGCTAAGAAAAGTTACAAATAAAAAACATTGTATACAAAATGTTTATCATAAACGTTTTTTACCTTTTCACTGTAGATATTTTGTACATATACAAAAGTAGAAAGAACATCATAGTGAACCCTCATAAATTCCTCACTCAACTTCAACAATCAGCTCATGGCAAATCTTCTTAGACATAGCTATGTTATAAAACTGGAAATAAGCCATATGTTCAACTCTAGGGAATTGGTTAAGTGCTTTATGATTTATCCATTAGATAGAATTTTTGAATCATTAAAATGTTTATGAAGAGCTTATAATAATGTGGACTATTTATGTTATATACTCAAGGATGGCATACATAATTACATAATTATACATATTATGTAATCACAACTATTTTTTAGTAATAAGTTATAGATCCTGGAAGACTGTATTTTTTCATCTTCCCCCTTTTCTGTTTTCCTAAATTGTATATCATGAGCACATTTTATTTTTAATGATAAAAAGTTATTTCTTTTATATTTAGAAAAATATATGTGTGTAAAGGTAGAGAGTTTATTTATCTGACTTCACCGTGGAAATGAGTTTATACAAATAGAGTATCCCACATAACAGATGCAATCTCTTCTTCATTATCAAAAGATATTTTCTTTTATTAAGTTTCAATATAGTATCTTAAATTGATACACACATTTAGCTTTCTTAGAATATATTTACCATAATTCATACTTTTATAAATGATTGAGGGTCATCATCACTAAACAACAATTTTGTTGTGTTTCTACTGATTGTGATGAGGATGTGGAAGTATAAAAATAATTCTGTATATTTGAATATTGTTTTGTGGTTTCCAAGCAGTTGCATGTGGCATTAACTATTTGGTCCTTAGTCTCTAAGATTATTTGTTTCTGTGCTTATTTACCCCCAGACTTCCATAATATTTTTAGTTCTCATGTCTCCTTTTTATAGTTTTTATTCCCCTTCTTTAGTGATTAAGTTTCTTCTTGTTGTGCCAGCCTCATTCCTTCTCTAATGTGCTACTTCTAATCTGCTTCAGATGGGGGGTGGGGGGAACTAACATCACTTAGGTTGCCCATGAAGTCCATGCAGTTACTCATTCACTTGACAAATATGTAAATGAGTGCAGTACAGTGTGTACTCAGCAGTATACAGATAAACAAGACACAAATCGTGCCATCAGAGAAGTTTTAATCCAGCAGCAGGTCTGAGATACGTGCCTACTTCACTGGAAGCCATAGTAGAAAGTGATGTGCTCTCTGAAAGCAGTACAGATTTAGTATTACTGCAGTTCAGAGAAGGGCTAACTGGGGGCTTTACCAGAAGAGGCGATGCTGAATTTGGGCCTTGAAAGGCAAGCAGGACTTGAGCAGACAGAAGAAAAGAACATTTCAGAAACCATGAGCAAAGCCTGGAAGAATCAAATGGCAATGACTCTGCAAAGGAGTAGTTGGGTTTAACTAGAGCATGGAGTGTGTGAAGGCGAGTAGTGGGCAATAAAGTGGTAAAAATAAATTGGGACCAGAAAGTGAAAGGACTTGATTACCAGACCAGGAATTTGGACTTTATTCAGTAGACGATAGGGAGCTGTTGAAAGTTTTTAGTAGGAGAGTAACATCCTCAGAGCTGTGCCTCAGAAGATGAATCTGGCCACCGTGAGCAAGATGAATTGGACAAGGGAGAGACCAGAGGACACAGATCAGGTAGGAGACTATCTCAATAGTCCAGGAAGAGGCAGCGAGGGCCCTAACTAGGGCAGGGGCAGAGGGAACGAACGGAGCCAGCAAACATTGATGAGATGTGGCAGAAGAATTATATCCGTTATATTTGGGAGCAAGGGAGAGGAAGGCACCAAAGACATCATTGTACTATTGAGCCTAAGTGGGGCCATAAACAGAAGCAGAGGGCTAAGAACAGGAGCAGATTTGGAGCGGAAAGCATGAGTTTAATTTTGAACATAAAGCATGAAGGTGCTGACTGGGTAGCGTGAAAGTTCAACTGGGCCTTTGGAGACAGGAGGCTACAGTGCAGCAGAGGGGCCGGGCTTGGAGATCAGGACTTTGCCTCAAAGACAAAGAGGACACAGTGGCAAGAGCAGAGTTTCTCCGAGAGATCTGAGGGATTTATGTGTGGTCTACTTGATTCCAGTTCTGGCTGCTTGCACGTCTTTTTCACTTTCTTTCTGTTCTTAACCATATTTGGAAAGTTGCATAAGTGGCTTGCAGATGTATGAATTATACATAAAAACATACAAAATATACTCTAAAATAATGAAGCAATTTGGAATATGGCTATTTGAATCAATTTCACATTACCCACAGCTTTTATCTTCACATATAGTATGTTCCTGTGTGACTTTAGAGTAGTCACTGCACCTCTCTGGGTCTCAGATTCCTCTTCAGTTAAATGAAGATGTTGATTAAGATCTGTGGTCAACGTAACTGGCTGCAAGCAGCCGAAACTGACATTATATAAGAATCACTTGGAGAAGGGAGGGGCAGAGACCAGGGCTCAGGGATCTGTATTCTTTAAATCGTCTAGGTGATTCTGGCATGCAGCCAGGGTTAGTAACCACTGGGCTACACATTCCAGCTCTTACATTCTAAAGTGTTCCCAGTCTTCAGACAAAATGGGTATTTTTTGCCACAATTCACAAGTAAGAAAACATATCAAAATAACAAGTTTAGTGTCAAATTCCATGTATGGTAAAATATTCCCCCTCTCTTCTTTAAGTCAACAGTAAGATAGAAAACATATTTGAAAAGCACATAATTTAGAAGATCCTGTGATGTTATACAATGTGAAAGGTAAGTGTGAAAGGGGAGATGGAAGGGCCAGAAAACCAGGGAAGATAAGGCACGTGCACACAAACAGGAGCGCTTCTCTGTGCACCTGGGGACTAGCCATGCACCCCAAACTCAATGATGCCCAGGCTCTACACTTGGTTTTAATGCTCCTGCTGCAGTTGTTGAGATTGCATGGATCAGCATTTCAGAAGCACCTGTGTAGACTGTTTTCGTCTGTCCGAGCTATTATAACAAAATACCATAGACTAAAGGACTTATAAACAACAGAAATTTATTTCTCATAGTTCTGGAGACTACAAGTCTGAAATGAGGGCACCAACATGGTCAGGTGACAACCCTCTTCTGGGTGGCAAACTTCTCCTTTCCTGGCCCAAGAGACTGGAAAGCTCTGTGGGGCCTCCTTTAGAATAGCACTGATCTCCTTCATGAAGGTTCCATCCTCATGACCTAATCACCTCCCAGAGGCCACACCTCTAATATCACCATACTGAGAATTAGAAGCCCAAGATGGGGGAGGGGAGAGAGGCAAGACAGACATTTAGACCATAGGACAGACCCAGAACAGGTCTAGAGTGAAACTTTTTTAAAAATCTCTTGCAATTCCAGTGGGGAATGAAGCTTTTCCTTAATTAAAGGGCTCATCTTTAACACACCCTCTTTGCTTGGTTCACTTTTCTTCATGCATTTCATAGTTTGAACTTGAAGATAGCTCCATTATTTCAACATTGTGTCAGTAATAAGAGGTACGTTCTAAAGGCCCAGAATCTAGAACATGCTGTCCTGGGCCATGCAGATGAGAAGAAGGAGAGCACTAAGGTGTCAGTTCTTCCTTTACTTTCTCTAGTCTTTCTCCCTTCTTCCTGAGGAAACAGTCTTCTGAACCTGACAGGTTGGACTGGAGAAACAGGTTGGAATTCAGGAAATCTGAAATTTTCCCACTTCCAGACTAGTTTTGATATCCCATTTGCCCAGCTAGTATTTAATGAGGAGCTGCTCTAAGTAGGGCATTCTGCTGAGTCTTTATTTACATCAGAAATTAGCAACCAATTGTGATTTTTAATTGATCTGTGGCTACTATCAAAATTCTAGACCCAAGTGCAGAGGAGAACTAAGATAATAATGATGCTGGTACGTTACATTCACGTGTATCTCAACAGTATTTTCACCAAAGTGGATTTGGCGCCTTCCCTCTCTACTAGGAATATCCTTCTCTCCCCCTCATTTGTATCACCACGCAGCACCTTGCTTCTACTCCTCAGCCCCACACTTATCCATTACTTTTCCCCAGTCAAACTGAGGCATCTTGACTATTTACACTCAGTTAGGTGGTCTGGTAGCCTCATTAAAATCATTTACTCTAAGGTGTGAATGAGGTTTAGACCTCTTAGAGAAATTTGTATTTTAAAATGAATCTCATTAGACAACCAGTTTTGTTTTCCTCCAGTTAATAATGACATGTGAAGAGAGAGAGTTTTGAGTAGGGCTCTCAGACACATTTATCTGCCCGCTGTGTCCCAACACACAAAGTTTTATTTACATGTGTAGGAAAGAATAACGGAAAAGGCAATGGCACCCACTCCAGTACTCTTGCCTGGAAAATCCCATGGATGGAGGAGCCTGGAAGGCTGCAGTCCATGGGGTCGCTGGGAGTCAGACTCGACTGAGCGACTTCACTTTCACTTTTCACTTTCATGCACTGGAGAAGGAAATGGCAACCCACTCCAGTGTTCTTGCCTGGAGAGTCCCGGGGACGGGGGAGCCTGGTGGGCTGCCGTCTCTGGGGTCGCACAGAGTCGGACACGACTGAAGCGACTTAGCAGCAGTAGCAGCAGCAGGAGAGAATAACATAGGGAATCAGCCCAAGAGCCCTACGTATCTCCTCCACTGCTCCCCACACACATGCCCCCACCGCCTTGCCCCCGCCCCTGCGCACACCCCCCACCCCCCGCACCCCGCCTCTCTTTTTCAGCTCTGCATGTTGCTCTAACTCTACTATCACATGACACCCCATGTATCAAACACCTACTGACCTCTACCATGCTGGATCCCCTGCCTTGTTCCTAATCTGTTCCCCCTACAAATTCTGAGTCTTGGTTCCATTTTCTATTTATAATCTTATAACTGCTCTTTAAATTTTGTTCCCCTCATCCTGGAGATAGTTTAGTAACACAGATGAAGCTTAGCTTTGGAGTCAGATGCCACTTCCTAGATGTTTGACCTTAAGCGAGGTATTTATCATCTCCAAACCTCTGTTTCCTCGTATGTAAAATGGGCATATTGTGAGGATTAACTATGATATATAAATAGAATCAGGAACATTTGTTAATAGTGCAATACCTGTAGTTACTATTATTAATATTATTTATTATCTGCACTTCCCTCAACAACACTGATTCGGATTTCCTCTGCTGGTTCTGTCTTGGAGGAGCTAATCCTTGAGTGTGCTGGGCTGGTCAGAACCAGTTTCCTGCACCTGACCTTTTTTTGGCTACTTGACACACAAAGTTGATAATGATAGGGACCATATTTTCTGAACAAAAACAGGACATAGTTTTATAAATACAAGCATATTTGTGGAGATAATAAAAGGCAAGCTTTGAAACCAGGTCCGTTGCAGGAAATCAGAGACATGACTTCTTATACTGTGAATTTTATACTCTGAATGAAGATGAATTTGAGAGTCATGAGGGAGTGCTGAACATAATTAAGTGTCCCTTTGATAACCTATTGTATTCAGAAAGCAAGGTCAATAACACAGGGAAGAGTGGTCTACTCTTCAGGGAGGTGTTTTTCTGCCCCCAAAGAGAAAGCAAACACTTTGAAGTCAGATCTGGGGTTACATCCAAATGCTACCACTTAAAATTCAATGACAAAGAGACACAAAAACTCCTATAATTAATCTGTTACTGGTGAGGAAACTGAGGCTCAGATAAATCAAATATTTCAGCCCCAAAATTAATGATACCCATCTTGCAGACATATCATGAAGATTAGAAATTATATATAAAAACCTGATGTTTAGTCTAAATAAATGAATTTCCTGGAAATCTAGAGCCAGGTTTCTCTTCAAGATGAAAGAGAACTGAAATTTTGTCCACCTTCCACATATAACCAAGCTCTCAATTTAAAAACAAAAACAAAAAACTATTTAGCTACTATAGAACATGGAAATAATTTTCCACGTTTATGTTTTGAACCCCGGTTAGGGTCTCAAAGAGTCAGACACCAATGAAGCAACTTAGCACGAATGCACATCGTTAAGTATATCCAGATAGACCGACTGGATATATAAACTATACCTTTTCAGTATCTATATCTAAAAAGAAAGCTTTCAAAGGATTTCTAGTGTTTTAGCAGTTTAAAGGTGTCTTTTGTTGTTATATAAGAGAAACACAGATGAAACCCAGGGAAACACAGTACTTTCTGGCTGTGTCACTTTTAAAAAGCCATAAAAAGTGATCACTTAACATTTTATGGAAAGGTATCCTGGCACTTAGAGAAACTTCACAAAAAAAGGATACTCTATATTTTGATATATTTAATGCCTAATTTCCAAGTAGAAATACTATTCTGGTCTAAATAAATCTTGAACATAGTAAATTGAAAATGTCTATGCTGAGGGTTTATTTCCTATTTCTAATGAATCAATAATTTTTACTTCATTACATATGCCTCTTTAATTTATAGTGAATAAAACAATACTGATTTTTCAAAAATTAATACAGGATCTCAAGCTACCAAGTTTCTAAATGATGATATTTCCAATGGCAAATGAAATAACATGCTGTCCGTGCAGTTAGTGATTTTAGGCAATTTGAACATCATGATAAAAGGAGGGGGAGGTGGGGAGATTACAAGCAGTGTTATAATTAAAGGTCTGTTGATTCTTCAGTTTAAATGCCATTGTTGAAAGATTTTTCACTCAGATGTCAAAGTCTGTGGCCAGCCAAAACTTGGCATGCTAGAACTCAGCCCAAGGAAACATTGTGTTCTACAGATTTAAAAACCAAAATCTGTTAAGAACAGAAATGTTGGTCTTGGGCTGATTTCTCATGAATCAGAACCAAAGAATAGCCAAATACCACCTCCTCTTTATGAAAGGAAGTAGTGCAGGTGGATGTTAATGTGAAATATGTGTTCAGATGGAAAATTAAGGGAAATAAAGGTTAGATCTCATCATACAGTGCACTGGGTTAAAGTTCTATGTAAATAAAACATGGTTCTTTGAGAGTTCTGAAACATTTGAGAAGCTTCTTCTAGCTAATCTTTCATGGATAATTAAATGGGGAGCAGAATTTACCTGTCTTCCAAGACTTTCATGTTTAGGTTCCGTTTCTCCAGTACTATCTCCTGTTACTACAAACACTTAAAGCAAGCTTGATTTGTTTAACTCACTGCCTAGAAATAGATTTCAAACACCAGGTTTCCTTTTCTTTAATTTGAAGCTTACACACCCATGACCTGTGAGCTGCATCAAACTAGCCTATAAAAATTTTTGTCCATACAATACTTAAAAATAATTTGAGAGTTTGAGCCAACAGTTAAAGATCAAAAGGTCTCACCAAAAAGAAACCCAGATCTTTTCCAGATTCTAGGAAATATGGCGATCTTAAAATATTAGACCTGAATTTTTGCATGGGACAGATATCTGGAACTGAGTAATAACCGTTCCCTTCAGACAAGCCATGTCTTCTCCAGTTAGACAAAGTACCTGTCACCCCACATTTTATGCCACATCCACTTCACTCATTTGTTCTGTCACCCTGGATACTAGCGGCACTTGGCTTTTCTTTCTTTGCTTACAGTATATGTATTGTTTCCTTGCTTTCTTGGCCTGTGGTATTAAGTTTTAAAGCTTTCCAATAAATGATAATATTGCAAAGGCTGTGTGCATACCGGTGCTTCTGAACAAAGCATTATTGAAAATGACAAAATTGGAGTGCAACCAAATTATCCAAAAATAGAGAAATGCTTTAAATTATGTTGATATAGCCATATAATGAAATACTATACAGGGCTTAAAAATATATGTCTTGAAAGAAGGAAGTTTACAATGTATATGACACCTGTTTTCTAGGAGAAAAAATATTTATACACATAGGGAAAAAGTTGAACTGATGTCTTAGAGCTGGCTTTAAAAATGTATACATGTGTAAAGAAATGTATACAAATAAGTTAATAAATAAGCTTCAAGGGTATCTTTTGTAGATCCCCTTCCATGTGATTTCTTTATTCCATTTTTAACTCATCAGTTAGAACATATCCTGAAGCTGTTTTTCAACTCTGTCTGAAGCTGATTATTCTTCTTGCCTTTATTCTTTAGAGGATACAATTAAGAATAAGATTTTCAAAGTTGTTTTAAATACTTGAGAGGCTCTTCCTGCTTGCCCACGCACTAGACTACCACCATGGCAAAGCAATGCATTGACCTGGAATTGGCTTGTTCTTCTAAAGCACCCTTTGCTGATACCAAAAATTATTCAAAACATTTTGAAAGCATTTTGGAACAGAAAATTTTCACATAAATATGTACTTTGTAATATGAACACAAAAACTCGTGCATCAACTTGTGCCAACTATAGGAGGCAAAACTCACAGGTAAAAGCCATTTAAGCATTTATGGAAACTATTCTGATCCCAGCACTTAGCACAATGCCTGGCAGATAGGAAAGTATTCGTTAAATAAAATGTGAATAAATTTGCACTCTCATCAAAAAGCAACTGACTTGAGCATCAAAAATTAGTCATCTTTTAAATAAAGATCAAACAACAAAATCTGAACTTTACTCATAAAGCTTCCAGATGTAGGTTGGGTGCTTCAGAGTCAATAATGCCATAAATTTTTCCCAGAAAAAGAAATAGTTTGTTTATGTATGTGGTTGAGTACATATACAAGTTTAGGCATAGAGTAAAAAAGGGGATAAGAGGTGGTCCTTTCAAAGATGAGTTTAGTGATAAAGACTCTTCCTCCAGGCAGTGCTAGCTCCACCATTACTGATTTGACTGTTTTGACCATCTGTCTCCACTTCTCTAGATCACTTTCCCTTTGAGCTTTGTAACACCTGTTTTCATGAGTCTCCTGTTCATCAGAGTGCTCCTTCTTGCCCCTTCATCCATTCTCCTTTCTTCTGCCCATAAAATTTACATTTGCCTTCCTTTCTTCCCTCACTGAATTCTTGAAGTTTGTGAGCAGTTTTAGCTTCAACCAGACATTCCTATTGCCTCCCTGAAGATTTGAGTATCTCATCCTGGCTGTGGGCTCTGCTACCACAGATACAGGTTTCCAGCTGCCAAATATACATTCCCACCTGAATGTGCCATCCAGCGTCTCAAACTCCTGCTGCTATCCTTCAAGTATTCTAGAAGCTAGTCATATCAGCTACAAAAACAGTTTGTGCTTTCCTATCCCCATGCTTTTATTCATTCTGTGCCCCTAGCCTAAACTCTAACAGTTGAAACTTTTCCCATATTCCAGGGTCCATCTCAAACACTGCCTTCCTAGAATAACTTTTTCCCCTTGTCCATCATCAAATGATATTTCCCAAGCCACTGAGCCTTCGGAATTTTGTCATCAACCCTTTATGATAATGATCTTATTTTGCATTGTATTTTAGTTATGTGGTGTTTATTTTCTCACATATTCTAAACATTAGGTTTGTGGCTTCTTACTCATTTATGTAGCTATTTTCTAGAGCAGAGTCTTTTGCTCGTAACAGGTGCTCCTTAAATATATGTTGAGTTAAACTGAGTTTATGGATCAGGGGTTGTATGTGTTTTAGGGTTTGACAGACCCAAAAAGTGCCCCCTAACCAAAGTGTTTCCCTTACTTTCCAAGCCATAATATCTTGCTTTGGAGACTTTCTCTCTACAAATGGGAATATTCCACTAAGTTGCATCCTTTTTGTTTCCGAGCAAGTAAACTATTGACTAGTAAATAGTTAAAATGCTCCACTTTCTAAGATGTACTCATTGTCTCCTGAGAGGGAGCAAGTCTTGCAAGGATAGGCAGAGGTCAAGTTGTTCTCAAGGTAGTAACAAATAGGAAGATGTACCTGAGAGAGGTAGGGTGGTGGAGAGGAGCTTGGGCGATGCCACTTTCTAGTTGTATGCCTTATTTTCTCATCTAGATGTTATCTCACCTAATGTTATCCAGATGATAACACTTTCTACCTTACAGAGGTTATGAGTCTAAGTAAATAGTAATAAACAGTAAATAATAAATACTAAATAAGAGTACTTGGAATAATATCTGGTATACTATAATTGCTACATGTTGGCTATTAAGTATTCACATACATGGCATATAGTATATATAGCCATATGTATATGAAGTATATATGTATATATACTTGATACGTAATATTAATACATATACATTTAACAATTATTATAGCTGTTATAATTGTTATGTCACCCCATGAACCTGATGTCACATCCCAAAGAAACTTCTGGATAGCCAGAGACCTTCTGGGAATGGAGCATGTAAAAGGAAATAGAACAGGCATTGTCAGACAGACCAATGTGTGACACATAGCACTGTACTCTGCTAAGTCACTTCAGTCATGTCCAACTCTTTGCGACCCCATGAACTGTAGCCTGCCAGGCTCCTTTGTCAGTGGGATTTTCCAGGCAAGAGTACTGGAGTGGGTTTGCCATTTCCTTCTCCAGGGGATCTTCCTGACCCAGGGATCAAACCCAGGTCTCTTATGTCTCCTGCATTGCAGACAAGTTCTTTACTACTAGCAATACCTTGGAAGCTTCAACACACAGTACTGCCACCTCTCAACTTTGCACCTTAAGGAATTTACTTAAACTCTCTGAGCCTCAGCTTCTTCATCAACATAACCAGAATGCCTACTTTTACATTTTCGTTGAGGATTAAGTGAGCTTTTGTTCTCCCTAGTGATTTTAAATGGAGAAGGAAATGACAACCCACTCCAGTACTCTTGCCTGGAAAATCCCATGGACGGAGGAGCCTGGTAAGCTACAGTTCATGGGGTTGCAAAGAGTCGGACAGGACTGAGAGACTTCACTTTCACTTTTCACTCTCATGCATTGGAGAAGGAAATGGCAACCCACTCCAGTATTATTGCCTGGAGAATCCCGGGGACGGAGGAGCCTGGTGGGCTGCCGTCTATGGGGTCGCACAGAGTCGGACACGACTGACGTGACTTAGCAGCAGCAGCAGCAGCAGCAGCAGCGATTTTAAAATTGGATCTCATTCTTTTGGTGATTCCTTTCCTTTTCCTAAACTTCACAGTTGTTTTCTTGACAAATTAGAGTCTAGACTTTTTGTTTGGAACCAAACTTGAAAGAAATGGATGGCATTGTTAAAAAAAAAAAAAAAAAAAAAACTGGTGGCAGTACTGGCTAATAATTTCAAATTATCAATAATTTAATGCAGCAGTGAAATGTTAAAATATGCATCAATTAATATGCACCAAGCCTGATAGACAACAAATACTTATCAAACTGTGGCTAAATCCTTAATCTAGAACAAACTTACCAGTCAGACCAAGTTTGTTTTTTTTCTAATGAAATATGTTCTATCTATGGAAATAATTAACTGTACTAATTCACAGGTCTTACAATTGGTCATTTTTTTAAGCACAAGAATTTTTACTGAAAACAGAAAGTCCTTTCTATGTAGTCCTATTAGGAAGGGTTTTTTTTTTTTTTTTTTTGGCGGGGGCAGAGGGGAACAAAGGAAGAAAAACGGTCTTGCAAATATCTACAAACTCCCGGATATTAGGATCTGAAAGAGAAAGAAGCTTGGAATGCACCTTCTCACATTTAGTCCTGTAGTTGTAGTGCTGTGATGTGGCACTTAATGCTCTAGGGGACCTCGAGCATTACAAATGCAACCAAAAGTCTCATAAAAAAACGAGCCTCTTAACAGTATGTGAGCTGGTCTGCAATGGCCTCAGGAAATCCCCCCAGCTATTCACGTCCTTTTTATCCACTACATTCTCTGACTCAAAGGGAAACCTCACTTCACCTCCTTGACCAGAATTGAGCAGACATTGATTTGGTTACCCGGCGCTTTGCTTATTCATTTATTAGTCTTCATAATTTGTATTCCACTAGAACAAAAGAATATATCTCTTCTTTGCATTAATTTAAGGATGTGCACATGTGAGTTTGTGAGAGAGTGCGTGTTTATGTTTTTGTAACTTTGTGGGTAGCCTGCTTTAATTTAGTCTATCTAGAGTCTAAACTGGAGTATGTACTCACCATCCCCTTCATCGTGCAGAGTGATTCTGCTTGACATCTTAGCTGAATTCCTATAAATGTTGCAGGTAAAGTGAGCTTTTTAAAAGAGAATCATGTTTTTCTATTCACTTCTATAATTAGTCAGGTTAAGTGTCACATGGGAAAAAAAAATGTCCCAGTCCATAATTTAAAAAAAAAAATTAAGAATCACAACTTTCACCTCAGTGAAAACGATGCCTTTATCTATGGGCACTTTATGTGGTTTAATTGCCCCCAAGAAAAGCCAATAAGAAGTGAATCCAATTAAAAAGCAGATATTTTGGAAACAAATGCTATGTATAAATGTCTGTACTGGAGACAATAGGAAATTCATAGAAGTATAAGTCAGGGTTTATCCTCAACAAGCATATAGTCTAATTAAGGATGTACAACAGAAAAGATGGGGTTATATATCAAAATTAAAGGTTTAAATAACCATTTTAGGTATTTAGATATATTTGTTACACAATCACATTAATTATTTACAGTAAAATATACCAGGTAATTTCCCTTCCATTGGAAAGACTCATTGATTCGGTACCATATATTCTTTTTTTTTTTTTCGGTACCATATATTCTTAAAGCTACTGAAAGGCAACAACCTGTGACCACGTCATCTGAACTCGACTCATAGGTTAATTTAAACAAAGGTTAGGCAATTCAAGCAATAATAATTTGCCAATAAATTGGCAAAATATATGTTCCTGTCCTTTTAAATGTTGAGCACTCAGTAACTAAGCTACAGATTTTTCTTCAGGAATACTTGTTGAACTGATAGACATTTCTAAGTAGATGTTTGATGTAAATTAACTGAGAAATGGGCTTCCCTGGTAGCTCAGTTGGTAAAGAATCCACCTGCAATGCAAGAGACCCCGGTTTGCCTTTGAAGATATTTTCACTCCTCAATACCAGCTTTTGATGCCATGTTTTCTTTTCTTTTTCTGCTTTATAGCACTGAATTTGTTCTTAGGGAATATGTTCAGGGTAGAATTGGCCAGAACAGAGCCATAATAAATTTTGCAGCAACGTCTATGATCAGTTGATCATAATCAACCCAAAGATCATGTAGGAACTTAAAGGAAGTAACATCCTTGGTAACCACCTTAGCTCTAACCTGACAAAGAGATTAGTGTAAGTTCAAGAGAAAACCATGGTGGTATATACACCTTAAATGTCTGAAAGTATGCAGACTACCATACACGGTGTTTCCATATATACCTTTACTCTTCAGTTGAAGTGTAAATAATCACATCAATAATGCCAAGCAAATGGGATCTTTAGCTTACAAAGCATTTGGAATATATTATACTTTTTGCTCTTCAACTTGTGATCTCAACAACTTGTGAAATTATTAAGTCACATATCCACATTTTACAGTGAAAAATCTATGAAGCTTAAAAGGGTAGATGACTTGCTTAAGGACACAGAGCTCTTACAAGGTGCAGCTGCTTCCCCCGATGCACACGATGTGACTGGTTCAGAGGAAGCTGCAACCCAAAAGCAACCCGTTTCCACACCACAACAATCCTGCAAGGCACAGACTTTAATCATGAGAGGATGGAAGAGCCCTTGGTCCAAAAGGCATAACTGCTATGATTTCATGCAAGAAGGAAAACTGATGGTTAGCTATCTTTTACAACATATATGTGCCCCGCCTTTATAGAGCATTGGCCATTACTGTGAATTTTCATTACTAAGAGATTGGATAAAGTCCTGGTGATTTTCCATAAAAATTATGATTCTGTCTAACCCATTGAGAGATATTTTTGGGCTCCTTAAGAGCTTGGACTTCAATATCTGAAAAACTCTCAATCTGGACAACCCTTTCCACCTACTAGGATTTATGTCTTCTCCATTGAAAAATCTGAGAATATAGTCAGTTGTCTTTGGGCTGGCTTCCTGGAGCTTCTTGCTTAGTTAATATGGTATGGAAATGAAAGCAATCATGGGCCACTTTACTAAAACTGACTGGTGCTGGGAATTTACAAAGAAGTATGACTGAATCTCACAAGCCACAGGCTTTCATTGGCACTATAGCATTCAAAACTGCCACTACATTTTGCTACTTGATGAACAGAAAGGTGGAGTTCTTGAATCAAAAGATTCAGCACCTGGTTCTAGAAGCTAAAAATGTCAGTGGGTTCTCCACTCATTATCACATCCTTTAAAACTCTACAGACTTACAGGCTTCATTTTGGCTTGGAGAATTAGACCTAACATTTGAGCTTCTTGAATTCTTTTTTACTAATATTACTTAGTTAATGTGATTATTAAGGGGATATCCCCCACACTTTGGTCCCAGGACACTTGCAGTTCAAATAGATATTTCTTCCATAATAATAATGCTGCAGTTATATCCCTGGGACTTGAACCCCTGGAGAGGGGAAGAGCAACTCACTCCAGTATTCTTGTCTGAAGAATCCCCTGGACAGATGAGCCTGGTGGGCTACAGTCCATGGGGTCACAAAGAGTCAGACACAACTGAGGGACTAACACTTTTATAAAGCATATAGTGTTTTCATATTCATGATCTGTTTATCCTTTTGCATAGAGAGGGCAATAATATTGTCATTCCCTTTTTGTACTTGATGAGATAAACTAAGAACACGATCTAAGGTCATATAGTGGGCACATGACAGAGCCACAATTAAATCCACCCTGATGAACAGGTGATATCACTCATAGTCCAAGAGGTTTTTCACTATACTTGCCAGACCTCACAGATTTGTCCTATGGTTCTTAAATGGACTTTAGAATTATCTAAAGGGCTTCTTGGGCTTCCCTGGTGGCTAAGCTGGTAAAGAATCTGCTTCAGTGCAGGAGACTTGGGTTTGATCCCTGGGTTGGGAAGATCCCTTAAGGGAACAGCTGCCGACTCCAGTACTCTGGCCAAGAGAATTCCATAGACTGTATAGTCCATGAGATCACAAAGAGTCAGACACAACTGAGCAACTTTCACTTTCAAAGGGCACTCATATATTCACAGGCATTCAGATATTCACCTCTGAGTATCTGGTTCACTAGGTCTAGAGTAGGATGCGGGAATTTATTTTTCTAAGAAGTTTCTAGGTAATGCTGATGCGGCCAAGAACCACTCTTTCAGGAGCACTGTCCTACAGATTGTGCATGTATCTGAGTGGCCATGGTATATATAGGCAAGACAGTCCTAAAAAGGAAGTTAGTTTTGCATCATGTTGCCTTATGCTGCTGCTTTTCTCCCTTTCTGACCTCCACAAGGTAAAAGTGAAACAAATATGGGATGTGGGGCTAGCAAGGGAGCACCTCACTGTTTAGAGAAAATTTAGGGCTCCTGGTCTCCAAGAATCACACAGCAAAACCCTTCAGTTTGCTTTTAACTAAAACCTACTGTTGAGTGTGGTAGATTAACTTGGTGCTGAGTACCAACCCGCCACTGAAGAACTATTTGTTATAAGACTAAACATAGGCAAACATGATTAGACGGATCCATAGGCAACTCATCTGTTAACCAAGATGTCCATTAAGATAGATTTCTCCATGTCAGCTTAGGAGGAAGTTCTTAGAGGAAAGAGGGAGAGATCCATTCTTGACCTATTCTAGTCAATATTTTTCTGAAGACTGGTAAGAAGTCTTGTATCACAAGCTCAGTTTGAACCAACAGGTAATATATCTACTTTTTTTTTTTTTTTAAAAAGCTAAGAAATATTTTAGCTGTTTAAAATGATGTCCAGATAGAGGTAGCTGGTGGTAGAGCTGGTTCCCCGGGAGCTCTGAGGGAAGAATCTGTTTCCTGACCTTTTCTAGCTTCCGAAGGCCATCTGCACTCCTTGGCTTATGACCCCTTCCACAAGTAACTCCAACCTCTTGTTTTTGTCATCACATCTCTTACTATTAGCTCCGACCCACCTGTCTCTGTCTTATAGGAACACTGGTAATTACATTTAGCTCACATCCATAAGACTGCTTTGCTCTATAAGGTACCATTTGTAGGTTCTGGGGTAAGAATGTGGATATCTTTCTCAGGGTCATTATTTGGCCTACCACAGTCCTGTTGTGGCATGTCTATCAGACTACAGTTGAAATGTAGATTCCCTTTCTCAGCACCAGAATTTAACAGGCTCTTTAATAAAAAAAACTATACGTGCAAAAGGAGTATGGCCAGGGCTAGGAAAGGCAAGAGTGTGACAGCCCTCTTGCCCAGTGTGACTGAGAAGGGCATGGGACCAGGAAACAGACAAAACTGGGTTCTAGCACTTATCAGATAAAATAAGCCACTTAGCTTTCCTCTGTAAACTGAAAGAACCAGAGAATCTCCTAAATACTCACCTAGGTCTAAGATCCTATGCTTTTATAAAATCAATCAGGCTGTTTCTAGATGACATTTTAAATTTAAAACCAAGAGTTTGTTTACTATCTCTAATATTGAGTATAAATATTGTCCAGTTTTCTTTTGAATTTAAAAACTCACCTAAATGTAGAACGTGTTATCCAAGGACTTCTTACTGAAAAAAAAAATAGTGCTTACTCTATAAAAATCTCTAGTACTACAAGTGTTTCTCCCTTACTAATTCTTAAATATCCCATCCAATAATACTACTTTAGTCTAAGCATCAAATCACTAGGCTTACACCAATAAGTATAACCCTGTTACATATTGGAAACTTAAGGCACATAGAAAATAAATTGCAATTGCATATGAAGAACTACAAGTGTTAACAATTGTTGCCTCCAGCTTGTCTGAGATATCATCTGCCAACATGGCCAGTTGTGATACCAGACAATACATTAAATACGGCAAGTAGAGTGTGAAGACCTCATCCTGAAGATCTCAGTCTCAAGGCATGAGTAACAAAGTAGACGACAGTCACTGAATGACAGCTGTCCGTTATTACAGGAGTCGAAGAGGTGGGAAAGGGCTTGGATTTTATTCTTTTTTTTTTAATTTGTCTTGTTCTCCGATAAGGACATGGAAGTTGACCACTGATTCTCAAAAGGAAACATAGCTAGTTTGATACAGATCTCTCTACAGTATTAGAGTCATCCCACAAACACCAGTTTCAAATGATGATTTACAGAGGACCACAAAGAATAATTTGGAGGAAGTTTATAGGAAGGAAAGCTTTGGGAGCTGAACCAGAAAAGGTGCTTGAAAGTCAATCAAATTATGGCATACATTGAATTATGGCATTTATTATTATGTGCAGAGTATGCATGGAATTGTGAACTAAAAGCTGAGGAAGCAAAGGTCTAGAAACTGTCATGCATAGTAAATAAATTAACCCTTTATTCTCTTTCTGTGTTCCTTATATTTGGTGATTTGTTCATACAAATGTACACTGAAAAGGACTAGAAAACCTTTCTCTGCAGTGGAAGCATTTAACTATTTGTGCACATGATTAAATGGATGCCTGCAGGAGATTTTCTTTGGTATCACGTAGACACAACCAGTATTTCAAAGGCCAAGAATTCTTTGGGTAAAGGAAATGGGTGGTGTCTGTTTATGACTGTCAAACTTTTCGAAGCTTATTGAACGAGGAAGCCTTTTCTGTTTCTTCTATAATTTGAAGATTATTCTAGTAATATGTTTGGTGGAAAAAAAATGTTGCTAAATAAGTCAGGATCTAATAACTGGATTAACGACTGTTCTAAAACCTATGAGTTCAGTATACTGTGTCATTTAGGTCCTAGTCTTACTTTCTACTTTAAAATATTAGTTTTCATTGCTATTTTTTATGCTGGAAACTACATAGTATAAGGAAATCAGCTTATCATGAGCAGGTCATCAGTTCTTGAAATATCTGCCCATGATAAAAAAAAAATGATTGGAATCCTGTCACCAAGGAAATGGTTTAAAAATCTGTTTATTTCAGTGCCAAATGAAAATCTCAGCTTCAACTAGTTATCTGTATTTTGCAACGACTTTAATTCTTTTGCCCATTCATTCATTACATGGCTACTATGTATTAATCATTTAGAAAAAAGAACACCCTAGATGATTATACAAACCTTAAATATAACTATATGTTTGTGTGTGTTCCTATGCTTTTTTAAAGAGCACATTTGTGACAGGAAGTGAAGAATGGCATAGTCAGGGAAAAATTAAAGAGACACGATGTAATTATCCAAACTGGAATTAAGCCAATTAATAACCCGTGTGCTAACACTACCCTCAAAGTGCTGAAAATGCCGTCAGATATTTAAATGCCCTGGGTGGTCATAGCCAGCAGTGTTCACCTCATCTGTTTTCAACACCATCCAGGGACATGGCTGACCCTGGCTTCTGAGGAAGGGCTGCCACCTGAAGCAAGCTGCAGAGGAGGGACAGGTTGCACAATCCGAGCGCAAGGTTTGCTCAAGAGCTTGTGCATAGATTTTCACTTATTTTCTAATGAAATCAATACAGTGGTATTTTATGCATCTGTTCATTTATTCAACACATATTTACTGAATACCTTCCGTGTGCCAGCCCAGCATCATGGCTGAGGATGCAGGCTTTAAAGTCAGATTGCCTGGGTTTCATCTCCAACTCCACACTTGCTAGCTGTGTGCTCTTGAGCAAGTCACCTAACTCTTCTATGCCTCGATTTTCTTTTCTATGAAGTGAGGATTGGTAATTCACAGGGCACTAAAGTTTGATGAAAATAAGTACTTAACAGAGTGCTTATCACAAATCAAGCGCTCAGTGATATATTGAATATTATTGTTATTATTATTATTATTATTAACCAGGAAATATGCCAAAGTCTGGAGACAAGAAGATCATATACCCCTCAGAGAATCCTTGAATTTTACATTCCAGAATTTAGGGCCCTAAACTTTACTCTTTTGAATAGAAATCTGTGTATTAGATCCTTGATGTACTATGTGTCTTGAACTTGCATGCTTTGACCGTAACACCCTCAGCACATCTATAGTACGTAGTTTTGTTTATTCACACCCTGATTGTCTGCCTACCTCAATAAAAACTACCATGTAATTAATGACCATGAGCTCTATCTGTGTTAACTCATGTCATGCTCAAAATAACTTTATGGGATGGATATCACCACCTTATACAGGTAGGGAAACTGAGCTTCTGAGAGCAGCTGTGACTTTTGCACTGTTATAATGGTCCATTTGAGGCTAAAGCTCATTCCCCTTTCACACAGATCACCCAGAACGCATTCACTAAGGACTGCACAGTCTTCCCTGGGTTCTTGCCTATCTGATGCTTTGAGACCTACCTGCAGGAGGCCCTGCCGGTGTCAAAATCACTGATTCCTCTTTCCCCTGAATCAACTGATGATGGAGAGTGTGTTTTAGACATGCCGCAGCAGCCATTGTTAAAGAGGTTGGCAGGCAAATAAACTAAATTACTCTGGCCATGACCTCTCTCAGATTACTTGCCTACGACTGGGCTTCTAGGTGCCTGACATTTCTTTCAGTTTTCTTCTCTCACCCTAAGTAGCAATGTCGTTGCTGAAGCATGACCGAGAGTTTTTGCTTTTATGTACACCACCATTCTTGTTTTAGGACAAGAGATTTAATCTCTCCAGTAACATCTGATGGCACTGTTCTCTTCATAAGCACCTCTTCCCCCTTAAAAAATTTTTTACCTTCAATTATCTGCTGTAAGAGGGAGATTCTTCTTGAATATGATCATGTGTGTTCTAAAAAGATACCATCAATTATGTGGGTAGATGATACAGTGTCCCCTTTCTAATTGAGTAACTCGTTTCAATTGAAATATATAGGAAGAGTTGCCTATAGCACATCTTCCAGGTAACAAATCTCATCCGTGACTGAAAATGATACTGTAAGCTGAAAGACAACCACTTTCACCCACAGTGTGCCTATATTTTAAAAATGAGCTGTATGAAAGAACCACATCTTTTTACCTGGTGATGTATAGCAGATGAAATTCACAAAGAGAATTGCAAACTCTGGGAGAGGTCTTTGTAGATCGATCCACTGGTCTTCACCAGCTTGGAGTGTGGCACCAGCTATAACTTGCTGAGACCGGGCCTGTACAATGTTATAGTTTTCTGCTTTTCTCTGAGAACGAATTAAGCACTTAAATCCCTAGAATTCAAAATGAACCAAAAAAAAAAAAAGATTTTTTTTTTCCAGTTAGCCACTTAGATGTTTTTAAAAATTAGAGGTCTGGGCACTAACTATATAGATGGAAGTATCTGGTTATTCTGGAGGCAACAGTGATTTCCATACCTGTTGGGCCAGAATTTGTAAAGAAAGCTAGAAGTTGGCTAATCTGATGGGCCACTTGAGCCCTGGGTTCTGATGTCGACACTGCCATTGCCCTTGTGATTTATTAGCCTGAGTCTCTAGTCCTCAGTTTCCTTATCTGCTAAATGAGGGCGTTGGAGAGATTCATCTCTGTGGCTTTTCCCGGCTCTGGTACTCTTGGGTCTGCGAATCGCCTTCAGTGTCTGCCATAGTCTGCCTTGCCAGCTCTGTTTGTCACAAAGATTAATCTATTTTAACTGTACCTTGGAGTGCTCCCGGGAGAGGAGGATGGATGGATTGTTTTGCACCTATTATTGCATCAGAACTTTTGCCTTTTTAGACGAGATCGTGCCGTGCCTAAAATCTGTCTGCCTGTCTGCCCACTGACTTTGTCTGTGCTGATCTCTTGCCACGGTGCCTCTTCTTCCAGCATCCATCTCCCTCCAAGATCTAGACTCGGCATCCGACTGTACCTGTCTTGTTCTCTGCAGCATCTGTCTGCTACACTCCTAGACCATCGTTAATAAACTTTCACACATTACACACAGACCCTAATATGTTGGCACCTGCATATAAATATCTACCGTTGATAAAACTAGGGGAGAAAACTCCATTTTTGAAAAAAGACCTCTATCTAGTGCCATTTATATTTGCACTTTTTGTTTAGTTGTAAGTTTTAATAGTTCCCCCTTTGAGGATTTGTCAGTACGAGCAGTATTGCTTATCAGAACACACCAACAGTCTTTTTGTAATATTCGCTTTTCCCCTTTGGTTCAGCCGAGCCTGCTGACAGATCATTCAAATTCAATTGTTTTATGTCTAAGCCGAACAGCTAATTAAAGTAGGGATGATTAACCTGACTGGCAGTGTCGCTCTCCCTCTCGCGCGCTCTCTCCCTCTCCCTTTCTCTCTCTCCCTCCCTCCTGTTCCAATCAGTCTTTTTCTCACACTCTCTCTCTCTCCTTCCGTGTCTCTCTCTCTCTCTCCCTCTGTCTCTCTCCCCCCCCTTCTCTCTCTCTCCCCCCCTCTCCTCTCTCTCGGTCTCTCCCTCCCTCGGTTGGTCTCTCTCTCTCTCTCTCTCTCTCTCTCTCTCTCTCTGTCTCTTGCTCTACTGTTTTTTTTTTTTTTTTTTCCTCTCTCTCTCTCCTAAACGTGGTCTGCTTGCTGATGGCAGAATGGCACTCGGAGATTTGTGCATTGTGTCTGGTTTCCTACGGGCAGGCTGACCCAGTGCCTCCAGGGACTTATCAATAGACCACTCAGAAGAGACACAGACAGGAGAGAGGAGGAGGGGTGGGGGGAGAGAGAGAGAATCAATATCAAGAATAGAAGGAGCTCCGAAGCCATTTTTTTTTTAAAGAAGTATCGGGACTTGGGAGAGGGTGACAAAGAAGGTTTTTCAAAGAGGCAGTGGAGGAGGTTCTAATAAATTTGGAAGGAAACAGTTCCCTGTCTTGGGAAAAGGAGAACTCCTGACTGATTAGCATTCACACCAGGTATGAGATGTTCGCTACCCCTTATCACTGTGTCGCAACGGAGATGGAAAAACCTTTTTTTTTTTTTTTTAGGAGACTGAGGGAGCATGTATTTCGCTGTGTTTGTTGTTGGGGGGTAAGGGGGTGGTGTGAGATCTGTGGGCATTTGTGTATGGGAGCAGAAAGAATGGAAGCAGTACAACGGGGGGTGGGAAAGAGTATGGAGTACGTTACTGTCTTCCCTGTCTTTGTGCACCCCTGGGGGGTTACCCAAGTTCATTTCTAGCAGGTGGATTTAGACGGGAGTTACTTAACGCTTGACCGCCAGTTTTGAAAAAAAGAAAAAGAAAAAAAAAAACGCTGCTTCCTATGTCTATTAAAGGAAGCTCCAATTTCTCTCTCTCTCTCTCTCCCCTCTCTCTCTCCTCTCTCTCTCTTCCTCTCTCTCTCTCTTCCTGTCTCTCTCTCTCTCTCTCTCTCTGCCCCCCCCATCTCTCTTCCCCTCTCTCCCTCTCCCTCTCTCTTCTTTTTTTCCTCTTCTAACCAGACAGCGGGAGGGTTCCTGGCTCCCAGCCAGCCCAAAAGCCTCTAAGTGTTTTGCACTTGTTTCAGGGAGTAGCTGCCCGGGGATTTTTCAGCATTTTCACTAGAGAACAAAGAGTTCTTTACAAAGGGAAGGGGTGGTGGGGGGAGTGAGCTTAATGTCTGATATATGTTTTTCTATTTTTATTAGTTTTTCGCCTAAAAAGAGAGACAGGAACAGAACATTCACTCTATAAAGACACAAAGACATTCCCAAAGAAATCCAGTTATCTTTTCTCCCCATCACCCCAATATATATATATACATAAAAAATAAAAAGGAAAAAGACTAATTAAGTTGGATATGTTGCTCTTTTCTCTTCTTTTAATCTTTCTAAATCCGACTTTTCTTATGCTCACTCCATGGTATTTTTTTCTACTCACAATAAAAGTTGTTCAGGATACATCCTCTCTTACTATCTCTTTTACCCAATTCTGGGTCCCTAAAATCCTGTGGGGCAGAGAACAAGACTCCACAAAATAATCAGTTTAGTGGCAAGAACATCTTCTACTTTTGCCACTTGAGTAAAAAGTTAACTATGGGATTTGGGTTCCCAAAATACCAATGGGGTACATTAGTTCATTCGGTCTCACAAGTTTTTGCATCCGTTTAAAAGGTACCGCTGTGTCGCTTGTCAGTTATTAAGACAAGGTACTAAAGGAACAGATATTTGTATTATATTTTTGTTTCTATTTAATGATGTAAATGGCAAAAAAAAAAAAAAACCCAGAGAGATTACTGCCCATCCGTGATCTACTAGTTCAAGCGAAATATAGTCTAGACAGAGATTTTTCTATGATTCTGATGGCCACGTAGCTTTGCGTGTTCTCCATTTGATTTTTCTGCCTATGCATGTGTATTTTCACCATAAATTTGTGTTTGTAGCAAACATTCCAGAGTGCTTATCATTTTCAAATTAATGCTCCAACAAAAGAAGAAAGAAATCATGTGAACTGTCTGTGCAAAATGTGTAAACAATTCCACCTTTTATATATGCTGTACATTTATATCTTTATACTAACATCCTTGAATTGTAAACTCAATGTTTTCTTTCTAAAAGTTTTCCTCCTAATGTGTTTATATTTTGATTGCTATTTGAAAATCTCTTTAGGATACTTAATAGACACAAAACTGAACAAGGGGGAAATTCACAAGCACCACAAAAATCCTTAAATATATACTATAGGCAGTACCTAACTACAAATAACTATTTAACTAAGTGGAAACCAGCTACAACAGTTGTTTCAAGGTTCAGAAACTCTTTCCTTTCCTTTTATTTTTTTTCATCCACTGAAAATATAATCTGTTTTTGTCCCTGGGGTGGGAAACTGTAGGGAAAATATAGATATATACATTGTTCCATATATTTAGAATACATTTATGTAACTACTTCTCAGGGATGTAATATATAACAGGGCAGAGAGTGGTGTCTAGTCAGTAAACCCTTCTGGCTGGGAGGTGTGAGCGCCTTATGTTTGAAGTAACTTGATAACAAGGAGTCTTTTCGGAAAACCTTAGTGTGTATGTGTTGCCTCAGTAATGACCCATCAGAGAAAAAAACAAGAGCTAGGTGGCCAGTGTTTGCACTTGAACTCGCTAAAAGACATTAGAATGAGGGGAACTTTTGGCAAATCCAAATTTCTCTAGGGTAACTCACTTCTTATAGTGTTTTGCCTTGAGACTTTTCTGTATTTCTGTAGAGATTTTTAATGCTCTTAAGAGTGCTTAAGGAGAAAAAGATCTTTAAAAAGAAAGTCATTAAAATAAGAGAAAAGAAACTCGGTCTTGAAAAAGTTTTATATTGAAAGCAAGAGCTTTTTTTTGTCTCTTCTTTTTCCCTTTTGACTTGTTTCTGATTTTTTTTTTCTGTCTTGAACTCTTTTGTTGCCATGGGCGTTGTGTTTGCATTTTTGTTTTCTGCTTGTACTTTTTAGGGGGTGTCTGTTTTTGATGTGACCAAAGGGGTTTATGGAAGAGACAGAGGGGCTCCTGAAGAGGCTCATATGAAAGCTGCACCAGCCCCTCTCGATCCCAACTCAGGCAGCTCCTATCAGCCAGTCGTGCCGCCAGGAGTAGGGAAAGGTGATAGCTGTCATTCTGCGATTCTTCGTGCATCTGACCTGAGAGTAACACATTCACAGTCAAGGAGAAAAGGGAAAAAAAATAGAGGAGGAGGAAAGAAAAGCTCTTTGAGCTGGAATACACTGGCTCTTTCTTCCTGTAGGCAATCCGCTCCAGTTCTTGGCGACGTGTCCTGCACTATCAGATATCATATGACTTTTTATTTAGATTCCTTTTCGGAGAATGGCCTGTTAGGACTCTGTTTGTTTTCTTTTATTTAATTTCCCTCTCCCTTCACCCGCTAGTTGTGTGTATCTGTGTGTGAGAGAGTGTGTGTGCACATGCATATGTGTGTGCAATTTTTATCTTTGTTTCTGTTCTGTTGATCTGATGCTTTCTTTAAGGACAAAGCTTTAATTATTTCAGTATACTGGTTTAATCATTTGCCAAAAAGAAACCTCCTTCTAGGCGTTTTGGGGGGTCCATTTTTAGACACGTCCATTAACATATGAGGCTAGAGATCCGAAATGCTTGCTGGTCCTGGTCGGTGTTTAGCCCACTCTCTCACCTTCATTTCACCCTCCCCCTCATCAGCATGCACAATAGTATAAGTTAGGAAACACCTGTGCTGAGTTGAGAGGGAAATTAAAGTAGAGGCAACTTCTTCAAATCTGCACTCCTAGTTTCACTTTAATAAACTTTTTTTTAATATCGTTTTTTGGGTGTTTTTTTTTTTTTTTGGCACCCTCTGCTGAGCTTGAAAGTGTCAGAAATACTGAACGATGTGTCTGTGGAGCTTTTCTGAGGCCAGATGAGCACCCCTGGAAAGTAGAGCAGGGGCTGAAAGTCATTCAGAGACTTACGTGAGAAATTTAAATAAGGTCTAGGAGATCTGTGGGCCATGCAGGGTTTGGTGATAGATGATAAAATGGAATACTTAGGGACACTCAGGAGGAGAAAGAGGAAAAATTCCCAGCCAGGGGGAACAGGCATTCCTGCTGCAGTAATTAGGACTTTAAAACCCGTATTTGATCCAATTTTTATTTTGTGTAACTCAAAATTTAATAGATATGTGATTGCCTTCTTCTCCATGCCTGCTATGAAAAACAGAGGAAATATACTGACATTATTCCTGGGTTTCTCCTGTATTTTTGATATATTTCTTTTTCAGTTTTCAGGAGTTCGGATTTTAGTTAGCAAAAGTAAAACATAACTTCTCTAGATATGCAAGAGTTGTCTGTGCATTATTCTTATCAATGCATAAGTTATGTATACATAATATATCCTGTTTGTATCAAGATTTTTTTTTTGTATAGTAATAAACACGACTGCCTTGAAGGTACAGATGATCATTAAATTCTTTAAACTCATAGTTTTTAGTTCCTTGTTACTCTTTCCAAAATTATTTTTTTTATAGATCTCCAATTTCTACTGCCTTATCTTAGCCCGAGGTGGATTTTGTTGAAACTTAGAGCAAATTTTATTCCACCTCTTTAAGAGTACCCAAAAGGGAAGAGAGAACTATTTTTCGTTCAACAAAAAATTTTAGAAGCCCTTTTTTTCCCCAGCGGAAAACTCCAAAACAGCTTTGTCTCAGAACGTTAAACTTGGCATGGATCAGAAATGTGAGTTTTGCTTTGTTTGAGGAAATTTGTTTTTGAAACAACAATGTTATAAATATTTTTAAATTGTCTGCTGAGCATGCGCTGTATCTGACTTTATTCATAGTTTTAAACACACACCAAAGTGCAGTCTTCTGAATGGCCACAGGTAAGGCTGTTGATTTGTAAGATCTTTCTCAGAGCCACCTTCTGTGAGTCTACTCAGTTTTCCAGAAGGGAAAAGGGCAAGAGCTGAGTTTAGACCTGGATTCCTTTCTAAAAACCCTAGAGCAGAAGTAGATTCCCCCTTTAAGGCTTGCACATTATACTTAGGGTAAGTACTATTCAACTTTCCTTTCTTATGGGAGTCGCCTGCCTTAACTTTTCGGCTTAATACTAGCAGAGTGAAATAATAAAAAATTGAACTCAGTGAGGTATTTGACTGAAGTAGAAAATTTTTAAGAGCATCTATTGTGCATAAATTTGGGGATCCGAGAATTTGCCAGTGAGATGATAGCAGCTCTGTGCTTACAGAACAAGGATGTGCTAGTCTGAACATGTCTGATCTCATCTGGAATCGAAAGCTAAATCTAAATCTAGGTGGGCCTGTAATAATACCAGAAAAAGAACACATGTATCTTTTGTGCAACCTTTTTTTTTTTTTTTTTTTTTTTTAAGCAAGGCTTCCAAAGGGAGTGACAAAGAAGTAGGTTCTCCTCTTGCTGAATCAGTAGTCATACTTTGCTCCAGGAAATATATATTTCCAGTTGTTTTGTGTTGTTTTGTTTCATTTTCTTGTTGTCATCCCTGTGGAAGTATATTCTTTCCTGTCGGTGATTGTTAACACTTGCCATTTTTCAGAATGCTTTATCTCCATTAACTCTGTTTGATGTTTCCTCACTTGCTTACCTTTTTCAAGTCTGCGATGACCCTCTCAGGCTTTGCAGTTCTTATTGATTCTTGTCAGAATTTATTTATTCATTAGCTGTTTGTTATAGTTATGGTGGAGATAATCTCATTTTTCAGGCCTTTATAACTATCCAAATAAATTTCATTTTGAGGTGAAATTTCTCATAGTTTTTCTTGACTCAGAACTGAACTTGTCTTGTGTCTTGCAGAGGCTTGAAGAAAAGCCAATTAGCCGTTTTTTGAGAACTAAATATTCTAAGAAATGCAAATGTAATTTTTTACAAAATACATATTGTGCATCTATGCAGTGCTTTTCTATTTTTTTCTTTCCATGATTTAAAACAGAACTTGAAAATTAAAAATATTTTTTAAAAGAAAAAAACCTGCCAGGTTAATTTGATACTTTAAATGCCCAATTTAAAATAATTCAAAGTTTTCATTTCTATGTAACATAGCATCTTTCAATGTCAGTCAGTAATACTTTGTGCAAATACACATACAGACACACACACTCACAGCTTCACTTTACATTTATATTCATTCTATTTTTGCATAAAAGAGGATTAGCATTCATCCAAACTTTTATTAATTTATTACATTTTAGTATTTTTCTGTAATTTAAAAATCCAACTAACTGTTGCCTCCCTCTGATGATTTAATATGTGTATATACTTATTACTGTCTTTTTTTATTCTAATAATTTAGCTTAACTTATAGTCTTTTTATGTCTTACATACCCTTGAATCCTATGCAGCTATATTAACATTCAGGTTTATTCAGATACGATTTGCTTTGTTCCATATTAAAAAGTTTTTTCTTTTTTTCTCTCTCAATCCAGTAAGACTATGGCTATTTTTTCTTATATATGATTTCTGTACGTCTTCAGTATTCTGAAGAAGGAACTTTGTAACCTCGTGATACCCTGGAAAGCTTTCACACAAGTAGAAGTGATCTTTACCTTGCTGCTCCCCACTCTGTTTGCTGTCACTGTACCGCCCCTCGCCACCAGCAACCCTGAAAAAACAAAAGTAATAAACACGATATGATAACTTTTCTGATCATAGAACCAGGAAATACCAAAGAAAATTGTGGCATATGTAGGAAAATGCCAGGCGCTTCCCCAGTCAGATCAGCTGTTTTTGTACTTTTTTTTTCTCTCTCTCCTGAATTTTGTTTGTGACTTTTTTGGCTTGCTGAAGCATATCCCCATAATCTTACGAAGCCACAGCAAATTCCCAATGCCACAACAACACTGTGCAACTGGGGAGAGCCCAGAAGAGCTGATCCTGGGTGGCTGCAGACTTCCCCAGCGATGATGCAAGGCAAGAGGAATAAGTAGGCTACTCTTCTCTTTGCTTCTTACCTGGGCTGCCAATGGGTCAGGTAGAGTGAATTTTTTCTGTTGCTTTCCCGTCAGCTATCTGGGGCTTGTCTTTCTATTGCCAATGGTTTTCTACCTTTTCCCAGGTATGATTTATACAGCAGAGCATCCCATTTTTCTTTTATGTTGAAACATGGAAAGCTTTGGAGATTGGGAAGGGCGAAGGAAAGAGGCTCGGGGAAACTGGAAAGTATTCAAAATGGCATCAGACTCAAAGCTGTTTGGGGGGTCTGTAACTTTTCAGTTCTCCTCAGAGTCTTTAAGAGGTTGAAAGGAGTGAATGGGATAACTATAGGGTACAAACTGTGATCTAACTGATTCAGTAGATGGAGCTCTTCCCCCTAAGTCTGTATTTAAATTAACGTCCCACTCTGGTGTGTGGGGCTTTCTGTTTCAAGGTGTGTCATGCTACACACGGAAAATCAAGGGCTTAGATTGCTAGAGAAGAGATTTCGTGACTCTTCAAAAAAGAGTAAGCATGTTGCTCCGAAACACGAAACAGCACAGGGGAGAAGTAAGGATGGGGTGGGAAATGAAGGTTATATATCTAAATTTCTCCCTATGTTTGTTGATGTTCTTAAGTGTGAAGTTAAATCATAACAGTTTTTATAAAAGTGATTATTACTGTAAACGTAGAAAGATGTATTGTAACATATAGGATTTGGACTGTGTTGGTTACAAATCTTCCAGGCTATATAAACTGTGCAGATCTCCTCTCATTTGATTCTGCAAAGGAATCTTGATACTGTAATGCAGTTGTTTCATCCAATTAGTCTAGGGAACCTGGCTGAAATGTGACAAATTCTGAATTGTGACAGCACAGAGGAGGGCAAAGCAGCAGTGTTAGGACGGTTCCTTTATGGAAGCCAAAATATTTTCAGCAATAACTGAAAATAGATCTTCAGTATATCTGCTTTAATATGGAAAGAACTACTTGTTTATTTCTTTTTAAATCAATTGAAATGAATAATGGCATAAAATTTGCATCGGTGTTATATTATTCTCGGTAACAATAGGATAAGTTTGATCATGTCCTTCCCTGGTAGCGGATGAGAAGATATATATGTATTCTGTATGTAGTAAATGATCTTTCTTAGTGGGATGTCTTCTCCCAGATTGGAGATATTACTGAATATCTCTTGTAAATCTTGATAAGATCATTTGGCCAAAGTAGAACTGGGCTTGGCTTTAGTACCAAAAGAAATAGCATTTTTAAGGGACTTGGATTTCCTTTGCATACCACGTGTCTGAGTCCGATACAGTCCAGGAAAATAGAGAGGATGAGACGAAATTATTCCTAAGCAGCCGCCGTAGGCCAAACACTGAAACAGTGCCAACCTGGACCAATCAGGCCAGCTTCTCAGAAGATACATGCTTTTGTCAAACACTTACATGAAGAGAAAGAGGGGGGAAGCCCTTGAAATTGCATTCATATGAATGATTCTTCCCTAATTTCAATAAAGTCCATAGCAATAGATGCAAAATTTTATTACTTTTTTTTTTTCTTGAAAAGTAGAAAATGTCAGTTTTCTTGTCCAGCTAAGGATCTCCAAATGCTGTATTCTGACATCTTTTGAACAAAACTATCCTTTTGAATTTAACCAAGTGAAAAACTTCTCACAGAGAGCAAAGAGTAAAATTGATGGAAACTCAAAATCAATTCCAAACCCATTTCTGGCATGATGAGAATAACATTTGTGCTGTGTTTAAAGCAGTTTAAAACAAGAAAATGATAAAATGATCAATATACTTAAAGCCAAAAATAACCAGGAGAAAACGATCTGTAATCCATTCCTAGACCTGAAACTCTACACTTTTGATTGAACATGAAAATAAACAAATATATCTTTTATAAGGTGGCATTTGTAAGCCTTATAATATAGAGAAATGATGAGATGCCACACTTCAACTCTACTTAAGCTATGTTTTCAGAGTTTAGCCAAAAAAAATTTTCTAGATTTAAACTATTGTAGATTTATTTATTTGTACATACCCTGACCATAGAAAGAGCAAAAGTTGAGGAATATATAGAAGGTCACAGTGGTCTGCATTGCCACTTCACAGTCTATGTATATTCTTTATCTTGAAAAAAATGAGGTTAAAGCTACAGCAAAAAATATTTTAGGCTATTGAGAGTCAGTGAATTAGTCACTGTGGACAGACTGAATTCTCTTCAAAAATACCTTGACTCCCAACTAATTTATTAAATTCAACACACACCTAAATATGAATCATGTATATTTTATCCTTACTGCTTTACTATATTGGAAGACTAATTTGACATCAGTATATTTCGAACCTATGGATTCCAGGTCAGTGAAATGCCACTTTCCAGGTTTCTAAAAACCTCTCTAGACTTAAGGTTTTGCCCCAAAGAATGATTTTCTACCAGTCTTTCCAGAGTCATTTGACTGGCTAGTTATTTATTGATCAGATAAAATGAAATTGTCCTTCTGGATGAAGAAATCCTGGCTGAAAAATTAAAATGACAACAAATCACATAAGCACATTTAATTCCGTCGACCTAAGGTGCAGTAGGAATGATGATAATTCTAATGAGCACTGTGACGAATGTAACGACAAAGAAGCATGCTTGATTACATCAGGAAGAGTGACCTCAGTGGCCAGGGTCAGGAGGGTGAGATACAGAAGTCATGACAGAGTGGAAGCTAATGATGAAAGTTATTGGAGATGCTTAAAGCTTATAGCTGGCTGTGGAATTAACAGATACCAAAAAAAAAAAAAAAAGAGTTAATTTTAAAAGTAGATAGAAAAACAGTACTTTTTCCTTCTAGAATCAGAATTTGCTTTTGCAGAGAATTTTAACAACCTCCTAAGCTTTGGCTGTGGCTGTCCAGTGTGATAATAGTTGTAAAGAGCTGTTATGTACATTTGCTTAAAGATTCATGTAAGTGTAATTGTTATAGCAACTTATGCTATTGTTTGAAGTTGAAAAGCTCCGCTTTAAGTGTCGACAAAGCAAGTGTCAGCATCATAGAATCATAATCATGGCATCTTAGAGCTTGAAGGAGCCTTAGATATCTCAATAAGGATGAGTGGATTATCAAACTCTCCAGAAAAGAATACTGAATATCTGGTGCAAGACCATGCAGAATTTTTTAAAATATGTATTTCATATATTACAACTTACATTTGGAAAACACTGTTTAAAATAAAAGCTTGAAAAGCAGAGAAACTGAATCTCCACGAATTCATCTTGACTAGTGGTGCTATACATTGGGTTCTGTAAACCAGTGGTTCTACAGAGAAGAATGGCAAATTTTTGGAAAAGCACAAGATTTTATTTTCACCAGAGGGGCAGGCTGCTCAACAGAAGAAGAAATGCTCTTTGAGCTTATACCATGCTAATAAGAAAATGTAAACAGAGAAACGATCAAACTTTCTCAAGATGAGGAAGGCAAATTGTACTACAATTCAAGTTTTCTAGCTACTACTCTATATCATAAGCCTGACCCCCTAAAACAAATTTCTAAAAAAAAAAAAATTCCAGAAGTAATTGAAGAAGAAAGCAGAGTAACCAAGACTTTAGGGTTCCTATTTTGATACCAATAACCCTACTATATATTGGGCAAGGGTCAAATATGTGTGATAAGGATACAGCATTCTGGGAAATGAAAGAAATTGCACCCACCCTGGGACTCCCTGGATACCCTCTGCTCCTGACATTGCTCCCCCTACATGATCCTCCTATCCCCTCCAAGGTAAGCTTGTATCTCATTTCTCTTCTTCCACCTATTCCCACCAATGGAAAAAAAGAGAAAAAGAAAGAAAGAAAAAAAATTTTGAGAAATTGTAGTCAGAAAATATTTTAGAAAGAAGTCCTTCTTTTTAGAAATCTTCCTGTACAGATCAATGTATCTTACCATCTTATCAAAATATGACTTCTAATCAGAAAGTGCTGTGTTAACTAGGCTACTCCTTGTCTCCTAAGCACACACTACATTCCCACACCCCTGTTCCTTTTCCCCCGGTGGTCCCAAGCAGAAGCAATTCTGCCTTCTTTATTTCTACAATACTCTGTCCTTTAATGGCTTTTGTCTTGTCTTATAGATTAGCCATTTGTGTGTTTATTTATAATGTAAGGAACAGGTCTATGTAATTTGGGGTAATGCCCTTAATTTCACTGGGCCTCAGTTTCCACATCTGTAAAGGAGGAAAATGAACACTACTGACTACCTTGTTGGGAAATTGTAAGAATTCCTGAAATGAAGTATATAGAAGGCTCAGCACCATGACTAGAGAGTAGTCATCACTCAATATCATTGTCGTTGTTACTACTACTATTGTTAAGATTCCCTTTCCCTTCAAGCAACAATCACAATTACTTTTACATAATAGGAACTGAATAAAAATGTATCAAATCTTTTTATACAAGTCCATAGGTCCCATTACTTCCTTACAAAACCTTTCCGTTTTTTCCCTGGAAGTTTAGAATAGTCACCCTGGCTGACCTGTGGATACCATAAAAGACAGCAGTATTGCTCACTCTAAACTGTCAGCTCTGCCTTCCCTTTCAGGTTCCCCACAGACCCCCCAGCCGTGCAGGACTGCTCTTTGAAGCATCTCCAGAAGTGTCAGCTTATAGTTCTGGTTCATGTGATTAATGAGCTGGTTATACCTCTGTCTGCAGCCTGAACTAGAAACTTTCACTTTGGAGAGCGGGTCAAGATATCGAATTTAATTTTAGTTGCATCTGTTATAAGCCAATTGTGTATTCATTACATTTATAGATTCCCTCTCCAGCCATATATTTTCATGGCTGTTGAGAGCACCTGAATCTGTGGTGAATGTCTTTAGATTTTACTTTGGGGACCAGAAAATGATACAGTGAGACATTTTTGATAGCTAGCTGTCATCTTTGGCATTTTTCTCTTTTAGTGTCTAATTTGGTATGTTTGAAGAAGGGGGCAAGTATAGAATTTTTTGTCTTAAGTTGAATATGGTCTGATAATTCTGTATCAGTGAAATCTAGGGTCAATGCAGTTCATCTTCACATTTCTGTTTTCTGGGTGTACAACTCCATTCTGTGGAAATGAGAGACTTCTAAAAATGGGGAAATGAAAAATAACTTGGGGCATGTGGGGCTAGAGATATAGCATTACATGTGTAGGGTCAGCTGTAGGCAGGATGGCCTACAAGGTGGACTTGGAATGTGTGCGGACCTGACTGGTTCTTCGGGGTTACAGTGAATAGTGAGAAAATTTAAAGGGGCAGATCACATGACCACAGTCAAGGAGCTCCTGATGGCGGGGTGTATTCAAATCAGGAAGAATGCTGCATCTTTATCAGCCAGAAGTTCCATTTATTTGAGAGCAAGTTCGTATTTGTGAGGGGAACAAGGTCACATTTAGTAGAACTGGTAATTCAATAAAGGGTTCTGACTTTCCCAGAGTAATAGTGTTGGCATCAAGAGAAGAAAAGTTTTGCAGATTTCTCTGTGTGCACTTGCTGTTACTGGTGTTCCTGGTGGGTGGCTGAATCATCCTGATGGCATTCAACAGGAACCAGCTGCTGAGAATATTAAAATGCAAGCATTTATTCCTCTAGAGAGACAGTAGCATCTGCAAAGTTTTCCTATCTTGATAGTACAGATAATCCCAGGGAGCATTCTCTAGTAGTTTTAACTCTCTATTCATTTATACATTTTCATTTTATCATTATTGTCAGTATCTCAAATTCCAACAGGAGAGAAGAATGCCTGAATCCACACCAGGTTGTAGAGACAGATAGAAAGCACTTGGCCAAGGACGTGGGATTGCCTCTTGGGCTTTACCTTGAATTGTGATTCTCAAGAGAAGAAATTAGCATTTTTCTCCCTTGACTCATCTTCACAGCAAAGGGCTACCATACTCTTAGTCTTCAGAGCTCCACCAGCAGGAAGGGAAGGTCTTGGACTTCCCCACCCTCAATACGGACTTCAGTGGAGCTTTCCTTTTTACTTGTTAAACTTGTGAATTTGTTCCTCTCTTCATGTGATTTGTCGTTGTCTTGTTTTGTTGAGCTAACAACAACAGTTGAGGGGAAAGGGCAGTGCAGAAAGAAAGTTTGGACTTGATAATCAACAAGGTCTTTTCCATCTCTAATATTTATGAATAATGTATTGAACTGATGGAAAAAAATGTTGAATATGTTCATTATGACTTATATTCACCAGTGTGTTGCCTAGAATATAAAAGAGCAAAGCAGTTGCAGCATAACTAGTTCCTTACAATAAACGTGCTGGTACGACAGAGCTCTGTAGCCTTTCCTATTCCACTGTGTATCGTCCCCAGACGCACGCTCTACATGACTGAGTAGCGACTGCAGACTGGATACAGGATGGGATGACAGCCAGCCCAGGTTCTGTAGGGAACCGGGACGTTCCTTGTGGAGTCTGGGTCCTAAACAGCAGCAGCTTGCTTGAAGGTCTTGACTGAGCAGTCTCCATTAAGAGAAATCACTGAAGCCAGTTTCACATCTCAGACGCCACTCGGGTGCCGTTATACTGCTGGGCTTGCAGTTCTTATCATCAGAAAAGAAACATCACTTTGTCCCTTCATTAAAAAAACAACTAGTATGGGTAACAAGTTTCTTGGCAATATTGCATTCTATTATAAAGTACTAAGAGTGATGGATATTTCAGAACTAAGTAACATCACACTTACCTTCAAATTTTATTTTATATCGTTCTCTATCAGTTTTCTTTCACAATTGTGTTTTGTTTAGGACTTATTAAAACCAAATTGTATTTCCCAAGTATTTTGTGAGATAACATTGTGAAACATTAGCCAGAACCATGAAAAGAGGCAAGAAGTTGAGGATATTTTTTATTCACATAAATAATTAGCAAAATAGATAATAAAGATTTAAAGTGATAGCAAAACAGTCTTTCCTTGGCCAAATAACAGTCATGCCAATATTTTAAATCAAATATAGCACCGTGAGCATCATGCAAATATGTACCAAAATAGAGAAGGGCTATCTGAGGTCAAGAACTTAGAGGATGTAGCCCTAGTGTAGAACAGAGACAGCTCCAAGTTGCAGCACTTCAGAGAAAGGTGCAGCAGAAAGGTTTGGCCCATGTCTGAAGTCCCAGGAGGACAGCAGAGAATTGACAAGTGTGTTCTGCCTCAGAGAAGCCTGTGCTTCTTCTTAAGTCAACTCAGAACCAGTAGACTAGCTCTTGTGAATGGTGAGTCCAAGACCTCACTTGTACCCATATCAACTGTTGCCATGACATTAACTCAAACCCATTGTTTCAGCATTATTTATCATTATTACCTTTCAGAGATGATTTTTTTTCTTATGCTGTCTGAAGAGCTAAAATACATCTGAACTCAGGAAGAGCAAGCATAAACTTAGAGCAGCCACATTTACCAATAGTTTATAATGATCTCAGAGGGAGGAAGAAAGAGGGAGAAAGAAAGTACCAATGGAAAAGAAAGAAGTGTAAGATCTTTTTTCAGGAAAGTTGCCTTGCCAAACATTTAGATCAAGTTGCTCAAAAGCAATAATGGCTACACAATTCTAGAGTGGTATAACCTGAGGACAGATGTGACAGGCTTTGTTGTTTGTTTTTTTTTTCATCTCCACCTTTCCTTATAGGACAAATCACTTAACCTGTCTATGTAATAGTGTATTTGTCAAATAAATAGAAAACCATCTGTCCTCATCTCCTTCACAGCGGTATTGCTAAGGCTGATTGTGCACACATATATAAATGTATATATTATAGCTATCTATTTCCAGCAGGGGAGAATGATTTCAGAGTAAATGAATCAGGAGTTTATATATGCATCTGTGGTGAAGGTCAATCACTATATTTTTTAAGATCTCTTCTGCTAATTACCAATTGTTAAAAGTGTTAGTGGCTCCGTTTTGTCCGATTCCTTACGACCCCATGGACTATAGCCCTCCACGCTCCTCTGTCCATGGAATTCTTCAGGCAAGAATACAGGAGCAGATCGCCATTCCCTTCTCCAGGGGATCTTCCCGAATCAGAGGTCAAACCCAGGTCTCCTGCATTCCAGGCAGATTCTTTACCGAGTGAGTCACGAGGGAAGCCCTACCAATTGTTAAAACACTTGAAAATGATGACCAAACCTATATCATCTCCGTGAAATGGAAGACATTTTGAAAACTAAGTGTAACTAGACTTAGTTGACTTATAAAGTCAAATGCATTTCCATCTACTTATGGACCCTAGTGGCCTTACTCAAGGCAGTACAAACCTGTTAAGCAAAACAAAAGATACCTTTTTTAAGAAAAGTCCTAAATCAAGGTCTAGTATCAAAGTATAATTCTGGCTGTAGACATGAACTAGTTCTCTATATTAGACACGTTTTTTAGAAAATGGAACAGGGATACATAGTTAGGAGAGGGTCAGCGTCAGCCCACACAAACATCCCAGGCATCTGCCCAGGCTCTTGGTCTGCCCCTGCAAGAATCAGGCTCAGTATATATAAAGCCCCTAAGACCATTGGGAAAGAGGCCACATTCATCTATTCGGTACTGCTGTTATTCTTTTGATGTTCATCTTGGCTATTTAATCTCTGCTTTCTATATACAGACCTCAGTGGAATGATAATGACGTGAGGAGGGCAGGTGAAGATAAATAAATGTGATTTTTTAGACATGACCATTACCCTCTAATAGCTTTTCTCTGGCCATTCCAAGCATCCAGGAAAGAGAAACTTAGCTTCCACGGAGAGTGAAGTCATAGCTCCAACTTAGCATAATGAGACAGACAGACAGAAAGAGAGAGCAAGTACACAGTTAGTGAACCCAGCAAGTTTCTACTGGGCTAAGACCAAGTTCTCCTGTTTCCTCTGTTTTTTCCAAACTGAAAAGACTTATTGTGGTAATTCACCTGTTTTCTGAGCCCATATGCACATGCCCAAGACCTGCTCAAGGTAAGGCCAGAAAGAAATCAGGGGTAGGACTTATATCCAGGAAACTCAACTTCTTTTTCATTATTTTTGCTTGTTTTTCATTTTTCCAGGGAAATTTGTGTTTTTATGTTTCAATTCCCCAGTCATTGATATCCTAGGCATCTTTAGATTGTAACAGAAGTGGGGATTAGAGGCTGTAACAAATGGAGCAGAAGCCAGCACAACTGCAATCTATTAAACATGTTGGCAGACCATTCTGATCCTCCCTGCAGAATTCAGTTGCATCCGTACCCTAAGAAGACAGGGTGAACTGAGAGTTTTGAGAGTGGCGGTGCATCTTTCTTAATTTAGGCCTTGGTGACAATGGGGCTCGAATGCCTTGGTGGAAACAATACAGCTAGAATTAAGACCACCTTCCTGTCTGTACAACCTGCGCTGTCACACTGAGCCCTGCACTCAGAAGGGCCCTCAGTGTGGTTTAATGCGCTGCTGTTGTTGTCTTGAAATTCTTAATGATTTTTAATAAGGGATCCTGCATTTTCATGTTACCTTGTGCCCCACAGATTACATAGCCGATCCTGCCTGGAACTTATCTTTTCCTAGCATGCCAAGTGAAGATATCAGTCACATATCCTCTTCTACTGAAAATGAGCCTCTTTCTCAATTTCTCAGAAGCTAATTCTTGCATTCAACTCTGAAGATTTCTATCTGTACATTATGTTTCAGAAGAACGCATCTCTCCTTCTTTCCTGCAAACACCTCAAGCTGGTTATCATCCAGATGGTCTTTTGTTGTCATCAGAAATGTTGTAGTGGTCTCAGCCAAATATTATTTTTGCTAGAGATTGATACTTGGGAGAAATAGTTGTGGTAATGAAGTATTTGCCTGTTATTGAATAGTTAAAATAGACTTCAACGATTCAGTGGAGATTTTAAACAGGACATCTAGCATAGACTAGGAGTTTCCATCCATTGTGTGATCAAACACATCCATGTAAGCTAAAACAATTTTATGTCCCAGCTCTAGCCTTGCCTTCAGGCTCTCTCAAGTTCCTACCGTGGCTGCTGCTGTGTATTCCACATCTTTCTCATGACCCCGTCTGCTTTCAGCTCCTATCAATCTTTCCTTCCTTCTTACCCAAACAGGCATTAGGAGGAGGGAATTCCTCTCTTTAATCTACATACAACATCTAATGAGAATGATTCTGTTGAATTTGGTGCTTTCACACCCCTGCCACCCCCTTGATGAGTGTGAATGGCAGGGATGTGAGGTCATGACCAGATCCCATACAAGTGTCTGCATGTGTCTTTAGTGAAGGTTGGTAGGACTAGGTCTTAACCAGAAGAATTCAAAGCTCCTGACTCCCAGCCAGATATACCCTTGATGGTTCAGGGCATCCTCAATATTCCCAAAAGATATATTCTAGATGACTGGTTTGTAAACCGGTTTCTAAGCTCCCATCATCAGGTGCATGGGCATGCTAAGTCCCTTCAGTCGGGTCCGACTCTTTGTGAGCCATGGACTGTAGCCCACCAGGTTCCTCTGTCCATGGGATTCTCCAGGCAAGAATACTGGAGTGGGTTGCCATGCTTTCCTCCAGGGGATCTTGCCGACCCCAGAATCCAACACGTGTCTCTTCTGTCTCCTGCATTGGCAGGCAGATTCCTTACAACTAGTGCCACCTGGGAAGACCCATTACCAGGAGGAGGAGGAAATATGCCAGAGGAGCTAGGAGCTGGGAGAAGGAACCTGACTGGCCACCTTAAGTAGCCTCCATGAGGCTACTTAGCCTCCCTGAACCTGTAAAACACTTCCTAACACTAACAGTGTCTCCTGGGTTGCTGGAGCCAACGCAGAGAGAGGCTTACCTGACACAAAGCCCCACTCACAGCAGAAACCTAGGAAAGCGAGCCCTTTCTACCCTTCCTGCCTCCTCTCCTGGTGTGCTCTCTTCCACACCTCTGCTCTCCCTCCCTCATGAAAGGAAGGCGGGCAGAAAGAATCTGATGGAGAAGTGGCAGACTGTGTGGTCTCTATAAGTTTAAATTACAAGTGATTAGAATAACCTTGATTTGCCTGAACCAGGTAGGCTGAAGTTTGCAAGTTTCAAATCAGCTGATCTCCTGTCTAGTGACAACACACCTGTGGCACAGAGGAAAGCTGAAAACACGACTCAGAGACCATAGGGTCTCTCAAGAGATTTTTCAGTGGTTCACCAGCTCTGGACAGGGCCCTGAGCAGAAAATGCTAAACAGATTGAGTACTTTTGGCTCATGGCCACCCCCTTTTTCCTCTCCTCTGCCTCGGGGACCCAGGGTCCTTGCGTTTATCTGATTTTTTTCCTTCAACCTCCCTGTTCCAGAATTATCCCTCTCCCCGCCACCCCCTCTCCCCAGCTCCAATTCAAAACTACTTTACACTGAGGTAACTCTCTGGGGATTGAAACCATCAGAGCACCCAGGCATGAGGGGTTCAGCCACACTAAGATACGTTAGCCTCACTGAAGTGCTGGAAATTGAACTGTACCTCATTAACAAGGGGGCTTGTACTCCTGGCCCCAGGGAGGTGGCCTCTCTTTGAAGCCAGACTATCTGCCTAGAATCAGTTGTGCCCTGATACAGCTGTGCCCACCCCTCTGCCTCTTTATCTTCGGTCACATATGTGATACGAACTCAGAGAAGCCAATTTTCTTCCTGGGAGAGAAAAGGGGGTGAAAAAATGCAGGTTTACATGGTGAATAATCAAACCTGGGATGACCGCAGAGGGTCTCTGTCACAAAAACATGCTGTGATGTCATTTCTTTATATAAAAGTAGGTTTCTACCTTGGAGAGCCAAGGCTCTAACAGGTATAGTTATGAACATAGTGTGCATAAGTTTAAAACCCCACTGCTTTGAGATTGGTCAAGACTCTTATCTCCTGTGAACTCTGAGCATTTTGCAAATTTGAATAATCAGTCATCTTGAGTTTTCCTCTTTTGCATAGGAGGGTATGAAGGCTCATATGGGACATGGCTTTTTTTTTTTCCGGGTCAACTGAGCAGCAGAGCTGAGTTTGGGGCCCCTGGCCCCTAGGGAAGTTTAGCTTTTCTATCTGAGAACTGGGGGAACTCCTAAGACCTCCTCTATCCACGGCTGCCAGCTTCTCCATCTTCTAGCATTTCTCTTGACTAGTTGTTGTTCCTGTGATGTTAGAGAAAATGTTAGCAGGAGAATCAAAGGGAGGAGATGGAACATTAGGGGAACATTAGCAACTATTGAAAAGACATTTTGACCTATTTCTGTAGTTATCAATTTAATAGTATTTGTTGCCAGGAAATGCACTGATGGCAGGTGGGAGGTTGGATTGCACTAGCAGCCTGCTCTCAGGGGCCCTCCAGTTTCAGGAGGTGGTAATTCTAGTTAATAGAAGGGTGAACTTCAAACACATTTTAACCAAATCAAATTGTAGCGGGAAATATCATATTACTGATGTTCAAGCCGACTCACAGCTGGTAATATTAGTCAGTATATAGGCCCCAAATTCTGACTTTTCAGCGTTTTCAGATATGTTTTTGGCAGTGAGAGAGTCCCTCAGGCACATTGTTATGTAGGAATAGGAGATTTTTAACTAACATAGAAGCTAGCCTAAATGAAAAATTCTTTATTGTTGTTAGACTTTTTATAAGATTGTCAAATATTCAAATAATATGTAACCAAGCCAAACTTCAGGTGGTTGATAGGAAATCTCCTAGAGCCAGGAGTTTTAATTTTTTTGTTGTTGTTTTGGTTTTTTTCTATGACATGTTGGCAAATGATAAAAGCAATTCACTCTGCTAACCAGAGATGCTGGGCAGAGTTCCCCCAACACTGATTTCATGCCATGAAAAGCACAAGGCACAGAAAAGAGTTCAGGCTTTGTGTCCTACCGCTCAGATTTGAATCCCAGCTTAGCCTCTGCTAGCTGTGTGACCAGAGGATGCTCACCTAACTTCTCTGAACCTTAGGCTCCTCACTAAGAAAACGGGCAAAATATCAACCTCTCATAGTTAGCATGAGGATCAAATGAGATGACATATGTAGAGAAATCCACATATGAAGAAAAACCGATGAGCATACACCAAGTATTCAAAGATGATCATTATAATCATCTACCCTTTTTGCCTCTGTGGTTTGCAGTTTTTTTTCCCCCTATAAAATGCATGGATTTTAATATGATAATAAAATGCAGCACTGCTATAGATGCCCTGCAGACTGGTCTGGTCAGTCCTTTCTGAGTGAATAGCTATTGGCCACTTCACCTTAGGCCCAGTTAACCTAGACTCCGCTTTATCAGCCTTCACTGGGTTCCTACAGTCAGACCACAAGACACATCTTAAGCAAATCAACTAAACCCCTTGATAACACAGACTCAAGGTAAATGAATAGAATCAAGACGGCAGATCACATGGCAGCTAGAACTTTCCATGGCCCTTCTTCACCTGTTCTACTCCAGCTCATCTTAAATTAGTAGAGATATCAGGCATCTTTCTGTGGGACTGCCTCCTGCCCAGATTTCTTTTTTTTTCTAAACTTTCTCCATGTGCCCGAGTCTCCGTTTTCACAGAGATTAATTCTGATTTGGTTCGCCTACACTTTTGAAGCTCTAAAAGCTTTCCATTGTGGGCAGATTGTCTCAAATACTGTATTTGAGGATGGAAAAAGAAAACTCTGCCCAAATGTAAGCACCATTGAATCAAAGAAACAGTATTTTTTTTTCAATTGCATTCTTTGAAGATCCAGACAACCTTGAATTCTTTACAAAAGGCACATCAGTAAAGCCATCCTTCCTTTTAAAAAGACACAGAGAGAGAGAGAGAGAGACCAACTACAGAAAGCCACTATTCGTGATGTAAAGGGCTAGAGTGTCCAAGAGGAAAAAAAAATGGAAAAAGAAAGCAATTCTATAGATAGAACCCAGACCTAGAAGTCAGGGTACTCAAATTCTGTTTCCTGCTGAATGGTAACCTGCCTTCTTATGTAATCCCAACCTAGCTGCCACACCCCAACTCCATTGTCATTGTTTCTAGGGAGCATGGATTCTGACTCACCCACCTAAGGTGAGGTGAAGAATTTCATTTGCTGCTGTTCTGAAAAACATTGTGATTTCTGTACCAATGGCATTCTGCATGGGCAAAGTGTTCTCCTCACTTGCAAGGAAGAGCCCTGAATTGTACTTCCCCTTACTCTGATGTGGATAAAAGACAGAATTTCTCATAATTCTATGGGAAAAAATATGATGTCTTTGTAATGCCAACTTAGAACAGTGAATTAATAATCATCTGAATATCTAGGGCTAATGCAGAACCACTGACCTGGCCTAACATCCGTATTGATTCCTCTTTCAGCCATGCAAGTTCTTGGTCAACATTGATTACAGGACAACTCAGTGTGAGAGGTGCTTTGATAGAGGGTACATATCCCTCCCTTCATAGATAGCTAGCCCCTCTGTGTACTGATGGCTGGTGCCTTAAAGTTTGGTTCCAATCCCTTCCTTTCCTGCTTTGAGAAACTTTAGTCAATCTATGGAAGGGCTGTTTCATAGCCAAGAGGTCTTGCTTCTTCTGAACTGTTAAAGCACTTATTTAATGTCTTACTTGGCACTGATTACATACTGTCCTACACCAGGATATCACTCCTGTGCACTCCTATCACTGCACAGTAAACTCATAAATACAGAGATTGTATTTATATACAGTTTGTGTCTCCTTCAACACCTAGAATGTACCATCAGAAATAAAAGGTACATAGTGAATAATATAATTTTAATGAATGAAATTAACAGTAGCATATAAGTATTTGGCAACAAACTAGCATTTCTAAACTCCATAAATGCCAACCCAGAAGGCAGCTTACAGAGTTTATCATTCAGTTATATCTGTAAAGCTCTAGGATTTTTCCCCAACTTAGTATTTATAGGTTTCATTCTTCCCTCCTCTTCACTAATAGCATTTTCACATAGTAGGTTTTTAATAAATGATTATTGATTTATCAATTAAAATCATAGAATAAAGCAATAATTTCCCATTTCTTTATGTTGAAATACTTATTTTGATCCCCATCTACACCTTTATTTCAGACCTTGTCAACACTTGCAACACAGGTATCTTCAGATTTCGTTCCACATAGTACCTGGCTAAGGCTTAAAAAATGGTCATGAGTTTTAATTTGGTTTCTTTATCAGGCCTCTTACAGGGCAGAAGAAAAATCTTTTTTTTTTTCTGTCTCCTGTTCCTCATAGGAGTGTTAAATAGTTGAATGAGACCTAGTCTCTATAAAAGCATTTTAATTTCTGGAACAAATGTAATATCAGATTCATAACGTCAGATTGAGGAAGCTTTGGCACCCCGGCACACCAAATGATTGTGAACATCACGTGTGTTGAGCTTCTGCGTGGACCTGAGGGGTGAAGGTTTATTACGCCAAGCTTTTACATTAGGTGCATATGACCTATTAGGCGCATTCACTGTGTCCTCTGCCCAAATGAGACAGCCGATTGCTTAGAGCCTGTCCGGCCACGCAAAAGCGTCACCATCACTCTCCAACCTGATTTGATCCTCCACCTCAGCCACACAAAATGATCTGAAACCAGTCAATTCCATGCTAGGTCACAGATTTCCAAATTAGATACATTATTCCAGTTTTGCCTTCGTTCTTTCTCAGAGAGTCTGTCTCGCAGAAAGCCGGGGAGCCGTCCCAGGCTAGACGTTCTGTTGAGTCATGTTTACTGTCCCCCCTCAGAAAGGTTCCAAAAGCAAATGCAAGAGGTTGCCGAATGCAGGGACATGTGGCGGGCATGCTACTGAAGTGAGAGGCATAGCACACACCTGCTTTTTGGCTGTGGCAGGCCATCTTGACTGTGCCATGCCACAAGTTAGCATTTTGGATGAGCAATTGCCATTCTGTTGTTTTCTTCTCAACACATGGTGTTCAAAAACAGTTAAAAGAAAACTGTACCCATTTGCTCATCCCAGAAATCTAAAATTTCAAAGAAGCGTGCCAAATTAATTTTCACATAATATTTTCCAAGCTTTTTCTTTGCACTGAGAACTGCTATTTCACTTTTTGAACTCACAGTGTCCCGGCCTGAGGTAAATAGGTGCAGTTTCTCTTTAAATGGCATTAAACATATCAAAGCAGGATTATATCTGTCACTGTCTTTTTTTTTTTTCTAATGGAATCAAAATCCTTCAGGGAGTGTCCCAAATCCACATTAATGTCTTTGAGTGCTAATGTTTCCACTGGGACTTTTACATTAGCAAAATACAAGTGTGTGGATTTCCCCCCCCCACAACACCCCGTCCCACACTGCTGTCTGTCAAGAGAGAGCCGACTGACTGCACCTCCGTTACTCTCCTACTCTCCGTGGCCTTCACCTCACCCCCATCAAGGTGGTAGACGAGGATGCTTTCTTTTCCACCCTTCCCCTCCCCTGTGTGTAACGACACCCCAGAAAAGCTAATGTGGATGCAGGTTCCAGCATGGGAGAATCTTTGGAATCCCAGCTGTGAATTTTACTCAAAAAAGACTAACAGCAGTAGCCATCGTTACTACCTATTGAGGGCCTATCACACCTTAAATTTCACCTTTGGTTCTGACCGTGGAAGAAGCAGACAAACCCCTATGACTTCAGGACCATGCCATCAACATTTTTGCTGTTGATTTGGGGATATTGGTCATGTGTCCTTATTACGGCAATACAATCCCAGTCTACCTCAGTGCCTCCTTTGTTATTTCTTTCACAAAGTAATTAAAACGACATGCTGTCAATCATGATTATCAAGTGGCAGTGAGAGGTTGCGGTCGATAAATAATAATTTAAATTTAAATCATGCCATAGTAAATGATAAAAAGATTCTCACATCACATTTCATCTTAGTTGTACCTCTTCCTTGCATTCGAATATACCCTGGGAAGTTACAGTATTTCGAGAATAGATTTGTTTACAGTGTGGGGTGGGAGGGCTGGAAAGCTCTACAGTATTACTCTCCAGCCCCTGCCCAGCATCTTCCTTCTTTCAGCGCCATCCTGGCCACAGAAAGCTTGAGTTCTGCAGCTGATGCTCTGCAAGAGCCATCCCTGGAGAGCTAGGAGCTGAGAGCTTCTAAGCGGGCTCTTCGCATACTTTCACTTTCTGGAGCACTCTGGAGCTCGGCACTACTTCCTTAGCAACTCTTCCTATCCCTCCCTCTCTTCCTTCCCCACTTTTCTTGCCCCCCTCTTTCTTTTTCTACCCCTCAAGCTTGATCTGGAGTGTGTGTGTGTGTGTGTGTGTGTGTGTGTGTGTGTGAATGGTGGCTTGCAATGGGGAGGAGAATCTCCTAATGCCCCAGCCTACCACGAGGAAAGAAACTCGGTGTTTTTATTTAAACAACCTCTCCCCACAGCTAAGCCTTCATATGTGGAAGAAAAACTCAAACCTTTTTCCCTTCCCACACTTTACGAAGACAAGGTAAGCAGAGGCAGTGATAATGTCAACCCTGGATTGAAAAGGAAGCCTTTATGCACAAACTCTGTGCTCACCTTTAAATTTTTTTCGAGGAAAAAAAAAAAAAATCCCTATGATTGGCAATTATTGGAGAATTGATTGTGCTAGATTTTTGTGGGAATTGTGCATGTTTTTCTGATACTGAAAGAGTTTGGGGATTTTTTTTGTTCATTTGTTTTTAAGCACTATTTTTACAAAAGCTTTGCGGTGCCAGGTAGACTGTCTTCTATGGCTGGAAAAGAATACCCTTCTGGACATGAGTCATTTGAATTGTCTACATGTAATATTCTTTTTTGGTGGGTCCAATGTCAGTTTGTTCATGCTAGCATATTTAAATGTCAAGGTGGTAGTAACTGTGTGTTTGTATTTGTATAACTGTCTGCACCCAATTTTAGCAGTGTATAGCAGTCACTAAGTATATTTTCTGATGGCATTCATAGTTGTTTCACCTCTGGGTTTCCTGCTTGGCAAACTTTGGCAAAGAATACAAGTTTTGTAGCTGGACAAACTTAGATCCATATAGGAATGTCATAAAGCACTTTCTACTTTGTGAGGCTGGTTAAACCACTGTCTTGCTGTGCCTCAGTTTCTTCACCTGAAGAACAATGGATGGTTACTTCTATTCTGGGAGGTTTCTGTCAGAATTAAGTGAGATAATATATGTAAACCCCCTAACATAGTGTCTGAAACATGGTAGACACTTACATGTATTATTTCTCTCCTCCCTTCTTTTTAAGAGAAATGCCTGGGTGATCTGATCACTTCTTTGGTCTTAAGCTTGCTATTAGTGATTTTTCTCCATATCCAGATTACTTGAACCAATCATATTACCTAGGTTTTAGCCTCTTGATTTTTGTTCACCACGTAGGAAATCATTCTGCTGTGTTGTATACTGAGATATAGCTGTAAGCAAAATGACTGGGAGATTAGGTAGTGTGTTGGAGCTAACAGACTCAGGACTCAGCCAGGTTCTTTGCTGCTTCATCCCCAGCTCCACCCTCATCCTTGACCTAAATACCCTCTCAGAGACGGGCAGGAGCGGAGCAGCCAGGCCTCAAGAGCCCTGTTTCTGAGCTACTTAGGGCAGTGAATTTGGAGTAGATTCTGAAGGGAAAGCATGTCCAAATGCATAGAACAGCTGAAATCAATGGCTCGACCTTTAGATTTGGGGTACTAGAAAAATTCCTAATTCTTTCCAGTCTCTAATACAGGGTCCTTCCTCTCTTGATTCAAACCTAATGATTAGGTTTTATATTTATCCAATGGGAACACGTATGACTGCTCCATTATTCTATCTGATTGTGCTGCAGATGTAAAATTCTTTGCAACAACACAAACTATGTCTAATCATACCCTTTTACTTTCCTAATACACATAGGTTGGAGCTCAGTAAATGTTGAGTAAACAAATTTATCCAGTGACCTCTGGACCATGATAGTGACACAGGATCCTGTTTTTACTGTCCAGCAATATATTTTATGTATAAATACCTGTATCAATAGACCTCTCCCTCTGTGTGTATACTTATATATGTGTATGTATATATATTGATTTATATATATAATTGTTTGAATGAAAGACCTTGAGGGACCCAGTTCCACTGGGTCACTGATAGCCCTGAATCTATTTATAGATTCATTACTGATAAAGTTGCCAGCTGTACAATTAACTCTATGATCACTGGCCAGTCCTCAGTTTCCTCATTTACAAAATGACTAGATTAAATAATCACTAAGGTAGGAAAACTTTTCAACTCCATAATTCTATTTTTTTCTCTTTAGTAAGAAATGACGTGTGTTTTTGAGAGCTATACTATTATTGTTTGAACTTTGTGCCAGTTTTTCCCCTAATGCAGGAATCACAAATGAAATCTACTAAGGGGCTGGGAATTTGTACTTGCTTTTAAAATTCAGAGCAGCTATTGAAACTGGTGTCGTTTCACTTCAATTACTTATCATTTAGACACAGACATTCAACATGGTGGGGCCAGCCTGACCCCCAGAGGAGCCTGCCCTGCTCCTGTTATTTCAAAAAAGAAACTGAAAGCTGCCCAGATCGCCACTTCTGGAATCCTTAAGGACACTTCCTCTTTGGTGGAAAAGAGGCCTGCCAGCTCATTATGGCTTCATAGATGCTTTTATAGACTCTCAGGATATGCTTGATAGTAGTGACAGTCTGCCCTAGTCAGCCTCACCATTTCCAGAGTGACGTGTTCCTGGTGTTTTTGTTTTTCTTTTTTTTCTCTTTTAATACTGGCGTATTTAATGTTGTGTGATTGTCCCCATCCGGAAAGTAGGTGTTCATGTCATTAACGTGCTGATTTTGTTCATGAAAGAGTAAACTGCCAGTATGGTACAGTACTAACTGGGTGGTTTTTTGGTTTTTGTTTTTTTCCTCTTCCTTTTACCAGCAGAAAAAGACCCTAAATTGTGCCTTTGGATTAACATCTTCTCCTTTCACATTTGAATTTCAAAGCCCTCTTTATATGAGCGATTCTCAGGGTTTCCATTACTGACAGCTGCCTTTAGGTGTGTCCCTGTGACTTTGTGACTTCCCTGGTGGCCCAGACGGTAAAGAGTCGGCCTGCAATGCAGGAGACCTGGGTTCAATCCCTGGGTCAGGAAAATCCCCTGGAGGAGGGCACAGCAGCCCGCTCCAGTATTCTTACTTGGAGAATCCCACGGACAGAGGAGCCTGGCGGGCTAACACAGCCCATGGGGTCACAGAGAGTCGGGCATGACTGAGTGACTAACACACACGGTGACTTTGTGGTGGGCATCTCTTCCTTTCAGCTCTTTGAGAGCTCTCTGTGTCCTGCCAGCACTCAGAATCTCACTCGTGCTCCAACAATAGCCTCCCCCACACCTGGCCTTCCTGACCAAGGTGAGCACACTGTCTCTGTCATTTGACCTCTCTTTCAGATGCTCCCACCTTCCTGAAGCAAAAGAAGAGTCTTCACATTTAATTTCTTACCTGATAATTTTTGATTAGCACCCAAGTATTCAATTTTTATGAATGCTAAGGGGAAGAGCCAGACAATAGGCACCAAGTCTTATTTTTAGACAACTCCTTTGCAGTACAAATAAACAGCACTTGGGAAGAGCCAAGTCTCACTCATCTGAGTAAAAGAACAGGGGTTGTTGCCTGCCCTGTATCAGGATCTCCTCCTCTTTGGTCTGCAGTGCAGTCCCACTTTGGTTTAATTAATCCATTAAGGTCTATCTTAACCCTAGTCAGTAATGATGGAGGGGCTCACCGGAGCCATCCAGAATGGGAGAAATTAGATGGATAATGATTTTTGTGCTGATGATGTGTTCTGTCTTTTTATATAGTTGATCCCGTGAGGGACATATTTCTTTGGTGTATTCCTGCTGATGTTCTCAAGACAGATATATTACAGAGAAATAAATCAGACTATGAGATTTTTCTAGTGTCTAATTCTTAGTGTGTAAATTTAGTGTTTTAAAGTCAAAGCTATTTTTAACAATATATTTTTATCAATATAATATTAAATAATCAAGAGGATGAGAGAAATTTGAGTAACTCTCATTTGAGTATTATTTTTATTACACTTAGACTCTGTTATAGAATATTTATGTTAATAGTCTTCTTCTGATTGCTCCCTCCTCCAAGAGTAAACTGTTTAAGATGATTCCTCTTCAGTCCAATTCAACAAGTGTTTATTGATGCCTACCACATGCATAACAGTTGACAGTTCCCCAAAATCAGGAGACTTAAGTAGCTTTATATGTCTTAAAGTAACAAAACAAGACCGTGTGTGTGTGTGTGTGTGTATACACACATATATACTATTTAAAATTAAGACCTGTAGTTGCAATGCAACAAATTAATCAAATTGTATTGGGTGAGTACCCACTATATTTTTTCCTGCCATCAGTGGAATTTATAAGCAATTATAACGTACATTTATTTTTTTATATTTATTAATTTATTTGGCTGGAGCAGGTCTTAATTACGTCATGCAAGATCTTTAGCGCTGGCATGTGAACTCTTAGTTTTGGCATGTGGGATTTATTTCCCTAAGCAGGGATCGAACCTGGACCCCCTGCATTGAGAGCATGGAGTCTTAGCTGCTGAACCACCAGGGAAGTCCCATAAAATACTTTTAAAGTACAATAAATCTTTTAAAGTGTGGTAAAGCGGATGCAGTGGTTTTTACCTTGTTTAAGAGGATTGGCCACTGGTTGACAGCAATCTTGAAAGTCTCTCTAGCAGAAGCAGCCTTTAAGTAATCATTTGAAGGAAGGAGAGATGTTCTTCAGTGCTGAGGAATTATTCCACAGACACAGGCTTGCGTGGGAAAGATTCAGAGATATACTTTTCCACGTAAAGAAACGACTGTCAATGGGAAGAAGCCAAAAGGCAAAGGAGATGTCCTTAGTGGATATAGGGGGACCTTCATGGCACCATTTTCTGAGAGATTAAATGAGCAATATAAATATAAATAAAATATAAATGTAAAACCTATAAAAGGCTTTCAGTGCTGATAGTCTGGAATTCATAACTGATCTTAAGTAGGATAGAAATCCTCTGGAGGACTAAAAAGGGAACTATGACAATCAAACCATTGAGAAGATGTTTGGAGTGAGGAGGCAATTTTCATATCCTACGTATAGTGTGATCAAGAGTTGTGCTGTGCTCTGCTTAGTTGCTCAGTTGTGTCCAACTCTTTGTTAACCTCATGGACCATAGCCTGCCAGACTCCTCTGTCCCTGGGGATTCTCCAGGCAAGAATACTGGAGTCGGTATCCTATCCCTTCTCCAGGGGATCTTCCCGACCCAGAAATTGAACTGGGGTCTCCTGCATTGCAAGTGAATTCTTTACCAGCTGAGCTACCAGGGAAGCCTGATCAAGAGATAGCCAATGATAATAATAAAAAATGTGTGTTTGAGTTAAGATCATTTTAAGAAATTTTTTATATACTTACATACATATAAGAAGCAAAAAAAAAAAAAAAAATTCCAGCAGATTAGTTGATTTTTGTTTTTCAGATTTATTTGGTTGGTTTTTTAATTAGTTTTTCATTGACATATAGTTGCTTTACAATGCTGTGTTAGTTCCTGCTGTACAGCAAAGTGAGTCAGCTATATATACACATATTTCCACTCTTTTTCAGATTCTATTCCCACATAGATATTTACAGAGTATTGAATAGAGTTCCCTGTGCTATTCAGTAGGTTCTTATTAGTTATATAGTGTGTAAGTCAACCCCATCTCCCAATTCATCCTTCCTCCCCTTCCGCCTTCGGTAACCACAAATTTGTTTCTATGTCTGTGACTCAACTTCTCTTTTGTAAATAGGTTCATTTGTACCATTTCTTTAAGATTCTATATATAAGTGATATCATACGATATTTGTCTTTCTTTATCTGACTTACTTCACTCAATATGACAATTTCTAGGTTCATCCATGTTGCTGCAAATGGCATTATTTTGCTCTTTTTATGGCTGAGTAATATTCCATTGGATATATGTATCATATCTTCTTTATCTTTTGTTGATGGACGTGGAAGCAAACTATTTTATTACAGAAAGTTTAGCAGAAGTTTGGGGATTTGGATGGTGTCATGGACTGTGGTTTTGTAGCATTTGAATAGCAGAATGATTTAAAAGGAAAGAGAGAATGCTCTGTAGGGAATTTGAGGTGCTAGCAGAACTTCTAATCAAAGGTATTCTGAAGTGTTGACTAAGTAACTTAATTAACCATAACTAAAAGAGGCAGATTATAGGAAAAGATGAATGTGTGCATCAACCCCTCAAATGCATGAATATAAGAAGAAAAAAAGTATGAACTTTAAGATGATGCCTTTCAAGGGACAACCCAGTTAGGAGACAGTAAAGGAATGTTGAGGTAACAATTGAAGGGATAAAACTGAGCCAAGATTTTAAACGTCAGAAGAAAGGACTAAGAAGTCATTTTTGAGAAGCTTTTTAGAGAAACAAGAAATTGAAGGCATGTTGCAGTGCTCTCTTAGCCAATGCTCAAACTCTGTATGTGGGGGAAAAGGAAGCCTCAAAGAGAGAAGTGGTCATGTAAGCAAAGCTAACTTGTAGACGAACCAGAACTAGGTCATAAGGTGTTTGATCCCAGTGACGTGCTCCGTCCGTGTGCTGTGCTCCCTCCATGAAGGACCTGTCCACTCACTTCTGTGCATGTCATGAATTAAGCAAAGAAAGGCTGAATTTGTAGAGACCAGACTGGCACAAACTGACTTGTGTAAATCCATTGATAAGAGAAAAGGAGAGGGTGATGTTGAAATCTCCATCACTCTATCAGCTGTGGCCAGGATGGTCAACAGAATAAGGGGAATGAATAGTTTTTAGTATTTCAGAGCAACTTCTGATTGCCTGCTAAGTATCAGGATCATGTGTAAACAGGCACAAGATGCACAAAAGTCTTGCAAGTGTAGAAGCATATTTATATTTTGTTTAAAATATCAACTCTTTTCGGCTTGATCCTTGACATTGAGGGGAAATTCTAGGGGCTGCATATTGAATTAAAATAATTAAAATTGAACCTAGACTTAGCTGGTTTAAAAAAAAAAAAAAAAGACTGAAACTGAAGAATATGACACTCTAACCTAAACTGAGAAGCTAGTTTTCTTTGGACCTTGACTGGCTTTCTTCAGTACAGCCATGCAAAGACTTGGCCAACTCTATGGTCCAGAAAACATGTCGTGCTTTGCTTGTTAAATATTTTTAAATTGGCCCCTTTTCTTCAGGAAGACCTCCTAGGTTTTGCCTGAGTAAGGACCATAAACTTGAGTCCATGCTAACTACAACTGTAAAGATCTTGAGAGAGATGGACGAGATTCTGTGTGATTGTGACACGTTGAAGGGGGCTCTCCTGCATAATGTGATCCATGTCTTTCAGAATAGAGCTTTGCTCCCATGTTAATACATTCTGGAAATTGCTCAAGAGGCAGCTTTGGCATTAGAATAGCAACTTTCAAAGCAGTGAACGTCAGCACTTCTATTTCTCCTTCTTCTTGGCGTGCATTACATGAAGCTGGAAAGACTAATTGGCTAAATGAAGGGACTCAGTGTCGCAGAGTTGAAATCCTGGCATGTAAATGGAGAGGTGGGGAGAGACTTGCATGCATATCTATATGGCCTCCCTTTGTGAATTATCATAATAGAAATGGTTCTGCCCCTTCTCTAGTTTCCCTGCGAGATGAGTTGGGGTGTGAAGTGCATGGCACAGAAATTCGCCATGCTTTGTATCTATGATTACTTGTCTCTGTGTGCATCTTTTCCACTCCTAAATTGCATGTTTACTGAAGGTTGCTGAATAATACATTGTTTTAAAAGATGTGTCCCTGAAGTAAGGTTATGACAATTATAATAGGACTGCATACAGCTGAATACTATAATGAAAAAAAATCAGTAAATGTCATTTTTAAAAGCAAACAAGGAAATACATTTCTTATTTGCTTTATAGGTATTGTATCTGCTTCCATGACCTCTGCCAAGCATTTATAAGGACTTGATCAATACTTGGATCAGACATTTCAAATGAGATTGGTTCCCTGAGACAGCAGTCAACTTGGCATGGAGAGGGAGTGCCAGTCCTCATATCACACATATGCTTTTTGTGAAAGAGTATTTCAAGATAAGCTCTATAACTCACTCTTAACTTTTTAAAAAAAAGCTAAAGTCCAAGACTCATTTGGTTTACCTACCCTGCCTTCTAGCTAGGAAACCTATTATAAAACTTACAATAGGACATCACAGTACGTCATATGAGGATTTAATATCCCCTGAAATATAGCAGAATATTATAACTAAACTAAATCCCTGATGTTTCTTAAACCCCTCTTTTAAATGTTTGATCTGAATTATGGATGAAGAACATCTATTAATACATCATCTTGCTGAAAACCATTATCAAATCACCTCTTTTTAAAATCTAATCACTTTTTTTAATTTAATTTTTTTAACACCAGAAGCATTTTGTATTGGGGTATAGCCAATTAACAATGTTGTGATAATTTCAGGTGAACAGAGAAGGGGCTCAGCCATACATATACATGTTTCCATTCTCCCCCAAACCCCCTTCCCATCCAGCCTGGCACATAACATTGAGCAGAGTTCCAGGTGCTATACAACAGGTTTTTGCTGGTTTTCCATCTTCAATATAGCAGTGTGTACACGACTTTCCCAAAGACCTCAGCTATGCCTTCTCCCGGCAACCATGAGTTCATTTTCTAAGTCTGTGAGTCTCTTTCTGTTTTGTAAGTATGTTCATTTGTATCATTTCTTTTTGGATTCCACATGTAAGGGATGTCATATGATATTTCTCCTTCTCTGTCTGGCTTACTTCACTCAGTAAGACACTCTCTAGGTCCATCCATGTTGTTGCAAATGGCCTTATTTCATTCTTTTTAATGGCTGAGTAATATTCCATTATATATATATTTATACCACATTGTTATCTTTTCCTCTGTCAGTGGACATTTAGGCTGTTTCCATGTCTTGGCCATCATAAAGAGTGCTCAATGAACATTGGGGAGCATGTATCTTTTCAGGCCGTATTTTTCTCTGGGTATATGCCCAGGAGTGGGATTGCAGGGTCATATGGTAGCTCTATTTTTAGTTTTTTAAGAAACCTCCATATTGTTCTCCATAGTGCATGAACCAATGTACATTCCCACCAACAGTGCAGGAGGTGTCCTTCTCTCCACACCCTCTCCAGTATTTGTTGTTTGTGGATTTTTTTGATGATAGCCATACTGACCAGTGTGAGGTGATATCTCATTGTGGTTTTGATTTTCATTTATCTAATAACTAGCGATTTTGAACATCTTTTCATGTGCTTATTGGCCACCTCTATGTCCTCTTTAGAGAAATGTCTGTTCAGCAATTCTGCCTGGTTCTTAAGTGGGTTGTTTGTTTTGATGCTATTAAGTGTCATAAGCTGTTTATAAATTTTGGAGACTAATCTCTTATCAGTCACATCATTTGCCAATATTTTCTTCAAATCTGTGGGTTGTCTTTTTATTCTGTTTATTGCTTCCTTTGCTGTGCAAAAGTTTTTGAGTTTACGTAGGTCCCATTTGTTTACTTTTGCTTTTATTTTGATTATTCAGGGAGATGGATTTAAAAAGATTTTGCTGTGATTTATGTCAGGGAGTGTTCTGCCTATGTTTTCCTCTAAGAGTTTTGTAGTGTCCAGTCTAACATTTAGGTCTCTAATCCATTTTGAGCTCATCTTTGTGTATGGGGTTAAAGAATGGTCTAGTTTCATTCTTTTACATGTGGCTGTCCAGTTTTCCCAGCACTATTTGTTGAAGAGACTGTCTTTCCAACACTGTGTAGTCTTACCTCTTTTGTCATAGATTAAGTGACTGTGGGTGCATGGGTTTATTTCTAGATTTTCTATTCTGTTCCATTGATCTATATTTCCATTTTTGGAAATATAGCACCATACTGTTTTAAATGCTGTAGCTTTGTAGTATAGTCTGAAATCAGGGAGCCTGATTCCTCCAGTTCCATTTTTCTTTTGCAAGACTGCTTTGGCTATTCAGGGTTTTTTGTGTCTCCATGAGAAATGCTGGGCTGGATGGGATGAAGCACAAGCTGGAATCAAGATTGCTGGGAGAAATATTAATAACCTCAGATATGCAGATGACACCACCCTTATGGCAGAAAGTGAAGAAGAACTAAAGAGCCTCTTGATGAAAGTGAAAAAGGAGAGTGAAAAAGTTGGCTTAAAGCTCAACATTCAGAAAACGAAGATCATGACATCCAGTCCCATCACTTCATGGCAAATAGATGGGGAAACAGTGGAAACAGTGGCTGACTTTATTTTGGGGGCCTCCAAAATCACTGCAGATGGTGATTGCAGCCATGAAGTTAAAAGACACTTACTGCTTGGAAGGAATGTTATGATCAACCTAGACAGCATATTAAAAAGCAGAGACATTACTTTGCCAACAAAGGTCCATCTAGTCAAGGCTATGGTTTTTCCAGTAGTCATGTATGGATGTGAGAATCAGACTATAAAGAAAGCTGAGCTCCGAAGAACTGATGCTTTTGAACTGTGGTGTTGGAGAAGACTCTTGAGAGTCCCTTGGACTGCAAAGAGATCCAACCAGTCCATCCTAAAGGAAATCAGTCCTGGGTGTTCATTGGAAGGACTGATGTTGAAGCTGAAACTCCAATACTTTGGCCACCTGATGCAAAGAACTGACTCATTTGAAAAGACCCTGATGCTGGGAAAGATTGAGGGCTGGAGGAGGAGGGGACAACGGAGGATGAGATGGTTGGATGGCATCACTGACTCAATGGACATGAGCTTGGGTGAGCTCCAGGAGTTGGTGATGGACAGGGAGGCCTGGCGTGCTGCAGTTCATGGGGTCGTGAAGAGTCGAACATGACTGAGCAACTGAACTGAACTGATACAAATTTTGAGACTTTTTATTCTAGTTCTGTGGAAAATCCATTGGTAATTTGATAGAGATGGAATTGAATCTGTAGATTGCCTTGGGTAGTATAGTCATTTTGACAATATTGATTCTTCCAATCCATGAACATGGTATATCGTTCCATCTGTTTATATCTTCTTCGATTTCTTTCATCAGCATCTTAGATTTCAGAGTACAGGTCTTTTGTCTCCTTAGGTAGGTTTATTCCTAGGTATTTTATTCTTTTTGATGCAATGGTAAATTGTATTGCTTCTTGAATTTCTCTTTCTGATATTTCATTGTTAGTGTATTGAAATGCAACAGATTTCTGTGGATTAATTTTGTAACCTACAACTTTACCAAATTAATTGATGAGTTCTAGTAGTTTTCTGTTAGCATCTTCAGGATCTTCTATATATAGTATATCATGTTATCTGCAAACAGTGATAGTTTAACTTCTTCTTTTCCAGTTTGGATTCCTTTTACTTATATTTCTTCTCTGATTGCTGTAGCTAGAACTTCCAAAACTATGTTGAATAAAAATGGTGAAAGTGGGCATCCTGTCTTGTTTCAATGTTTAAGTGGATGCTCTCAGCTTTTCACCATTAAGTATGATGCTAGCTGTAGGTTTGTCATATATGGCCTTTATTATATTGAGGTATGTACCCTCTATGCCCACTTTGTGAAGAGTTTTCATCATAAATGGGTGCTGAATTTTGTCAAAAGCCTTTTCTGCATCTATAGATAATTATATGGGTTTTATTCTTTAATTTGTTGATATGGTGTATCACATTGATTGATTTGCAGATATTAAAAAATCCTTGCATCCCCAGGATGAATCCTAGTTGATCATGGTGTATGATCTTTTTTAATGTATTGTTGGATATGGATTGCTAGTACTTTGTTGAGGATTTTTGCATCTATGTTCATCAGTGGTATTGGCCTGTAATTTTATTTTTTTGTGGTATCTTTGTCTGGTTTTGGTATCAGGGTAATGGTGTCCTCATGAAATGAACTGGGAAGTTTTCCTTCCTCTGCGACTTTTTGGAACTGCTTCAGAAGGATAGGTGTTAACTCTTTTCCAAATGTTTGATAAAATTCACCTGTGAAGCCATCAGGTCCTGGACTTTTGCTTGTTGGGAAGTTTTTAATCATGGATTCAATTTCAGTGCTTATGATTCAGTGCTTATGGTCTGTTCATATTTTCTGTTTCTTCCTGTTTCAGTCTAGGAAGACTGTGCCTTGCTAAGAAATTGTCCATTTCTTCCAGGTTGTCCATTTTATTGGCATACAGTTGTTCATAGTAATCTCATATGATTCTTGGTATTTCTGTGAAGTCAGTTGTAACTTCTCCTTTTTCAATTCTAATTTTACTGATTTGAATCCTCCCCCCTTTTTTCTTGATGAGTCTGGCTAAAGGTTTATCACTCTTGTTTATCTTTTCAAAGAACCAGCTTTTAGTTTCATTGATGTTTGCAATTGTTTTCTTTGTCTCTGTTTCACTTATTTCTGCTCTGATTTTTATGGTTTCCTTCCTTCTACTAACTTTAGGTTTTGTTTGTTCTTCTTTCTCTAGTTGTTTTAGATGTGAGGCTAGGTTGTTTATTTGAGATTTTTCTTGTCTCTTGAGGTAAGACTGTATTGCTATAAACTTCCCTCTTAGAAGTGCTTTTGCTGTATGCCATAAGTTTTGGACCATTGTGCTTTCATTTTCATTTGTCTCTAGGTATTTTTTTATTTCTTCTTTCATTTCATCAGTGATCCAATGGTTGTTTAGTAGTGTACTGTATAGCTGCCACATGTTTGTGCTTCTTACAGTTTTCTTCTTGTAGTTTATTTCTAGTCTCATAGTGTGATCAGAAAAGAAGCCTGATATTATTTCAATTTTCTTAAATTTACCAAACCTTACTTTGTGCCCAGCATATGGTCAATCCTAGAGAATTGCTAGGATTGGTTGCTTTTGAATGGAATGTTCTATAAGTATCAGTTAGGCCCAACTCATCTAAAGCATCATTTAAGGCCCGCATTTCCTTACTGATTTTCTATCTGGATGATCTGTCCATTGATGAAAGTGGGGCATTAAAGCCCCCCACTATTATTGCATTGCTGTCGATTCCTCCCTTTATGTTTTTCAGTATTTGCCTTACATATTGAGGTGATCCTATATTGGGTGCATATATATTTATAATTTTTATATCTTCTTCTTGGATTGAACCTTTGATAATTATGTAAAGTCCTTCTTTGTCTCTTATAACAGTCTTTGTTTTAAAGCCTATTTTGTCTGATATGAGTATTGCTACTCCAGCTTTCCTATGATTTCCATTTGTGTGAAATACCTTCTTCAGTATTTGCTTCAGTATTACCTTCATCCCCTTAATTTCAGTCTGTCAGTGTCCCTAGGTATGAAGTAGTCTCTTGAAGACAACATATATGTGGATCTTGTTTTTGTATCCACTCAGCCAGTCTGTGTCTTTTGGTTGGTACATTTAATCCATTTACATTTAAGCTAATTATCAATATATATGATCTTATTACCATTTTGTTAATTGTTTTGGGTTTACTTTTTTGTAGATTTTTTCCTTCTCTTGTGTTTCCTGCCTAGAGAAGTTCCTTTAGCATTTGTTGTAAAACTGGTTTAGTGGTGCTGAATTCTCTTAACTTTTGTTTGTCTGGAAAACTTTTGATTTCTCCATCAAATCTGAATGAGAGTCTTGCTGGGTAGAGTATTCTTGGTTCTAGGTTCTTTCCTTTCATCACTTGGAATATATTGTGCCATTGCCTTCTGGCTTGTAGGGTTTCTGTTGAAAGATTGGCTGGTAACCTTATGGATTTTCCATTGTATGATATTTGTCTTTTTTCCCTTGTTGCTTTTAATAATTCATCTTTGTCTTTAATCTTTGTCAGTTTGATTGTAATGTGTCACGGTATGTTCCTCATTGGATTTATCCTGCCTGGGACTCTCTGTGATTCCTGGACATGGTTGACTATTTCCTTTCCCATGTTAGGGAAGTTTTAAACTATTATCTCTTCAAATATTTTCTCGGGTCCATTCTCTCTCTCTTCTGCTTCTTCTGGGACCCCATAATGTGAACGTTGGTGCATTTAATGTTGTCCCAGAGGTCTGTTAGGCTGTCTTAATTTTTTTCATTCTTTTTTCTATATTCTGTTTTGCAGCACTGATATCCATCATTCTATCTTCCAGGTCACTTATCTGTTCTTCTGCCTCAGTTATTCTGATACTGATTCCTTTTAGTGTATTGTTCATCTCTGTCTGTTTGTTCTTTAGTTCTTCTAGGTCTTTGGTAAATATTTCTTGCATCTTCTCAATGTTTGCCTCCATTCTTTTTCTGAGATCCTGAATTATCTTCACTATCATTATTCTGATTTTTTTTTTTTTCCTGAGAGGTTGCCTATCTCCATTTCATTTAGTTGATTTTCTGGAGATTTATCTTGTTCCTTCATCTGGGACATAATCCTATTTCTTTTCATTTTGGGTAGCTTTCTGTGATTGTGATATTAGTTCTAGAGGCTGATGGGATTTCAGTTCTTATTTCTTCTTTCTGCTTTCTTGTGGATGAGGATAAGAGGCATGTGCAAGCTTCCTGATGGGAGGGACTTGGCTGTGGGGGCAACAGGTCTTGCTCTGATGGGCAGGGCTGTTCTCAGTAAAACTTTAATCCAAATGTATGCTGATGGATGGGACTGTGCTCTCTCCCTGTTAGTTGTTTGGCCAGAGGCACCCAGTCCTGGAGTCAATAAGTTCCTATAGTAGGGCTATTGGTGACCTCCAAGAGCGCTCATGCCATAATGCAACTCCCAGGACTGTTGCTGTCAGTGCTCCCTATCTCTGTGGCAGGCCACTGCTAACCCATACCTCTGCAGGAGATCCTCAAACACTCACAGGTAGGTCTGGCTCAGTCTCCTGTGGGGTCACACCTTGGGTCCTGGTGTACACAAGATTTTGTTTGTGCCCTCCAAAAGTCTGTTACCCCTAGTCCTATGGAAGCTCTGTAATCAAATCCCGATGACCTTCAAAGTCAGATTCCCTGGGGATTCCCAGTCTTTTGGCCGAATTCCAGGCTGGGAGCCTGATGTGGGGCCTAGAACCTTCACAACAGTGTGAGAACTTCTTTGGTATTATTTTTCTCCAGTTTTCCCACCCAGCAGGGCTTGATTTTATTGTAATTGTTCTTCTCCTACCATTTCATTGTGGCCTTTCCTTTGTCCTTGGATGTGGGGTATCTGTTTTTGATGGGTTCCAGTATCTTCCTGCTGATGGTTGTTCAACAGCTAGTTGCAGTTTTGGTGCTCTTTAAATCACCTCTTAAAATATTTGAGGCAAGGAAGGAGGGAGAGTTCTTTGACCTTTGCCCTGAACTCTCTTTAAGCTTTTCCCATCTCCATTAATTATGGAACTCTGAATCCCAAGGTTGATATAAAAGATGGAGTGAATTTAAGTTATCCACCTCTTTGTTAACTTTTGTCATTTTATTTTTAAAGCACATTTTATGCTTAGCAAAATTTATGAGAGCAGAACCTGATACAGTGATGGTCTGCAATATAAATACCCACAGACTTATAATTGTTAAACTGTTGATTGTTGAGAAAATCAATTGAAATCACAGGGTACCATTGTCTGAAATTTTCTGATTAAAGAGTGTTTCATGGAAGCTTATTGCTGAAAAAAGGGTCTTGGTGACTCAACTGAATCCTAGGTGAATTTTAAACATTGGTAAAATCAAATTTGAGGATGCCAAATTTGATTCAAAGGTCAAATATTGAAATGTTTCCCTTTGACTGTGGAAAGAAAGGGCTTGCTTATAGTAGAGCTTGGTTAGAGCAAAAGCCAATCAGTAGGAAGTGTCATTTCCATGTTGTATTCTACCTAAGAAGTGAAAACAATGCATTGAACTTTGACTATTATCAGTCATTGGTCATGGCACTCTAAACATGATGAACCTTAAATATATAACAGCTTTCTGTCTAGCAGCTTGTTATATAATTTCATTCATCTTATCAGCAAATGAATATACATGAATGTGAATGAATATAAATATACGGATATGCTTCTCTCCACTTAGTGTTACCTATATATTCAATGGGAATCAAAACCAGATCTAGGTTTGATGTGCAGAATTCACAGACTGTTTTTTTCAAGGCCAGTTGGAGCAAGTTACGTTTAGTTTGATTTTAATCCATTTCAGAACCTAGACATCTTACAAAATGTCTGATTGTATCTTGTTTTTCCTGTAGATTTCTAGAAAGGGAGCTTCACTTGAGGGTGGAGGGTAAATCTGTTTTCTAACAATGAGGTGTTTTTGCTCTGATAATCTCATCAGTCGAATTACCAGAAAATTCATATTCTGTGTCAAACTCACATAAGGCAAGTAATGACAGGTAGCATTATATTCATGAAATGCACTTCCTTGCTGTGTATTCCTCACACAGCAGACCAGAGTTGCTTTCAGAAAACTATAACTGGTGCTTGTAGAAGGTCCTGCCATGATGACACCAGAGAAGCAGCAGCAACACTTCCAAGGGGGTCTCTGCCCTTTGTTGTCTCAGAGCGGCAGCCAGGTGGGCTTTGAATCCCATCTAGAGAACTTGCAGGACAAGGTAAGACACCCACAGTTCAAGCAAAAGAGGCAGTGGTCTAAGCAAAATGGAGTTAGATAGAATAAAGAATCCCTCAGATTTGGCTTCCTTCTGTGTTCAGCAGAGCTAGGGAGGGGCTGCAGAAACAGCTGGGACACTGAGGTACCCTGGTACTCGGCCAGTGCCAGCAGCAGACGAGGCCTCAGGCTCCTTCTGTGGGAGACTGCACCAGGATACAGCCGGAAGCAAAATGAGGTGTCGAGGAGAGAGGGGAAGAGGCAAAGTGATGCCAACCAGATGAGAGACACTGAGGAAAGGGAGTGTGTTCCCTCAGAGGTTTAACAAGCAGAGAGAGCTGGGAAAAAAAAAAAAAAAACTCTAGCCTTAAAATGATTTTAATGTCTTTTTTCCTTCATCAGGAAATTACCATTCTGAAAGTTATGTTTTGGAGTATGTCCTGAGGTATGCCTAAATCAGGAATGCATTTTCATGGCTGAGTTATAAACCCATCATAATAGTGAGGGGTTAAAATGAAATGCCTTCAACAGATAACCTATACCTACTGAAGGCTTAAAGCTCGATTAGCCCAGCTATTAAAACCAGGAGGACAAACTGTTTCTTCCCTGGATGCAAAAGCTGTTAGGCTACAGCCTGACCCAGTACAAAAGTTTTCTGAATCTCTCTCCACTTTACAAAACGTCGGCTCATTGCTGCCGTCTGCAGTGAAGCTGTTTACAGCTCTGTGCTAAGTGGAAAGTTCAAATCAATTATTGTCCATTAGAGTTTAGGTATAACTGATGAAATATCCCCAGAGGAGTATTGTAAATGTATCAAGACATCCTTCCCCATTATAGAAATGGGGACGCATAGTGAATTACTTACCTTCTCTCTTACCCTTAATGCCTCTGAAAGGCTGCTGGGCAGACAGAGTTTATCTTGTCTTGCTGGGATTTCATGTGAGGACTTTACCATTTGGTGAACACGTGTAGTGAGCTGACAGAAATTCCAGGTTCCAACTACCTTTACAGCCCCATAAACTCCTTTGTGGACATAAGGGCCTAAGAAATAATAGTAATCAACGACAACCCTAAAAATCCTTTAAAAAATGACTAAAACTGCAACCCAGAAGTTCCCTGTAATCGGGTTCTTTTAGAAATGATAAGTTTTTTGTTAATCAAGTGGGAAAAGCTTAGACCAAATTTTCAGCAAGTGACAGTAAGATTTAATGTCCGATAAGTCATGCCAGGATGCTTTCTTTCATTAAACTAGGTCTCTGTGTCAAGCTTCAGCAGGGCAGCAAAGGAGACCCACTCACTGCTCAGGTGTAACAGAGATGACATTAATTTCCCAGATTCTATTACTCAGCTATAGAACTAAACAGTGCTTTTCACCCTGCAAAGACCAGAACTAAGAGAAAAAAGAGGGTCGTCTGATTTGTGATCTGCTATAACAGGAGATGGAATAGAGGTACTTGATTTTCTTTAAAGGTTGTTTCTACTTAATCTCTTCCCTTAGTTCTGCCCCATAGGAATTTCTGTGCCCTAGAGATCCTAAGGCTGAAATACATGTGTACTCATCTCATCCTGGGAAGGCCTGGGTACAGTACTCCTCAAGGTTCTATGATTTTTCAAAATCCAAAAGTGACAGAAAGGTCAAGGAGGCATCATTCTCTGAAATCAACCTTTCCTTCCTCCATGCCCACAGGTGGGCAAGACACCTTTTTACTCAGAGCTGGTCCTTTCCATCTCCAATGGCTGCACTGTGGGGAAGCCACAGAATGCATTCCAATACAATCCCACAAGCCAGTTATACTGGGGATAAGAAGCATCTTTAAATGCAACACTGATTTCATTATTTCTTTAACTCCAAGGAGAGCTTCAAGGATGTTCCTTTCTGCTGACAGCTCTGTCCGTGGTGCTAAATAGGAAATTGGCTGGATTACTTCCCTGTGGCCCCATACTGCTTACCCCAAACTCTCCTGGGGCTTCCAGTCATCTGTCTGTAGGGATGCTAATTGCTGTACAGTAAATCTAGTTGAGTTTCCCTGATGGCTCAGTGGTAAAGAATCTGCCTGCCAATGCAAGAGACATGGGTTCCCTGAGTCAGGAAGATCCCCTGGAGAAGGAAATAGCAACCCATTCCAGTGTTCTTGCCTGGGAAATCCCATGGACAGAGGAGCCTGGTGAGATACAGTCCACAAAATCGCAAGAGTCAGACATGACTTAGCAACTAAGCAACAGCAACCACAAATCTAGTTGAGGTGAAAACCAAGTTTCTAGGATATTTATTGAGTCAGATTTTCTTCTGGGTCAGTCAGGGGATGAGAGATTTCATGTTGTTTTCCACCTTGATCTAGGTAGATACATGCCTGCCTGCTCAGTCATGTCTGACTCTTTGAGACCCCATAGACTGCAGCCCACCAGGCTCCTGTGTCTATGGAATTTTCCAAGCAAGAATGTTGCAGTGGGTTGCCATTTCCTTCTCCAGGGTATCTTCCTGACCCAGGGATTGAACCTTGGTCTCCCACACTGCTGACGGATTCTTTACCACTGAACCACTATGAAAGTCCTGATCTAGGTAGATCTGTTGTTTTTTTGAAGTTGACAAGAAGTCCTCTGGAATCTACCCTTGATTGCTAAGCCTTCACTCTTCCACCAAATCAGGTGCTGTGAAAACTGTCACTCCTTCAAAGGGAATAATCTGGCTTCATGCCCATCCAGATTCTCCTCCTCTCATATGTCCACCTATCTACACCATCCACATTACCACTGGCTTCTAATAATTTATGATATTTACAGAATTGGTCCATTTCACACCCACCTGCCATTTGTAGTAATGTCCATTGGCCCTCTACACTCAGCATGCATGGCATATGTTTCTCTTCATTCTGATTTCATTTATTCTACCTGGTATTTCAGTTGTTTTTGCAACTCAGATTTTACAGTTGTTCCCTCTCAGTATGCTAAAAGGGTGATTTTACATGTTATGTTTGAAACTAAAGTTTATTGATTAAAGAATAAATTCTGTAAAGCAGTTAATATTATACAAAGAGAACTGCCTTCAGATTTGCCCCTTGTCTTAATGCCAAAACACTAAGGAACTATACAGAGCCATATCTTTCTTCAGTGTGTAAAGCATCTGGATTCTACATCTGAAAAGCAACTTAAATACAATAGCATTTAAAATGTACTCACAGCACCAAATATATATTTTGACTTATTTTCCTGTCCCATTACTCTGGGTAAGAGTGTGTTTGGTCAGTACTTTTTAAAGCAGCTTCCCTGTTATGAAGCCTGTTTTCCCTGCCCTCTTCTGAATATCAGCCAGCACACCCATTGCTTGCTAATATGCTGCTCAGATTTAAAGAGTAGTCCTGATTTTCAAGTTTTCTTCTAGCCGTTATTTGTGTTTCAAATTATTGTACTGTGTCTGTATTAATTTTCTGTTCCCAAAAGTAAACTCCATGTATTTCAAGGCAGCATGATTTCTTTTTTACATTTTCCAGGGAACTGGTGTTTTTAATGTCATGTGAGGACAACATTACACAATGGATCTTTGGCAGGGATACACAGAAATGAATACCGTGTGCGAACAAACATTAAATGGCAGTCTTAATTACAGAGTTTGACTCTGTTGTTTTTAATGCCCTTCAATTTTATAATTTGATGGAAAATGCATCAACACAGCTATTTTCTTTCTACCCTAAATGATTAAGGATTGATATATCCCCGGGCCATAGTAGCTTGCTAGATTGGTCTGATCAGGTAGGTCTTACATTTCATCCACTAGAGGGCAGTAGGGATACACATCCACACCAACCAATATGTGCAACATATGGTCGATGTGGAAACATAGTAGCCATAGCTTTCCTGTGTATGAAAAATTCCCATTACAGTGTTGCTTCACTTATAATTATATTGAAAGTAAACACTAATTCACAGACAGACTTCGCATATTTTATTTCAACATACTCCACGAGTGTTTTGTCTACTTCCATTTTAAATGCCCTGAGTAATGAAACTTCCACTACTTCCCTTGGGAAACTGTATTAAACCCCAACTGTTTTCACGGCTTGAATTTTTTCTTAATGTCCTCGAGATCTGTCAGTCCTCCTTCAAGCTCATTTAGAACTCTGTTATGTACTCTCTTTTCCCTTGCATTAAGGCTAATTCAATCCTGGAAGGCAAGTGTTTATGAAGTTCCTACTATGTGTCAGGCATCACTAAGTGAAGAGACGGTCACAGCTGACAAGGGTTGCAGCTCTGCATTAAATGGATTTGCATGAGTCAGAAAGCTTTTAAAGGAGGAGCTCTCCCAGGCCAAACATCCTCCCCCCCACCTCAAAAAGAAAAGTGGGTCTAAATTCTAAAGTGAGTGAAATGCATAAAGCTGTCACAGCTTGGGGAAATTTTTGTTTGTGCTTTGATTTCTGTTTAAGAACTCAAAAGGTGTTATAAATGTATTATCCAAAGAACAGTGAGGTGCGCGTCTGACACTGCAGTGTATTCATGCTAAGAAAATGACCTGGGTGTTTACTAGCGAAGGTTTGCTCCTTCTTCCTTTTGTAGCTGCTTGTTAGATTAGCTTAAAAGCTTCAGCCTCTCTATATCCATTTATAGAGGATTGGAAATGAATCTGAATCTACCCAGGGTAACAGCACCTTCAGATAGATCACGTTGGCTTGCCTATTTTCTTTCCTTGACTTTCTGGGTCCAATCTTGGTCATACTATGCACACTACACAATGGGAAAGAGATCCAGGTTCATTGCGATACTCTGGTTTGCATCATTAGTTTCTTGGCATATACTTTGATTATTAAGTATCTGAGGGGGAGGGTGGAAGAAAGCTGAGCCAAGAGAATTCCTTTAAGGCTAAAACTCACAATTACACAGTTGTTAAAAGTCCTTTCTTCCTTTACATTAGAGACATAGCAAGATTTTTTGCTCTATTGGGTGTATTCATCTGGAAAGATTTCCATAAGGCTGTCCTGATCACCAAGAGCAATCCCTAGATAGACATGTATGCAAACAAGAACTGCTCAGACTCCAAGAGCAAAAATTGAACATTGCATAAATTCTAGAAATGATACTATTTTTTTTTATTAACATCCTTTGAGCCTCGGTAGGAAGTAACCTATTCTCCAGAGTTCTTGAAATAAAGTGCTTTCCTTTGCCAATTAAGAGAGCAGGAATGTGGGTTCATAGACTGTCTTTCTTTAGGAAAATAGCAGGGAAGGGCACAGAATCTACACAATACCTTAGCCCAGGTTTTCTATTGCAAACAAAGCTTAGGTTTGTAGTGCTTGTCACCTATAATAAAATCTACATGGGTATTTTATATGGAAGTAATTAAGTGCAAATGTGCAACAGCCATTTTTGTGTTTTTGTTTGTTTCAAAATACCAGAGGTGATTAGGCCATATTATGAACTAATTACTTACTTAATTTATTTAAGTTGAAATGAGTTTTTGAGTTATACAAGGGCCAAAACAAGAACTCATTAATCCATTCTGCACATCACTGAAAGGAATGAAACAAAGGAGTTTAATGCCTTTATTTTATTTTATTGTGTTACAACACACCAATATTTTGAACACTGATGAGGACCCAAGTGGTCAAAACATCTGTATTTGGTAAGAAAATAAATAAATTCTTTTCTTTCCTACCACTTGGTCCTTTCAGTGGTGTGCTGAAATTCAGAATGAGTTACCAAAGATACTAAAATGGTGTGTCTTTTTTAGTACATTTTCCTATGGAAAGTTTAAAAGACTCTTCAAACATATTTGAAAACAGTAAACAAATAACCTACAAAATTCAATATTTTCTTAAATTTGGAAGTAAACCACAGTCATTCTGGGGCTTGGGACTCTGTACACCAAGTTTCAAACCAGAGCATATTTTGGTATTTTGATGGTTGAGTTATAACCCCCTGAAAAGAGGGACTGCTTGTATGCAGTAAGGACAGCTGCCTGCAGAACTACAACAGAGCTGCTAAAATAAAACCAGTGTTTACTTGTCACTGCTGGCCAGCCCAAGAGATCTGAGACTTACAGATCTGCTCTGTAAGCCAGCAGAGGAGCTCCATCAGCCCTCTGTGATGGGGTTTTCCCCTCCACATCTATAGCCAGACTCCAAAAGAAAAAGGAAGCACTGCACAGTCATGGAACCAAAAGCAAAACAAAACCCTAGATGTTGGGAGCAAACTGAACATATCCGAGAACATTCATAATTTGAGGCAACTTGTTCTAATGTTCAGTTCTTCATCTTCCAAGGTTCCAGTCCCTCTTTTTAGTTAGTTTTTAAAGTACTGCCAAAGAATTCAAACTATGGTTTATCTGATCATGCTGGTCAGGTGGTTGATATTGTCTCGTTTAATTTATATTTTACATGTTGTTTTATGACATGATTCTCATTGTCTGAAGCAAAACTGGGCCATGTATCACCACCTGAATCACTGGATATCCAATATAAGGGCAAAGCCTAAACTCAAGTATTTTACAAAGAGGTAGTGGTTCAAACATTAAAGTATTAAAGGTGAACTTATTTCCCACCCCTGTTGCAACTAAGGTGACCCAGAATGGAAGCAGGTTTCTCTTTTCCCATGTGAAAAATGAAAAGAACTTTATCTGTGATTTTCATACGTCAGATGATTGTCAAGAGGATTTGATGAGCTATTCCATAATCTCAAGTTCAGAGAATTCTTTTAGAACCAATATCTTTTTGGAAGATGATATTGGGAAGAGGGCTCTTTGTTGATCGGAGGAGTAGCAAATGGTGATCTTGTTCTTAGACCACAACCAGCTATAGCAATACCACTCAATATCACTCAACATTAGTGAGACCTGTGTTTTGAATTATTTTGCACAGGGTCTCAGATGCATTGGTATTAAACCCTATGGTCTCTCTTGGCAGTGCTCTGTTTTAACCTAAATTAGAATCTTCAACTATGAAACAGTTTTTCTCTATACCAAAAAATTTAGTCCTTGAACAAATGTTCATTGAGCAAGTGCTATGTGTGAAGCACTGTCCTGGGCCGTCTTACTTGCATGAGAACTGAATTTATGATGTTAACCTCACTGAAACCAGGTTCTAACCAAGAAAACCAGTCAGACAAAATTGGAGGTTTAGATTTGAAAGGAGTCCTTCACTTTGCAGATGAAGGCATTTGGGCCTAAACAGTTCAGTCATTTTGCCCAACTCAACACGGCTCATTAGTATCAAGAGCCAGAACCAGAGCTCAAAGCTGCTGGCCCCACTCTCGTGCTCTATCCCCTGTGTGTCCCTCCTCTCCCAGGTCAGAGGGCATGAGCCAGGCAGAGATCAGCCCCACACCTTAACACTGTCAGGATTCAATTCAAGGAGGCTGAGCTAACCAGTCTTCAGTGGTATTTTATCAGTAAGGAAAAAATATGTTGTGAGTCTTTTTGTTGTTGTTGTTGTTGTTGTTGTTGAGTTCTTGGGAACCATCTACATAGCTTTTACATGTATGTCAACCCAATCTCCCAAGTCACCCCACTCGCATTTCCCCCCTTGGTGTCCATACGTTTGTTTCTATGTCTGTGTCTCTTTTTCTGCTTTGCACATCGGTTCATTAGTACCATTTTTCTAGATTCCACATATTTTCATTAGTATACAATATTTGTTTTTCTGACTTACTTCACTCTGTATCACAGTCTCTGGGTCCATCCATGTCTCTGCAAATGGCACAGTTTTGTTCCCTTTCGTGGCTGAGTAATATTCCATTGTATATATTTTAACACAATGAGAAGCCTAGACAATAATCCCCTGACATTTTTCTGAGTCTAGACAATAACTCCTGACATTTTTCTCATATTCTGTTTTTCTCGGGTACTTACCAGTTTCTTTAATTCAATTAAGCATTGACATCATGACATAACTTTGCAAGGTTTGGTAATGCCACATTTCCAGGCTATATTTGGGGTGAGATTGTCAAATTGGTGTTAAGGGAAAGTAAGTCTTTAGGTAAAACTTATTCTTAAATAATAAAAGAATTTCTACTCGGAGAATTATTTCAATCCTTTCTAAATAACATTAAAACATACTAATTTTTCACTGGCAAGTCATAGTAACTAGTTGGGTAGTCTATCTCCTAGAGAATATTTGTGAAACCAATGAATATATAGAAATGTATTATACATGTGGCTAAAATCCTGGAAAAAGAAAAAAAAAAAAAAACAGAAAAAAATGAACAGGAATGTAAGAAGAAAATGGAAGGGAACTCTGGGTAAAGGATCGTAGGTGACTCTACTTTCACCTGAATTTTTAATAATACACCTAAGTAGCTCCTATTCACTTATAAATGTATACAAAAATCTTGACTATGTAAAAAAAAATAGCTAGCCCCACTTTACAGAACAGAAATTAAGATACAACTTATTCAAAGGCATAGACAGTTTTGAAAGGCTTCTTATTTTTGTTACAAGGGACAGAAACCTCCTAAAATACATTATCATAGCCTTTGGGTTAGCAACAGTCTTACATCACAAAGTCTTCTGCAACTGAATTTAAACTCTTCAAAATATGGAGGAAACCAAGCTCATGAGGATCAAATCACCTAGAGCCTGAGAGAGTGAACCAGGGATTTTTCTCTAATTCCCCTACTTCTCTTTACCATGCTTCTCCCCGCCACCCAGATCTTTCTTGCATTTTTCCATCTTCCACTTTGATAACTCAGTCATTATTAGAAGTAATAAGGCAAGGAGGCATCCATGATAACCCTTCTTAGATGTTACTTTTATTGAAATCCATATGTTAAGATTAGGATAACTAAGAATGAACCCTTAGGTAAGTTGATGGAGAAGTAAGATTTGCTGCTAGTATACACCATAATCAGGGGTACTGTATAGTAATGTGTGGCTGTCTGTGTTACTAGCCACAGGCCTTTCCCTTCTCGTGATCTGCTTGCTTCTTTTGTTCCCTCCTAATGAGACCTGGAGTCATCTTAATGTAAAGCTGTGAATGTTTCTTAGCAAGGAACTACTGCAATACAATTTAGATATGGAGGGACATGAAGAACAAGACTTCATACTGCTTTAACAAGTGACACTGGTCATTGTAAGCTGCTAATGCTTCAGGTTACTGGGAAGAAAGCAGCAACAGTGGAGCAGCACAGCTTCGGAAGCAGATAATCCTGAATTCAAATCCCAGGTCTGAGTAACCATTATTAAATTAGTGTTCCTCTCTGGACTTCTTTGATCCTTAGTTCTGTCATCTGTAACATGGAGATGATAGCAATTACTACAGACAAAGACACGTCTTAGGCAGTCTCACACATGTGGCTGTAGGTTCCAAAATTTGTGGCACATCTGGCCTCAGCATGCCTACTGCCAGTGCTGCAGTTAGCCCCGAGTTTCTTAAGAACATGTGGTTGTGAGAAAAGCCCCACTGGGTGGGACGTTTCAGCTCAGCACACACCTTCTGATCACAGGCCCAGGGAAATGTTATGTAAGACACAATTGTCCTTTGCTAACTTCAAGGAATAGAGTTACTTTCCTCCAGACATCCTAGTTTGCCTGAACAAACCACTATAGACTTATTATCCATGAATTTAGCTAAGCCTTCATGATACTATTTCTGTCATCAACCTTTAATGAATTTTATAAGCTTACTGCCTGCTGTATAAAGCATTTTTTACTTTTCTTTAAATTGTTTCTTTTAAAGCATAATGAGATAATGTCTGTATCACATGTACTAAACACTACCCAGGCCTATCATGTTTTTATAGACATATATCATACCCCTTCCTGGATTTGGTCATTATAAATGGAAATCTTCATCTTATATGATGACTTTTTTCTGTTGATTCTGAGTTTCCTCCTATTCTTATCTATTTATTTGCTTGCTTGTTTGTTTATTGAAGTGCTTCATCCAGAAACAATGACCCACAAATGGGCCACCATTATCTTTACTAGAGTTGCTGTCATTTAACTCTCCGCATCCTCTGTCAAAATTACATCCTAAGTATAGTCATTCTGGACTCAAACCAGAATGACCTGAATGTCAACACAGTTGTATTTGAGCCAAGGTTCAGCTTAGAGGCAGCTGGCAAAATATCCAACAAACAGGACCAAAAGGAAGAATCATAACTGAAAATGTGATTCTGTCTGGGGCAAAGTGAGAAACTTGTCTAAATGGTAAGGTAGAGACTGAAATTTTTACACATTTTGGAGATCCTAAGATCTATCCACTTTGTTCCACTGAAACTGGAACTTGTGAGCTTGGAGCACTCGTGGGCCCAGAACAAAGTCTAGGTTGGGCTGACTGACAGTAAAAGGAGGGGGCTACATTTTGACAATTCCAGCAGAAATCTGCAACTAAGAAGCCTAAACCTGCTTACTTCTACATTAGCATCCTAGCACAAAGATTTGAACTTTATATGACTCACTCTGAGTGGGTGGCAGCCTACTGTGAAGGCAATCTGTGAACTCCAGGTCAGTATCCCGGTGAGAAATCCCTGCAGGTAGCGAGCGATGCAGCCAGTCAGCGCTGAGATGGAAGATCCGTGTCCCCCTCAGTTTAGTCAGAGCATTTCCTGCTTTGTTTCTAGTCCTGTTTCTAAGGATATTTGCCACATTGTTTGGCCTGTACTTGGCACCACAGTCTTTCAGGAAATAAGAATGTCTTACATGTGTACAGTGCTTTGGAGAACACTTTTACATAGATTATCCTACTCGTGCCTCTCCACTCTGTGGTAACTGTTCATGGTCCCATTTTATGGATGAGGAAAACTGATTAAATCATGTGTGCAAGTGTAATGAGTTTGTTGAGCAAGGGCTGGTCTTGCCAAGACTACGGTGACAACCAGGTGATCTCTAGATGCCATCCTAAAAATATACTTTCTTTCATTTTCCCCTTAATGTATTGCGTTAGACTTACTTATACTTAGGCTGATCGGAACTCTTTTGGACCACAGCAAGACTCATGAGATCATCCTGAAGACTTAACCTTTTAGAACCCAGAATGCCAATAACAGATTTCTCTGCATTCTACACTGTCCCTGTCAGGTGGAGACTGTTCAAGAGCCCTAGCCTCAACCTTGCATCTGGACATTCAGTCCAGAGAGAGGTCACCTATCCCAGCTTTTTCTTCTTTTCCTGAACTTCCTTTCTATTAAAATCCCACGCCCACTCCTTGGTTCAAATGTTATTAAAATAATGAGTATTTTAATAACTCAGTGGCATCTGTGCCTTACTTCTTTCCGTACCCTTTCCCTGCTCCTGAGGCAGAATCCCCAAATGATCCTAGTAAGCTCTGAAAAGCCTTAGTAGGGTAGATAATGGGTGAAGATCATTGCATTTTAGCTTCCTGATCCATTACACCCCTGCCTTTCACCAGCCTGCAGAGCCGTGTGTGTGTGTGTGTGTGTGTGTGTGTGTGTGTGTTTTCTAGCAGAATAAATTAAATATGAAAGAGAAGGACTAATGTAATTCAAATAAACATGTTAATGACCCTGTTTTTCCATTTGGTAACTAGACCGGATGTGGTGGAATGCCAGTTTTTTACTGAGCCTGTAATTTAAAACTTTCAACAAGGACACTTTTTTCCGCTTTTATTTCCATCCTCCACTCCCACCCGCTTTTATTCTTACGGACACTCCTTACTGTTGAATTAGTTTTGGAACATGGAAACTGTCCCCATTGCTGCCTGAAGTCACTGGGGACCTGGGGTGGTTTATCTTTGTGGGGTGGCTTGGAAGTCTCTGGTTTCGCTGGCAATTTCCCTGCTGGAGCCCTGGGCTGTCCTGGGGTGTGCATGAGGAAGGTGGCATGTTTCACACACCCCCGTTGTGGCCCCAAACCCCCATTTGGTGGAGTTTTTAAGTTTTGCATGTATATGCTTGCCGCTCTAGGCAGGACGTCAGCATCAGGTTTGGAAATGAAAGAACTTAGTGTGTTGTTAACCCTGTAGGTAGCCATCTGTTCCAGCGACCATTTTTTCTAAACCTCAAAACCAGGTTCTCAGAGTCTCTTATCATCCAGAATGAGCCCTGACCTGACTCTATGCCCCCAGACGACTCCCTAGTTTAGTTCTTTCCCTTCCCTCCTCCCAGCCTCTTGTCTCCCCCGCACCCCAGGAGGAGTCACGTTCCCTAACATTCCCCACTCCTCCTCCAGAAAGTGGACTGCCCTAAACAAAGCCCTTTCTTTCCTCCAGCCTTCTAATTTGCCACCTGTCGGCTCCATCCTTCCTTATCAGCTAGAGACCCTGACTTTTCTCCAGACTGTGTGTGTGTCTTTGATCCTTAATTTCTCCTCTCCCCAAAATATGATGTCCCTTTGGCATTTTACCTTCTAGAACCAACTCTCTTTTCTTTTACTTTAGTCACTTTCTAGCATTTGAAAGAAAACTTTTTGATCTGAACACGTTTCTGTTTTGTTTTGTTTTCCCTAAATTTACTGGGAGGGAGGTATGGGGGAGAGAGACAGCTCTGGCCCTGTTATTTCCTGTTTGTTTTTGTTCTGGAGAGCGCAGACCTTCTGTGTCTCACAAAAGCTAGTCTCCAGCTATCGTGCTAATTCTGATACTTAACTTCTTAGTTTTTCCCTCGTTTCTCTCTAAATAATTTCCTATTCCTCTCCCCAAACTCCTAAGCCCCTCATTAAATCTTTCTGCCTGAAATTTCTTATCTTAATAGTACCTCTGGATACAGTTCCGTCCACAATAAGGCCAGATTTCAAATTAAGTAAACAATAATGGGAGAGGAAAAAAAGGAGGGAAGGGAGAGAGGAAGCAGTAGGTATAGGGGGGAAAAAAGTAGGTTGACTTTTTAGAAATGGATTTTGCTAATTCCCAGACCCAGTCCCCATGTCCTCAGATCCACTGTTGAGCTCCAGCCTTACCTGTCAGGTGGGCTTGTCTTTTTCTGAAGACACATCTGTAGATGTTGAGTCTCTCTAAGAATGATCTGAGAAAATCCCTACTGAGTTTATTTTCCCAGCCACACAGATTCTGGTTAATTTCTGAAGATTTCTCATCATAACCAAGATGGTTATTTTCCAGAATTAGAAGAGGTCTCTCTTATCAGAGGACTGCTATATGAATCTCAGTATAGAGTCACCCTACATAAAAGTCCTGTATTCTGGGTTTCATTTTTATCCAGTTTCACCCACCAAGGGCTCCAAACAACTGGATCCTCTTTGGGTAGATGACTAATTCTGTAACAGATGAAAATGTAACTTTTTCATAAAGCAGTTAAATAAGCTAGCTCCTGAGAAGCAGATTCCCAGCTTCATGTCAGATGTCATCGCAATTTAGGACAGAGTATTTTCCCCATCCATATTTCTTTAAAAAAAAAAAAGGACTTTGATTTTTTTTTTCCTTTGATACTTAAGGTCAAAATTTAAAAAGCTAAGTGAATTCTAGGCTTTAAACTCCCAGAATTATATTCAGCTAGTCTAAGTCTAAAATGTGCTATCAACACTCCAGCGCTAGTAATTACGGCCTTTGTGAGGCCCCAGTGAGTGTGAACCTGTGGCTTTTCTGTGCTGTGGCCTCTGGTCTCCATCCGCATTCCTTCAGCAGCTTCTGCCTGCTCCTGCTCGGGTGCCTTGAGCCATGAGCACACCATTTAATCAGTGGTGTATGAAAATGGACCCAGTACAGTCAGCAATAGCTAGGCCAAAATCGATTGGCTATTTTTAAAAGGAAAAAAAAAAAAGAGGATAGAAAATTGCTCTTTTAATCTAGGTAATTCAACTCGTGCCTGCTTGCTTTCCACCTGTAGCTAAGTGCAGGCAAGAGCATTCAGAATGGTGATAGTACTTCTTTGTCCTTCTTTATTTGTGCTTATCCACTTGGGGTAAAAGTGCCGGGGAATCTTCAGAACTCAGTTTTCACATTCACATAGAGAAAGCCTGTGCTTTTTTCCTCCTAGCAAAAAAAAAAAAAAAAATTATCTTCCCTTTTGCCCCATCTTAGAAGATTTGAATAAAAGAAAAATTATCTTCCCTTTTGCCCCATCTTAGAAGATTTGAATAAAAGCAGAATACTTTCAACTTGTCCTGCCTTTTTGTTTCTTTCCTGCCATGAAATCCTATCTGACTGTGGCTTCCCAGTGTGCTGTGTTGGGCAGCCTTGTGATATATGAAAGTGAGGACCATGGTTGCATTAAGGACGCAAACCAGGAGGATAGAGTGCTGCCCTCCCGCTAGGCAGTCTCTGTTTTAGATGGTGAGGAGCTCTTTTTCCCACAGACATTTTTTTAACGTCTGGGTCTTTCTCTCTCCTTTTTTTTAAAAAAATATATTACCAACCAATGAAATTAATTTTTCAAAGAAAACTGTCCTTTGTTTTTCAAAGTGCAAGAGGGGATGGGGAAGTGGGAATGCACTGACAGGTTGTTCATGGCATTGATTTGTAACCAACAAAGGAAGTGTCTACTTATGAGACACAAATCAATGCCACCAGACTACGAAACTGCAAACAGAGATGTGAGAAAATTATTCAATCGTTACGTCTTCTATGGAATTTCAAAACATGGAGTCTTTTGACTATTCCAATACCAAAAAAAAAAAAAAAAAATAGGTGAATCGCTAGAAGGAAGGGAGATCATGATGACAGGTTCTAATTCTGTCAAGGTTTTCCTCCCATGATGATGGAAATGTCGGGCAAGGTTATAAGGTTCCTAAAAGATTAGCAAGGTTGTGAATGAATTTCAGAGCTCATTAACCATGTCTTCAGATGCTGTTGTGGAGAATGGGTGGAACTTCTGCTTTAGTCTGCATAACCTTGGCTGATGTAAAATTGATAGTTTCTTGCAAACTCTCTTGATCCAAACATAATCTCTAACAAATAGTTCTCACACTTAGTGTTTCTTTTTATCATATAAGCACTATTACAAAAACCCACAATATGTCAAACAAGTAAAAATGTAACTCTCGAAAGCTACAGATGTTTATTTTATAGAACTTAACCAGTTCAGATAAACTGGGAAAGAGAGACCAATCTGAATTGGCTGAAAGTATGAATCATGGAATATTTTAATGTGATTTGAACTGACATTTCAAAGTGTTCACAGGTAGAGTTTCTTAAACACTGATATCAATAAATAAGAATTGTCAGTAGCATACGAAGTATGAGTATTTTTAAATATTTTAAGTTTTCATTTTTCTCTCCTATAAGTTAAACATGGTTCTCCTCCCTTCCTCCCAACAGTTTAGCAGTATTAATTTACTTTGAAATCCTATTTTCAGAGATTAGGGAAAAGGTAAATTTCAACAAAATACCTATCCCAACTATCACAGATTGTGAATTACAGTGATTTCTTCTTTAGGGGAAAGGGAAAAAGGATGATCAGATGTTATTAATACATTTCTGAATGCTTAAGTTTACATAAATAGCTTTATAGTTTTTTAATGTTTTTCTAATATTCAGTAAGGCCAGAGTCCTGTTCAAAATCTAGGAAAAAATTAGAAGTCCAGAGAAATTTTCTAACGACTATACTTTGGCTTCCATCCCTATGATGCAGTTAATTACCAAGACTCTCCCATCTTATCCTAAAAAATGTGTTATTTCTTTACTTCTCAACGTTATCATGTTAGTTCCATTGCTTGCAGAAATCAAGGGAGTGAAATGGAATGGATCAGAGACTTAACAAATAAAATGATCAAAAATGGATTTCTGGGTAACCTCTTCAAAAATAAAAACCCTTGCAATAAAAAAGCATAAATGTCACGCTGTGTTGTACAATAATATCTGGAAGTCTGACTTCTTGCAGTTCAGACTTCTGAATTACAATGCTGAACAAAGAAATAAATAAGATCTTCAAACATCAAAATGAGCGTCCCAAAGTTTCCAACCAAACCCTTACAGGTAATATTGACTCTATAGCACTCGTTCATCTGATTTTCCAATCCAAAGCAGAGTAGAAAATACACCTACCGTAAAAGGTAAAAAGGAGATGACTCTTAAAAACTGGGACAGTGACACCGATGGCCATGGATCGTGGGCTGCAGCTCCTGTGGCCGTTAGACTGAACAGTGAGAGAATAAGCTGATTCTCAAGAGAAATAGAAATGTATTTCTGAAAAACAGGAGTAATCGGCCTTTGCAAGGATGATCCTGTATTATAAGAAGAAATATAAATGATAACAGCCTATTATGTTTAAGACAACAGGGATACATAAAATCTTTCTATTTTTAAAAAAAGTGTAACATATTTTATTGCTTAAAGAGGCAAGTTTGTGTCATTAAAATATATATATATGACCATTTTATTCCCCAGTATAGCTTTTTTTGTTTTTCTTTTTTCAATTTAGAAAAAAATAGATATGATTTTGTAGTGACATTAAAAACCAATCTAGCCAAAACTACTCAACAAACACCTTACAAGGAAGGATATTTATTCTTGAAATTTTTTTAGTCTAAATGTCTTAAAGATGTTCTCTGTCGCAGATCTTAGTTACATAATGTATGTTGTCATCTGGAGTAAGGCAGAGTTTCTCCTATTTAGCTGGTTTACTTTGTAATGCGTCATTATGAGTGACCAAAGGCATGGTGCAGGAAGTTGTTTGTGTGTTTTTTTCATTGCTTATGCAACTTCCAAGCAGAAAATGTTCTTGAGACCAGATGGTAAAGAGCAGTCAATTGCAAGTTCTATTCTCCAGATGTATTGATGTTTCATGTCTTCTTGAAGCCTGTTCAAATACATTTGTAAATTCGAGTCTTAACTTTTAGTAACTCTTTCACTTCTGCTAGCCCCTATTTCAGCTGACCAAGAATTGAACTAGAATATTGATTACAGGCTCCCTGCAGCCAGCTGTACCATGGAGTAGCAATGCCACGACCGCATAATTCAGCCGGGTAAAAGTTCCTCACACATGCTTTTGCACCTATCTGGTCACTGAACTACAGTGAGAGCTACGTGTTTATGTTTATGGTACCAAACCTCAACTTGATCCTTTCCAAGAGTGCACTTTGTAAAAGACAATTAAAAAAAGTCTTTTACCCGCTGTTTCTACTTGGCATGTAGATTTTTTTTTCTTTTTTTTTTTAATCTGCTCAGCAATTTGAGAGTTTGCTTGGAACACAGATGAGTTAAGAGAAAAAGCTGTTTTTCAAAAAATGTCTCTAGTGAGTAAAAATGAAGATACTATATCTGAATGAATGTGAAAAGTTGTCCCCTTGTATATTTTTAAAGCTTCCCAAACCATCCCCAGTTCTCAGCCAAATGCAACCTACCCAGATTGTCTTCAGGAAAGTAGCAATTCACAGAGATTTGCAGTTACCCGTATATCAAACTGCACTCCCTCTCCAGTCCCTGCTCACAGCTCCACCATTTTAGAATATGGTGAGATATGCCAGAGCCCTACCATCTGTTTAATGGGCTAATTATGTTTACCACATGCCTACTTCACAGGAATACCATGGATGAGGTTGCCAAACATCATACAAATATATATGTTTGTATATATAGATATAAAAATATACACATAAATAAAATCATATACATGTATAACAGCATCCAGCATTCCCTAGCTTCATTCAATCTTTTACTATCAGAATATATCATGGCTCATCACTTAAGCTCAGCTAGGCGCTGGCAGAGTTTATCATAGTGTGTGGTGTGGCCATTGGACTGAGGAGGGGTAGGGGAAGATGAAATTCAGATTTTATACACACACCTCTGTCTTTGCCTTTTTACTCTGTGCCCCATTTTCTTTCTAATTAAGATCTTGATATTTTAGCTTCATAATTAATGCAATCAAACTTCATGGTACTGTGCATTGCTATATCCAGTGTCTTAACTCTTGAGAAAGAATATCTTCCACTTTATTTTAAAAAATAAAAGGCCAGGCAATTCTAAAAAAAAAGTCCCTTCTGTACAAGATACAACCTTTCTGTACAAGGCTACAACTGTTACTTTATGTACCACAGCTTCTATATCGGACCTCTTCTTAAAGCTAGCTTTCTTCCTCCTTTTATGAGGACCCTGCAACTCTAAAACTTTTTTCTCTGGTGTTCTCCGAGAACTTCTTAGATATGTGTTTTCAGTGACTCCAGTTATTACAAGGGCTAATTATTGATTGCTAGCCATGAAACTTATTCCTGGGTCCCACGTTGGATCAACCTAAGTTGCTTCTTTAAAATGGGGCTTGAGCTAGGTGGGTCTTGAAAGATAGGGAGAATTTTGAGCAGTAAAGGGAAGCAAAGAAAGGGCATTCTAGGTGAAGGAAATCAAACAGCAATGGAACAGGACGCAGATGGAAAAGAACGAGTCATGAGTACTGGAGTGCCTAGGCAGGATATGATATAAGCTCCAGGTATTGGGTTTTCTGTGTGGCTCCTTTGTCTATGTAAAGCCAGCTCGGCAGGCTCTGGGCCTTCTTGGCTTCAAGGATGCAGTGGCCTGAGAAATATTGGGGAAAATATCCACGTCTGTACAACAGACCATAAACCCAATATGTAGCATTCCCTGTGATGAAAAAGAACAACATATGAAATTATCACTGATAAAACATTTTATTTAGTCTTTTCTAGGATATGGGAGTGTTTTTTTTAAGCTTTTCCCCCGTTAGAACGTTTTCTTATATTCCCTTCACTGAAGTAAATTATTCAAACAGAGCTGCTTTGTTTTATTTGTTTGTTTTTGTTTTTGCAGCTTTATGCTTACCAGGGATTTCATAAACAAGTTGGAAGAGAAAAAATAGCCAGGACATAAATATAGAAATAACCCAATCTGATAAGCTTGCATGAGCATGAGTGAGGGCCTGTGACGAGGATGATTGTGTTTTTATGGTAGGCGTGTGAGTCTGATATGAGAAGAAACAGTGATATGGAAAGAAAGGAAGAGTTGTTTCACTATCATTTTCTCATGTACATAAGGCAAAATGACTTGAAAATTTACTGTGTGACTTCTAGAACCCAGAAACCTAAAACTGAATGTGAACCGGATAGTCACAGATCAGGGGAAATCAACCCTAAACTGTTTAGCAAAATGAGAGGAAGAGGGAATTACTTTGTCATCTTTCCTTACTTTAAAATCATCAGATGTTACCACTGGAAGGAATCTTAGGGACCATCAGATCCAGGACTCCTGTTTTATGCAAGTGAAAGTGAGATTCAAGAGAAGTTTGATGCCTTGTCTTATCTAAGTGAGTGAGTGAGTGAGTCATAATTGCTCAATCCTCCCTGACTGTTTGCAACCCCATGGACTGTAGCCTGCCAGGCTCCTCTGTCCATGGAATTCTCCAGGCAAGAATACTGGAGTGGGTTGCCATTTCCTTCTCTGGTGTCTTATCTAAGGCACTTGACAAACATAACTGGGGACCCACGTCATCTGATCTATAGTCAGATGCCTTCCAACCAAATGGGCCGTCATTTCTTCAGCTTCTATGCAGTCATTTTGGAGAATTCTAACTTTGCCTTATCCCACCATCCTCACTTTGTGCATCATGGTTATCAATGAGCTCCTTAATTAATTGCTTTGAAGTTGATTTTGTTTATGTCTTAATACTTGGCTGTGCTGGGTCTTCGTTGCTGCTCAAGGGCTTTCTCGAGTTGCAGAAGCTTCTCTTCATTGCGATGTGTGGGCTTCTTATTGCTGTGGTTTCTCTTGTCTCGGAGCATGGGCTCTAGGGCACGCAGGCTTCAGCAGCTGGGACATGAGAGCTCGGTAGTTGTGGCTCAGCAGCTCTAGAGCGCTGGCACAGTCGTGGTGCACAGGCCTAGTTGCTCTGCAGCAGGTGGGATCCTCCCAGAGCAGGGATCCAACTCACGTCCTCTGCATTGGCAGGCATTCTTAACCACTGGACCACCAGGGAAGCACTGAAGTTGATTTTAAAATAATAAATTGCTGGATTCTTAGAAATGGTTCTAAAATGTAAGATGGGTTCTCAGAAGTATTCTGGGATTCCCAGGTGACACTTGTGGTAAAGAACCCCCTTGCCAATGCAGGAGATATAGGAGCCACGGGTTTGATCCCTGGGTTGGAAAGAGTCCCATGGAGGAGAAAATGGCAACCCACTTTAGTATTCCTGCCTGGAGAATCCCATGGACAGAGAAGCCTGGCAGGTTACAGTCCATAGGGTCTCAAAGAATTGGACACAACTGAAGTGACTTAGCATGTACAGAAGTATTATGAGTATTCTACAAACACAGAGAAGCTTACTACATAAATATAGATACCTCTTCTTAAAAAAAAAATCATTCCTGTAAAAATGGCATGACCATATTATTAGGTGTTTAAAGGTTAATAGAATTTAGATATTTGTTGGAATGCATACATAGGTCAAACCAGATCTGCTTAGGTATTCCCTCTGAATTGTCCTTGATAGTGGTGGTTTAGTTCTTAAATCACGTCCAGCTCTTGCAACCCCATGAACTGTAGCCCCTCTGGCTCGTTTGTCCATGGGATTTCCCAGGCAAGGATACTGGAATGGATTACTATTTCCTTCTCCAGGGGGTCTTCCCCACCCAGGGATCGAACCCACATCTCCTGCATCACAGGTGGATTCTTTACCACTGAGTCAGCAGGGATTCCCTGAATTGTCCCGGAAATGTTCTCAAACTGATGCGCTTTTATAAGGAAGCTCTTCCCACTGCCATCACTATCACCAGTTCCTTCTCTCATCTGCATGGCCAGTTACTACATACTGATTGCCTATCAGGTTAAAAAAAAAAATGCTGTACTTGATATTTTACTGATATTTTGTTCAGTATTAAAAGAGAAAGAACACGGTGAGAGTCTGGCATAGCCCAGCTCCCTCCTATGAGTAAAAAGTCCATCACTGACAATAGGCATTCAATAAATACTTATTGAAAGGGGGGGAAAGCATCCATCTTTTCTCTATAAAAAAAAAATCTCTGGGTCATTTGAAAATATTACCTCTGAACTTCTGATACTGTGTCATGTGGCTTGTTGCACTGCATGTGGTTATGATCAGCTTGCCAGCCACAATCCAGAATCCTCTTACTATTGCAACACAAAATAATATAACAATCCACGCTTACATTTTAAATGTTTCTGGCCCACCAAGTCCTAATTTGAGTGCCAAACATACCATGGTGAGCAGTGCCCTGACAGTTTTGTAGAAGAGCCTGGCTTTTGAGGCCAAGAAAAGGAGAAGAGGCAAGCCACCTGCTCTTCCAGAAACAGGAATCATTCAACAGTACATTCACAGTAGGGAGAGGAGAAAGCCTCACCTGAAAGAAACTGTGGTGTCTCGTGGCTGTTTTTGTTAAAACATCTAGTCCACCGACACACCAGCTCTGAGAGCATTTTAATTCACAAAGTGAATGAAGTAAGAGTCTAGCCCCATCAGTTACCTTCCACTGCTGTTCTGTGGGGGTGATTTAATGGTCAAGAGCCCCTGCTTTCTGCATTTGGATATTCATGGGAAAAATCTAGAACTCATTTCCTTCAGAAACCATATCCACATGGCACGTAGCAAAGACTTCTAGACAGCAGTAGTTAGAAGTTTTGTATCCACTCCTGCCAGGTTTGCAGGCAGTGATAATGGGACGTTAGTCATCTTCCTTCCTACTCCTCTCTTCTTGTTTATTGTTTTTCTTTCTCTTCTTTCCTCCTCTTATGCAAAAATCTTTTGCTTATGGATGTGGGACATATTCCAAAAGGAAATAGGCAGAATAAATCCTATTTTGAGGGCACACACAGCCATCCTGACACATAACTATATCCATATGCCTTTTGCATTCCTAAACAGCTGAAGAGACTACAGAATAACCCAGGTGCTGGTCCTCAAAGTGGGTGTGTCCTAGAGCATTCTTTGGCTTGAAATAGCCAAGCTCACTGTTTGATGTTATTGAACAATCAAAACAGAGAAGAACGTTTTCCTTCTGTGGTCCTAGCCCAGATGAGTGACTGGATGTAGCCTGTCGATGATTTTCCAAGAAGTGCTCCCTTGGTCCAATTTCTCTGATACCTAGAGCTATTGGGCTCCTGGGAATGCATACTCCAAAAACATAGCCTGAATTGATTGTTCTTAAGATGGTCATGATAAGGAAATAGAGACATGCATGATACAAATTTAGATTATTTTTTTTCTCATACACTTTTTAGCTTGCTATCTAGAGGCTTTTTTTGGTCCTCAATCAAATGAATGTTTTAAAGGGAAACTTCGTAATTTTTGAGTCATTCTTTTCAGCCTGTCCTCTTATTTTGCTTTTTGGCCATCACCTTAACGGGCAGTGGAGTGGGGGTCGTGTATGAAAAGACTTATCTTGACCTTCAAGGCAGAGTTTATGTTCATGGGAAAACACAAGTCTTCAGATGCAAGGTTCTCCATCCCAAAGATAGTGGCTCAGGGAATAGCACCCGACAAGGCATTGCCTGCAGAGCGGGACACTGCAGCCGTGTTTCCAGTTGTTCTTCACTGTCTGGAATTTTTGCATAATGACTATAGCCAGGAACCTTTGAGATATCTTTCTCTGGTCACACAAAAAGGAGAGGAGAAAAAGTCCTGAGAAGATTAAACCTACCTGCTGTAAGCTAGTTTCAAATTCAGTAAAACTTCTCCTTCCTAGCCCCTGCACTCCTTTGTGTCTCTGGAGTCTGGGGGTTTTATACAGTCATAGAATTGTAGAGGAGGTATGTTTGGATTCCTTGCTGTTTCATATACTTTAAAGAAGAATGTCTGATTCTTACAGTCTACAAAACGTACTTTAGTTAAACATGGTGGTCCTCAGGTCCTGTGATGCATGATTATTCATTATTTTTTAAAATCCTCCGAGGTCGACCGTGTTGTCCCCTTTTTCCCTCTGCCTCCTCCCTGCCTGCCTCACTTTACTGTGAGACACTGGGAGTAGCGTGTGTGTGTGTGTGTGTGTGTGTGTGTGTGTGTGTCTGGGAGGAAGACAGACTCTCTACCTGTAAATGGCTTGCTATTATTAGACGTTCAGTTATCAGGGGTTATGTAAGACAATTGAAGCTCTGTTTTTTAACAGAGACATGATTCATGCTGCTTGTAGTAACAGTAACCACCTCCAAACGAGACGGAAACCAGATGCAGACAAAGGCCGGAGAAATCAATGCCGACTCAGTACAGCCTCTCTGCTGATACCCTCTGTCTTTCCATCAGAGCACTTAGGTTATCCAGAGGGGAGGCTCCTGCTCTTTTTGGGTCTATTCTGTCTCCTGGGGCTGCCAGGTGAAGTCACGAGGGATGGAGCTGTGTGTGCAGGAGAAAACTGGGCCTGGGGAGCAGGGAGGTCTGACGCCTTCCCCCGCTTCCTGTACTGCCCTCCCCGGATCTCCCCAGTGTTTCAGACACACCTGGAGGAGCAGTGGTTGTCACCTACAGGGTGGCTCAGGATTCTCTGTGGCTTCTACTCAGCAAAGCTGGAACTTGAACGTTTGGCTCACCTACTCAAGTTAACTTCGCTTCGGTGACACTGAGCAGCTCCCTAGAAGGGGAGGGGTTTGAGCCTCTGCTGGTGCTCTATTACAGCTTATCCCCAATCCTGAGTGGAAGTGGACTGGCTGTATGTGTGGACACACACAGAGGCCCTTCCCTAGTCCCTCCAGTGGCCATTCTTTGAGACTATGTTGATTCCGTAGTTCGCAGAATGCAAAGCACTTCAGTGTACATCAGCTTCTTTTAGCTCACAACTTTGGGAGATAGGCTACGCACCCATTATTAATCAATATCATTTTACAGGTGAAAGATTTCATGGCTAGGAGGTAATTATATCATTCATTGTTTCCTCATTCATGATTTGATAAGACTCAGAAAAGTTAGTGACTTGACCAAGATCACACAACTAGTATTTATCAGATCCAGGAAAACAAGGTATTTCTGATTCTCTACCCAGTCCTCTACTTCTCAGATTCGCCACAAAGCTTGTTGGTAGCCATGGACATTTTGGGTGATAAAAGAGGATTTTCTACTGAAAATCACATTTTTTAGATTAAACTCTACTGCTTATTAGCTGGGCAACTTTAACCTCCCTCCTCAACCCCAATCTTCTTCTCATCTATGTAAACTCATGGTGAGGAGAATTCACTTTTAAAAAGTGTCCATGGAAGTACCTCATAAGTTTTGATGTGTCTAAATCAATGCAAAGATTGCCAATAGTATCCCCTTGTCTCCACCACATGTGACAACAGGAGAAAGCTGTAGAGATCTCAGATTTCACGTAGAATATAAAAATTAACTATTTTAACCACAAAAAGAAGAAATTAAAATACTGTACTGCAGAAACTGCCCATGGTTCTCAGATGGCAGCAACCTTGACCTGGTGGCCTAGGACACATTCAAAAGTCAGGTCACCCTTCATTTTCACTCTCAAATGTGTAAATTGTCCAGAACGGCAACTCTGAACAGGGGCATGACAGGAAAATAGCTAAGCCATTTAGCTTCACCTACCCAGTAATCTCCCACAATAAAAATTCCAGTTTTAAAAATGCTTATCATTGATTATTGCTACTAATACTCTCATACATTGCTATGAATTTTAATGAAGGACCAACACAGAGTTTTCTATTACAGCATTTTTACCTTCTTCCTACTATTTTCACACATTACATAATACAATCTGTACCTATTTTGAAGTAAGCCTAAGTAAAACATTCTCGTTTATAGTTTTTAATTAGATCTTTGGTTTGCATACCACTTTTTATCCAGAAAGACAGCAAAATATTTCACAAGCTGTACCTTAATGAAATGCATTTTCTCCTCTACCCAAAATGTGAAAATCATAAGTTGCTGCAGTTTTAAGGGAAAAAGATATACTCTGTTTCTCTCATAATCAAACTCCCTGACTAGGCATCAAGAGAACAAATTTCTAGTCCTAGCCTCACTGCAAGCTCACTATTAGGGAATCCATTAAGTCTTAACTTCAGATAACATCTAATTTGAAAAACTCAAAGCTCCTTAATATCTGGTTATTGCAGACCTACCTGAGACTTAAAACCTGCTCAGCAGCCCATGTGATGGGGCGGTAAAAGAGTTTTATGGAAGTGATCCAGTTCATTGGGGGTTACAATGTTGTGCTGGTGGCAGCCAGATTGTCTTGACGTATTCGGTGCAATGTGTCTTGAGACTGACCCAAAGAATTAGAGATTGGAAGCCGCCTGGAAGGCAGGAGCACGTTCGGTCCATTATCATCTTGCAAGTGATTACCACCCTGCAGAATGGCATAGTCTGTATTCCAGTGCTGTGACAAGGGGCAGTGATAATCCTCTCATGAGACTGACCTCCTTCTGTAGAAAAAAGAGGCTTGTTTTTACCATCTAGATACCATGATACAATGATTCTGAATAATGATTGCATCACTGGTAGAGAGGCATTTGTTCCACTGGTTTTGGATTATTTTAGCTTTCTCCCCATTTCATTGGAAAAGACTTTGATGCTGGGAGGGATTGTGGGCAGGAGAAGAAGGGGACGACAGAGGATGAGATGGTTGGATGGCATCACTGACTTGATGGACGTGAGTCTGAGTGAACTCAGGGAGTTGGTGATGGACAGGGAGGCCTAGTGTGCTGCGATTCATCGGGTCGCAAAGAGTCGGACACGACTGAGCGACTGAACTGAATGCGTAGTCTCATCTTTACCTAAGGACAGAGCTGCCTTTGCTCTTATAAATCTGGTCTTCTTCTCCCCAGAGCATACAGGTTTCTATTTATGGAGGTGATGATGTCAATAGTGAATGGTGCTTCCTCCCCACAAGGTGGTGGTACATTCACCTGGGCCTTTAGCATATTAAATTGTGTCCATACCTACGGAAATCAAGTATTTACCTAACATACCCCAGTGTTAAGTATTTCTGTTCCCGACTACTATTAATATGATTATAACCCCCTAGTATTGCAACAGGAGAAGGAAATGGCAACCCACTCCAGCGTTCTTGCCTGGAGAATCCCAGGGACGGGGGAGCCTGGTGGGCTGTCGTCTCTGGGGTCGCCCAGAGTCGGACACGACTGAAGCAACTTAGCAGCAGCAGCAGCAGTATTGCAACAAAGGGTGACCCTGGGTGCTGGAATTTCTGTAATGTGTAAACCAAGGTCCATGTCCTGGAGAATTTGCATTATTACCAAGTGATAGAGGAAACAGGGGTTAAACTATAACCATTTACCTAAGTGTTATTATATGAGTAGCAGAGGTCAACATGGGCTGAAGCAGTTTTCATAAGATACATGATTTGATATGGGCCTTGAAAGAAGGAAAGGTCTAAATGAGAAAAAGATCACAGAGGCCTTGCCAACAGCCAAAATGGTATGTTCAGGCACTCAGAGATACCAACGTGCTTAGTCTTTCTGACATTCTGCAAGTTAACTAGGTTAAACCAAATGGAGTATTGACGGAAAGGATATCTGAGAGGGCTTATTTGATATAGATTCAGTGAACTAACATACCTAGGCTAATGACTTTAGAACCAGGAGACATCTACTAAAGCATCTTTTCTCTAAGCATATTCTGAAGTTACTAAATGTGCCATTAGAAAAACTGGGGAACAAGGGGTGAGTCTATAATCCTATAAGTTTGGACAGTGTACATTTTGAGTTTATAAGACAGGCATATAGTATTCAGCGTTTCCTGTATTTGTTTGACTAAAGGACTTTTTTGAGGTTCATCTTGAAGTTCTAGTGTTCTATAAAACTCACTTTGAAATATACCACCTGAAAAGATTTTGAAGGGCAAGAGCAGATGACAGAGGAAAACATCATATTTTATGATCAATTTAGTACCATTATGAATAAATATGTCTTTAAGTACAGAGGAAAACACCATTGATGAAACCAAATGAGTGAGTGAAAGTTGCTCAGTCATGTCCAACTGTTTGCAACCCCACGGACTGTAGCCCACCAGGCTCCTCTGTGTATGGGAATTCCTAGGCAGGAATACTGGAGTGGGTTGCCATTGCTTTCTCCAGGGGATCTTCTGGACCCAGGAATTGAACCAGTGTCTCCTACATTGAAGCCAGATTCTGAGCTACTATCTGAGCTACCAGGGAAGCCCAACGGGAAGGAGAGGATAACCTCCAAGACAGGAGGAGATTGTAGAAAAGGGTATCGATATATTTTAAGGAAACAACATGAGAAAACTTCAAAGATATTGGATATGGAAGTGAGAGCTTGTGAGCTTACCACACTAGATGGTCTATTTCCTCTTACTAATGTAGGAGGCAAGATCATCAACTGAAAAAGAGAAAAAAGAATGAGACTTGATAAAGTAAAACATATGAGGGAAAACTACTGTAGGCTTGTACTCAGAAGCAACACTAAGCAGGAGTGAGGTTACAGATGGTGTGCACATGTAGAGTTTTGAACTAAGAGTGGCAGGGAATGGTGAGTGGTGATACAGATTCATGATTGAATAACATAAGAAGAGGCCCAGTACATAGAAAATTAGGGAAGCAAGGAAATCTGGAGAGTCACTGAGAAGAGTGTTGAAATGGTTGATCATGGGGTCAGAATGAACAGACATTTAGTGAGGTCAGCAGGAGCCTACTAATGGACCAGGTGAAAAATGAAGTTTCTTTAGGCATTAAGGAAGGGAAGTTCTCAAGCTAAGGCTGGAGCATTTGAGATCAAATGGGAGGCCTCAGAAGAATAATTTGGAATGGGAATGAGGGCCAAAAAGTAGCTAGCAAAATGATGATAAAGATCTGTTGAACAAAAAATGGTAATGGGTTTGGATTGATGTATTAATCAAAGGAAGGAAGGCAAACATAAATCAAGTAGAAAAGGTTTTGGAAAAAGTTAAAAAAAGATTTCAGATGGCAATGCAGGACCATGGTGGAGAATCTAATACTATAAGTCTATGATGAGGACCTCAAATGAACAGCAGTGGAATGACAGCAGGAGAGCAGCTGCTTAGCAATCACAAGCTCGGTGTCGGTTAAGCGCCAGAGCACTGTGCTTAAAATCTGGCCCTGGAGCCCTGCTTTGCTACCCTCTAGCATCATGATCTATGGCGAAAAAACTTCATCCTTCACCTTTCCTAAACATCAGTTTCCTCATGAGTAAAATCAGAAAACTCCCACATCCAAAGAGTGAGTGTAAGAGATAAGGTGTTGTTCAGTAGCTCAGTCGTGTCCAACTCTTTGCAGCCTCATGGAATGCAGCACACTAGGCTTTCCTGTCCATCACCATCTCCACCAGCTTGCTCAAACTCATGTCCATTGAGTTGGTGATGCCATCCAACCATCCCATCCTCTGTCATCCCCTTCTCCTCCCGCCTTCGATCTTTCCCATCATCAGGGTCTTTTCTAATGAGTTAGCTATTAGCATCAGGTGGCCAGAGTGTTGGAGCTTCAGCTTCAGCACCAGTCCTTCCAATATATATTCAGGATTGATTCCTTTAGGATTGACCGGTTTGATCTCCTTGCAGTCCAAGGGACTCTCAAGAGTCTTCTCCAATACCACAGTTCAAAAGCATCAATTCTTCGGCCCTCAGCCTTCTTTATGGTCCAAGAGATAAGTTAAATAATATATAAAAAGTGCCAAGCACAAGACCTGCCGCACATTAAGCATTTTATAATGGTAGCCACACTACTATGGAGGCTATAGGAGCAGGGAGAAGAAAGGGGTTTTCGCTTTGGGGACAGTGACAGTATCTTCTTGCAGGTAATGCCATTTTGATGTTTCTCCATTTAGACACAATGCAATGATTATTCCAGAAAATATACTCAGTGCAAGGGGCAAAATATAGATAACTCTGATATAACACCAAGTCATGTGCTGCACCATACATTGTTCTCATGTTGGAATCCTCATTACGGAGTTTGAAGTGACCTTATCACTAGATCCTGTGGCAGGCTTTCTGGACCAGAAGATTCTAGTATCTAATGACTTAGAAAAGGGGTTTCCATCACAAGTATTCATTAAAACCAGAAAAAGTATTATCATATGTACAAATATTTATAAACATGTTTATATGCATATGTATATATCCCAAAGATCTCTTATTTTAAGAACAAAAATCAACTTTACCTAACAGCACTAAGGTTCCTGGATGAGCAGCTCTTATTAACAGAGTTTGTGAGTGATCAAAGAGGAATCAACGTCTCTGTAGAGAAAATTAACACAAATTTAAAGGGACAGATAGTGGGACCTTCTATTGGCAGGGCTATCCTAGGGGTCTTCAGGCCATCAGTGATGATTCTTCTGGACATGGGTATTAACTAGTGGTTAATTAAAGAGCTAATTTTTTTTTTAAGTAAAACATTTCCTATAGCATCACAAAGCTGAAGATAGGGTTCCTGACTAGTTTTTCTGGCTATGATACCTCTGGCGCCTTATTCATTAAATGGTTTTCTCATCAGTTTCCAAAAAGGTGAGACTGATGACATAGACTTCAGAATTCCTTTCAGGTAATTAGTTAAAAAGTTAAAAGTCAAACGGATTTCTTTAACAAGTTTAATGGTTTAACAGGTGGATAAGCCACTTAATTCCCTCATCTTTCTTCTCAGGGGACTATTACAGTTTTAAGGGGTTTCCCTTGTGGCTGAGCTGGTAAAGAATCCGCCTGAAATGCGGAGACCTGGGTTTGATCCCTGGGTTGGAAAGATCCCCTGGAGAAGGGAAAGGCTACCCACTCCAGGATTCTGACCTGGAGAATTCCATGGTCTGTATAGTCCATGGGGTCGCAGAGAGTTGGATACAACTGAACAACTTTCACTTTCAGAGTTTTAAAGGACTTTAAAAATCATAAAATCTTTTTCTTGCAGAGGAAAAAGCTAAGCCATGACTCATCCAAGATCATGTGTCCAGTTCTGTGATTTTACTTTCTCTTTTCTTTTTCTTACTCCTTTTACCTCTCTCCTTTTCCCTCTCACCAATATTCTCTGCCCCCACAACCACCTTTCTGCTGATTATTTCTTGGATTTACCCTTGCCTTATGAAATTTCCTGTGACTCAAATGAGGAGCTAGTGGGTCTTTGCCAATTAGTAACCCCTTGCCACTAATTCAGCAATATGTGAACCGTGAACTTCCTGATGTTCAAGCTGGTTTTAGAAAAGGCAGAGGAACCAGAGATCAAATTGCCAACATCCGCTGGATCATGGAAAAAGCAAGAGAGTTCCAGAAAAACATCTCTTTCTGCTTTATTGACTATGCCAAAGCCTTTGACTGTGTGGATCACAAGAAACTGTGGAAAATTCTTCAAGAGATGGCAATACCAGACCACCTGACCTGCCTCTTGAGGAATCTGTATGCAGGTCAGGAAGCAACAGTTAGAACTGGACATGGAACAACAGACTGGTTCCAGATAGGAAAAGGAGTACATCAAGGCTGTATACTGTAACCCTGCTTATTTAACTTATATGCAGAGTACATCATGAGAAACGCTGGGCTGGAAGAAGCACAAGCTGGAATCAAGATTGCCGGGAGAAATATCAATAACCTCAGATATGCAGATGACACCACCCTTATGGCAGAAAGTGAAGAGGAACTCAAAAGCCTCCTGATGAAAGTGAAAGAGGAGAGTGAAAAAGTGGGCTTAAAGCTCAACATTCAGAAAACGAAGATCATGGCATCCGGTCCCATCACTTCATGGGAAATAGATGGGGAAACAGTGGAAACAGTGTCAGACTTTATTTTTTGGGGCTCCAAAATCACTGCAGATGGTGACTGCAGCCATGAAATTAAAAGATGCTTACTCCTTGGAAGGAAAGTTATGACCAACCTAGATAGCATATTCAAAAGCAGAGACATTGCTTTGCCAACAAAGTTTCGTCTAGTCAAGGCTGTGGTTTTTCCTGTGGTCATGTATGGATGTGAGAGTCGGACTGTGAAGAAGGCTGAGCCCCGAAGAATTGATGCTTTTGAACTGTGGTGTTGGAGAAGACTCTTGAGAGTCCCTTGGACTGCAAGGAGATCCAACCAGTCCGTTCTGAAGGAGATCAGCCCTGGGATTTCTTTGAAGGGAATGATGCTGAAGCTGAAACTCCAGTACTTTGGCCACCTCATGAGAAGAATTGACTCACTGGAAAAGACTCTGATGCTGGGAGAGATTGGGGGCAGGAGGAGAAGGGGACGACAGAGGATGAGATGGCTGGATGGCATCACTGACTCGATGGACGTGAGTCTGAGTGAACTCCGGGAGTTGGTGATGGACAGGGGGGCCTGGCGTGCTGCGATTCATGGGGTCGCGAAGAGTCGGACACGACTGAGCGACTGAACTGAACTGAACTGAACTGCCACTAATTCACCACTACATTTGGGGCGAAGAAAGGAGGGAAGTGGGACAATTTTAAATATACTGTGATCTTTGAGACAGCTCTATCTACACCTGGGAATTGCTGTTAGACAATTAAGGTTAGTAAAGCTCATTGAATTTCTCAGAGGAAAGGTGTTATTTGAATTATTACCAGATAATTATTGTTAAAAATAACAATAATGTAAGAAATAGGAATTTTACATGTTAGAGACATTATCATTTTAATTTCCAGTTGGGAGGAGGAAAGCCCTGAGGGATCCAGAAACTCTTTTTTTCCCCCATAATGTGCTCTCTGCCAGAAACTCCATGAATTCTGCCTAATGTCCGATGACTTGACAAACTGGCCCTGAATCAGAAGCTAGTCGTGTTGTGTGAACTGGTAGCCAAGTTTTTCAGCTTGAGTTGCTCCTTTGAAAACGACCCTCAGTAGGAAGGTGAGTGTCAGACATAGGATCTGTGGTACCCAGATTGATGTCATCAGCATCACCTGGGAGCCTGTAGAAATGTAGAATCACAGACTCCATCCCCAGACATGCTGAATGAGAAATCCTGGGTGATTCATTTGTTCATCAGCATTTGAGAAAACCAGCCTAAAGCATCCTCATCTTCAAATAGAAAAGAGCTAGGAAGGAGTCATCGTTTCTGAAAGAGTTCCTCCGCCTGAGATCTCTGCCCCCAGGTCTTGCAGTGACTCTGAACCATCATGGAAACAACATAAACCTCTTTCTTGTGCTGAACTCACAGTGGGAACTAGAAACGTGCTCGTGCTGTGTTGGAGCAGTTGTTGTGTAGTGAAAAGAGCACAGATTTAGAGTCAGTAAGACGTGGGTCTCACACTACCCACAGCTTTCTAATCTTAGAGTAGTTGATTGAGGACTCTGGGTCTCACTTTTCCACATTTATAAAATGGGTATATTAACACCTGCATCACAGCTGAGGATTGAATAAGAACAGATTTACACATAAAAATTCCTCATACAGTCTCTAACAACAGTTAAACATCTAACAAATTATTGTTACTTTTTTTTTTTTGTAAGCTTTTGTCATAGAAGTCCCATCTGTCATTTTAGAATGATTTGGTATGGAAATGGTCATACTAAAATGAGACCTCCACAGAAAGTTCCTCACAGCAGTCTGTGGCGGCATGTTATATAACAGCCCTGCTCTCTAAGGGCTTCGAGACAGATCTGCAGAGCCATCAACAGTACAGCGGTCTGGAATGGAAATGACCCACTGTCTCCTCTGCCTCTGACACCATCCAGAACCTTGCCATCTGGGCTCCCAGAGAAGATTCATTTTTACAGCGATGATATAAGAGGCAGAGAGAATAGCTGGATTTCTATGGGGGAAATGTAAGACCCCAGCAGCCTCTTACCTTTTGACTTAAAAACTGAGTACATTGGATATGGATGCCATTGAAAAAGGATAAATATGAAACCTCATGTAGTCAATTTCCCTGGGTCTTTTTTAGAACATCACTACTCCTTAAGCAGTAGAACATGACACACCATGCAGCAGTTCTAATTAAAAACCTTCGGGTGTGTGCTGTGGCAAGAGGGGAAATAAGAAGGAGAGAGGTGACAATTTGCCCAAAAAGGAAAGGAAACTCATAGCAAGAGGCTGTGGAGCTGATAAGAGGAGTTTGATTAAAGGACAGAAAGATTGTGTCTCCACTTAATTATAATATGCACAATTTAAATCAAATGTTAGACATATTTAAAATGTACACTTACGTAATTACACGATGGATGTGTATGCTTCCAGGTAATTTTTCATTGCAATGTACTAGACATATCAACAAGTGATTTCCTCTATCATTTTAATATAGTTGCCAAGGAAGCAAAGAGAAGGAAGCTCTGTCTGGTGACCTGTTGATAATCTATCCAGCCATGTGACGATTTAGTAAGAACTGTGAGGCGCTCTTGAACCCAATTTGCTGTTTATGTGGCTCCTGGGGTGTTATATATAATGGATCTCTCAGTACCTCACATGGCTCCACCATATTGGCCAAGAGAACATGATAACCAGTACCAAGTTTTCCTCTGGGATTAACAGTGAGTAACATGAGTAGCATGCTCACGTGGGGAGGCAGATGGAGTTTTATAGGACTGGTGGCTAGTGCTTAAGAGCTGAGTTCTTCTGGACACATAAAAACTACTGAGATCCCCTGGAAAAGTCTGTTTTCCTCACTTAGGGAAACACTGCTATCTCCACGACATGTTTTATTGGGCTTTCCATCATCAGGTGAAAGAAAATGATTCTGTTTGAGGATGAGGATAGAGAGGAGATTAAACAGTTAATGTTTCTTCTACCACAAGAGAAGAATAAGGGACGAAAATTAGAACAGTCTTGGAAGCAGTCACTATCCTTTTCTACAAGGAGATTGGAGATATAATGAAAGGAAAATAAGTAAACGTTTAAACAAACCTATAGGATAAAAGGAGAAGGCAAAGGCACCCCACTCCAGTACTCTTGCCTGGAAAATCCCATGGACGGAGGAGCCTGGTAGGCTGCAGTCCATGGGGTCGCTGAGGGTCAGACACGACTGAGCAACTTCACTTTCACTTTTCACTTTCATGCATTGGAGAAGGAAATGGCAACCCACTCCAGTGTTCTTGCCAGGAGAATCCCAGGGATGGGGGAGCCTGGTGGGCTGCCGTCTCTGGGGTCACACAGAGTCGGACATGACTGAAGTGACTTAGCAGCAACAGCAGCATAGGATAAAAACTGGGCAAAGCTAGGTGGGAAAAGATTTATTGGTGTGGCATAATAGCAGGATTGCCAATAGCCTATGTGTCTATAGAAAGATGAATTTAACCGTAGAATTACCGCAGCCTGTTCTCACCTAGAACTTCAGCTGAATGCACTGCTTTTCCAAAGCATGAGAAATTTCTTCATTCTGCTTTTTCACCCTGAGTTGATCACTCCAGTGGTATTTGCAATATTGTCGCATATGTTTCTGCTTGTATTATTAGAAGGGTTTGCTCCCTTGTTCTTTAAATCCACCCTCATTTTTAAAACACTTAACTATAAAAAGCCATTTATTAGTTTGGTTTATTAAAGAAAGGGAAACAAAGTTCTTCATTTTGTGGAAACCAGTGTATCCTTGCAGATGATGCACCCCAGCTCCTCACTCTCTCTGTCTGGTCACTGCTGATGGTCTGCTGGGCCTACTTGTTCTGAGAAAGCACTGGTAGGTATTAGAGATTTGTGACTTTTTCTATCAGTTGTCTTTACTCAGCCACTAGCAAGGATGTGGCATTGAGCAACTCAGTTCCCTTGATCTCCTCATCTGAAAAATGAGGGTTTGGAGTAGATGAGCTTCAAGGTCTTTCCAGTTCAGTCTCAGCTTCCATGACTCCAAGAAGCATCTTTATTCCTTTTAAATTTGGATCAGCAGATAGCCGCCGAGTGCTAAGCTGTGTGTAAGGCATTGCGCACAATGGGGTAAAAGAGAGTAAAAATGGTCTCTGCCTTCAAGAAGCTTAAGCAGGAAGAAATATTACACAAATAAATATTAGAGTCCATAAGATATGTAAGGGCTTTCCTGATGGCTCAGACTGTAAAGAATCCAACTGCAATGCCAGAGACCTGTGTTTGACCCCTGGGTCAGGAAGATCCCCTGGAGGAGGAAAGGGCAACCCACTTCAGTATTTTTGCCTGGAGAATTCCATGGACAGAGAAGCCTGGCAGGCTATGGTCCATGGGGACCCAAAGAGTCAGACATAACTAAGCAACTAACGCTTTCTTTTCCTTTTTCATAGAATGTGCAAAGGGAACGGTGCAAAAAGTTCTTTAGGATTCAAGAAAGGGCACTTTGCTTTGGGAAATGTCGTATAAGTGAGATGGTATTTGGATTGCCCTTAAGGAAGCTCTATGCAGATGTTAGGAAAAGGGAGGAAAGACCATGACCCTGATGGGAAGGAATGGAACTTATGCAATGTAGAATGGACTATAGAAAAAAAAAGAAAAGGAAATTAGAATGGGGCTATATTGTAGAAACCTTAAATGCCAAGCCGAGAAGTCTGCATTTAATCCAGCAAAGAGCAAAAGAATGATGTATTTAGAATGGTACTTCAGAACAGTAAATGCATTGCTGGTATGAAGGATGAACAAGAAGTAAAGAGAATCTGGAGGAAGGGAAGCCAAGTAGGAGGCACTCACAGAAGTCCAGGCAACAGGTGATAAAGGGATAAAAAGTGAGCATTGATTCACAGCCTGAGTAAAAACCACAGGACTTGGCAGCTTATTGGTTATGGGAAATGAAAGAAAAAGGGGAATTAAACAAGACTCCTCAATTGTAGGCACAAGTAACTGGAAGGAAATGGTACCAATAGCAGGAAATGGGAAGACTAGAGAAGGCACTTATTTTGAGGGAAAAGCAATGAATTCTGCTTGAAACTTTCTGAGTTGGAAGTGCCTGTGAAGTGTACGATGGAGATGTGAGCTTCTCAAAGTTAGAGGCCCCATCTTATTCATCTTTTCCAGGTGCCTAATAGAGTCTATGTAAACAGTGAATGAATGAACAAACAAACAAATTAATCAATGAACCAATAACCAGCAGTTATTTAGAATAAGTGTCTGGAGCTCTGCAGACAAGTGAGAACTAAAGATAGCCATGTGGGTGTTGTCTATGGAGAAGTGATTGTTGAGGCCATGGAGGGTGGGCGTGTAGGCAAAGCTTGTGAAGAGTATCCTGAGGTATGTCTGCATTTGGGGAAAGAGAAGAGGCCAAGGAAGGAAGCAGAAGAGAGAACTGAGAGCAGGAGCGAAGTCAGGATGGTGCCATATCCTGATGAGAAGGGAGGAGAGCTTCCGGAATAAAGTGGTCATCAGGCCCAGGTGACCAAAGGGCCAAAACCTGGGAAAAGTACCTCTGGGTATGAGTCTCTGAGACAGATGGGAGTCCATTCTGTAACCCCTGAGGCTGCACCTCTCAGGGTTAGAGGATGCAGCAGGAAGCAGCCTGCAGTGAAGGCTGGCAAGAAGGCAAGAGGTCAGAAACACATTCGGGTCCGTGGGCATCTTTAAGACAGGCAAGAATCTTGGAGCGACAAAGAGGGAGAGACAGGGGAAATGAGCATTGGAGGAGTCAGCTGTAGCCAGGTGGAGGGGCGCCACCCCCGCTTCCCCTCCCCGGGGGTCCCTAACCTCCAGAATCTGATGCCTGACGATCTGAGGTAGAGCTGATGTAATAATAATAGAAATAAAGGAGTGTTAGAAAGTGTTAGTCGCTCAGTCATGTCCAACTTTTTGGGACGCCATGGACTGTAGCCCGCCAGGCTCCTCCATTCATGGGATTCTCCAGGCAAGAATACTGGTATGGGTTGCCATTCCCCTCTCCAGGGGATCTTCCGGACCCAGGGATTGAACACAGGTCTCCTGCATTGCTGTCAGACTCTTTACCATCTGAGCCACTAGGGAAGCTCAGAAATAAATAGAAATAAAGTGAGCAATAAATGTAATGCATTTGAATCATCCTGAAACCATCCCCCTCCCCCTGGTCCATTGGAAAATTGTCTTTCACGAAACTGGTCCCTGGTGCCAAAAGGTTGGGGACCACTGCTCTACCCTCACCCTCAGCTCCAACTTAGGACCAACGTCAGCTCCAACGTCAGCTCCTTCAGCCCCATCTGTACTGGCGGGTGCTATTGACGTTCTCACACCAGACAGGCAGTTGGGTAGAAATGCTGAAAATGGGGCCTGGACAACACCATCTCCATCTCCCTCCCCTGACTCGCCAAGTCTCTTGTGCAAAATGCGGAACCAGACTCTCAATCAAGTCCGAGGGTTCTGGCTCTCTCAGAACTAGTGATCTCCATTGTCTCCTCCTTTGACAGCCTTATTTTTGTTTGTCTCTTGTCTGATCCAGATGCAGCCGCTCTGTGTTCCCTGCCCCAATGAACAGCTGCACTAGGCCCAAGCCTTGGAGTGATTTACCTGAAGAGTGACACCATTTATTTGAAAACTACTGTGAGTACATTATGCCTCCAGTGAAAGGCTTCTCAGTTCACTTTGTTTAATTTAAAAAAAAAAGCACTCACAATTGTAAGAGCAGATGAAATTTTAGATGGCTTCATCTCTTGGATGCAGTGATGTAACCAGACTCAGTCCTGAGGTGCCTACACTGGTTCTCGGCTTCCAGCCTGCAGTGCGAGCCCCGGGCAGCATCACGCCCGCTTCCCAGGTGGCTGAGCTGAGCTGCACGCACTTTGCAGGGACCGGTGCTGTTCCACTGGGTCATCTGTGCCTCGGCCTGAAGCCGTGGCAGCTCCAGCCCTCTGTGTTTGCCTCTCATCGCCCTTCTGTGCAGCTCTGTTGCATCTCGCTGCAGCTTGTCATTTCACGCTGCCCTGGTCACATTTGTGAGCCAGTTTTCTGTGCTCATGTCCACCTGTGATGTAGCTGCCTCTCTGTGCCCCCATGCTGTGGTCTCCTTGCTACCCAAGGGGCCAACACCCACCCTTGTGTCTGTGGGCTCCTTCGGCCACGTCTCTAAACCATTGTGCCCAGGTCAGCTCTGCCCTCTGGATGCAAGGCTCTGGGTACTCGATTGAGTTCCCTTCAAGTCAGACATTTACATAGGAGAAGTATGACCCCTGCAAGTCGAGTTGAAGCAGTAAGTTGGGGTAGGAGCTGGATGCCAACAGGAAATACTGATGAAAGACTGACATCAAATTTTGATTAATCATTGCTAGAAGTAACAGATAAATATATGCCTTCTTTCACTAGAAAAGCCAGAACTTTAAATTATTTAGAGGCTATGCATGCAAAACAATTATACATTTTAAAACAAAAACTCATGCTGGTTGTACTTGCTCATTTTCCTGTATGGTGTGAGGCAGGTAACGGGATGGTGTTTTACAGACATCTCTGTTACTGGAAAATGCTAAACCTAGGAAACTAACGTTTTTCCCAGGCTTCAGGTAGGATTTTCACATTCACATTCTCTATGTCTTTAGCTACTCTGGGCACAAATCAAACCCAACGAGGAGGAAGTCAGGGTTTGGATTGTTTTGTTCTGCGTTGCTTTCTGCCTTTAACACTGTCAGTCACCTGGATTGTAATTGGTGGTGGTGGATGTGTAGATGAGAATCAGGCCTGCCTGAATGGAGACCGGAACTATCAGACTGATCCACAGGACTAATGGGCTGGAGGGACTGGGGACTAAAGACATGACAAGAGGTCAGAAATAGAGTGTCCTCATTCTGTACCCATGTGAGCAACTTGCTAGTGTAAACACTGTCACCCTTAAGTTCAAGCGGAAGAATGCCTTAGAAATCCCCACATCTGGAGAGCTTTCCGAGTATGTTTCCATCACAGAGCACAGTACCGCAAACACAAGGGCACAGCTGGTCTCAGAGTCTCAGCCTGGTTTATCCTTTGGGAGGGAAAGGATTCTGGATAGAATCAGGACAGAAATTGGGACCTAAGGTTTCCTAAAAATTCCTAGGAAGCCTACAAGGGAGCCTCTGTGCTGAACACCAGTGCCTGTGTTCATGATTTGCGGGACCTTGAGGAGGGAGACGTTGGGTTCTAATTCTTGCAGCCTTTGCTTTTCCTAAGCTCAGCTTCCTCATATGTAAAAGAGAAATAATAATAAAAAAACTTACAGAGACTTGCTTGGTGCAAAACCTTCATTCAATAAGGTGAATATGCTATAAACATCACTCAGACGCTCAGTCATGTCCGACTCTTTGTGACCCCATGGACTGCAGTCCTCTAGGCTCCTCTGGCCATGGAATTCTCCTGGCAAGAATACGGGCAGCCTGCAGTTGCCAGTTCCTCCTCCAGGGTATCTTCCCGACCCAGGGATCGAACCGACATCTCTTAAGTCTCCTCCATTGGCAGGCGGATTCTTTACAAAGTAGCACCACCTGGGAAACCTTGTATGGTATAAGAATGTGTTCTAGTTACAAGTGAATCCCTCTCTATGTGTTTACAATACCCGGGTGAAGTCTCAAGCCTTGAAGGGTGGATAGGGAGGAGGTAAGTGTTAGATTTTAAAACCTACCTACTCCCATAACAGCTGCACAACCAGGCTCAGCAACCTGCCTACTTACCTGGATTGTTGCGATGACTAAATGAGATAATATATGTATAGTGTCTGGCGCAGCAGACATGAGTATATTTACTCAGTCAACTAAAATTTACTGGGTATTTGCCAAGTGCCAGGCACTGTTCTAGGGACCAGAAGAATGGCAGCAAATAAAACAAACCTAAATCCCTGCTCTCACAGAGCTTATGTTCAGTTTTCTTCCCCCACAAGTTGCAAATAGACAAAATAGGCACTTGGACACCAAGAGAGAATTGCTTTCATTTTATTGCTGTGTCTTTCCTTCCGGAAAGTATAATGGGAGAAAAGGTAAAGGATATGGAGAGGGGAGACACAGTTTGCTAATTCATCCCTCCCTCACCCCTGACACACATGCAAAACCATAGTACATTCCCTGCCCTGATACATGGCCCAAGAGACCCACGTTTCCAGATTACGACACCCAGGCTGCCTTTTTCTCCGGCTACCTTTGAATTTGGCCAAAAGGAGTTAGAAGATGTTTGCTCCTTGGAAGAAAAGCTATGACAAACCTAGACAGTGTATTAAAAAGCAGAGACATCACTTTGCCAGCAAAGGTCTATATAGTCAAAGCTATGGCTTTTCCAGTAGTCATGCACAGATGTGAGAGTTGGACCACGAAGATGGCTGAGCACCAAAGAATTGATGCTTTCGAACTGTGGTGCTGGAGAAGACTGTTGAGAGTTCCTTGTACAGCAAGGAGTTCAAACCAGTCAATCCTAAAGAAAATCAACCCTGAATATTTGTTGGAAGGACTAATGCTGAAGCTGAAGCTCCAGTAATTTGGCACCTAATGCAAAGAGCTGACTCGTAGAAAAGACCCTGATGCTGGGAAAGATTGAAGGCAGGAGGAGAAGCGGGTAACAGAGGATGAGATGATTGGATGGCGTCACTGACTCAATGGACATGAGCTTGAGCAAACTCCAGGAGATGGTGAAGGACAAGGAAGCCTGGCGTGCTGCAGTCCATGGGGTCACAAAGAGTCAGACACAACTGAGCAACAACAATAGGAAGCATTAGCAAGAGACAGGGGAGTACGGTCAGGGTACTTCTCAGTCAGGCCCCTTCCCAGCTCCAGTTCTGACTGGACGTGGGGAGCTCCATACCTTTCCTCACCCCCTGGGTTTAGCAGTTTAAAGCTGAGATTAACAACCACGCACTATCGCCAGTCCTCGGTACCTCGCTTCCCTTGAGGGTCCTTTAACCTCCTCTGTACCTCAGTAGACAGTCCTTTCATTAAACTCTCTTCAGTTAAAACCTTTCAGTATGCCATCTGTTTCTTGCCAAGATCCTGACTGATACAGTGAGGGAGAAATATACTGAAAAACATTGTAAATCAACCTTGCCAAGAAGGTTAAAAAAATTGAAATAAAATATTTGAATCATGAAAACATCTTAAATGGATCTGAGAACATTAGACCAAGCGGTGAAAGGATAAACTGTAAGAAAATGTGATAAGCTAGAGTGCCAAAGGTTGGTTTCTATGAATAGACCATAGTGCTCAGGTTTGATGGGCTTCTCTAGGCCAAGTGTAGCTTGCTTGACCCCCAACTTCAAGAGGAGCTAATGGTGTAGTGGCAGCAATGACAAACACATGAACAGAAAGAAGGTGTCAGGAGGGTGATACCATAAAAAAAAAAGAAAAAAAGTGTTGAAGAGGAGACTGCTTATCCTAGCATTCTTTCTGCCTTTGCTACAATTATAGTCCATTTGCCCCTGCCCAAATCTAGATATTTGAAAAGATGACTAAGATAAAAGAATTGCCTCCTTCCAGCTGAAATTAAAACTGCACAACCGACACTCTGTGGAAGAGCTACCCTCCCAGGGCACTGACTGTGTGCCAGCGCTGTGCCCATCACTCAACAGGAATTATTTAATCTTCACATCACCTTCCCAGATGGTGCTAGTGGTAAAGAACCCGCCTGCCAATGCAGGAAACACAAGAGACCTAGGTTCAGTCCCTGGGTTGGGAAGACCCCCTGGGGAAGGAAATTGTAACCCACTCCAGTATTCTTGCCTGGAGAATTGCAGGGACAGAGGAGCCTGGCAGGCTACAGTCCAGGGGGTCACAAAGAGTCAAACATGACTGAAGCGACTTAGCATTGCATAGCATAGCAGCCCTAGAATGTTTATTATTTCCATTTTACAGATGAGGAAACTGAGGCCCAGAGAGGCAGAGGAATCTGCCTCAGGTACACGGCTACTGGATGGTAGAGCTCAGTTCTACTGCCAGCCCCCACTGAGGTGGTTTGTTACCACCTCCGCTGTGCCCTCCTCCCCAAATACTGTGCTAAGCCTCTTCCATGTATTATTGGGAAGCAGAACAAGGAAAAGATTACCACACCAAAAAGATGTGGGACAGGTGGGGCAGGGGTCAAAATTGTCATGATCCAGTGACTCAGTATTTATTAAAAAGGGGTTCTAATTCTTTTCCACCCAACCAGGCTGATGAGTGGAAGGCAAGTTAATGTGCAGGAGAGGGTGGGAGCCCAGTGAAGAGAGAAAATTGGTGAAGAGAACACTCTCCCTCAGCAGCCCCCGGAGACTGATGAGAGCTCACAGAGATAAAATATTTATTTTCCATATGTCGCAGAGAGCATTGCCATCGCTGTATGTGTGCAATATGTGCAAAGAAGTGTGAAATCTATACATCAAATGCCACCAATCTAGTTAATTTCCATGCAGTTAACATGCTTATTACCTACCATCTCCTCAATATGTTTTCATGTATATTTCTTGCCACATACAATATGGTCTAGTAAGGAAAGAGCCAACATCACCCACAACCTTACTCACTGCTATGTTTCAGCCCCAGACTTGTTGCCATGGCCAGCACAATGAGAGTTAAATACCAGTAGATCCTGCTGGCCAGCTCAACCGCCCGTCACCTTAAATCGCCTTCCCACTCCTCGAAGCAGCCTTTTTCTCATAACAGAAATGTTTGCTGTGGGGAAATGAAAATGTTTTTGTTCTCTTTGGATAACTGGGAGATAGTCAGCATGTCAGAACTGACCGTTGAAAGGCAGGTGCCTGTGGCCACACTTTTTTTTTTTGAAAGCAGAGCTCCACCAGTGTGGCGGGAGGAAGTGCACAGTGATTGGTCTGTTTCTCTGTGGAAATGTTCAGGGTACACCCAGTTTTGCTTTGCATATATTTACGAAACATCTGCCCTTTTCTTGTTCTTAAATCCTTCCCCCTTACCAGCCCCCTTTCCCCTTTCTCCCAATTTCTCCCTTTGTTGTCGTTGGCTCGTCTAACTTTTTCATTGGAGCTTTCATTTTCCGGTTGAGGGGCGACTTCATCAGAGTGTATAATTTTAACATTGAGGAGGGAGGGAGGGAGAGAGGGAAAGGGAGTGTGGGAAGTGGGAGGCGAGAGAGAGAGGGAGAGAGAGAGAAACAGAAAAGAAAGAAGGAAGCTAAGCGGCCAGAGAGCTTGGCAAACCAACCTTTGGCATGGTGACCAGGAGGAAGGTTCTGGTCTGGTGGGGAGTTTGCCTGACACGCTGCCTGGAGTCAGCTGGTACGCTGCTGCCCTCTAAAGGCTCCAGGGACTAGTACACAGCTTCCGAGGCTTGGTGAGACTTGCCCTCGAATATGCCATGTTCATGTAATTCTTTTACACGACCAAAGAAGGTATTTTCAATTAATTACTACAGGACTTCCTTTTTCCTCCTCAATAAAATATGAGCTGCAAAACTAGGGTCAAAATGACAGCACCTGTGCATGTCTAAATGTAGATGGTTGCTATGTTTTAGAGTTTCTCAGCTCTGGAAAAAGTAGTCCACTATTAGAGAGAGTGAGATGGAAAACGCTTTGTTTCTAAGGTCAGTGAATGTCTCTCTGGTATGTGCAGTTGGGAAATAGCCCAGTGGTCTAAGAACAAGGAAAGGGATTTTAGGCAAATGAAGGAGTGAGCCAAAAGGTTGAGTTTTCAATATTCTCTATTGGTAGAGATGGTTTCAGTGTCTTGTGCTATGAATGGTCCCCAGAGGTGATCCTTGAGATGACAGACAGGAGGGTATGATGCAAGATGTCAGGTGGGAGGCAGCATCAAATCTAGAGAAGGAAGCGATGCCATCGACAGAAAGAACGGTACAACTTCTGCAAAGTTAAAATCAAAGAGTAATGTTGGTGGGCTGGTCATACACTCACGTTTGAAAGATAGCTTCTTCAATTTCCTGAAAGAAACCAAGGAAATCAGTACATCTGAAACTAGCCTAGACCTTATTTATGAACATCAGAAATAAACTTTTTATGTTACATGATGTCCGTCATTAGTGTTTCATCTCGATATTTAAATGACCCATGAGGACCAGCCTAGCTTCAGTGGGCATAACGGTCCTACTCTTATCAAATGTACTGCATGGATTCCAAGGAAAACAGCCTGTCAAGGTAGATTTCCCTGCTGCATAAAGAGTAGGAAACTTAATTTGGATTCAGACTATAACTATTCTCAAAATATACTTTAATTTCAACTCAATTTCATTCCATCAACAAAACCATATATTGAATGACAGCTTTGTCTAAGCTACTCTGCTTAACGGTATACTCTAGACAGCAGATCTGGGAGGGGCAGAAACCAGGCTTGTTTTATTTCCAGGCCCATGCTGGCACATTGCAGGCACATAGTAAGTATTTGTGGAATGAATACATGAATAAATGAATAGGTGGAGGGAAGGAAGGAGGAACGAATGGGTGAACGCAGGGAATTCAGAAATAACTATGATGCTTTTTACCCTCAGAGTAGAATTCCATGCAGTCTCACATGCATGGAATTCACCTGGAGCTGTCAGCCTGACATGGTCATTCAGATCAGTGATGGCAAAGCTGTGGCAGCAGAGAAGTCAAGGAGGATGGGGGTCAGAAAGTAAACAGCAGTCTAAATAAAAAGTGTTAAGGTGATAGCAATGCACACAGAAAGGAAACTTAGGTGTGCAAAATATGAAGGCTGCACAATTGTCAGGACTTGACAAAATGGCTTTAAGGCAGAGGAAGATGTGTGACCCGGAGGTGTCCAACACGATGACAAGCCTGGCGACAGACAGTGGTGAGTGGGATAGGGACTGGAGAGGAAGCGCTGATTTTCATGAAGAAAAAGCAGTTGGGTACTTCCTTACACTGAAAACCAGAAACCAGTTCCTAGAGGCCCACATAGACACTCAAGATTTGGAGGTTCATTCCTTAGTCACCGTTCAACAGTAAAGGATTGCAGTTTGTTGCTTTTGTATTGGCTTCCTCCATCCTAAAAATACGTCTAAACACTCTCCCTCTATTTTCATCTTCACCGTGCCATCTCTGCCTCCTGCCCTCTGGAAAAGCAGATTTGATTTCACAACCTGTTGGACCAGAAACACAGCATGCTAATTCATAACACCATATTCTGCGAGGGCAGATTTAACTACCCAGTACAACAAATTTCAATACAAAATATTCTGTATAACAAGTCCATTGCCATGCTTAGGGAAACAAGGGAAACATGGGAACAGACCCACTTACAACAAATTCTGTACCACACATAATCTTCTACCAGAAAATATTTTTTACAAATACTTTTTCTGTTCACTATACTATGATGATAGGAAAAGCTTAGAGCCAAGGAAACTGGTGGGGGTGGGTGGGATGGTGTTCAGAGTATGACAAATAATTTGGTTTGACCAGGGCCAAGGGTGCATGCAGCGTAAGCTAAGTACGTATTCATTTCTATCAGTTGCACGGTCCTAGGCAGAGGAGCTGACTGATGGTTGAGCGCTGCCACTTCCTATTTCTGGTCCCAAATCACAATTACTTTCTACTTCCCTTCACCCTTCTTTTCCCAAACACACAGTCACACTCCTGCACTCCAGGATCATGCACTAAATTATTTTTTAAAAAGGGAATCTTAAGCTTCAGATGAGTAAAGAGTGGGAATAGAGGATCTCTATGTGACATCTTTCTTCTTTACCTGCTGGAGTCTAAGCTCTTCTTTTCACTTTTCATTTGCTGCTCTAAACAGTTTTTCATCACTATCCCTCTCGTTGGTACAGCCTGCAAGTTTAGATTGTGATTTGAAATTATGTGTTGATCTAAAACAAAATCTATTAACAGCAAGAAAATTGACTGTTCCGTAATGTGTTCCATGAACAGAAGCTGAAAACCAGAAGGAACCTTTAAGGCCTTCTAATCCAAGCCCTTTATTTTACAGATGAGGAAACTGAAGCCCAGAGAGGTGAAGTGAGGTGCCCAAGTGCCACACAGCAAGTTAGAGGCACAGCTAGTACCATAGCTCAAGTCTCCTGACTCCCAGTCCAGTGCTCCTCCCATTACTCCACGGGTCCTGTCTCTAAGCTTCCTGACAAATGCTAGAACGGTAAAGCCTCCACTAGTATTTTTCCAGACCATGTTAAAACTCTTACGGGGGGAAGAAAGGATGCTTTCTTGGATAATGTCAGCCATACGTAGCTCAAGCTGTCTAAAGTTCTGGGACAGGGTCTTTTTATGCAGCCAACAGAGTCCAAATGTGGTGCTGTTTGCTTGGCCCATATGCTTTCATGTGTTCCCAGTTAGGCCATTACTGGAGGGAAAAAAAAAAAAAACAAGAATCAGCTTGTTTTAAAACAAGGGACATACTGGACTCCTTCCCATCCCCCCTCAGAAAAAAAAAATCAAGTTATCTTTAACAGATTCTAAAAATGCCTTTTCCCAAATATGCAGTCAGTTCCTTCAAAGGGCCCTTTGTTTATTTTCAGGAAGAAACCCAAGACAGCTGAAAACCAGAAGGCATCTGAGGAGAATGAGATTACTCAGCCGGGTGGATCCAGCGCCAAGCCGGGCCTTCCCTGCCTGAACTTTGAAGCTGTTTTGTCTCCAGGCCCAGCCCTCATCCACTCAACACATTCACTGACAAACTCGCACGCTCATCCCGGGTCATCTGACTGTGAGTACACCACTTACACCATGAGGTGATGGTGTCTTCACGGTTCTTGGAGCAGGCTTCTCCCCCTGGGTCCCGGCTTTTCTGCATTCAGAGCAAGCTGTTTCCATTTGGTCTTCCAAAGTAGCCCAAAGTAACTTGCCACCATTTTGAGTCAGCCAACATCTATATTTTCAAAGCTAGAATGTGTTTTAAAACCAGGTGACGCCTTTTGGCCTCAAAAGGCGGATTAATTACATGAACCGCATTCTCTTTCATAACATTAACTCAAAAACAGAAGCCGTGTTGCTATTTTCTAATTATTCTTTTGTCCCCGTGATCTGAATAATGGTACTTCCACCATGACGAAATTCAGTGACCAAATATGGACCTCAAAAGGAAACTTCCATTTTGAAATTACATAACACAAGTCAGCTTTGCATTAGTTATTGTAGCTTGGCTGAATTTCTCTTTCCAGTTTTTAATTTATTTTGAAGTGGTTAAAGGACAGCATAAATTTACAGAAGAAAAGAGAATGGCTTCCAAGAATTCAGAAGCCACCCAGACTTCACGTAGCCAATAAGAACTCAGGTTAAAAATATTTTTTAATTAAAAAAACTGCCTACGGGCTAAATTTGGAAATGGGCAGCTTAATGAGATTGTCGCTATTGAAATCACTCCATTGCTGTTTATTTTCGCTGTCTTCCCACTAATCTGAGAGTCACTTCTTCAAATTCTATTTTAAGAAAGTTGATAAATCACGTTTAGAAGATATTTTCTCTTTCTGAAACATAGCTCAGTTCTTCAGAGAGAGCAACACGTGTGTTGACGATGGAAGGAAGTAGGGTAACTTGGAGCCCATTGGGAAAGAATATTCCTTTTATTCCAACAGCTATTCAGAACTGACCTCCACAGTGATGTCAGGCAGAAAGCTGGAGTCTTCTTTGGATTAAGCTAAGACCAAGAAAGTTTTCTTTTCAAAAAAGAACTCCATTTATCCTGTCCACAAAGCAAAAATTATTAATTAGGAAATGAGATTCTAAATCTCCTATTGTTATTTTTCTGACAAAGCAAACATAAAACTTTGCAGAAAGGGCGAGAGGTGAATGAGGCTGGGACATTCCATCCTGTACTTTCTTCATCATAATAACCTCTAGATAAAGGGACCCCACCTTGTTCTGCTCATGACCGAGATGAGACCACACTTCAGCTGTCGCAAGAAAACGAAACGAGAAATAACAAAAGCCAAGTCTCTGCAACCTGTGTGCATCGTACCAAGCTGCTGATTCCACAGAGAAACTTTGGGGTCAGAAGCGGGGACTGTGTTCTGTGGACCGTCAAAATAGTAACATTCTTGGCCTTCTTGCCTGGCAGTCTCTAGCCTAATAGTAATTACAGGAAGAATTGGAAAATAGCATGGCACAGTGCCCATAGACATGTGCGCACTGTCCCTACCTACCAGGAAGGTAGCCTGTTCCTGTGGAGAAGGGCCTGGAGCTCCTGCATGCAGACCTCCAACGTCTGGCTTTCTGCCACAGCTTATGGGGAAGATTACATAGAATGGCCTTAGCCCAGAAATCCCGTTACAGCCAAATGAGTGTTTTGCTGAATAGAAAGAAACAGCACTGGGCTGTTGATTATACTTTACCATAAGCATTCTTTGGCCAGCCCGTGGCATTAACATGAAATATGTACAAGGAGCAGCCCCTTGGTGACCCTGAGGAAGCTGGTGGATCTGAGCTCAGTTAGGTCTGAATGCCATTGGAAGGGGAACAAATAGGGAGGAGAAACCTAATCTCCAGCTGTTCAGAAAGTCATTCTGATTTTGCCATTAAGATGTGTAGATCTTTTCTGCCCCAACCTGTTGTTTAAATTGATTATACTTTTCTCCAAATATATTTGGATTGTAGTTTGTCCTGATTTGAGCCTACACTTAGAAGAAAATTGTTTTGAGGAAAGATTCACAGAAATCTGTCCATTTGGAGATTGCTTGAGAGAAGACAGGAAAGAGATTTATTTTAAGCTGTTAAAATTTTTGGATGCTCTTCTTGCATTCAAGAGAATTTTTTTTTTTTTTTTACTTTAAAATGTCATTCTTACCATAGATTAATTTAAAAGCCTAATTTCTTTAAGGTAAAATATTCAGTTTCTATTTAGAACTAACAGATTTGGGGCATTTAAAAATAGTGCCCTTGACTTGTTAGTATCTTTAACTTCAGAAACATTCCACCAGTATGTGGTGTTCTAAGTGTTTGCTAGTGCCTGGATTTTTATAGCACTTTTTATTTGTCATGTGTTTAGCAAGAGTTCATGGTCTGAGCCACAGTCAGCTCCTGGTCTTGTTTTTGTTGACTGTATAGAGCTTCTCCATCTTTGGCTGCAAAGAATATAATCAGTCTGATTTCGGTGTTGACCATCTGGCGATGTCCATGTGTAGAGTCTTCTCTTGTGTTGTTGGAAGAGGGTGGTTGCTATGACCAGTGCATTTTCTTGGCAAAACTCTATTAGTCTTTGCCCTGCTTCATTCCGTATTCCAAGGCCAAATTTGCCTGTTACTCCAGGTGTTTCTTGACTTCCTACTTTTGTATTCCAGTCCCCTATAATGAAAAGGACATCTTTTTTGGGTGTCAGTTCTAAAAGGTCTTATAGGTCTTCATAGAACCATTCAACTTCAGCTTCTCCAGCGTTACTGGTTGGGGCATAGACTTGGATTACTGTGATATTGAATGGTTTGCCTTGGAAACAAACAGAGATCATTCTGTCATTTTTGAGATTGCATCCAAGTACTGCATCTCGGACTCTTTTGTTGGCCATGATGGCTACTCCATTTCTTCTGAGGGATTCCTGCCCGCAGTAGTAGATATAATGGTCATCTGGGTTAAATTCACCCATTCCAGTCCATTTTAGTTCGCTGATTGCTAGAATGTCGACATTCACTCTTGCCATCTCTTGTTTGACCACTTCCAATTTGCCTTGATTCATGGACCTGACATTCCAGGTTCCTATGCAATATTGCTCTTTACAGCATCAGATCTTGCTTCTATTACCAGTCACATCCACAGCTGGGTATTGTTTTTGCTTTGGCTCCATCCCTTCATTTTTTCTGGAGTTATTTCTCCACTGATTTCCAGTAGCATATTGGGCACCTACTGAGGTGGGGAGTTCCTCTTTCAGTATCCTATCATTTTGCCTTTTCATACTGTTCATGGGGTTCTCAAGGCAAGAATACTGAAGTGGTTTGCCATTCCCTTCTCCAGTGGACCACATTCTGTCAGATCTCTCCACCGTGACCTGCCCATCTTGGGTTGCCCCCATGGGCATGGCTTAGTTTCTTTGAGTTAGACAAGGCTGTGGTCCTAGTGTGATTAGATTGACTAGTTTTCTGTAAGTATGGTTTCAGTGTGTCTGTCCTCTGATGCCCTCTTGCAACACCTACCACCCTACTTGGATTTCTCTTACCTTGGGCTGGGGTATCTCTTCACGGCTGCTCCAGCAAAGCGCAGCTGCTGCTCCTTACCTTGGACGAGGGGTATCTCCTCACCGCCGCCCTTCCTGATCTTCAAACGTGGGATAGCTTCTCTAGGCCCTCCTGCGCCCACGCAGCCACCACTCCTTGAATGTGGGGTTGGTCCTCCCAGCCGCCGCCCCTGGCCTCTGGCGTGGGGTGGCTCCTCCCGGCCGCCACCTCTGGCCTCGGGCGTGGGGTTGGTTCTCCCGGCTGCAGCCTCTGGCCTCGGGCGTGGGGTGGCTCCTCCCAGCCGCCGCCCCTGATCTCGGACTCGGGTAGCTCTTCTCTGCCGTTCCTGTGCCGTTGTAGCCTGGCACTCTTGGCCGCTGCCCCTGACCTCGAACGTGGGGTAACTCCTCTTGGCTGCTGCACTTTGGGCATGGGGTCCTCCCGGCTTCTGCCCCTAACCTCGGACGTGGGGTAGCTCCTCTCGGCCGCGCTTAGTGTGCGGGTGGCAGCCACCGCCACCACGCCAGGTATGACCTAAATCATATCCCTTATGATTATACAGTGGAAGTGAGAAATATATTTAAGGGCCGAGATCTGATAGATAGAGTGCCTGATGAACTATGGAATGAGATTCGTGACATTGTACAGGAGACAGGGATCAAGACCATCCCCATGGAAAAGAAATGCAAAAATGCAAAATGGCTGTCTGGGGAGGCCTTAAAAATAGCTGTGAAAAGAAGAGAAGTGAAAAGCAAAGGAGAAAAGGAAAGATGTAAGCATCTGAATGCAGAGTTCCAAAGAATAGCAAGAAGAGATAAGAAAGCCTTCCTCAACAATCAATGCAAAGAAATAGAGGGAAACAACAGAATGGGAAAGACTAGAGATCTCTTCAAGAAAATTAGAGATACCAAGGGAACATTTCATGCAAAGATGGGCTCGATAATGGACAGATATGGTATGGACCTAACAGAAGCAGAAGATATTAAGAAGAGGTGGCAAGAATACACAAAAGAACTGTACAAAAAAGATCTTCACAACCCAGATAATCATGATGGTGTGATCACTCACCTAGAGCCAGACATCCTGGAATGTGAAGTCAAGTGGGCCTTAGAAAGCATCACTACAAACAAAGCTAGTGGAGGTGATGGAATTCCAGTTGAGCTATTCCAAATCCTGAAAGATGATGCTGTGAAAGTGCTGCACCCAATATGCCAGCAAATTTGGAAAACTCAGCAGTGGCCACAGGATGGGAAAAGGTCAGTTTTCATTCCAATCCCAAAGAAAGGCAATGCCAAAGAATGCTCAAACTACTGCACAATTGCACTCATCTCACATACTAGAAAAGTAATGCTCAAAATTCTCCAAACCAGGCTTCAGCAATATGTGAACCGTGAACTTCCTGATGTTCAAGCTGGTTTTAGAAAAGGCAGAGGAACCAGAGATCAAATTGCCAACATCTGCTGGATCATCGAAAAAGCAAGAGAGTTCCAGAAAAACATCTCTTTCTGCTTTATTGACTATGCCAAAGCCTTTGACTGTGTAGATCACAAGAAACTGTGGAAAATTCTGAAAGAAATGGCAATACCAGACCACCTGACCTGCCTCTTGAGGAATCTGTATGCAGGTCAGGAAGCAACAGTTAGAACTGGACATGGAACAACAGACTGGTTCCAAATAGGAAAAGAAGTACATCAAGGCTGTATATTGTCACCCTGCTTATTTAACTTATATGCATCATGAGAAATGCTGGATTGGAAGAAGCACAAGCTGGAATCAAGATTGCCGGGAGAAATATCAATAACCTCAAATATGCAGATGACACCACCTTTATGGCAGAAAGTGAAGAGGAACTAAAAAGCCTCTTGATGAAAGTGAAAGAGGAGAGTGAAAAAGTTGGCTTAAAGCTCAGCATTCAGAAAATGAAGATCATGGCATCCAGTCCCATCACTTCATGGGAAATAGATGGGAAAACAGTGGAAACAGTGTCAGACTTTATTTTTTTGGGCTCCAAAATCACTGCAGATGGTGACTGCAGCCATGAGATTAAAAGATGCTTACTCCTTGGAAGGAAAGTTATGACCAACCTAGATAGCATATTCAAAAGCAGAGACATTACTTTGCCAACAAAGGTCCATCTAGTCAAGGCTATGGTTTTTCCTGTGGTCATGTATGGATGTGAGAGTTGGACAGTGAAGAAGGCTGAGCGCCAAAGAATTGATGCTTTTGAACTGTGGTGTTGGAGAAGACTCTTTAGAGTCCCTTGGACTGCAAGGAGATCCAACCAGTCCATTCTGAAGGAGATCAGCCCTGGGATTTCTTTGGAGGAAATGATGCTGAAGCTGAAACTCCAGTACTTTGGCCACCTCATGAGAAGAGTTGACTCATTGGAAAAGACTCTGATGCTGGGAGGGATTGGGGGCAGGAGGAGAAGGGGACGACAGAGGATGAGATGGCTGGATGGCATTACTGACTCGATGAACGTGAGTCTGAGTGAACTCCAGGAGTTGGTGATTGACAGGGAGGCCTGGCATGCTGCGATTCATGGGGTTGCAAAGAGTCAGACATGACTGAGCGACTGAACTGAACTGTGTTTAGCAAAATTATTCTTAGGCATGGCTTAATGACCATTTTCTGTCAGTCATTATAATTCTTCCCAATTTACAGATGAGAAAACTGAGAAAATTGACACCCATATAGATGAATGCTTGATAATTAGTGGGGGGTGGGGGGGGATGTTTGTGGATTTGCTGTCACTGTAAGCAACCTGAATTCTCTGTTCCGAGCCTGGATATTGTATTCCTGGCTCGAAACAGGTTTCTTGAAAATGTGCAACTACTCATATCCGTGACGGGGTTATAGAACATGATGGATAAGCATCCCCATGAATACAAAGTCAGTTCTGCGTATGAACTGGTCAGAGCGGGGAACCCATGGCGCTGTTACCTCTAAAAGACACAGCCCATATTTTGGAGCAGAAAGGACAAGTGTGACCTCTGAAATTCTCAGATGGCTATTTAACCTGCTGAGCCACTTCAAATCCAGCAAAAGATTCCAGTAAAAGTCAAAGCAAGAGGGAATATGGCTGAGAAATGCTTTCCTTGGTGAAATGATGAGGTTAATATCGCTACTGAAACATGTGCTGCTTTCCAGGGCACCCACAATGATCACCTTCTAGAAATATTCCCCCACCACCCCTTAGAGTGTCACCTCCTCACCACTTCTAACTATCTCCTGGTAAACATTAAGATGAGCTTCAGAATGCAAAGGGCATTGAACCCCTAGGCGTCTGACAGAACAGTTCCCACTGCACAGGCTGAGGATGGGCGGAGCCAGGCTCTCCATTTAAACCTAGAAGTAGCACTTAAACCAAGGCAGGAGAGCAGTCGGAGCTCTTCCCAGGAAAACCTTTCTTGACACCTGTCAAGCCTAGCACATCTCAGTCATGTACATGTGACAGACACTTCCATTTTGTCTTCCTCCTGATAAGGCTCCGAGTCAAAGGGAGGAGCGATTTCCCCCACCCTCTTTAGCTGCCTCCCTACTTTGGAAGGACCTAGTTGGATGTCTTTGTTTTGTTGGAAGCTGACATCTGTGGTTACTTACCTTCTCATGTCTTGCACTGGCCTCATCAGATTGTCTCATTTTTTGTGTCCTTGCCAAGATGCACTTATGCATTAACAGTTTTTATTTATTTTTAATTTAACCTTTACACATTACCAAACTGTTGTGTGGGCGGGTTTAACTTTAGCTCTGTAGGTAGCATGAATCTTGAGGGGCTGAGCACTGTCGAGGGAGGAGCCGGGTGGTCTCTTCCTTTGCTCTCTCAGGCCGTCCACCTCACTTGGCCTCCCCCCTCCCAAACCTTTGCGTCAGTCCCCCGGACTGAAGGTTTTAGTACACTTGGTTCATTATAAACTTTTAAGCAATTTTTTATGAGAACAAAACAAAGAGGATTTCTTTATGGCAAACTCCATTAATGCCACATTAAGGCTGACATTTTAATTACCCCACAGTCAGGAAATGCAAAGTTCAGGTTCCCACAGCAACAGAAACTGTCCCCTTGAGTGCCGACATCACAGCGGATTCTTTCGTTCCCGGATTACACAACACCGGTCGCGGGGACATTGTTTTTTATCCACGTACGTGGAAAGGAGCACAGCTTTTATCCTTTGTTTTTTTCCGGTAACTACAGCTGAGGATATGGGTCTTGAGCTTCCCTTCCCAAACCATCTATATGTATTATCCTGGAACGGAAGACGATTAGAGCTCTACATGTGCACACGGACAGAATTAAAGTTGTTGTGGGAACATTAACTCTGATTTCCGGACTTCCGTGCCAGTCACATTTAAACCATAATGTTGTAATTTTTGGCATGTAATAAATGTGCATTTCATGTACACAGACAGAAAGAAGCATAAAATATATTTTAAAGAGCAATTAATTACTAACTTTGTGATTAAAAAACATTTGGTGCATGTTCCTTCCCATTTAGCATCAGCTGCTGGTCTTAGCCAGGCCTAATAGATGACATACTGTGTCTCATCCTGTATCTCAGATGTACTTACTGTATGTTCCTGTTCTTCTAGATAATTAATTCCCTTAGTAAAGCTGTAGGGGGAAAACAAAATGGAAGGAATATGCAAGCATGTAAATAGGGTAAAGGATATTTTGAAGGAAATGATTCATTTCTGCAAATAAACCTCTTAGTTCCTGATAAAGAGCCAGAAATCTGCTAAGTGGGTGTAGACAAAGGTTTCTGGCCACCTTGGAGCATCTGGTCCAGGGCCATCAGACAAACTTGAAAGCAGATTTCCCCTGAATTCCGGGCATGCCCAATGGGGAAGTGATTTTACTCTGTAATAACTGTTCAGGCGTAAGGCTTCAAAAGTTGTCTTACTCTGTAACGGCTTTTCAGTTTATATTCAAACTGGAAAAGAAAAGTTGTAGGGACTCAGGTAAAATAGAAGGTTTTCCAAAGAACCCTTGATTTAGAGAGTAGTTTTGCATTCCTTCAGATTTGAATCTGGTTGACCTATTTGTGTTAGAGAAGGAAGTGTTTCAAAAAGAACTGTTTGAACACGTTTGTTAGTGAAAAGAATTAGTAGCCATCCCCCCAGCCACAGTGTTTAAGAACACAAATGCTTGGAGTATTATTTGAAACTGGGGTGGATTTTTACTGAAGGGATGTGCCATCTAAACTCTCAGGTAAAGTAAATTTAAGGGGAACATGCTTATGGAGAAGTTGAACAGAGGTTCTTGTTGTTTATTCATTATCTATCCCGTCACGTATTTATTCCTTTTGTTTAGTTTGGTTGTGTGTTGTATTTAACCTTTAAGAGAAAGACTTCAGTCTTACAGAGCTCTGACTTGCTTTCACTAGGGCTGTCTGTATGTGTGAATGTATGTCTGGATGAGTGAAAACTACTCATGCAAGTTTGAAGGTCTCTTTGGCAAATTTGACTGCGTGTTCAGAAAGTTTCCAATCAGAAAGCTGATTCAGTGTAAAGCATTCCAAAAACTTCCCGAGGCACCTGTTCGCATGAAAAGATTGGATTTCTGCTGGAGGTGCTCAGAAGGCAGTGTTTATAACTGAAGATCTCTGTTTGGAGTGCCAAAAAAATGAAAAACATTTTGGCCCCCGAAAAACCTTCGTAAATGTTCAAAATCTATCATCAAACAAAAGCTTCATTTGGATTCAAATGCGTGTATCTCAGCAGATGTGTCTAAACTAACTGGAATCCCACAGGAGCAGCTGAACTGGATTTTGGTATGTCTTGATAACTGAAAGAGTTATTCTTAGACTTTGGAAGGACAAAAATGGTCCATCTGTGAAGAACTGTAATAGAGACATGGCAAAAAACAGCATCCTCTGAAAGAGTTTATTTATGGAATTTAGGACAAGTTGGACAATCCTGAAAACATTTTGGGGTCACACTAATTTGCAGAAGAAATAGAGCCAACATGGGATGAAATAAGTCACTACAGATCGTTATTATCTTATGGCTTTCTATTAATTTTCTAATAAGATTCCGTATCAGTTAAACAGTAAATAGAGCATCTTTGATGTAACTAAATGCTCTCATTATCCCCAGAGTGTCTCACATTTCTCTTTATTCTACTTCCTATAAAGAATTATATATTTACCTTTTTATCACCAACAGTTTAAACTTGTTTTTCCTGCTATTTCATTAACAAAGTAAACCTTTTACTTATTATGTGTGGGTTCATTTCTTTAAAGATAGCCTTTCCCTTCTTTCCTTCTCTGAGTTAATTGACACATAATTTCTTTGGAATTATTTTTATCACCTATGATACCCTCTTATTTAGAGGTTTCAGTTCTTAATCCCACACTTATACATTAGAAGGCCAGTCAATTTTTTATTTGCTCTTATTTCCTAGAGTTTCCACATAGTATATCTGGGGACACGTTTATTTTTTAAAATCATATATCTTGGAATTTCATGTCATAATCTACTTTTTATAAAATTATCCCTCTTTTTAATAAAAATTATCCTTTCCCTACAATGCTAATGTAACTGGATATCTTCCATGGCCACTTGATGCAGCAAGTTCTGGAAGTCACTCTTACCTCATTCACTCCTGCCTTCTTCCGTTCAGTCACACATTAAATGCTGTCAAACCCCTCCATCTGTGCCAAGACCTCAGCTAGGGACCAGGGCTGAAGATACAAACAAAATACTGTCCCCAAATTTTAGGAACTTGTGGTGTTCCCACACACTTTCACCAACTTTTAAACCTGTAAAAGGGACAGGCGATTACAATATGGAAGTGTCTGACAATGCACAAAAAGCTCCCAGGCTCCTGAAGCAGTGGGAAGGGCTTCTCAAGAAAGGTGACATTAGACCTGGATCAGGAAGGAGTAGGTGTATGTAAAGCAGTGGAGGGAGTGAACGGCCTTATAGCCAGAAGGGACAGGAGCAAAACCACAGAGGCACAAAAAGAGCATGGTGTTCTCAGCAAACAGAGCAGTTCAGTTACCAGACTCAGACTTTCTTACAGTTTGCCTCATTTTAATATAAACTCACAGGACAGTCTGTATTTGAGTCACACTGCCTGTCATTAAAAGTCAGCTGGGCTGAACTGCATGTTCCTTTGGAGACATTTGCTTTCCAGATAAATAAGAAAGCAAGACACCACTTATTTTCTAATGGGTAAAAGTGCCTTTCTTTGCATGAGATCAGTAGATGTGGGCAAATATTAGGCAGCATCTAGAGATAATTTATTGATGAAATGGTTCAAAATAACTTTTCATATTAAGAGGTTCATTCCAGGAGTCACAGAGTCATCTAGAAGTGCCAGGCTGGAACTCAGTCACTGACTCGTGGTCCCTCCAGACTCTAGCAATCAATCCCTTGGCAAATCTGGTCCTCTGGCCCATTGCTCTGAGTCACACCATGCCTTTCACTCTGCCAGGTACTACGTGAATGTGCTTGTGATTGTCCGTGTGTAATTGTCAAGGCTGACTGCTGATCTTCAGGGTTCCATTCTTCATTTTGCCATCTCTCATCTTGCTGGAGCACATCTTTAATTTTTATCTGCAGCCGCTGGTGACAGTTTCATATGTGCTTCCTCTACTCGTGGCAAATTTCATTATATAAAATTAGTGTTCCTTCATATCTGTCAGGGCTTCTCACATTCTGACTTTAAAAAATGTAGTACTGTCTTCAGAGACAGATGTGTGATCAACTGGGAACATGCATGAGGAGTCTAGGAATTTCTTGCTTGAAGGTAATTTCAAGTCAGATCCTTCCACCAATCACTTCATACCAGGTACCATAGTAAAACCTCTCATTACTACATGGGCTGAATAAGCACAGCTGCTTTCTTTTTTGCTTTTCTTCGGCTCCTACATCTTTTGTTCTCTCTAAGGAACGTATTACAGTTAGAACTTTTTATCAGCAGTGAAAGAGAGTAAAGTTAAGCTGGTCTAAACCTATTATTATACACATGGGGAAACTGAGGCCCAAAGAGAACAAGGGTCATACCAAAAGGTTCTCAATATAGTGAGTAGAAGAGACAAACATATGATCTTACTCCTCCCATCCTCACCATACTGTGTTGCCTGTTACTGAGTCTGCGAATAAGAGAACGTACATTTTCTGAATCAGAAGGAGTCAGCACTATTCATCCTTCAGTTTACTGAATGCTTTCAATGTAGAGGACCCAGCCTAGGCATCAGACATGATACAGTTTTTCAATATAAACTGGAGCCCTTTGCTCAGAGACTTAGAGTCTCATGGAAAAGTTTAGACATATTCACACCAACCGCCCTGCAGGGTGGTTAAAGCTATGTCCCTATGTACCTGGATGCACCAGAGCATCGATTCACTCAATTCACTGGCTTGGCAACCATGTGTAGAGTACATCTTAGGTGTCTGGCACTACAGTGAGTTCTGCAGGGGCAGAAAGGTGGAGACAAACAGACCCTGCCACCAAGAATTCTTAGTCCATACCCTCAAATCACCATTATCTTAGAAGTTAGAAAGTTCACAAAATGTATTATAATCCAGTTAACATTAACATCCAGTTTAATTTATCAGGAAAGGTTCCATTTGAGCTCCCTTGAAGGATGAACAGAATTTTATTGGTGGTGAGGCATTAGGAAAAGGTATAAGGTGTCTGCATTCTGGGACAAAGCTGTGGTGGGGTTTTAGGTAGGGGTTGCCATGATCTGGACTTTGCTTTGGGAAGATCTAATCTAGCAGCTGGGATGTGGAACATGCTTGTACATGGAAGGAGGTGACTAGAGAGAAGACAGAGTCCAGGAAGCTTTGTCAGTAGTTCAGATTATTGGTTACCTGGGGGCGCTGGTGAAAGGGGAATGGGGAGGATCTAGACTCAACAGCATTTATGGATGAGGGTGGGCAGGTCCAGGAGTTAACAGAGTATTAGATAAGAGAGAAGAAATCATCAAAGACAGTTCCAAGAAATCAAAGAAAGAAGATGAAAAAGAAGTAACTAGAGGACAGAATACAAGTCAATTTTATACAGTGCTGAGTATGAGATGTCTCTGGTGTCTCAGATGGTGAAGAATCTGCCTGCAATGCAGGAGACTCGGATTCGATCCCTCAGTCAGGAAGATTCCCTATAGAAGGGAATAGCTACCCACTCCTGTATTCTTGCTTGGAGAATCCCATGGACAGAGGAATCTGGAGAGCTACAGTCTATGGGGTCCCACACAGTCAGACAAGAATAAGCAATTAAGATTTTCACTTTCACTGAGTATGCGATAACAGGGGTAGACCCTGTGGAGACAACTGACATTGAGTTCTAAATAGGGTTCTGGAGTAGAGCAGGAGGGATTTGAAATTAGGAATAGCAAATGCTTTGACCGAAAGGGCCATATTTTAAGTCATGAGTGTGAAGTAAATTCAAAAAAGATTTAGTTGAGAGGAAAAAAAAATGAAAATAGAACCTTCAGAAATATTTATGCATTGCATGATAAGAAAGAGAAAATGGTGAACCCTCAAAGGAGGGAAAGAAAAGATGGTCTAAGACATAGCATATATACAAAAATATATGTAAGGGAAATTTGAAAAGCAGGACAATTGAGAGAGACCACCAGGTAGAAGAAGGGTCAGTGGTGTTGGGTGCTCAGACAAGGAGGATGGGTAGATTCCTGGAGGCTGCTGAGAGAAAAGAGTCAGATGTGTGACAAAAACACCATACAAAAGGGTTCAGGAGCAAACAGAATTGAATAGGAAAGCAACAATTATGAACCAGTTTTTTTTTTTTTTTAAAGCTTAATACTTTAAAAAGAAATAATGAACAGGTAATGCAAAAGCAGGGTATGAATATTTTTATGATACAGCAGCCCCAAGCCCATTTATAGACTGAAAAATAAAAACCAGTGTTAAGGGAGACTCTGCAATTAAATAGGCAAGGTGAGAGAATTAGATCTCTCATTTTACAGGGCAATTGGGATGATAAATGTATGTAAAGGAAATTTGAAATCACCACCCAAGCCCAAAGAATCAGTAATTTTATTACATTAATTCTTTCTCTAATTCTTTCTCTTCCCTGTAGCTAATAAGAACTAATGTTTTGCAAGAATTGTTACATCCTCTTTGGATGACTTCACAAATATTCACTAACCCTCAGTAATCTCTGAGCATTAGGTATTATATACTTTGAGCCTTTCAATTTTCTAAAAACTTTTAAAACAAGTTATTTCAAACCATAATCCATTTTTAAAATGCCACGTTCTGTGACTGTCTTTCATGATAGATCCAATTCAAGTAGTTACTAACAACAAGCCTGTGTGTTGTTCTCATTGTCACAGACATGGTCAAGTTCATTATTTGTGGGCCATGTTTAACTTGTTTACTTAGTCTGTATTGTTCTCTTTGATGGTTAAAGACTTCCCTAAGGCCACAGTCCCCTGGAAACAAAGTATCTGCAATTCCTCCTACTTCAGGGTGGTGCTCTGGAAACAACTAAATGAAATGTTATTTTGCTCTGCTATTAAATTACTGTAAAACTAAGTAAGAAAATTATTTTATCGCTACAAGAAATTATACAAACAGCCACATGGAGGAATTTTGAGTATGAGCTTTTATAATTTCACTGGGAACAGTGAATTCATAGTTGACGTCAAAATGGACCTTGAGGAGGTTTTCCTTTCCTCTCCAACTCCAGAAAAGAATTCTCCCTGACTCATTTATCCTCAGTGGTTTTAGCTAGGTTCATGTTATCAATTTTACACCAAAATCTCACACAGTCTTAGATGAGGGCAGACATAATTTTTAGGAAAGCTTGGTGTGGCACGTAGAATATCACATAAAGAATTTCAAGAAGTGGTGACTAAATTAACTTTGCCATTCAGTTTTCTGCCGTAATCATTTCCTTTCCTGTATAATCACTTATTGTCTCTTTGCCTCATATCTCAACTGGTACTTGGATATAAAGGCGATAATGAAAGGAAAGTGTATATAAATTTGAGCTACAGAGTGTAATCCCACATCTTACGGAAAATGCACTTGCAAATTCTGAACTTCAACTCTGAGAACTTAACCCCATGGAAGAGGAAGTCTATCTTTTTTTTTTTTTTTTCAGGGAAATATCATAGGAAAAACCCCACTCAGGCCTGGGTTTTTGTTGTTGTTTTTTTCTAATTTGAAGAAAAAAAATCCCTAAATCTAGCCTATTCCATTTTATTCCTGACTTCAGGTTCCAGAGGGGTAATTGAAGCAGCCTCGGACACCTGGGCTGACAGGCCGAGCAGCATTCCTCCGCAGCCTTGATGTCCTCCAGTAGTGACAAGGGGCTGAGGCTTTAAGCAGAGGGCAGGGCTTCCCTGATAGCTCTGTTGGTAAAGAATCTGCCTGCAATGCAGGACACCCCAGGTTCAATCCCTGGGTCGGGAAGATCCGCTGGAGAAGAGATTGGGTACCCACTCCATTGTTCTTGGGCTTCCCTTGTGGCTCAGCTGAAAAAGAATCTGCCTGCAATGTAGGAGACATGGGTTCGATCCCTGGGTTGGGGAGATCCCCTGGAGAAGGGAAAAGCTACCCACCCCAGTGTTCAGGCCTGGAGAATTCCATGGACTGTATAATCCATAGGGTAGCAAAGAGTTGGACATGACTGAGCGACTTTCACTTTCACTTTAAGCAGAGGGTAACCTCTCTCTCCCGGCTTCCCTGGTGGTTCAGGTGGTAAAGAATCTGCCTGCAATGCAGGAGATACAGGTTGGATCCCTGGATCAGGAAGATCCCCTGGAGGAGGGCATGGGCAACCTACTCCAGTATTCTTGCCTGGAGAACCCCATGGACAGAGGAGCCTGGCAGGTTAAGGTCCAGGAGGTCACACAGAGTCGGATACAACTGAAGTGACTTGGCATGCATGCACCGTTTCCCTCCAGAGGAGGAGTTCCTGACCTGGAGGCCTCAGGTACTCCACCAGCACCATGACTGCGCCTGCGTCTCAGAGTCTGTGAACTCCCTAAGAAGATAGGCACACAGATGCAGGCCAGTATGGACACCAGTGTGTAACTTTGCGTAGACTGGTGTCAGGGAACTAAAAGAAGGCAAGAGGCACTTCCCCAAGACAAACCCCAGTCAGAACCTGTGTCCTCAAACCCGCCCCCTAAAAGGAAACTAAGATTTAAAGGAGAAAGTCGGATGTGGGTTCTCAGGGTGCCCGCAGGGGACGGGCAGGTATGCTGACAGACTTCGAAAGCTGTTTCCTGAACATGTTGACGATGGACTAAGGGTTTGACCCTGTGTTGCTCTCACCCCATGGCCGACTTCAGCCTATACAAGAAGTTTACGTGCCTTTCCTTAACCTCCCTATGTTTCTGTGTCCTGGAGGGCATGATGAGAATGACAATAATGTACGGACTAAAAGTGATGCAACGTAAGTGAAGCTTGTAGCAAGTTTTCCATCCCTCCCTCCTGCTGAGAGTGACTGAGACAGAAGCCCTGGGTCTGTAGGAGGGGCTACTCTCCACTTCAGGAAAAGGCCATGCCCTTCTCCTCGTCCTTTCTGAGATTCAGGCCTGGGCAGACAGGGAAGCCTCTCCATCATCTTTTTTCCTGCTTTTATTCCCCTGTTTTTCATGTGTTTTCTAAATATTGGAAGAGAACTAATACGACTAAGCATTTACTTTGTGTCAAATACCTATCATTCTTACAAAACACTCCATTTTACATATAAGGAAACTGGCTCAGCAAAGTTTTAAAAAAAATGTTCCTGAATCTTTTTTTATGGACTTGGAAAGGTTTAGCCAATTATCTACATTATAGTGTAGTATTAAGCTACTCTGTTCTTTCTTGTCCTCAAGTATATTCTAATCTGTGAGATATTTTCAAATTATGGAGATGGGATGAGTGTATAGTCTGTCCTCAGAGTGCATTGTGGAACCCATGGCTGTCCCTCCTGTGCTCAGGCATCTTTTCACTCTCCATCTCCCAGCCCTATTACCCAAAGAGGCCAAAGCATCAGGTCCTGAGAATGGGCACACTGCTGTGCTGCCACGTCAGAGAGAGAAGAGGGCCCCTTCTGAAATGACACGTTTACAACTAAAGAAATGCACCTATTATCTTTTTGAAAGATGGTCTGCCTGATGGCTTCAGAGTATTTTGAAATAAATCAAAATAGAGGTAAAGTTAGAAGTGTAAATGTGTTTTAGTGCCAAGGAGGATTGCCCTTAATCACTCAGCTCACTTACCTTCCTCCTTTCTGAAGCAGTTTTCAGCAGTTGGGGAAAAAAACATAATCTTAAGAAATTCAGTAAGACCTGTTAGCTCATCGTACCCAGTGAGCCTTTCCTGTCCCGTGGTGCCTACGTGGTTTGAGGTAATGGGTGGAGATAACTTCAAGCATTTGCTTCTCTCAACTGTGGAGCCCTTTTGCTGCTGAGTATAGAATTCCAGAGACACATGGGTATGGAACTTGAGCTATAAGGCTTTTAGTAATAGTCGCAGATCAAATGCTTAACTAGATTGTATGCAAGTCAGTATAAATCCCAAGTCAGAGTTTTAAAATAATAACTTACTGAGTCATGATTTGTACATCTCATATGCTGTATTCCTTAAATCACATGTTGATGGCTAATCAGCAGAACCCAAAGATGCAAATTAGATGATACAATATTTACAGAGAAAATACATGTGTAGCTTACAAAGTAATGATCCTGGATCCTCAGGGTTGCAATTCTACCAAAAAAAAAAAAAAAGATACCAGTTGCAATCTGAACTCTCAACATTGTATCCAAGAAAGGAATGAATATAACAATAGAGAGAGTTTCAGGAGAGAACTTCGTGGTTAAAGGAGTGTGGACCTTCGAGAGACATGTTTGAGAAAGAATCAGAAGAAACACTAGGTAAGACAAATTAATTATTCCTAGTCCTCAAATAATATTCTAAAAGTTAAATTATTAAATCTTTATTTTGTCTGGGTGGAAGAGTTTGTTAGGGCAGAAACTCTATCTTGTTCATTGCTGATTTCTTAGCACCTAGCAAAGAAGTGCTTGGTCGTAGTAGGAGCTCAGCAAATCTTTATTGAGCAAATAAATGAATGAATGAATGTGGTAGGGAGAACTGAGCAAAAGTGGGAGTGCGTTTGCGAGCATTTCTCCCGTTTGTAAAAGTAGAGTTACTGATTTTTCACCTAGTTGTTTTCTTTCAGCAGACCAACAAAACAAAGTGTATCACAGATACCCACTGGTTTTTATGCTGGGAAAACAGAACCACTTTCTGTTGGATGTAGGCTGCTACATGTTTTGATTCGAGTAGCAATATGGGAGGGTTAAGGTTGACTTTGTAGGATAATCTGGTGCCTGTTTTTGATAGATATCATGAAAATAGACACTTATTTTCAAGATGCTCAAACAGATGATTAGGCAAAAGCTCCAGCAAACCTTGAAACAACAAAAAGGAAAGGTTTTCCCACTCCCACTTCTCATTACTGTACCATCCTGCACAGCTTTCAGCAACCCCACACCCCCGTCCTGGTCTCACCCTTTTCCCAGGTCTCAGCTTGGCCTAGGGAGTACAGTGTGTGTCAGTCTAGCAAAGATACGGTTCCTGAGAAATCCACTCTGCACCCATGCTCCCGAGCCTCTCTCAGGGGAAGGATGTAATGTGATCTGCAGCAGACGGAGCTGGCCCAGGGAAACAAGCAGTTGGCATGGAATAGAATCCTGGTGCCCTTCTGCTGAAAGGGCCGTCCAACTCTCTGCCCACCCTCCCTCCACTGGCTGGACAGTGGAAAGATGTGTCAAAAAACAAATGCCTGGCTGAATGCAAGAGAGGATTATATGAATGAGAGATGAGTTCGTGCCTCCAGAAGCCTCCGCCATCCCACTTGAATAGAAAGCTAACTTTGAAGCCACTCTGTTCTCCATGGCACGATTTCGTACAGACTCAGCTTCAGAATATGGTTGCCATCTGCTGCCAGCGCACAAGACTAAGGAAGTATTGGGGAGGGTAGGAGGGGGCCAGGCAGGAGGAAAGAAGAGAGACACTCAAAGTGGGCTAATGATCTCCTTTGTGTTGGAGTCCAGGTTTCAGAACATCAGTCCTGTCCTTCAAGAACAAAACATCAGTGTGTCTTAGACCACACCAGGCGCCGGCATATCAGATAAGACCTGGGCTGTGTGGTGCTCGGTCACCGAGCCTTGAGAAGTGCTCAAAGTGAAATGAAAGGAGTAGACTGAGAAGACTGAAAGGAGAAAAGCTTAGGGTAGAACACAATCAGGAGGGCTCTGCAGATATGTGTTAGGGTTACAGTAGTCCAGAAACGAATCTACTAATTAAAGAAACAGAAATCAAAGGCTATTAGAAGAAATGAGACACTTCTCCTTATACTTTGAATACATGGTGATCCTTTAGTAGAAACTCAGGGTGAAAGTGACCTGGCTGTTGTGTCCTGTTGCGGATTTAAACAGTTGATTAAGAGTTACAGATGGTGTACTCGAGGCATGGCTGTGTGGTCCTTTAAAAACAAAAAAGGCTGTTAAGCAAAGCCAAGTAAGACCAGAGAACATCTCTGCAAGGCAGTGACTAGCTCGTGGATCTTCGTAGTTTCCCTGATATTATCTGTATAAATAATTGCTATGGCACAGAATCATATTGCTAATTTATATACTCAAATGACATGCCAGAGAATAATTATTAACCTGGGGTATACACTAGTGAAAAAAATATTACTGTTAATTTTGCTTTTGAGAAAGTTCAGCTCATTGAAAGCAAGTACTCTTATAGTCAGGAGTAGTTTTGAATCTCCGGTTTGAGAATTTGCAAGGTGGGGAGATAGAAATCCTTTTGGCCATACAAGGAAATAATCTCATCAGCGACGTGTGTAATATAAGCATTGACAATCCTAAGCATGCAAAAATCACTTTAGGGAGCACAAAGTAATAGCCCAGCAGTATGTCACACCCAGTGCCTTGGTGTGGCCAAAACAGTTTATTTGTTGCTGCGTGAGCTCTGGCCTTGACTCCTGTCTGCCATCAGGAACAAGTCACACAACTGTGACTCAACCACAATTAGAATATTAGTAATGCCCGTAATCTATCTTGTATGCTGTTTCTCTTCTTAGGAACCCTGTTCTATTTTATTTGTCCTACAACATCCTTGTGAAACACAAGTATCTCTTTTACACATGGGATAACTAGTCCACCAAGGAATAACTTAATTCTTTGTCTCTAAATATGAAATGATTGATAAGCATTATATGGCACAGCTCATTTTACTGTTTTTCACATTATTTCAGGTTTCCCAAGCAAAGGGCATGTTTTATCTTTCTCATTATTATTTTTAATTGGTTTTCAGAAAACTTGAGATAAAAACAGAATTTAACAAATATCCCATGGAGATATTTGGTGTTCTCTTTCCTTTCAAGAATAAATTAAGACCTTCTCCACTCCTCTCTCCTGACTCTCTCGGCAGATAGTCAAAATCCCATGCCAATTTTCAAATGAATAAGGGTTCATTCTATTAGCTGGATCACAGTCCCCCTGCTAAGGAAGCCCAGCCTTGTAAATTCATGTCTGGAATCTGTAGAAGTTACTTTTGATTATAAACTTTAACAGTATGACCTGAAGGTTTTTAAACAGTATTAATATGTGACCTGGTTATGAGTTCAGCAATAAATTTCTACCTCGTATGCAAGAGGCCAAAGAGAAAACTGGTGTCTTTTATTCTCTCTGGTGACCCACACTAAATGATGCATATTTACTTTGCAAATGAGGACACCCAGTGGCCACCAAGTGAAAATATTCTAAACAATCCCTGACACTGTTTATGCAAATATAAATACCCATTGTCAAAGCTGATTGATAGATCATCTCTGTAACATCTGTTACCAAGCAGTTGAGCTTCCCTAAGTTAAGCAAGAGTGGTGGGAGTTCAGTCTTATCGCTTTGGTACCACTTCACAGATTGGCCATCTCTTCTCATTTTGAGTTGCAAAGTGTGGCTCAGCTTTGAGTTCCACTGCATGTGAAGACATGACTTGAGGCCCCAGTGAGCTGCCTCTTGGCAGGGAATGGAACCAAAGCAATGCGGATGGTATGACGTGTCAAAAATCACAAATGAAGAAGCACAGATTCTGGGAAATGCAGTGAACACATAAAAAACCATTTGCCTTAGAGCTTGAATTCATACTGAACACTGAACTTCCCCAATGAGAAGGGGTGCTGCGGTAAAGGACAGGGGAACAGCATTGCCCACAACTGCAGGGGTGAAAATAGCCTTGGGCCTAGAGCCTGTAGACACAGCTCAGAGAAAAGGAGCATCCTCAGGACCCATACGTTGTCATCAGCATGTCTGGGATATGCAGGGGAGAAATGAGCAAACAAACGCTTAGATGAGACCTACTCAGTGGAAAGAAGTGTGGTGGGCAAAGTGAGGATTCGATGATCTGTGATGAAGCTGTAGTTATAACAAGGCAAGGTACCAGCCTCCAGGAAGCTGAGAGCCTTCTTATAGAGATAATATGTGCTTAGTCACTCAGTGTTATCCAACTCTTTATGACCGCATGGACTGTAGCCCACCAGGCTCCTCTGTCCATGGGGATTCTCCAGGGAAGAATACTGGAGTGGCTTGCCATACCCTCCTTCAGGGGATTTTCCCAAGCCAGGGATCGAATCCAGGTCTCCCACATTGCAGGTGGATTTTTTACCATCTGAGCCACCAGGGGAGCCCAATAAAACTGGAGTGGGTAGCGATCCCTTCTCCAGGGGAACTTCCTGACCTAGAAATCAAACCAGAGTCTCCTGCATTGCTGGTGGATTCTTTACCAGCTGAGCTATCTGGGAAGCCCTCTCATAGAGAGAAGTCAGGCACAAATGAAGAAAAATGAAGACAGAATGATCAACAACACACTGTTAAGGACTATAAGAAAGTTCCGATCTATCCTACAACATTGAGGTACAAGAAATGTTTCCTTACTTTTCTATAGAAAATTAAACCAAGGTCCCTATCAGTAAGGTTAGCAAAAAATCTAGTCAAGTTTCAGGGCTTCCTTCCCCTCTCTAGACTTGTACAAGACTCATGAAATCTCAGGAGTGGTCAGATTCTTAGTCTATAATAGTCTTCATCATCAATATTCCTTGTCTACCTAACGAAGTTGCCAAATTGACTGGTCCATCTGACTGCCCAGCACTGCTGTAGTAGTGGTCTTTACTACTGAGTATGGACCCAGCCCAAAATCATCACTGTCCCTCCCAAGTGAGCGCTTTTTTATTTCCAGCCTCCAAAAGTGTGCCAAGCAGTCAACCCAACTGGAGTCATGTACCTCACACTTTGGCACCTTCTTCATTTGAGGGGAAGCTGGGCTCAGAAGCCACAACTATCAAGGGAGCCCAGAAATGAGGGCAAGACTTGGTCTTTTTTAATTGCCTTATTATTATGAAAGCTTTATAGTTCCGTTAAAAAATAGAAATTAATGTTTGTTTCTTACCTCACTATCAGTGGGAACTAGGAAAAGAAAGAACTCAGGATGGAGTTCAGTAATCAAAGAAGGCTCCACAGAACAGAAAAACTTTGAATTGGGTTCTTTAAATGGTACCTAAGATTTGTTAAGTAGAGAAAGCATGATAATCTTAGGACTCAGGACAAATGAATGTACTACATCAAGATATCTGCAAATGCAGGAGACCCAAGTTCGGTCCCTGAGTTGGGAAGGTCCCCTGGAGAAAGGAATGGCAACCCACTCCAGTATTCTTGCCTGGAGAGTCCCATGGACAGAGGAGCCTGGCAGGCTACATATAGACTACAGGGTCATAAAGAATTGGACTCTACTGAACAACTAACACACAGCTTCTTGAATTAATGCAGAGATTTTATCTGGGGAAAAATAAGAAGATAAGATCAAATCAAATTGGTGAAATAAGTCAAGATAATTAAAATGTTACCTATAGCAATAGAAGACTCTTAAACAGCTTATTATCTTTTACCCTATAATATGTAAACAATATAATAAAACATTATATAAAAGATACAATCAAGAATATAATAAAAATAAGATTAAAATATAGACCTTACTCCTAATTAGAATAATTGCAAATTATACCTTCCACTTCACTTACTTACCAGTGCTTTCCAAGTTTTTAAGTTCTAACAACATTTATTTAGACTCTTCTTCATCTCAGCATGAGCCAAAAAGGAACTTACATCTTATTTTTTCTTAAGGAAATCCTGTGCCTGTTTCTGTAATGTATTACCCTAGGTGGGCTGTTGAGATGTAGTTTCTGCTACTTTCTTAAACTGGCCCACATCAAATCACCTCTGTTCTGTCTTAATCAGTTATCCAGCAAAACAAATTTACCTCTTTCCTTGGCTTTTCCTTGTTACTTTGAGAAGCTGTATGCTGTATGTCAGTCATGTCCAACTCTTTGCAACCCCATAGATCGTAGCCCATCAGGCTCCTCTGTCCATGGGATTCTCCAGACAAGAATCCCACTGGAGTGGGTTGCCATTTCCTTCTCTAAGGGATCTTCCTGACCCAGGGATTGAATCCTGGTCTTCCGCATGTAGAAGGCCTTCATTCCTCAGTAGAACAATCTATCATGGCTCTAGTCCACACTTTCCATACCGAAAAAGTTTATCCATCTCCTGCCAACAAAGAGCTATGCTTAAAAACTGGTTGTCACAATGAAAGTAGCTTATTTTTTTCTAGGAAGATATAAGCAAAGAGAACATTTGAGCATGAATCTGAATGTCTGCTTTGAAAGCAGTCTCAGAACAGTGAGCAGCAGAGGAAGTTTTGGGAATTGAGGAACTCTGTGATTATTTCAGTCGAAAAGCTTTTGTAAAATGACACTATAGAGTTCTGTTTTCTCACTTACCGAAGTTCAGATAAAAGTTTTCCCAAAGTCAAAAAATTAATTTCTTACCTAACTATACTTCATCACCAGTTGATGATGTTTTCCAAAGGAGTGCCTCAAGTCACTGCAGTTAAAATTTTGTTTTTCCTCTAAAAAATAAGTATATGATGATGAAGAGATCAAAAGGAGAATAGATTAGTAAGCAAAAAGATGCTGGTTTTTATGTAAACACTTTTTAAGTGTACAGTTTCCTCCTAAGCAAAATAAAGGACTTACTAACTATGCATTTGAATATATAGACCCTTCTGTCAAAGCCAAGTTCAAACTGCATACTTTGTGAATTTAAGTAGATCCTTTTGTTCATTTTTTCATCCCACCCACAGATGCAGTATCTCTGTGTTTTCGTTCCTCAGATTTAGTGAACAAAGGAAAAGGTTACAATAGGGCAGCAGCTAAATTTGTAAGGAAAGAGCTTTAGGGGGGGAAAAAATCAAACCCCTAAAGGTGTCTCAAAAGGTTTACAGCATAAGAGGATTTAAAGGCATCAACCTCAGATTTCATTGACTTTTTCCCTTAGTCCCAGCAGGTCCTCCCTCTTCAAGAAGAAGCCATTTCACTGCAGCTTTAGAATGAGGGCATAGGTGTCTTTCAGAATGTTGTCTAGAATTACAGCTATCCAATGCCTTTGTTCACAGAGTTAAAACTTAGCTTTTGCCACTTGTACTGTAAGACAGTAAAGGTATTTGAACTTTCAGCCTTTTGTTCCACTGGAATCAGATGCTCAAAGTATGTAAATTCATAAAGTATGTGGCTTGATAATACCCCAAAATGAAGTGTTAACTTATGTTTATAATTGGTCCCATAAAGTTAATGTACAATTATTTGTTGATTAATTGTTTGATAATAAACTCACCTCATAACTAAAAGGACTTAAGTTGGCTTGAAAAAATATTCAATACATTAATAAATAGGAAAATATATTTGTGTATGGCTATAAAAAGAAATCAGAATAGAAGTGAAATAAGGAGTTGAATGAGGGCGAGGGTAAATTTTACATAGAAGAGTGCACCATAGGTCCTACATAGTTGCTAAAGTGTGGCCTAATTTTATTTTTACTCTTTCAAGTAAAAATGTAATGTTAATTCATCACAAAACTTTCATTTATTCATTTATGTTCATACATTTATTCATACAACTGTAATGCTGATACTGGTCCCTTCATTGATTTTATAGTTACATAAGTATATGAAATATGCATTTTAAAATAATGTTTTATTTTTTATACAGCGTTTATGGGGAAAGACTTGGTGACCCACTCCACTATTCTTGTCTGGAAAATCCCGTGGACAGAGGAGCCTGGCGAGCTATAGTCCATGGGGTCACAAAGAGTCAGACATGACTGAGCAACTAAACAACAAACATGCATTTTTAAAGCTTACTTTCCATTTACAGTTATTACAGAATATTAGCTGTATCCCCCACGTTGTACGATACATCCTGGAGCCTGTCTTACACCCAGTACTTTGTAGTTCTCACTTCCTCACACCCTATACCACCTACCCCATGGGTAACCACTAGTTTGTTCTCTATATCTGCAAGTCAGCTTCTTTTCTGTTATATTCACTAGTTTGTTGTATTTTTTATATTCCATATATAAGTGATATCATACAGTATTTTGGAGAAGGAAATGGCAACCCACTCCAGTATTCTTGCCTGGAGAATTCCATGAACAGAGGAGCCTGATGGGCTACGGTCCATGGGGTCGCAGAGAGTCAGACACGACTGAGCGACTATCACTCAGTCACTCATACAGTATTTATTCTTCTCTGTCTGACTTATTTCACTTAGTATAACGGCCTCCAAGTCCATCTGTGTTTGTGAAAATGGCAAACTATTGTTCTTTTTATGGCTGAATAGTATTCCATTATATATGTGAAAGTGTTAGTTGCTCAGTCGTGTCCAACTCTATGTGACCCCATGGACTGTAGCCCACCAGGCTCCTCTGTCCATGGAATTCTCCAAGCAAGAATAGTGGAGTGGGCTGCCATTTCTTTCTCCAGGGATCTTCCTGACCAGGGATCAAACCCAGGTCTCCTGCATCCCAGGCAGATTCTTTACCATTTGAACTACCTGGGAAACCTGGGTGTGTATATATATATATGTATATATATATATACATATATATGCTTCTTAAGGACCTTTAAATACTTAAAATGTGCTCCAGAATGAATGAAAGTTCATTACATGCGTGAATTAATATATGAATGAAAATTCAAGTAATACAAAACATACCTAACCAAAATATTGAGATCATAAATAAAATATCATTAGTAGTTTTAATATTTCCATCGACATGAAATAATAAGCAGTGATTATAAAATTTCATACAGAGTGCTCCCAACTTTTACAGGTTGTATATGGCTCAGATGGTAAAGCATCTGTCTACAATGCAGGAGACCTGGGTTCAATCCCTGGGCTGGAAAGATTCCCTGGAGAAGGAAATGGCAACCCACTCCGGTACTCGTGCCTAGAAAATCCCATGGACGGAGGAGCCTGGTGCAGGCTACTGTCCATGGGGTTGCAAAGAGTCGGACACGACTGAGCAACTTAAAAAAATATATATATATAAAATTACTGAAAATATGTTTGAAAGTCAAATTTCTGAAAACTGAAGAATTTATTTCAGTTTTAGGAGAAGAATTCTGTTACCAATCACTAAAAAAAAAAAAAACATGGAATAGCTAATGGTTCCTGTAATCCAGGCTATGACAATCTGGAAGACAGGGAAAACCCTCATTGGGAGATAGCTCAAAGCACCCCCTGCTTACCAGGAATGGGTATGCGTATGAGGCATTTGCTTCTCAAATGCTGATGACCTTCCCACAGTTCACCTACAGAGGCAGTGAGAGCAGGGATATGCTAGGTGTGTGGATCCAGGGGGCTTCCAGGTGGTTCAGGGTAAAGAACCTGAAAGAACCTGCCTGCCAAGCAGGAGACATGGGTTTGATCCCTGGTCAGGAAGATCCCCTGGAAGGAAATGGCAACCCACTCCAGTGTTCTTGCCTGGAAAATCCCATGGACAGAGGACCCTGGTGGGCTACAGTCCATGGGATAGCAAAAGAGACAGATACAACTTAGTCACTAAACAACAACAGATGGAGCTAGGGTAGAAGAAAGTCTTTCTCTGCCTACTGCTTCCCACTTGCATTAGTGATTTCCTCAGAGCCACCCTGTGGAGATGCCAGGGAGATAGAGAGGGGAGGGACATACAGGACCATCTGCTCTAGATGGTGGAATCTGTGAGCAAGCAACCTCTAACCTCCTGTGGTGCAGAGACTCCGCAAGCATCCATCCCAGGCAAAGAGGTAAAACAGACATGACTGAGGTCAGGCATCTGGCAGGACAATGGATGTAGATTTGGGGAGAAAGGGGCCATAGTTGCACATGTATCCCAGCTTTCTCCAGTAAAAACTGGATTCTTCCCAATGGGATCAGCTTGGGAAGTAGCACCAAAATGTGAAAGTTCAACATGATCACTCATCACCTGATAATATGAAAGAGCAACTTGGGTGTGCGATTGAGCACAATCTGGGAAAGGGAGTGAGAAGAGGCTGGGTGTGGAGGCCTGGCCACCTGGCCCTGTTTCATGTGCTGACCCACTTAGCACACATGAGCCTGGTGGCCCAGATTGAAAACTCGAGGGCTCTTTGGCCCTGACATTTGACTTCGGTCTGTCAACCAAAATTCATCTTGGTTTTAATTTGAGAGCTCGTGTTTCTTTCCCAGCCACAGAGTCTTCCAATTCCCATCTCTCTCTACAGCATCTCGCCCTTGCACTAGTCTCATTTTATATATCTGGACTGAGAAAGGACTGGATTTCACACCTAATTAAAAGAGATTGTATTGCTTGCTGTTTCCTTTTCTCATTCCTTTTCCCTTGTGCACAGGCAGCTTTTTTATTCTAGTGCTTAGTCCTATCCCTGGACACCCGCCGTTTCAGGGACAGGCAGGAGCTGGGTTCCTACAACATAGACAGCCAAGCCCTCCATCAGCTATTTCACCACAAGCAGAATCCCCCTCCGGTGTTCACTCCTGCCTCGCCTCATCCATACTGTGCTCACCCGCAGAACACCATCACTTAGAGTACACGATCACATTCAGGAATAGAATTCCTTGCGTGTTCCAGTGAATGCCACCACAGGCTGACTCTATATTTTTTACTCTAGTGGAAAGAAGATGGGTTACTATTTTAAAACACGCAGAGAACTATTTTTGTCAGTTTTTTTTTTTTTCATTTTACCCCATCAGTTCTATGTTCACACCACCATGGGGGATTTTTGGAGGGAATGGGGGGAGGAAGTGTATCGTGGCGTCCCCAGATGCACAAAATCTTTGTAAAGTTGTATGGTTTTGTAGAGTCGAAGGTTGGTGTTTTTTTTTTTTTTTTTTTTTTGAATAGCCCAAATGCCTATTCACTGCCAATCTAAGAAAGAATGGAGTTAGCATTTTCACACCATTCCTTCCTATACAGTCTCTGAATAACCATCTAATCAAGATTTGTTTTCAATGGGGAACAAATCTTCTACAGTAGAGTATTTCAGATTTATTCCGTTGGAATCTATACATTAATGCCCACTGGATGAAAAGGACCTGTTTCACAAAAGCCTGGACATCGCCTTGCTGTGGCAGAAACTCTTTCCCACTGTATTAGTGTTGAAAATGAAAGAAAGCCTGGGAAAGGACTTGCTTCAGCATTGTGTGCTGGAGGGCCGAGGCATGCTTGAATGGACCGGCAGGGTCCCCCGTCGCATCTGTACACATATCAGCAAAAACCGATTCAGCCTTTCACGGCTGCTCACTGTGGTGCAGGACCAGTGCGCTCAGAGATCTTTAAAAATTGTGTCTGCAAAAATCCAACTAGGTTGGTCAGGTCAGGCTGTATATGTGTGCAGGCTTTGTCTCTGTGGTTTTTAATGAAGTTGGCAACAGCATTACTGAAAAAATCATAACTCGGATTATTTAGCAGACAATTTTTTGTTATTATTGCTGTAGATTTACCTGATTATTTAGACTTGAGTGGATCAGCCCAACAAGCAGTTTGAACTTTTTTTCATGAGTTTGTATGTGTTTGTGTGTGTGTGCCTGTATCTACAAATGTGTGTGATATAATGACAGCTCTTGTTGGTGACCATATCCATCTCTACAGCAAGCTCCATCATCACTTTCCGTGTCTTTATCTTTTCTTCTATGTTCTGAGAATTAGATGGCCCTCAGTCTTTGGGTAATCCAGATTTCATTTGTCAGTGATCCAGTATCATGTGATAAAAAGAGCATCAAAGGGACATGGGATCTAATCCCACCTCAGCCACTTACTAGCTCTGGAAAACATTGGGCTAGTCATTTAGATACTTTGAAACCCTCAACTTCCTTTTACATCAAATAGTAATAATAGGACCTGTCCTGAAAATATATAGGATTGTTATAAGGAGTAAATGAGTTTATACCTGTAAAAGAGTTTGTACACTGTAAAATGCTACATGGTTATTAATTATTATGATAATTGTGATTGAGCTTCTTCCCAGAGTTATCAGAAGGAAGACAATTCTTTGTCATATATGACAACTCAAGTGATATAGCTGTGACTGCTGCTATGAGCAATTGTGTGTTTAAAGAGTGTTTTTACCTGTGTGGAAAAAAGTTTTTAATAAATCCATCCTACTCAGAGACTTAGCCAATTTTAGTGCTTACCATTTTACTTAATGAAATGAAATGAAAGAGACCTTGGTGATGGTAAAATTGTATATAGACACCTCTACATTTTAGTGCCCGAACTCTCTTTTATCTCTTGCATTATTCCATTTATAAGTTTTTTAAAATGTGCTTTATTAGATGACTGAGGCTATGAGACAGCACACTAGTTTATGGATAGGTATAGAAGTAGCTGGAGGGTACAGTGAACAGGCCTTATTACGCACCTTTATGGCAGACCCGTGGACACCTAAGAACCAGGCGTCATTCAGAGGCAAAGCATGCAATACAGTGAAGCAGGTAAGAGTGTGAACTCTAGACCCAGACTGCTAGGTTCAAATGCCAGCTTGACCACCAACTACCTGTGTGGCCTTGAGTGGTTTCCCAGTTCCTCTGGCCTCAGTTTCCTCATCTGAAATATGGGGATAATAATACTACCGACATTACAGGATTGTTGTGAGGACTCAATGAAACAATGTACATAAAGTAGTTAAAACTTGACACTTAAAAAAAAAATTGCTCTTATTATCACAGTGCACAAGCATAAGGGACTCAGTAAGACATTAGAATATGATCTGCTGACTGATTTCCTAAATTTTCCTTTCTAGGTTTTTGGGGCCTTCCTCTGGTGCTGTGTTTTGTATTAACAGTTATAAAGGATTCACCTTGATTCCTTAACCTGGCAAGGACAATTTGTTTTATATAAAAGGAAAAATAGAAACAGTCATCTAATGAAATGTTTTAGACACATTAACAGACCTGATAGAAATTGGAAGGAAAGGGAATTCTCTTACGTAAAAATTTGCACAAATCATATCACTCAAAGATAACATAGAGCCTGTAGGCAGCATTTATTAAGTTTAGTGGATTTCTGTGAGGCTGACTGAATGTAAAGTTGGGAGCAAAGGAAATGAATGAGTATATAAGGATGCAATCACAACAGCTGAACTCAGAATGAGGAGATGGATTGTATCAAGTAGAAAAGGTTGTTGAGCTCAGACTTCTCTGAGCAGGTCCTCTTTCCTAAGGCAGAGGAGAAAGAACCTGAGGAGGCGGGCATTCCTGTGTGTGCAAGCCATTACCTCTGGGTTACTTCTAACAAGACACAGGGATCTGGGTCACACCAACAATCTATACCTAGGTCACCTAGTTTTGAAAGCCTACTTACTTGGCCTCCCTCAAGCTAATCATTCAGTTGTAAAGGCAAGAATGGGGAATGACTGAAGAATGACTTGGAGAGAGGGATTCTTTAGAGAATAGGAAAACAACAGGAAAGCCCTCAGCCTAGCGTTATAGACACTTGTTGTCCTTCTCAATCTGAGATCTAGGTGTTACCAGCCTATCCCTTGTCTGTGTAGCCTAGGATAGAAGGATGGCAGTAGGTCAGGCTGTCCCGATGTTCCATGTTGCTGACTGCTGCCTTCCTCCTGGCAACTGTCGGATATATCCCTCTTGCAAGAGCAGAGAGCACCCAGTTCCTGAGATAATTGTGCATCCCACTCAAGGTTAACCCTATCGTCCTGACCTGCTTACTAACAGTCCTCCCAAGAGCCCAGTTTGAATGATGAATATGGTCACCTAGTGTATTCCAGTCTCCCAGGTCAACACTGCCATCTTTGACCTTTCTGACGTTTCTTCTTCATTAAGCCTCAGAAAATTCAGACAACCACCATATAACGTACAACACCCTAGAAAGTATTCAAACAGGTCTCACCAAAGAGGATAAGAAAAACGTAGATACAGACAGTGGACAAGTGCTCCTTTAGCAAGAAGATTGCATTCTAGAGCGTGTCCCTCCACTGGAAAACACGGTGGTAGCTATTTGATGTCTATCTTAGTCTAAGCTGAATTTTCCAAGAATTTTTGCATATGTGGTATGGATTTGCAGAATGTGCCATGTTAATTAATAGGAAGGGAATTAAATATTGTGGTCTATGAATAAAATAAGGAATTTTGATAAACTGAGAAAAATACAAGCTTTCCCAAAGGACCTGGGCTTAGGTCTGTCTAAAGTGGAGGCAGAATTTCCTGAGAACAAGTCTTCATTTGCCTTTTGGTTCTTATTTGCTGAAGCTATAGGAATAGCAGGCAATGACCCATCAGTTTTTTAGCCTGCTGTACTTCAGCTGACAACCCTGGCTGTAGGTCTAGGGGTCAATTATGGATTCGGTACCCCCAAATAGCTGGGGCCCTGTTGCAACAAAATCCAAGGCCTTGTTACCATAGGACATCATACCCACAGATCGACCTGATACAAAGCCTATCCATCTTGCCACAGAGCCTGCTTGTGTCTGCAAAGGGGTGCTGCTAGGAGCCATGAGCATTGCCCACCTGAGACCCAAATGTTAGGGATGCAGCCAGGTCGCTCTGACCCACGCCCTGTGTTGTGTCTGTCTCACCGTGCAGGTGACATCAGTTGCAAGGGGATGACCGAGCGCATTCACAGCATCAACCTTCACAACTTCAGCAATTCCGTGCTCGAGACCCTCAACGAGCAGCGCAACCGTGGCCACTTCTGTGACGTGACGGTGCGCATCCACGGGAGCATGCTGCGCGCACACCGCTGCGTGCTGGCCGCCGGCAGCCCCTTCTTCCAGGACAAGCTGCTGCTGGGCTACAGTGACATCGAGATCCCGTCGGTGGTGTCGGTGCAGTCGGTGCAAAAGCTCATTGACTTCATGTACAGCGGCGTGCTGCGCGTCTCGCAGTCGGAAGCCCTGCAGATCCTCACGGCCGCCAGCATCCTGCAGATCAAAACTGTCATCGATGAGTGCACGCGCATCGTGTCGCAGAACGTGGGCGATGTGTTCCCGGGGATCCAGGACTCAGGCCAGGACACGCCACGGGGTACTCCCGAGTCAGGCACCTCCGGCCAGAGCAGCGACACCGAGTCAGGCTACCTGCAGAGCCACCCGCAGCACAGCGTGGACAGGATCTACTCGGCGCTGTACGCCTGCTCCATGCAGAACGGCAGCGGCGAGCGCTCCTTCTACAGCGGCGCAGTAGTCAGCCACCACGAGACTGCGCTCGGCCTGCCCCGCGACCACCACATAGAAGACCCCAGCTGGATCACGCGCATCCACGAGCGCTCACAGCAGATGGAGCGCTACCTGTCCACCACCCCCGAGACCACGCACTGCCGCAAGCAGCCCCGGCCCGTGCGCATCCAGACCCTGGTGGGCAACATCCATATCAAGCAGGAGATGGAGGACGACTACGACTACTACGGGCAGCAAAGGGTGCAGATCCTGGAGCGCAATGAGTCCGAGGAGTGCACGGAAGACACCGACCAGGCCGAGGGCACCGAGAGTGAGCCCAAGGGCGAAAGCTTCGACTCGGGCGTCAGCTCCTCCATAGGCACCGAGCCTGACTCCGTGGAGCAGCAGTTCGGGCCCGGGGCGGCGCGGGACAGCCAGGCCGAACCTGCCCAACCTGAGCAGGCCGCGGAAGCCCCGGCCGAGGGCGCCCCGCAGCCGCACCAGCTAGAGACCGGTGCCTCCTCCCCCGAAAGAAGCAACGAGGTGGAGGTGGACAACACGGTGATCACTGTCAGCAACAGCTCCGACAAAAGTGTCCTGCAGCAGCCTTCGGTCAACACGTCCATCGGGCAGCCATTGCCAAGTACCCAGCTCTACTTACGCCAGACCGAAACCCTCACCAGCAACTTGAGGATGCCTCTGACCTTAACCAGCAACACGCAGGTCATTGGCACAGCCGGTAACACCTACCTGCCGGCCCTCTTCACTACCCAGCCGGCGGGCAGCGGCCCCAAGCCTTTCCTCTTCAGCCTGCCACAGCCCCTGGCAGGCCAGCAGACCCAGTTTGTGACAGTGTCCCAGCCCGGCCTGTCGACCTTTACTGCACAGCTGCCAGCGCCACAGCCCCTGGCCCCATCCGCAGGCCACAGCACAGCCAGTGGGCAGGGCGAAAAAAAGCCTTATGAGTGCACTCTCTGCAACAAGACTTTCACCGCCAAACAGAACTACGTCAAGCACATGTTCGTACACACAGGTGAGTGCGGCCCGGCTGGAAGCCTGGCAGCAGGGGGAGAGGCCGAGGGGGCTGGGGGAAGGGAGGGGCAGGACCTGTAGGTGGAAGGGAAAGTAGGAGTCATCTTTCAGATTTTACAGAAAGCCATATTGTAAACCATCTTCTAGAAGCCCCAACTATGCCCCCATCCCACGAACCAAGCATCCTGTCACCAAAATCACAGAAACCCTTTGTGGGAAAGGGCCAGATGAGAAAACCTGATACAGAATTTGCAGGCACAACATCCTTGAAATACATTGAACTTTGAAACATATTTTTGATCCTAGATGTTTAGAACTGGAAAAGTCCTTGGAGATCACATACTCCAGTCACCTCATTTTACAGACCCAAGTCATATAGGCCAGACAGGAATAAGGGTTTTAGCCTGTAGTAAGTTTCTGAAACTTACTGTTGGTTCATATGAACCAACAGCTTGAAGAGGCCACAACAAGGCTAATGCCAGTGGAAGCTACACTTATGGTCCCTGAAATGAAGAGGGGTGATAAGCTCACTGTTTTCCAGTGCTAGTTCTCTATTTCCCACATCTAGAGACCACAATCAGTTCTGGGTTCTCCCGTTTAAAAGGCCAGTAGACACTCTGGGGCACACTCAAAGGAGTATGTTTAAGATGGAAAGGGCTGTGAAGCCATGGCATATGAGTCATGTTTGAAGGTGCTAGAGGTGTTTGGCGGTGCGTAGGTTTGAATTGAAAGTGCCTACCGAGCTTTGTCAGCTTGGCAAAATTACTTAACATTTCTATACATTAGTTTCCTTGTCTATATGATGGGGAAAATAGTGATAGTAGTGCTGTTTTGAGGATTAAATGAATTAATACATATGAAGAAGTTCCTAAAGCAATCTCCAGCACATAATAAGCACTCTATAAATGGAAGCTATTGTTCGCACTATTAGCATTATTTAAATGATTTGAGGGAAGATACATTAAGTTTGTTCTATTTGTGTTCACATATATAGAAATGGACCAATGATTAGAAGCTATAAAGATAATTTAATTAAATAAAAGAGGAAGTTTAAGCAGAGATGCTCTAAAGATAGGTAGATAACCTACAAAGGGAGCATGAGTTCCTATAATTAAAGGTGTTCAAGGAGAGAATGGATAATCATTTCATAGTGATTTGTTATAGAGGGGATTCAGTTATTCATCAGGTAAGTAGTTGGGCAAGATAGTGCTTCATCCCTGGAGCCCATGATTCTAGAGCAAAGATTTCCTGACCTCCCAGCCAGTGAGTGCCCTTTCCTAGTTCTACAATGGACCAGACAGAAGTGAGAACTCCACAGACGCTCCTCCATATAAGGGTCTATATATGTGATATGATTTCACATGGCTTCTCTTATACTAAAAGTAACTAACTCAGTGATGATCACCATATTTGAAATTCCTATTATGAGAGTCATAATTCCTATGAGGAATTATATATAATTATATAATTCCTATTATGAGGAATGATATAATTATGAGGAATTATATAATTCCTATTATGAGGAATTATGAGGAATTATCGACATGATGGACATGAATTTGAGAAGGCTCTGGGAGTTGGTGAGGGACAAGGAAGCCTGGCCTGCTGCAGTCCATGGGGTCGCAAAGAGTCAGACACAACTGAGCGACTGAGCTGAACAGAACTGATTAGGAGAGTCATTCATCTGCTAACCCTCTAGTTCTAGAATATCTCTGTTAAAAGACAAATAAATTGTCAGGGGAAAGTTACATACTTGAATTACAATACATGAAAATAAGTTAGTTCCTCAAAGCAACCTTGTTTCTCAGGTCAACCAGCAGGACTAGCTAGGGGATAGGACATAAAGCAGATCAATTTAAATTGGGGAATAGAAGGGAAGAACTGCAACAGACATACCAACATGGAAGTGAACAACGGAAACAGAGCATTACTTAAGACGAAACTTTCCTTCTGTGCAGTTCAACTTAAGTCAGAACAATATGTAAATCTATGTATGTGCCCTTGTGTGAATCAGTTCTTAAAGATGACAGTTTTCATACCTCTAAAAAACATAGTGACTACTGCTGCATTTAGGAAAAAAATCAGTAAGTCACTGTATTTACTTAGGGTAAATGTGAATATCTAATAACCTGAGGTCAATCAAGGACATTTTCCATGTGGTATGGTATCATCATTATTTAGTAGATTAATCAAACAGTAATATTTTTATTTATATGGCAATTTATGATTTATAGGGTATTCTCCCATAGTTTATGTCCTTTCCTCCTCTGAGTACCTACATTGTAAATCCATCAAATTAAGGATTAAGGAGGGGAAAAGAGACCATTTGTGGAGATGTATTCTTAACCAAAGTTGACGGCTCTGGTCTTGGATCCATGAATGTGTCTACCCTCCCCATCTTTGCATCTCTTCCAGTAGACCCAGCAGATATAAAGTTTACATACTCTATTAGATCACATGTCAAAATAAGGCTTTAAATCTGGAGCATAACATTTTGGTGTACTACAGAAAATTGTCTCTTTGGTGTATGAACATATTTATTCAATTTTACCAAAGGATTCTGTGGTTAACCCAAATAACTTGATTTGCCCATAAGAAAACCAGCAATGGATTTGCAAATTTAGACATCATAGATACAAAGGCTACAAGTAAAGTCATTTTATAAATCTGAGTTATGCTCAAAGGTTGGCCTTCAGATCTCTGGGAAACTATGAAATTCCTCATAACTTATAAAGGTCTTTGTAATGGTGTGTATAACCTGACCACATCCAGGAACAATAAATAATGTACATCTATCACTTGAGTACCTTTATCTAAAAGAATCAACATTTCCATTTCACCCCCAAATCATCTGGCAGTGGCAGTTTGGAATGGTCAGCTCTCTATCAATACTTGTCTAAGTGAACAAGTCTATAACCTAACAAAGTTTAGGAACAATTGGTCTCAGTTTTCAAAAGGCAAGACAGCCTGAACATATGGAAGTAATTCAGGACCTGGATTCACTGTGGCTGACATTTCAAAACAAAGTTCTCTCCAATGTCTTGAGAAAACATCAAAAAAGTGGAGCCTCACAACTTTACAGGAGCCCAGTGGAAATGATAAAAATCCACAGCAAAGAGTCCAAATGTTAGTGTAAAATAAGATTCTAGAAAGTCCTGGGTATACTGGAAGAGTAGAGATGGATTCTGTTTCCTACCTTTAATCTAACCAAAAAGAATCTTACTAGGAAAGAGTAGCTTTACAGAGTTAAAAGGAAAAAAACTTAGGTTCTCAGCATCACAGCCACTATGCATGGTAACCAGCTTTGCAGTTTAGCAACTGCAACTTTTAATGAATATGATACTTGCTTTCAAGGATTGGGGACTTCCCTGGTGGCTCAGTCGGTAAAGAATCCACCTGCAGGGCAGGAGACCTGGGTTCGATCCCTGGGTTGGGAAGATCCACTGGAGAAGGGAATAGCTACCCACTCCAGTATTATGGCCTGGAGAATTCCATAGACTGTATAGTCTATGGGGTCGAAAACAGTCAGACACAACTGAGCAGCTTTCACACGTATAACGATCGGAGAGACTCAGTTCTGAGATCTGAATTCCAAATACAGTTCTGTGTAAGTCTGTGTTAATGATCCACATAGTCATTAAAAGGACATGTTTGTGACAAATAATTAGTCCATCATGTTGACCTTGGAGCTAACCTCTACCTTAGAGCACCAAGGGAGCACTGGTTGTAGAGCATATTTCCTGATGATTATAACACTGATATTTAGAGTAGGGACATAAGTCAAAGATGACTGTGCTGGAATTAGATTATTTGGGTTCAGTTTTGGTTCCTCTAATTGTGACCATACACAAGTCACTTAATTTCATTACCCTCAGTTTCTTTGAGCTTAAAGTGGAAACAATAATTTTCCTGCCTTTTGAGCTACTGTAAAGGTATTATGCATGTGAGAGCTCTGCATAAAAGGTAAAGTACTACTTAATGCTTTCTTTAAAATCCTCATTACTTTAGCCTCCTCCTCCCAGAGACATTGAGTTTCTTTGCTCTGTCTCCAATCTCTGAGTAATAACTGTCAACATGTTTCCTTCCTCATTGGAATGCAAATGCCAAAGCAATGTGATACCCCTTGGGTTTCCCTTGAACTTCCTACATAGCATGAATTTTTTTTTTTCATTCCTTAAAGATTTTTTAAAGAAAATCTCTCACTAAACCACTCTTTCTACTGCCAAACAAACCACGAAAGGACTTCATCTCTTCTAGGAATTTCTCAAGTTTGCTTTACTGAAGTTTCATAAATGTTGTGGGGCAGGAAAACAAGAGTTAAGGACACATTTAAAAACAAGAGAATTAGAGAAAAGGCAAGATAACACAAACCATCCTCTCATGGAACAAAGCAGGACTCCTCTGTGCCCTCTCCCAAGAGAAAAAGCAAAAAAAGGCATGGGACAGAAGGGAAAGACAGAGGACACAGGAGGATAAGCCTGGGGTGAATGTGGGCATAGAAGGCACGCAATAGGGAAAATTCAAAGGTAACGTGGGAACAGTGCTTCTCAAGCTGTGGTCCCCACAACAGCAACATGTGCATTCTCGAGTCCAGCCCAGATCTGAATGGGAACCCAGTGACCTACGTCTTAACAAGCCCTGATTCACACTGAGTTGTGACTCACTTCCCTAGACGGCCTGGGTGATTAGGAGGAGGATGGCTTCAGGTTGTTTATGTTATATAACACTGTTCCCCAAAATTCCACTCACAAGAATCTACGTCTTTAAAAAAGTAAATCAGAGTACTGAACAACAGCTTGATTTTATAGTGATAAATTATGTTAATGGAAGCAAATATCTTGCATATTCAAGGTTCCATGGCAAATGTACTCCTTTGGGCACTTAATATTATAACAATAACTTAACTTATAGCAATAATTTAACTTATAATAATGACTTATTATAACTGTGCTGTGCTTAGTCACTCAGTCATGTGTGACTCTTTGCAACCCTGTGGACTGTAGCCCACCAGGCTCCTCTGTCCATGAGGATCCTCCAGGCAAGAATACTGGAGTGGGTTGCCATGCCCTCCTCCAGGGGATCTTCCCAACCCAGGGATCAAACCCAGGTCTCCCGCATTGCAGGCAGATTCTTTACCATCTGAGCCACCAGGAAAGTCCAGGAATACTGGAGTGGGTAGCCTATCCCTTCTCCAGGGGATCTTCCTGACCAAGAAACTGAACTGGGGTCTCCTGCATTGTAGGTGGATTCTTTACCAACTGAGCCACCTGGGAAGCCCTATATTATCATTGTGTGAGTGTTTTTATGCTTTCCCATTAGAATGTAAACTTTATGAAAGCAGAAACAATTTTATATATAATTATATGATAGTGAAGTCACACAGTCGTGTCCGACTCTTTGCGACCCCATGGACTGTAGCCCACCAGGCTCCTAGTCCATGGGACTTTCCAGGCATGAATACTGGAGTGGGTTGCCATTTCCTTCTCCAGGGGATCTTCCCAACCCAGGGATCGAAGCTGGGTCTCCCGCATTGTAGACAGACGTTTTACCGTCTGAGCTACCAGGGAAGCCCAATTATATGATATATATCATATATATCTTATGCTTCAATATACCCAACATAATACCTTCCACATGGTAAACATTCAGAAAATATTTGATCAACGAATGAGCTGAATTCTTCTCTAATGATATCTAATCACTTTCAAAAGGGAAAAAAAATTTTTTTCTACAGAGTTGTTTTATTTATTTTAGGATGTAGCTCCATAGAAACAATGCAAATATACTTTGTACATTTATATAAGTACTCTCCAATGATCAGAACAAATTTCAGATACCACATTCTTTTTGCTGTACCTTGCTCTACACAACAAAATTGCATACAGAATTACAAGGCTGACTAAGATGGCATTCAGGGTATTTCTTTGTTACCAGGTATAAGGTTGCCAGACTTAGAAAACAAAGATCTCCAGATGAATTTTTGGATAAACAACAAATATTTTTTTTTAGTCTAAGTATACCCCTTCACTATTTGTGATGTACTTATACTAAAAAAGTGTTCATTGTTTGTCTGAAATCTAGATTTAACTGTATTTTACCTGGCAGTGCTGTCCAGGTGGAACTTTCTTTTAAGAGCCAGTGTTAGGACTTCTGCTTTAAAATCCATAGATGGTACAGACTAGCATATGTATTTGCTTAACAAATATTGGTTGAGTGAATGACTGAATGTTCAAATATATAAGTATACTTTCCAGGAGAATTTAATTTGGGGAACCTATACATAAATTCATTATTTTCTTACCAAGACATAAATTTCTTTTTCTTCTCTTCTTTTTCTATATACAAAGACTATATTGTACCTGTGTTCCCACCTGTGTTTTCTTTACCAACAAGTGGTAGACATGTGGACCTTTTCTGAGTCATAGTATCAACAGTCCACTCAGCGGTCACTAATGCCCATTAGTGTTCTCTGCAGAATTGATCATTTTTTCTGTTACTTTGAGATGCTCAGCTATTTTGGCCTTGAATTTTACAAAAATAGATATATCGATGATAGTAACATAACAATGGTATCCATAGAGTAATAACAGTGCGATCAAGATTGTGATGTTATAATCCTTATATAGAGCTTGGGCTACTAATTGTATCAAGCCAGTGGAGTAACAAACAAGTGTAAGGTTTGAAGTGAGAAAGCCTTGATTTTACCAGTTTCTGAGTGACTTTAGGTAAATTCTATAATCAATCTGAGCCTCATTTTCTTGTCATGTAAGATACAGATCTTAACAGAACTTAGTACTGAAGGATAGAGGAAAAGGTTCTACCCGCTCACAAAGTTGTAAGAAAAGTCAAGTAATGTGGACGAAGGTCCCTGACATCTTTAAAAGTCTTCTTGACATCAAAATTTTTACTTGTCACTAAAGCCACAGAGGTCTCATAAATGCAGTGTGTCCCCAGTAGGCAGTTCCACCCCTTCCCAGACAGCCTCACTGTCCAAGCTGGCACCAGGACTGCACCCTCTAACCCCAGACTGGGAGAAAGGCTGGTAGGTGGTCTTGAACGTCCCCCTCCAACTAGACCTCTCTGGTGGAAAGCAGATTCTTCAGCCCGTGAAGGCTCTGCATGACTCCATCTGAGCACCTTCCATTCTTGTCACTGGACCTTTCCCCCTTTCTGTTCCGATCTTGATTGTCCCCATTCAGAGGACTTGCAATTTCCAAGACCCCTTCTGCTCTCCTCGGCAGTAGCCACCTCCCCCTGCACCTGCTCTTCCCTCCCTGCTCTCCGCCCCCTCAGCAAACACCATGTTTTCTGTACACTGCCCCACACTGTACTCACCTGAAGGAAGGCGTATGCTAGAGCAGATGATAGAGAGGCCGAGAGAATGTGAGAACTAGATGGGAACAGTATTTCAAAAAAGTGTCCTGTAACAGCAGTCACTGTCCTCTTTGCAGCCTAGGAAAAGCCTGATTAGAATGAAAAAGAATCCACAGAATAAATGGATTCTTGCTGAGCCCCCAATTCAGAGGTCACTCTTCAGAACTGGAGTGCCTCAGCCTCAAATTTTAGGCAGACCTTCTGCAGCCTCTAACCTGAATATATCTTTCTTCCTCTCTTTTTTTCTCACTGTCAGTCATGGTAGCGTAAATGTCAGTCCCAGTCCACAAGAAGGAGTTGAAAAGTGATGCTTTAGGGAGCAGGCATCCGAAACTGGAGAAAAATACATGCATTCACTACTCCTCCCTTCTCACACATACACACACACACGGAATCATAAAGGACACTGCCTCCGCTTCTGTTCCACCACTTGCTGTCTGGTTTTTCAGCCTCTAGAGTACAGTTGCTGCCTGCTAAGAATCCTCTGTCTCTTTGCTGGCATTTGTTTCATGGTGCCACTTCTTTCCATTAGCATATGTAGCTGAGACTAGACTAGACCCTTAACTCTGAATTGCATAGCTACAGTATAATCACTTGCTTTATTGATTATCTGAAACAGTTTTTTGCAAAATCCTAAGTAGGCTTCCTCATGCCATGCAAGTCATTTTTCAGTTGATTTCATTTATCACCAGTTCCTTTGTGCTGAAAGGAACAGTTGAATTTTTCTTGAAATGATCACATACTCTGTGCAAAAGTGCTTTATTGCTTTAATTTTCAAAATACTTTCACAAGACAGGTGCTTACTGTATTACTCTCAAGTTATAGATAAGGAAACTGAGGCTTACAGGAGTGAAGTAACATGCCCAGGTCATTCAGCCAAGGAAATGGAATTCATATCTGACTCCAGCATCTGTATGGCCCCAAAATGGATCACTTTAAAGTACAGGGGCTTATATGAGCTTCCTCATCCTGTGTCTAATCCCAGTGTCTGCCTGGTACTCTGTATCCCTTTCTAACCTATCAGACTTGCTGTTCCTGGCCACAGGCTTGGACCCAGAAAGCCATCTGCTACCACTCGTCTTAATTTCATTTCTCCACATCGAGAGCACCAAGCAACACCAGCCACATCCATTTCATGTATAATGTTGAAAGCCATTTGGGGTTCACTCTAAGTAACATGCAGGAAAATAATGGGAAAGAATCACTCATTTCTAGTGAGTGATACTGTTTCAAATCAAAACATAAAAAATGAGTTGTTCACACCTGACTAATCTGAAAATGCACCCTGTTTAGTAGTCAGGCAGTTCCTGGAATGCCTATGCTCTGCCAGTGAGGCACCTGAATAATTTCAGAGCACCTTCCTGTATGGAGCTCCCAAGTGCTTTGCAAACATTTTTCCTCCTTAACTATCACATCATTTTTTCTGTGGTAGAATACATTGTCCTATTTAAAATGTGGGACTGCCGACGCCTTGGGTGACTTAAGCAAGTTGCCCTCAGGTCACGCATTGACAAGACCTGGACCAGAGTCCTCTGAGGCGTGGGCCATGGTGGACCGAAGGCCACTAAACCTGCAAAGGAATGTGGCAAGTGCTTGGTCCAACTCCTCACTTACAGAAGGGGAACAAACCCACAGCGATGAAAACACTTAGAAAACCCAGGGTGACACGGGTAATTAACGGCCAGACCTCGGTGCTGGGTGCACAGGTGCATATAAACAACATGCATATATAAGCTATGGAGGGAGAGACGACACCTGTGAAGAACCAACGGATAGATTAGAAAGGTGCGAAAGTAACAAGCCATCATCGCTGACCTTGTCTAGAGGGAAAAATACACTATAAGAAGGTGAAAGTTTGAAACAGCAGGATAATTTTTAACACAGACCGAGTTTCAACTTCCTAGCAGCCAAAATACCATCTGGAACTTTAAGAAGGCACACTTCCCATTAAAGGTGACAGGTGGACATATTTTAAAAGATAGTTGGCTGGCCTGTCACAGCCTCTAGAAAGTGCACTGAAAGCCCGAGGATGGCAAAGACCAGCTTGAGTTCCAAGCATGTTTACGGCTGACAGAAATGTTCCAGCTAAAAATAACATGCATGACTGTTTCTCTTAGGGAATCTCTCACTTCAAAAAAATGTACCTATATAAACAGCATGCAGGGATTGAACTCTTCAGGTAGGAACAAGGCTTCTAAATTCTCCCATTGTAGCCTAAAAGTGAAACTCTTCTATCCCTGTGAGCCTATGGCTCATGTTATTTCATCCATGAAGATGAAGGGAAAGGAAGACTGGAAGACAGCAGAGCGGAGAGAAAGCCAGGCCAAAAAGGTTGTGATTAACTAAAGGAAAAAGTTCAAAGTTCAATGAAATTGTTTTAGAAATTTGTGGAGTTATAATTGAACCAAACAGCCATTTCTTAGGATCGTGTGCTTCAAAATATATCTTTTTCTGTTTACAAACACATCAAAAAAGCTTTCCAGTGAGATAAAGTTTCATAAAACATATCATGAACAGAAAGCACTAACCCTGAGCTTGGCACACAGTCAGCATGTATGTGATTGTGTTCTTCACCACCATCACTAGGACACACCAAACCTCATCTGTTTCATGATGGAGGAAAATGGCAAGACTGTCAAGGCACATATTTTAAATGGAAGTTAACTCAAATTCAAGATTTCCTACCCTGATGCCTTGTTCAGATGTTGAAATATGACCGAAGAGTTTCAGAGGCTTCCGGCTTTAGGCTGGGTTATGGAAATCGCTTCCCAGGTGGCGCTAGTGGTAAAGAGCCTGCCTGCTAATGCGGGAGACGTAAGAGACGTGGGTTCGATCCCTGGATTGGGAAGATTCCCTGGAGGAGGGCATGGCAACCCACCCCAGTATTCTTGCCTGGAGAATCCCATAGACAGAGAAGCCTGGTGGGCTACAGTCCATAGGGTTGCAAAGAATTGGATATGACTGAAGTAACTTAGCACACATGCATGGAAATGTCAACCCACGCCAGTGTTTGGACACGACTTAGTGACTGAATAGCAAACAACATGGGAGGGTACATGGACAGGCTTTCCGTGTTGGCTGCCTGCCTTGGGCGGTCAGTGGTGAGGTGGGAACGATGGAAACACCATAATGCAGTTCATCTCACCCTCAAAGAGCAGAGACGAGGGCACACAGCACCAACAAAACCAAGTCTCTATTTATCCAAAGAGATGGTACAGGCCCATGGACGTTACTTATAGAAGACTATTTCAGGTGGTCATTCAGTGACAATATTCTTATATACGTTACAGCTTTTAGCAAGTTTGATCATTTGGTTTCTAAGCCAAGAGCAAACCAAAGCAGTAAACTGACGAGAAAGAAGGGTTTCAGCCAACACACTGAGAGCAAAGAAAGAGAAAACTATTTTTAAAATTGACCCAAGAGTTCAAAAAAAGGCGTATGGAACCATTTAATGGTGGAGGAGGGATGGATAGTCTTATAATAAGAACACCATGCAAGTATTCCCACACCACTCTTGGTGGTCTGCAAAGTGATTTCACACGTATTTTATGTCAACACCAGCACGGTGAGGTAAGCAGAACCGTGTACCTCAGAGGCATTTGGAGATTCGTCAGAGTGGCAGGCTGTGCCTTGGTGCCTAGATTTAAACAGGACCATTTGACTCTGAGATCATCATGCTATCTACCACCTACTCAACCTCCACGCAAGACAAGGCCAGTCTGCAGCTCAGGGCAGTCTAGACAGAATAACCAATTAACTCTCTAAAGTTACATTTTGAGAAGATTTCTATCTAAAATACATTTTAAAAAAATCAAAGGCATAGCTCCTTAGAATGACTTATTCCTAAAAAACCAATATTTTCCAGACCTATGATCAAGGCACGAGTGCATTTGCTAGACAAAATACTGGACATGATTATTGTCCCCAGAAAGGCAAGCTATGTCACCACCATCCTTAGTTCCCAAAGATTCTAGAGATCCCTATGTTTCCAAAGAACTTTTCTCTCTCTTATTTGCTTGATGATACAAATAGCAGACATACAGCTAATGAAGGCATTGAAAGTGACCCCCTTGAAGTAGCACTCTCTCTCTCCACAGAATGATCTTAGAAGACTTTTACTGGAGAAGGTCATGTAGCTTTCCAAGAGAACCATTTTCTGGCATGGGGACCTGAAGCAGTCTAGACTTCCCTGGCAGCACCTTGAAGCAAGGTTTCTCAGACCATGAGAGGCCAGGAAGGACTGGATCTTTCCAATCAGGGGTGCTCCCTTAACCAATTAGATGTTTCTTTTAATGTTTTTGTTTTTGTTTTCTGTTGTCTTGTTTCTCTGTCTCTTGTTCTCCCTCCTTGGCTGTGTCTCGCTCTGTTCGTTCTGCCTGCTGTCTTTCCCCTGTGGCCAGGTGAGAAGCCCCACCAATGCAGCATCTGCTGGCGCTCCTTCTCCTTAAAGGATTACCTTATCAAGCACATGGTAACACACACGGGAGTGAGGGCGTACCAGTGTAGCATCTGCAACAAGCGCTTCACCCAGAAGAGCTCCCTCAACGTGCACATGCGCCTCCACCGGGGCGAGAAGTCCTATGAGTGCTACATCTGCAAAAAGAAGTTCTCCCACAAGACCCTCCTGGAGCGGCACGTGGCCCTGCACAGCGCCAGCAACGGGACCCCTCCCGCGGGCACACCCCCGGGGTCCCGCGCCGGCCCCCCCGGGGTGGGGGCCTGCACGGAGGGGACCACCTACGTCTGCTCCGTCTGTCCAGCCAAGTTTGACCAAATCGAGCAGTTCAACGACCACATGAGGATGCACGTGTCTGATGGATAAGTAGTATCTTTCTCTCTTTCTTATGAACAAAACAAAACAACAAAAAAGAAACAAACAAAAAAGCTATGGCACTAGAATTTAAGAAATGTTTTGGTTTCGTTTTTACTTTCTGTTTTTGTTTTTGTTTCGTTTCATTTTGTACTACATGAAGAACTGTTTTTTGCCTGCTGGTACATTACATTTCTGGAGGCTCAGGGGGAATAATAGTTCTCCCAGTCTCCCTTGGATGGTGGCCTTAAGGCCTGGTAGTGCTTCGGAGGTCCACTGGTTGGATCTCTAGCTACTGGCCTCTAAATACAACCCTTCTTTACAAAAAAATCTTTAGAAAAAAAAAAAAGTAAAAAAAAAAAAATTTTTTTTTCACTTGTGAAGAGCACTACAAAAATATATAACAAAATCTAAAAGGCCTACTGTCTTTAAGTACACCGCTTGCAGTGTTTCAGTGGACATTTTCACAATTCTGGCCGCTTGGACTTCACAGTAACCATTTAAAACTGTGGAATATATCACTTTCTGGTTGAAAACCCAGAGGGAAGGCCCTGCTCTTTTCCACCTGCCACGTTGTCTGATTTCTGTAAAAAGGGCTGTGGGGGTGGGAGGGGGTGTAGGTTTGATGGTGTGGGGAAGGCAAATGGCAGGCTTCTCCCCCAGATTCTGCTGGGTCCACACACCTTGGCCCACCTCCTCCACACCCCCCTTTCAGCAGAAGCCAGGAAGACTTGGACAAGCATCAAGCAACAGTGGCTATCGTATTTATTCAGTGTCTTCGCTGAGCTCCAGCCTCAGCACAATCAAGAGGGACTTTCATGAAAGGCAGGAATGCAGATAAAACAAAGATATCAGAGGTTTGCACCTACGTTTCTAGGTACAAGAGAAGGATTCTTTCCAACAATCTTTGCAAAAAAAAAAAAAGTGTCAGGATATATTCTTGTGGAAGAGAAAAAGAAAGAGAAATGGAGGGTGGGGGGAATAATAAAAAGTTCTTGAGGCTTTTTTAATTCAAAATTTTATAGAGGGGCAAAAGTGACGTTTACCAGATAGAATGCTGATTTTTTTAATATATTTACAACAGTATTTGTGTAAAAAAAAAATACAAAAAAAGTGAGATTGTTAAAAGTAATTTCTTTTTTTCATTTCGGTTTTGCATACACTGCCACCAATCCCTTCTCTTTTATTTTATTTCACACACATATATATATTTTTTGGTAAGTCAAGACTGTTAAGGTTAGCGATACTGCTTCCAGATAGAAAGAATAAAAGGCAATTAAAGTTATATTTGAAAGAGAGGAAGGATATTTTCTTCATATTTTTTTAAATTTTTCTTAATTTTTATTATTTTAAGTGTTGCCTGGGTTGAGGGCCTCTGGCCAGCCCATCCCTGCTGTAATTTGAACTGCTGCTTTGTATTTTGATATGTAGTTTTTCAACTTTTAGCAAGCTTATGTTGCTCCACTGAATATTTTTTTCACCAATTCATCTAGAATTCTGTTCTTTTTCACGGGAGGGACTTTATCGTTCAGAAACAGATGTCTTGCTTCTCTGAAAGTTTCATTGAGATCTTGTGATTCTAGAATTTCTATTGACTTTACCTTTTTTCTTTGATGAAACACTAGTACTCTAGAAGTCTTGACAAATGGGTCCTTTCCTTTTGTGGTCAGCCGGGAGGAGGAGTTCACGAAACTCTGCTGTCCCTCCTCACCCTTCACAACTGCAGAGAACGGCATTATCAGAAGCCTGTTGCAGATCAGTATGCCTCAATGCCACAATCACTTTCTTCCTTTCAAAGATCAGTTTCTGTTCCGACCCTGATTGAGAGGGCTAACTAAGATGATTATTCTTTAGATGCCTTGTCAATCCTTGCTTGTTGGTAAGGTTTTAAAGAAACTAACAAAAATCTCCCAGATGCCCAACGTCCATCGTCCGGAAGACCACCAGTTCATTGCATCATCTTAGATGCCACTCTCTCTTCCTAGTTGAGATTTCTCTCCTCGGTCCTGATTAAGGTATCAGAATAGAGATTTTTCCATTATAGACAGTGTCCTAAAGGGATTCCAACTCAAACATAGGAATTCTTAAACCTTATAAAAACTCCAAAGGTGATTTCACTGCTGGGCATATTTTAATACCTGTAAGGGGGAAAGTAAATCTTTAAACAAAGCAGAAACACTAAACTACAGTTAAAAAAAAAAAGAAGGAAAGATGTATCTCAGTTTCAAAATTACTTTGCATTTGCATTTAATTTTCCTATCAGCAACTTATTTATAAAAAAAAAAAACAACTGTGCAACAAATGGGGAGAAATCTTCCAAGGGAAGCAACTGTGTAATAACTAAATTGGTTTTACTCATTATTTTAGTATTGGTTCACTTGTATCTTTTCCATAAGTTTTTGCTGATAAATAATAAGGTTAGTACAGCTGGCGTATATGTGAGTTTGATTTGGTCCTTGGTCCTTAATTCAGTAAATATTTTGCTAGAAATTTTAATGTAGCCATGGATGATTAACTGACCTTCAAGTATTGCCCATCATGATTTCTAAGAGGAGTCCTACCACAAACTATGTATCCAAAATTGACCTGTTTTAAAAGCTGGTGGGAAACAGCTTCAGAAATAAGAAAAAGTCCATTTTCTTTTGCTAATTGTGCTTTTTGAAGTAGCTATCTTAGACTCCAGTATTTCCACCTGCTACCAACAGAGGGAGCATTAGTTAATTAACCGTGTCATAGAATTTTGATATTTTGAAAAACAAGTCATTCAACCCATGATGTAACACAGAAAAAAAATTGACATTAAAAAAGATCTTTTTAATCTAAAGGAAAATGACATGAAATCACTCAGCATATGTTACAAATGGAAGAAGGTCAAGAGCCACTTTAAAATATTTTGAATTATTTGACAGTAGCTGGTTTAAAATGGTGTCCATACTCAAATCTTAGCAAAGTAGACAACATTATAGGATCCCCAGAAACTTGATCCTGGGTGCCAGTATGGACCACGTTCAGCTATTTGCTTCTCAAATCTGAGGGAGACCCATTTGCCTAAATGCTGATTTGTCACATAAAAAAACTAAGCAATTGGGTTAAAATTTACCTTTTGTTCTAGAACATGTAGGGGGAAAAATTCCAGTTGAGTTTAAACCCTAATATTCATCCTTCCCCTTCAAATGAAGTATTTCTCTCTCTGTTTTTTAAATGTTGGAGGACCCCTAAAGAATTCTTAATGAGGTAATCATTTTAATGATATGTGCTATCCAGGTTTACATAGCAGTAGACTTTTTCTTACTGTGTGTATATTCTTCCCAGACATCTCATAGTCCAAAACAGTTGACAGGTTGTCCTCTGGAGAAAGGAAGAAGCTAAACTGAAGTTGGAGATGTAAGTTTGGGGAGAGGGAACTTGCTGTGGGGTCATTACTCCATACTCTGGTCTCTGAAAGAGCTGCTCTCCAAACTGACCTACATTAGGGGAAATAAACCAGTCTGTACCTGTTTCAAAGGGATAAAGGAGCTTTTAGTTTATCAATCTTTCCTTTTAAATTAAATAACCACCAACATCTTAGGAAAGGGGAAACATTTTGCTTTAAGAACAGAAGATGAGCATGGATTCTTTTTTATTTTCTAGTTTCAAATCCAACAATCTTCTTACATTTCGAACGTCATGCTGGGATGTTAATGAGTGCTTTTAAAAAAGAAAATTTTCAGTAGCCAGGAAAAAAAAAAATAGATGTAATGGAATCAAATGTTCCAGATATAAGACCTCTTAGGATAAGTACAGGGAATAAGAACTGGTATGGAAAAGTACTTTTTTTTTAAGCAATTTATGATTTAAAACTGGATTAGCTGGACAAGGGAAAGGAGAAAAGTCAAAGGGGGATGTTTATCTCAAGACATTTAGATGTAGTTTATGAAAAACAAAATGTCTAGCTCTAAAACATCAGTAGCATCTTCACAGAGCAAGCAATTTTGCCCCTATTAATATAATAAATTCTAATAATTGTACCCACCCCCCTAACTCCCAGTAAGTAAAATAGAATCCAAAAAAGGGAAGAAATTGGGACACATGGATCTGATACAAATCTACACAGGGGAAAAGGTTGAGAAACAAGCCAGGACAAAAAAGAATCTGAAATGAAAATCTCTATATCAAAATATTTCTTACTATATAGTTTGCATTGTAAACTTTAGCTTTTAATACAATTTTATAGACATTTTCTTCCCCAGATTCCTAATGCTCTATGAGTAAGTGTCGTGGATAATTTCCCGCTGTTGTTCAGGCTGAAGCCCATTTCTTCCTAGGCATCTTGGAGGTCACAGTAGCTCCTGGCCTTAGAAAGAAAGACTTGAATTTACTTTGTTTAAAAGTCACAGGGTTTTGTTTTGTATCAGCCCAACATTGTATAAGGACCAAGAAAACTTCTAACTCATGAGCAGTTAGAATGCATGCATTGTGATATGAAAAGAGAAAAGGTTTCCTCTGGGTGTGTAAGTTTCACACTGGTCCTGAAGACTTCCTGTTCCCCCATCGTCCAAGTACACCACCAGTACGTGCAAAGGAGGAGTAGGCATCTCCTGAGATGCCCTTGGAATTTAGGAGAAGGGAGGGGGTGCCCTGTCTGCTGTGACCTGACTTAAAAGACATCGTATAAAAGAATTCTTTAATGTAGTCATGAGTTGAAGTCCAGGGACCTGGGAGCCATGGGAAAGAGAATAGAAGGTTTGCAAAATGTGTTCAGCACCCAATAATGCGAAGCCAGAAAGCATCCAGTCACAAAACTAGGAGGTTTGGCAAGATGTATTTAGAGAAAGCTCTGGGATTTTCCACGAGTAGGGTCAACAGACTTTCTTTTGAGTGATTTCTGGCTCTGAGAAACCTCTTTACTCGCTATAAAAGAACTTTATTTAAATGGCCAATTTTGTCCCCCAGAGAAAGATTTTATAAAGAGAAAAACAGGACACTAAAGACACAACCATGTGACTTGGTATCAAACAAAAGGAAGGGCGCACTAGAATTTCAATAGACTCCCTGATTCCACAGAAGAGCCAGGCAACCCAGTGCCCCTCAGTGCCTAGTGTGTGAAGAGGGTGCTTGAGCCACACCAGGCTCCCCAAGGCCAAGTGCAACCTTGCAGAGGGGTGGCCGCAGCTGCTTCCCCTTCTGTGTTCTCGCAGAGAAAGGGGCTCTTCTCCTAGGTGCCCAGGAAATAGATGGCACGGGGCAAACTTTCAAAACAATCTCTGCCTTGGTGCTCGGGCTGCAAATGGAGACAAAAAAGGGGCACAGAGGAGCTCTTGCTCTGGAGAGAACATTCCCAACAGCTATTTGTGCAGAGTTGCCATTTGTGATGCTGCATCAACCTCCCCAAGAAGGAAAGCTGTGGTGACTCAGTGTTCCCGTAAACACAGAGTCTGGAAACTACTAACCCAAAGCATCATTTCTAGTACTAGATACTCAAATGATTAACCTGACCAAAACACCCCAAAGATCCTGCTCAGTCTCTGAATATCTACAGAATGCTGACTCTGTAGCAGTCGGTGGTGCACGTGAATAGATCCCAGGAAATGGTGTGAAGCACGAGGGTCTGTTTGGATTCTTTCTAGGCTGAAGAGGTAGAAGATGAGGGCTGCACAGCATGGGTCCCTTTTCACAACTATGTATTTCACTGCATGAGGGGTAGAAATGCCCTGTGTTGAAACAAGAAACATCAGTTTTCCACACTGCTGACCAAAAATGCCTGGATTCTAGTGTTTCTTCAGGCCCAGCCTATTGCTCCCAAAACTGAATAATTTCAGACTAAATCTAATCTGAAGTGACCTCAGTTAAGGTATTTTCACAGGAAGCCACTTATAGTAAAGAATTACTGCCTTAAATCAGAAAGCCCAGGGAAGAGAACAGAAATAGAGAGATTGAAAGGGTGTGAAGATGTGACCCTTTCTTGCCTTTTAATGGTTACATTATCGCAAAACTGAGCCCTATTCATGACTGAAGACTATGGAAACAGTGACTTTACAGGGAGGCACCAAACTTGTATGGAACTGGCTGCTTTTAGGAATGGCTGCTATTTCTTATCCTATTTCAGTAACATAGGTCTGGGCTGCATGTAAAATAGACATCCTATTAGCTAAATAGTGAGTCCCATGAGACATGATCACAGGTGCCTAAGATGCTGGTTTGAATCATTTCCTTAGCAGGGAGAACAATCTCAACAAAAAGCTTTCTCTTCCTGTACAGTGTATATCGCTAAACTTTTTTTTTTTTTTTCTCAGTTTCAGTGAGCATCTGGTTTATCTGGTGGCTTTTTGTTTAAATGCAAACTCACAACTTTCAAATCTTCAATGAAGGAGCACAATCTGCAGATCGTAGGGAAAATCTAGCTACAGTTATTGGAGTCCTGGCTTTTGCGATACCTAATTAGAGTGTAAAAAGTCCCTAACTAGCCCTCTTTCAAATTCAGTGATTTCCTTGATTCAAAATGCTTCAATGAGATTCTAATACACCCAAGACAGAAAAAAAAAAAAAAAAAAAAAATTAACCCCCTAGGAGACATCTGTTTCTACTACTGTTGCAACAGAAGTTTGTCATTGCCCAGCAAAATCATTGCAATTTATATGTAGATTCTAGTAACGAAAGGGACTTAACCCATCTAGTATGTCACAGCTGCTGTCCAAAATGTCTGTAAATGAGTATACATTATGCATGTACACATGCAGGGTGAGGTGCTCTCAGTACAAAACTGTGCCACGTTCATATTCCCCGGTGACAACAAGACAGAGTCTGGAATTTCTAGTTGGTCAGAGGTCTCACGTATCTTCTGCTCTGTTGCCTTAGTTGGATGCGTTAGTGCTGTCCACTGTCTGTGATGAGGCTTTAGGACATTCTGAAGGAGCCCAACCATCAGTGATTTCTGATACCCGTTTCATGAGAAACTTGAATATGCTTGTGTGAAGTAGAGTGCATGTAACCAACTGCGCTTCTATGGGGTTTATTGACGTGTGTGTGGACATGTGTCTTTGCGTGTGTGCTTGCTGTAGTCTGGTCGTGTGTGCATCTCAAACAAAGCACACATAGGCATAGGTCCTGGTGCATAGATACAGTTGCCTCTTCCCACCATTGTGCTCAAGGCTGGTGGCTCCCTTCCCAGGAACCAGTCACCTGCCCACTCTGTTGCTTTTTGCAGCATGTCAGAGTTGGGAGAAACAAAGGCAGCTTGTTGGATCCACAGCGAACCCACAGTGACAGGCTGCTCTCCTCCAGAAGAAGGTAGAACAGATGTCCTCCACTGGCAAGTAGACAAGAGGGAGAGCAGTCTGGGGCACCCCCTCTCGCCCAGGTTTCCTGTGGAGGAGGGGCACCGGGGCCAGGCAGGCAAGGCCCGTACAGACTTTGGCCTGAGCCGTTCCGTGGCTCAAAGGCCTCCATTCCTTTCCTCTATGCAACCCAGTGTATGCGCACAAACACCCACCCACTTGTGAGTTTGACTCCCAGACTAAAGCTTCCTTAATCCTGCCTGCATCTGCAGGAAACCATCACCATTCATAAACTGTGTCTCCTGAAACCAGTGTGGCCTTTGCCTAAGTCTTTCCAGGAGTGGGTTGTTTACCGTGTCTAGCAGACCAATAGACTCTCAGAAGAATCTTTTTTGGTAATCTCTAAGAATTGACGGCTCTTGCCCAGCTCAAACATTAAAGTAGAACGCGCTCTAGTGGACTGTTCTGAACCAACGGACCTGGCTCTTACAGCTGACTTTGAAGGGTGGCCTGGAAACAGTCGAATTCAGTTTTCTCCACTCCCACGCCCTTCTTTTATTAGGTGGCTTCTTAGTTTTTATGACATGTGGATTATTTCTGCTCACAGAATTCAGAGGACATTTTCTTTCCTCTTCTGTTTTGGTGACTTTCCCCCTCTCCCATTAAGTAAGGCTACTTACAGTTGCAATCTTTTTTGTTGTTATTATTTTTTAAAATGTATATTGTCTTTCTATATCCAAAAGAAGTCTGTGACTGTAACCATAGGTATTTCTTTTTACTGGAAAAAAAAATGAATTTTTTTTTAATTAACAGTACTAGTGACTTCGTGGAAGAATATCAGTTACTATTTAGGTATGCTTACTTAAGTACAGTACACTACATTGCAGTATTTCTGAAAGCTAGAACATACACATTATATGTAACAACTCTATATTGAAATATATATTACATTATATTCATTTTTCCTTTTGAATCTGCCTACAATCACAAGTTGATTGAAATATTATTTCTTCACATTTATCACCCATCACCAACCTGCTGCAGTTAATCTGGTGCATTTAATAATAATCATTACTGCTCTAGTTTGCTTTTTATATTATCAGCTTCAGTATTGTCTTTACAGGATTTTAGAATTTTTTTTTTAAGCTCGGACTTAGCAAATGTAGGAAAGTGAAAACTTTGTTAAGTATGGTTGACACAAAGAGATTCATAGTCAAAGTGATCTTGTTTAGCTGACCCTCTCAATATCTGAAGAACAAAAGAAGTGCATATGAATGTATCTGTGATCCCCTCTAGGACTGTCACTGTCTATATTTGCTTTTAAAAATATGACCAAGGGGCCACGTAACCTCCATATGATCTGGCCAACAGTTACAGGCTGCATTTCAAAGGGCTGCTCATCTGAGAAGAAGAGGCAGTTAAATGCCTAGTTGTCCCAACTGTATTTTCAAATACTGATTTTTAATACTAGCTCTTTACTGACTCCTTTCTGTTTTCAGTATGCCTGCAATTATTTTAAATTGTCTTCTGTGCTTCCCTGGAGGCAGCTTAGCAATATAATATTCATTTTCCTAGGAGTTTTTTTTTAATAAAATCAGAATTTGAGGGACTTTTTCGTGACAGAGGCTGATAGAACTAGAACTCAGAAATGTGTAGATACTATGTCACCCTCAGCATCTCCAGTTGTCTGCTAAGGTGGGGACTTGGTGCCTTCCTTCTTTAAGGCCCCCATGGAAACATCAGAAATAGGCATCCTGTTTCCCTAGCAAGAAGTATTTTCAAACAGTAATTTTAGATAAAGAGCTTCTTCAGCTTCCTTCAGCTACTCAACATAGTGCCTAGACAACCCACGGATGGATAAACTTCACATCTATCCTGGGTGCCCGAGACCAACTCCACATTCAGGACAAGATGAAAACAGCTGTTCACCATACTCAGCGTGAGAGCCCTTCCCACACTGAATGGCTATTAAGGCCTCTCAGTGTAACACCAATTCCTCCCTTTCATCTTTTCTAGTAGATGTTTATTTCCGAATCCCACCCCATTCTCCTGTTGCCCTCCACTCCCAGTACTCATTAAGGAACTACCTGCTCTGATCTGCTTGGAAGGAGTATTGAGTCCAAAAGCAAATTATCCATCTGTTTCTCCAAAGTTCTCAACTACATATATTTCTACTGAAAAGAAAGTGAAAGTTAGTCACACAGTCGTGTCTGACTCTTTCCGATCCCGTGGACTGTAGCCCGCCAGGCTCCTCTGTCCATGGAATTCTCCAGGCAAGAATACTGGAGTGGGTTGCCATTTCCTTCTCCAGGGGATTTTCCCGACCCAGGGATCAAACACGGGTCTCCTGCATTGCAGGCAGATTCTTTACCAACTGAGCCACCAGGGAAGCCCATAATTGTGAGTTGAGGGTGAGAGGAACTGTTCCTTTGCCTTGGACCCCTTGATACCCACACTGTATAAACTGTACTATTTTTCTCTTTCCTTTTCCTCACTCTTTTTTCCTTTTAATTATTATTATTTCTTGTTTCTCTTTAATGCTTTACCTGTTCCTCTCCTCACTGCCTTAAGAAAGTCATCATGACCCCTGAGGGCTCGTCTCCCTCCCTTCCCCCTGCCCCCTTCTGAATGTCCTTCTTTAAGCTTTATGTGGTTAACGAACGTTGTCGCGAGTGAGCTCAGCAGACTCGTAGGCAGAGTGAAGCATGTCTTCACTGCACTTTCAGGCCTTCAAAGTTATCAATATTCTTTTGAGAGTGGGAGGACCTGAGTCACAGTTTTAAATGTCAGCCGTATTAGCTGAGGTCATGAATTCTTTTCACCTTCACATCTGGCCAAAGATAAAGAGAAAAATATTTTCTGACTTTTTTTATTCCCTCTTTTCTTAAATACCACAGTGTTCGAATTCATGATATGAGTGGACTATTTCTGAGGGGGAGAAAAAAAATCATCAATGATGATCCTTTTGACTCCTACTAATATTTAGCCAAATGACATAGTTGCCAGAGGCTAGACCTAGCGAAATCTAATGAAAGGGGTCACATTTCAGAATAATTTTGATAACTATTCAAGCCTTAATGAGCTCTTCTAAAACAAGTAAAGCCACTTTCACTCAAAGGCATAGGAGACAATTAGGAAGAATTTTTTTCTTGCATTTATCTTTTTGAAAAACAATTGTTGATTGGTTTAGAACTTTAAGCAGTAATTTACTAAGGGATGAA